>NW_026136724.1:13008024-13633024 GCF_905237075.1 Dicentrarchus labrax | reverse complement strand
AAATGCTGCACAGACCCTGGCTGACAAGCACCGCTGAATGCAAACACACACACATACAAACACACACAGAGAAAGAGCTATACAGGGTTAATACTATGTACTGTAAGGAATACATGGAAGAGCACAAAAAGCACCAGCTGCCTACTGTTTTTATTGCTCAAATACAAAAATACACACTTTTTGAATTGCTCATAACCATGTCTTGAATTCAGGGTAAATTGACACAAAGCCAACACAATATGATAAATATTCTTAGTCTTGTAACAGTAAATTACCAAATGGAGAGGGAGGATGAACTATTCTGACTAGTTAGCTATTTAAAGGCTCTCTTCAGGCTGATTGTTTATTTCATTTCCATCAGTTCTAAGTAAGATGCTCCAGTTACTGCCAGTAAAATACCAGCAACCTGTAGACAGGACTATATAGATCCCAGCTTTGGCACTATGTAAATATGTGTACATTGTGTGTGAGGAAGAGAGTGAAGATGGAAATGGGAGAGATCGCTCACACCATCTCTCCTCTTTCAATCAATAACCCTGTGATTCTAATAGACATTGATTGCATCTGAATCCCAGATCCCCAGTCACAAATGTGATTATAAAATGGCCAGTCTTGACACTTTATTGAAAACAATGAGGCTGGAAAGAGAAACGGGAGGAGGGAGGGAGTGGGAGTGACTGGCTGGGAAAGATGGATTAATCTTCTGCTTGTCAGCTTGCTGAAGACTTCTCCTTCATCCACTTCTTCTTTTGTGTGTTTGTGTACATGTGTGTGTTTATGTGCAAGGAAATGTGCACTATCTTTGCAAGTTGTCAGGACTGGTGCGTGTACTTTGGAGTGTTGAACTTTTAAAAAAGCAACAATATTGAAGAGTTAGGAACACAGTATTTCCATTGCAGCAGGGCTATAGTGTGAAGCTTATAAATCTCAGCTACTTGTGGGCCTGCAAGGGCCGTGATGGATGGATAGATGGAGCAATCAGTTTATATGTATCTATCTCAAAAACAATCTCAAATAAAGCATGTTATGCAATGCCTAAACATGACCATGAAAAGGTTTAATAATGCTGTAGTTGCAGCTGATATTGTATTGCAAGAGCTCATATTTTGGCTTCGCCAGTAAACATTTTGGTGACTTGCCAATTGTTAATTAAAAACACTTTCTTTCCTTTGGTGTCATTACGTTCCCACCAAAATTAATTTTCTGTTGCAAATTAGTGCTAACAGTATGACTTATACAGTAGGTGAGAGATCAGCATTTTGTCTTCTTTCTCGACTGTTCATAAGCTTAAACCACTGGCCAAATCTCCTGCAGTCTTACAATAATTACTGAGGTAAACAACTCTTTAACAGCATCAGAAAACATGAATAATTTAGATATAGTTCTTGTGTAGTGTTAGTTCCTGAATAAAAAAATCTGTCAATCATGTTGGTAGCTGTAGCAGGTTTCAGTCTTATGTTTTGAATTTTGTTGGTGTGGCTATCCGTTTGTTTATATAAATTGTCTTGTAAAAAGTATCTACCAGGGACAGACTGGTAGCTCACCTGGTAGAGCTGGTGTCTCATGTAACAAGACTGAGTCCTTGCTGCAGCTGCCATGGATTTGACTCCCACCTGTGGCCCTTTGCTGTGTGTCATCCCCTCTCGTTTTCCTCTTTTTCCTGTCACTATTTAAAGGCAATAAAAGGCCACAAATTTTTTTTTACAAAATACCAAAAGCTATACCAGAAGTTGTACATTTGTTCTCAGTAAGTGTTGTTCAAACTTAAAACAACACTAATCTAAAAAACTTGACCACATAATGACAGCCAGCTACTTAATTTGGGGTCTCTTATTTATCTGCTCCATGGACTCAGCTCTAGCAAATGTTGTATGTTGGGTTCAATTGTTTTAATTGCTGTGTAACACGAGTGGGAGGAGGGTTGAAGGTTGGTCTGTGTTCACAGGATACAGAGAACAATCATAGAATTTGCAAAAGAAGCTGGATTACCCATTTTGAGCGCACTAACGGGTGTAAAGCATGTGTAAATGCTCAGGAACTGTTGCCATAATGCTATTTCAGAATTTGAGAGGTGGTTAATCAAGGTTTACATGCATTTACCATCCACAACAGCCCGGCATTGCAGTGCATATCCCTTATGTGTGACTGCTTTCCTTTGTACAGTGATGACATTTCCATTGGGTACTGAGGATTTGCACACGTGTCCATGTGTTTGTGTTCATGTCTGTGTAGGTGTATCAAATATGGGCCTGTATTTTTGTTAAATGCTGTGCCAGTATTATCAGATGGCCATGACGAAACTGCTGTGCGGTTTGGATGGTTCTGGCAGGTATTGTACACTAGTTTACATAATTCCTTTTGCAATGAAAGCTGTGATGAAGCTTTTTTCTAACCCCTTATTTGTGACACAAGTGTAGACTGAAATATCAGTTTCACCTTTTACTGCTCCACATCTCTTCTACCTGCGAGTGAAATTGCTTTAAAAAATCAAGTTATGGTTTCTTTTGAGCAGGAATTTAAAAGGAATGGCTTGGTAATGCAGGAAAGGCTCAGCTTTTATGTCACTATATACTCATTTGCTTCTATTCACCAAAGGCTTACACACTGTTTGAACAGTTTGTTCCTACTGCAATGTCATTGTGGAGTGACTAGAATGAATTTTCCCCCTGACCTTAATATAGACATGGAAGCTTGTATATATACAGTATACTGTTTTGGTGTGTGTGCTTGGTACTCTTTCTTAAATTTTTTTTTTATTGTAGAAACATCACAAGCAGCACAGAGAGGGATTATAAAGTATTACTACAACTACAGTACAAACGATTCAATGAAGGATTATCAAAGGCAGGCTAGATCCAGGACGCAGGCATTAAAAGGGATTTCTTCAGTGACTGTGACTGCACGTGCAAACAACGAGCGCTGCATCTTGGGCATCCATTGAAATCATTTTTTAATAAAGATGCTCTCCTGCATATTGTTTTACAAACAGGCCTGGAAGTGTTGTTTTGCTGCATTTTCCTATGTGTTCTCACTCAGCTTTTGTAAATTAAAGATGTGTTTTGTCTGCATAGTATGTTTCTTGCTTCTTGTTATTTAGTGCTGACAGATTATAACAATATGATGTTTTGTTTTCATTCATAGTTGTAGCTTTGGTGCAAAATATTGTCAGATATAGCAGTATTGTAGTGTTTTGTCTACATACCAGAGCATTCTCGCATGCAAAATGAATATGATATAGTCTGTCACTCATTGCTTATGGTAACACATACAGCATTTTCTGGCAGAGTGCAATGACACTGCGTGTTTATAACATGTATTCATGCATGCATAATTACACCGTTTACAGCTCTTCCGTCAGACTTGGAAGACAATGATCAATTTAAAATGTAAATGTGTTTCCTCCGTGTTCAATCAATTAACAGCGACAATAACATTTGTGTGTAATTTAATGTTTTCCCTTCCAATTCTTCCCTCCTCATCTTATCACTGGTGCTATCATGTATCATCATGTATGGGCTAAATCAAGATTAAATGGCATGGACAAAATGCACGTATTTTAAACCATGTGAAAGTGAAGTGAAGGTTTGCTTGATGTACATGCCATTTTTCAGCAACACCATGATCAGTGGAGAAGGTAGGATGGAGGTCCAAGGATGGAGGAATTGTGGGAAGGGAGGATTACTAATTCAGTTCCTCCATCCATGTGTTTAAAAGCAGCAAACCTGTGTGCATCTGGGTCTGCGATTTGTTTGTGCTGTCATGTCCTTAGGAAACATTCTTGTCTTTGAATATTTAACATGATGTATTCAGACACATGTCAGACTGATTTTAAGTGACACACATGTTTGTGTTTGCAGAGTGTAGTTTGCACAGAAGGCTATATCCGCTTTCTGAAGATGGTTTTACTGCAGGTCACAGGACCCAAAATAAACTCATTACATGCACAAAAACATCCTAAGAAATACTCATTCAGTTAAGCCAAGTATATCAGGACAGATAAATATCACAAGACAAGAATATCTGAAGACATGGACCTACAAAATGAAGCTATTATGGATAGAGGATATGAACACACACATACATTTGGCCAATGGATGCATTCCAAGAGGGTAATGGAAAGAGGAACAGTGATGGTGTGTAATGTGGAACGCTGCCAGTCGATATTGTGCTCAAAAGCTCCTGGTCAAGTTGGTGAATGATACTGTCGATAGACTACATCCACAAACCACAGCATTCCCAGAATCATCAATGTGTTTTAGTGTGTGTGTGTGTGTGTGTGTGTGAGAGAGAGAGAGAGAGAGAGAACAGATGAGTGCCCTCTCACACTGGTCGGCCTTGGTCCTTATCAGTATACCTTGCCTTCTGAAAGACACAAAGACACTGTTATCATTTTGCTGGCGGCAAAAAGGACTTGGGGCCATGACACACCAAGCCAACAGTAGGCTGCCGGGCGCCACTGGGTCATCGTTGAGCATCTGTTCCCCCTTATTTTTCATGTTTGCCTCTTGTCTTCTTATTTAACATGCAACAGACCACCAGTTGACAAAACCAGCAGAAAAGCATGGCACAGAAAAATATGACAGAGCTGGCTTCAACATTGTACTGCACATATTTTTTTTACATATTAGTCTTTTTGAGCAAGTGAAAATACTGTATTCAAATGTAGTGATTTGAAAATTGCAGCCAAGTTTGTTTTGTTTTCGTTTTGTTTGTTTCTCAGCAAGGATCTTGGATTACAAATACAGACCACTAGTATTTCCTGTCACACAGGCACAGAACATACCTGCATGTCGGCAAGCAGATGGCCATCATTTGACTGTAACAGGAAGAAAGAAATGACATGACTACACAAAGTGTGTCATTTACTCTACTGGAAACGTATAATGAAAACCCTGAATTACGTTCAATGACAACATTTACGTCCAATACAAGGAACAATACCAATGACTGCGTGCTAACTTTGAGCCTGGTCTCATTTTATCACTTTATTTTGGTCACCCTGGCTCTTTGGATGTATATGTCCCCAGTTTCCAACCCCCTGACCATCTGCACTGCCCATCCCAACGGAAGAGTTTAATTCTGGGGGGACAAAAAGAGGCACGGTGGGGGTGGCTTGGTCTGGATCTCCATGGACATGAGCTTGGATCTCTGGAGAAATGTCTGGCAAAACATTGACTCACCTGGCCCTGGAGTGTGTTGGTGCAGACACACACACACACATGCACACAGCTATATGGACAGACAGACAGGCAGCTGCTCGCCTGATGGGGAGGCTGATGGAGATGATACATGGATGAATAAACACACACAGGACAAGATGGAATACAAACTGAAACACACATTTACACAACAAGCAGTAAGTCATCAATATGCAAACTAACTAATTATATGACTGAGTGACATATTTAACACACCCGTCCATCCACCCCCACGCACCCGCCCATGCACACACACACGCACACATACAGAATATATACAGAAATGTCAGGTTCAATATAATTTACTATCCAGTAGCTCACAAAATAGACAGAAAATTGAAAACCTATTTACAATCCAAATCAATGGGATATCAGAGTGTCATTCATTGCGTCCATACAGCACATAAAACTTCATTAGCTCAGCGACACGCTAATAGATTTTCTACGAAAATGAGATATCATGGATGAGCTTGACATATCCAGTGTTTCAGTGTGATTTAAAACAGGAGGCAATAAGCCTTTGAGAGAGTGAAGGGAATGGGCAGACACTTTTATGAAGATGGACACACTAAATCCGGCATCACCATTGGCAGCTCATAAATATTATCATCCCCAGGATAGAAATGACTTGTAAATTGACCATAAAGCGGATATATACATGCTTTGTATGCGTGATTTAGCAGCCTGCTGCATTGAGGGATATACAGTGGCAGATGTGTGATGAATGTCTATTATGTGTGTCATACAGTGTGTGTAGGGTGTGTGTGTTGGGGCTTGCAGGGGTAAGGGGAAGACCCCCGGGGACAGTGTACCACTGTTGGGTGATCTCTGTATCCCCACAGGCTTAAGATAAACCATGTACAGCTGTGTTTAAAGGGGTTCACCCAGTTAATTCAAAAGGACACAGGGACGCAACTCAGGCTTCTGTGTAGCTACACACAGGCACAGTTTTTAGGCAAGATGAGGAGAGCTGCTGAAATAACAGTGTGCCAGCTGGCAACAGGATCCACACAGACACACAGATACACACGCGCACCTCCCTCCAACCCACTTGACTGCATTAAAAAGGAGGCTTCATCAAAGCTATTCATGTTGCCTCCATAAGTCATCATCTCATTTGCAAGACAAATGGGGAAGTCAGATTGGTCAGTGCATTTTAATAAAGAGCCAAGCACCAAGCTAGTATCCTCCTCTGCCCTCACAGATGCAGGCTTTCACACAGCAGGGACAGGTTTACTGAACTCTTAATATACCAACATTCAAATTCATACTTTAACACCTGAATAACAATAGCCTGACAGGCCCTGTTGCCATTTCTTCCTACTCATTCAGGAAAATTAGCATTTTTCTATGCTTAATGTACCATACTGTATCCAAAATGTTTGGACCAAAGATCAGGAATAACTACAAGTATTAACATTAAAGATAACATAGATTACATCCTCAGAAAATGTGATTTTGAACATGTACAATTCCATGACAACTGGACAAACCTCATCTGCTGAGGAAGATATTTTGATACTACTGCAAGTACCAAAACAGCTTCTAATGAACATTGTAATCGGACTGTGCCAACTGCTGTTTCCAAGGTAAAGAATAACCTAATAATAAAATATTTATAATTTATGATATTTACACTTCCTCACGGATATACAGAAAAGTGATGACATGAAAATCTCCCGACATTTTAAAGAATATGTAATTCGACCAGTCCTGAAGTCTCATTTCCGGAGGGACGAGTTTCTTGGTCGGGTCAATGAAATTGTATACTTGCTTGTGGATTGTTTTGCCAACATCTATAAACCTTCCTTAGATCAACTTACATTTCTTTAACTGCTATTGGATTAGAAGTGAAGATGGCACAGACACACTGTTGAAAACAAATTCTATAGCAGACAAACGAGATGAAACTCCAAACAGCAAATAAATGTGAACTATTTTTGAAATTTCTTTTGCTTCTAAGCTGCTAGCAGTCACACGGGTCATTCTGCTGAGGACCCCTCTAGTCTTAAATGACCATAAAGTTGACCTTACCTTAAGGGTCACTGACACCAATATTATTGTAGAGAACAATGGACATTCATTTTCTTTTTTTTAATACAATGCCTGACATGCATGTAAATTTTCTACTTATTTCAGCCAAGTTTACTATAAAGTCACGGCAATCTTGTGTGTTTAAGCGTTCGAGACAAACCTGCGTGTCCTTGGATTGAATTAATTTATGCTCATGCAGCACACAGATATGGAACTCCGACGATAAAACATAATTATACAGACCCATTATCATTTGGTCCAAGCATGTTTGATTTACTCATGGACCAGTGACCTTAACATTAATTTTATAAGGTCGTGTGATCCTGACCCTTCATGGAACGACTATTGTCACTGTAGATTGCAGCACTATTGATTTGCTGAGGTTTGAAAGCTATCTGATATTGAGATCCACAGACTGTTGATTTAGCGCTGCGCTTGTGTTGAATAATTACATAAAGCCAGTTGGTCTGTGGATATCTATGCATTTTCATCCTTCAAATGACTCCAAGAGATACCCTCAGAGTCTGTCAGGAAGACCAAAGTATAATAAATGAGCACAGATCTGACATACGGAAATCAATGGCCTGTCAAAGAGATTTGGTCGAATAGCGACCACCCCCAAACACACAGCTATTGTTTGTTTATTGTGTGAATTGATTTATAAGAGGTCAGTCCTTCTCAGAGGTGACATTGGACAGTTAAAAAGCCTTTTTTGTTTATTTTCATGGGTTTATTTGTTTACAAAAAAGCTATCTTATCCAATTCTTTATATTGATTTTTCAAAAGCTACCAAGTGTTACCCTGGCAAGAAGCAGAGTGGCCATCCAGTCCCACCAGTGGGTCCATCTTTACAAACTCATCCGGTCTGGCCAAGCATTTCACACCCACAGGACTTTATTTTAAACTCTGGTAGAAGTCCCAAAGTTTCCAGTATGTCAGGCGGAATTTTTTAGGGAAATGTGTACACAAACATACCCGAGACTCAATATCTCCATTTGATGTAGCACTGAAGCCATATAGCCATCACAGCTTCAACCAAGTGTCTGAACAAGCAGATACAGAATATATGATACTGAATACAGCGAGGAATAACGCATTCTAAATAATTAAAGATATCTAAAGGCAAAGTAAAACTTTCAAAGTGATGTCTGCAGGCTCATTTCTAGGTTAAATTTTTTATCAAGCCTGTTTATATAAAATGTTCCTCCACTAATCAATAGACTATGGCGTAGCTAAGTGTGTACCGCTGTGGTAATTTTACATTGAGCATTTATTTTGCAGAAGCTTCACAAGTGAGCTGTTAGTCACTAAAGCAAGAAATAAAAGAATAAGAAAATAATACACAGGTGGGCGAGATTATAGTCACGTGACTCCAAGATGGTGTTAATTATGATACGTCGCTTCCTTTTTTGTTTACAATCGATAAATTGCTTAAACCTAAATAGTTGTTTACTTTAACGCCTCACCTGGCGTTTGACTTAGTGCTAGACATGAGTTTGAACACCGGAGTTAACTTATTTGTTAGACAGCTGCGGAGACTTTTCGAGGTAAGTAAGGTCTTGAATGATACTGTTGGTGGTGGTTTTGGGGGAAGCTTTTGAGGCAGCGCCATCTTGGTAGTGGTTAGCCTAAACCAAATTAATTAATGCCAGTAACCTGTTTCGTTAATATGTATTGCTTTTAAAAAAGAGGCATTGCTTACATGTTTAAACATTCACTTTCAGCCCTTTAATCCTCCTAATATTGACTGACTATTCTATTATTACTACTTTTTCGTCCTCCATCATGTTTCTCTTTCTTTTCTCAACCCTAATATTACTTGCATGAAGACTCTATGAGGCAGCAGGTCATTGTAAATCACTCATCTGGCCTAACTTTTCTGTGATGTTGGTATCACATTTGTATCATATTAAGGTTTGTACAGTACCAAGTTAAAATCCAAGGAAAAAGCTTGTGGTCAACAGGGCCGGTGAGGCACTTTGCCTCGGCTTTATTTGTCAGTGTCAGTGGCTGTAAAGTTTCTTTGGCCTGTAGGTGGGGCTCTGATGCAGTGTTTCAAAGCGAGGAAACGCTCTGGAAGTGAGCGCAGGGAGGGAGGGAGAGGAGGAGGAGGAGGAGGGAAAGAGGGACGGAGAGGATGCTGCAGCAGACGAGGATAACTCCCCAAAAGACCCCACACCCCCGAGCTCACACTATTTGTTTTGAGTTGCTAGGATATAGGATAAACGGTCATGCTCATTTTTTCCATTTGTTTTTTTTTTTTGGAGCCCATTGCCAAAGTCCTCTACCATGCCACTGCCTGTTAGAAATACCAATATCACCAGGCCAGCAGGGCTTAATTTGGTAGTTATCTCATGAGATGAAAACAAAAGAAACCTCAGCATTGACTCAATATAGTGCGACATATTTAGTTGTTGATGGATTGGTTTTAAATGGTCTTATATGAAGATAAGGAGTAGGCTTAAGAGCCTCTTTTATGGAAAAGGGCATTATTCCTGTACCCCCACACTGCTTATTTCGTTAAAGACATGATTACATAATTAGGCCTTTAGAATATTAATTGCTTAAAATGTATGGGGGGAGGATACACTCCTGAAGCATGTTAAAAGATCATCAAAGAACAAAAATGCAGATTCTAATCCCCTACAACTATGCAAGTGTCGTAATTATGTTGCTGTGTTGCCTAATCTCTATCTTTAAATGATCCTGCGATTAGATATTCAAATCCGATGATCTGATCATTTCACCCCGGTATTGTAGCGTATTTGTGTAAATTCCCCTTTGGCACTGCCAAATCCTATTCTCAACGGGATAGATGCATTACATAAACCTCACATAAACCTCCCATTTTAACAAAACATAAGCTCTTATTTAATCTCATATCCTCTGTCATATTCTTCTTAGGTGAAAATATCCCCTCAAAGGGTGCAGCTGTTCAACCTTAACATCAACTTTTTTTAAAATTCTTCTTCTTAAAAGTGGTCTACACGATTGTTTTTAAAGAAGTCAACATAAAGGCTACTGGACACTGGTGAAACTCCCTTAAGCTGGCAATTTGTCGCCGTCTGCAAAGGGAATTAGATCATAAACGTGATTATGGTAGTAATAAATTGTTTGTTGTATTGTATAGTGGTCAGGGTTTTTGCCAGAGAGTTGTAACCCTAAAACGCAGCCCCATCCAGACCCGAGATGGTACTGCGGGCCGGTCTGGATCCTTGGTGAAAAAAAACAAAAAACAGTCGCTTCTTGCAGCGGGCGAAGCGCCATCTACCCAGTCCCTCCCGAGCATCAAGATCCGCCGCGAAGCTGCAAACTCTGAGGCAGCGCACCTCTCTCTCTCTCTCTCTCTCTCTCTCTCTCTCTCTCTCTCTCTCTCTCTCCCTCTCTCTCCTTCCCCGTCCCTCCCGCACTCCCTCTCTTCCTTTCGCACTCCGCCGCAGCACCCTCAGCACCTCAGTTGAGCAGGAGCACCGCACTGAGTCACATCTATATACACACACGCTCGCTACACGCACACACACATACACGCGCACACACACGCACACAAGCACAGCCTCCTGCGGTATCCCATACGGCGCAGCGGCTTTTCCAACGGCATACCAAGTGCGTCCTCACCGGGGGATTGGGAGGTGCAGCTCCCGGTGTTTCAGAGAGCTCAGAGCGGCGTAGTAGAGTCCTGCTGATCGGGGATGCTGCTGGAAGTCTGCTGCTATTTCTTTTTCCCGTGCAGGAATCGCCTTCTGACTACACCTCCACCGGGGATTTAAAGTGGACAAGCCGTTTGATCAGGATATAACATTATTCTAAGCATTTCTCATTTTTTGGGGGGAGTAAAAGGAGTTGGGGATTGCTCTGGACGTGCCTCTTATCCGCAGTGTCGATGCGGCTGTGAAGTGATATCTGCATAGATTACAGGTAAGGAAAGAGGCTTGTCTCAACGTTAGTTTTTCCTCCCCAACCAGTGCTGTTTTTTAGGGGTGCCGAGGTGCCATTTATAGACAGTTTTTTTGGGGGGGTGTGAGGTTGCCACTGCACCAGCCAGGTGACGGAGGCGTGTTGCACCTGTTCTAGCTGCGCCATGCCCGCTCTGCGCACTCCGGCGATCGGGCGGGTTTCATTTCGAACCTGTCCATTTGGATCGTGTGACTAGTCCCGGGGGCGAACAGCAGAAAAATGCAATGACCTGCTGTTTCTCTGAACTTGGGACTTTTTATATTGACTGGATTCCCTCCGTTTGGCGCTTCATATCACCCATGCCCTTCATTCACTGTAAGCCAAAGAGAGCTGCATGCCCAAATTTGAGCGTATCCCTCTTGTAGCGTTAAACTCCTGAAGGTTAAAAACTGGAAGATGTGTCGGGGATTCCGCGTCGGATTTACGCAGTGGCTTCAGGGATAAACCCAGTGAGTACGACTAGCATTTAGTGGCGTGTAGACTTCTGGCTGCAATTGGGATTTCAGTCGTGGCTCTGCTCTAAATCATGGAAATGGACAAAACTATCAGATACTCTTTTATGGTTTTGCCAAGACGCTTAACAGTAAATTCTGTGAGATGCTAAATTTAAAAGGCTGATGAAACATGAGTTAGAATGATGAACACAGCGTGGTTTTTCTATTTAAAAAAAATAAAAAAGTTATTTTAATTCATGCAGTTTTGGGGCATATCCTGGATCTGTGGGGAGCCATGTCGGAATGACTTCTAGCCTGAAACTATTCAAGCATGGTACTATGAAGAAAATTTCTAAACGGGTTCTTTTGTAGTATCGGGGTTTCACAGTTGCACAATTCATCATTTCTCGTGGCTTTGCCTTTTAAACAGCTCCTTGTAGTCAGCGTGTGACTATATTTTTAGTAGTATATTTTTCAGTGTGAGTCGCACATGTATCGTTTTAAGAGTATCTGTGTCAACTGCGTCTTGTACGCAAAATCAACCTTAACAGGCGCATTTATCCCCGTGTGGCTGCCAGGATCGCTGGGATTCGCCAGTCTCCTCTCCAAGCTTTGAACTTGACCGCAGGGCTTGACTTTAGGGATACTCCAGTTAACAGAAAACATTGTAATACGTCCACAGGGACTTACTCTCTGTGGTATGCAGTAGGCTACTGAGTTTAATGCGACTTTATCTTACGTAATGGAATTATCCTTTAGGGTCACATACTGTGTGTAGTTTAAGGTTTAACTTGTTCTTTATAAAAAACAATATTATTGAAAAACATTATGTGAAGGATTTTTGCTTTGATACAGCAATAAAGAAGACAAGTGAGCCAAATGTGTGAATTTGTGTTCGTGCCTGTGTACTTTTTCTTAAATGTCCTTGAAGTCCTTCTGTATTGAGTAGTTAATAAACCCAGTTGTGGTGGTCTGTAAATGTTGTTTTCAGAATATTGAGTGACACACTAAGAGCAAATGTAGGCTAGATTTTTACAGCACTGCCAAATTACAGTTAAACAGATTTGATTTTCTTTAATTTATTGAGACAATTTGGAGTTATTTGGAGAGACAACATTCACATAGAACACCCTCCTCTTGATTGCTCTGCACTTTTTCCCGTGTTGGAGTTGTGCCACATGGAGTGAGCCAAGAGTCGCGGTGATGAGCAATGCCGAGTAATTTTTCCTCAGTGCTCAGTGTTTAGGATAGTGTTACGGTCAGCACAGTCTTAACAATGCATTTGTTCTGTGCACAGTATCTTACTTTGTTATCAACACATTGGTTTTTGCCTACATCCTCGTACAGAAGGTTAATCATCCCCTTCGGCACAGCGTATCTGTGTGTCATTTCCTGCCATCAGTGTCATCTGCACTTGAATGGGACGGTTTGTTGGAGCTTGAGCTGATTTCTAGACATTAAGGCAAGGGGAGTAACAGTGCAGGCTCTTCAGCACACGCTGTAGTCTCAACCATGTAGTGTGATGTAGGTCCCTTTATACTTTGTCCCTCTCCTGCTCCATCGCTCCCTCCTTCCTCACCTCCCTTCCTCCCCACCCTCCCTTGCACCTCATGCACAGAAAGCAGCTGCTCCAGCCTATGCAAAATACAGTTCCCTAGTACAGCAGTCACACTGAGTACTCTGAGCCCCTCTGCTGGTTTCTCCCTCCCCCTATCCACCTGCACTCCAGACTTAATGCATCAATTCAGTGTTGTGCTTCCAAATGCTGTTTGATGTAACTCCATACTTAATGTACACCATTGTGTTGTTGTTGCAGATCTCTTGCAAGTGCTGCCATGATACATTTTGAGATGTGTGGGTTATTTTTTATTTTTTTTCCAAGAAAAAGGCTTACATACTTGTTTAGTGCACACTCAACAGAGCGTGGCTGTAGGGACGAGGCTGTATCCTGGAAATACCATGAGGGGCAGTGTGGCTTCACAGGCTGGTGCAGTGGATAGATTGATTCCATTATACTAGTCTTCAATGCCAGATTAATATTATATTTGGTACATTTATTAGATGTTTAACCAAAAGGTCCATATGTTTATTTTAACATGTGTAACACATTTTACTTTTAACGTATTAATTATAAAGACATCTTTCCATAGAAGATGTTTTATAGTATTTACATGTGTTTTAGTTGTGCGGTGAAGGAAGTAAGTGTGATATTATTGGATTTCATTCTTTTTGCCACCCGAGTCACTTTGATGGCTCTTTGATGGACAGCTAAAAAACAAACTTGACAAACAACATATACTGCTGGCTGATATGTGGTGTATTAGTTGCTGTGTGTAGCTTGCAATTGTGACGTAAAGTAGAGTAGGTTACTCGCAGGGCAAAGTTTCTTTTACCGCAGGCTGAAGCTCCTCTGCTTGTCTGTGTGACAGGGGCTGACGGGCTAGCTAGACTGTGTGCATCTGTGTGTTAGTTTATTTTTCAGTGTTAATGTGGATCTCAACTCGTTCCTGCCTGAATGTTCCCATTTATGTGCTTGTCGTCTTCGAGGATGTGTATTCTTGTGGGTTTTTGTGTGTGTTCTGCTGCTGTCAAGGTCTCAAGGGAAAAACATTTAGTCCTGAGCAGTTTGATAATCCTATCTCATCTGTGTCTTGCCTCCTTGTCCTTTCACCAAATTCCAGCTCAGTTCTAAACTCTTAAGAGCTGTAAGAGCACTTTGCACTACTCACTCTCCCCCTCTCATGAGTCTCCCTCCCTCTCTCCCTTTCTCCCCGTGTGCTGTCCATCAAGGGCTGCCTATAGGAATTGGAACAGCAGCCTTTATCGGCCTGTAAGCACCTCACATTGACATACTACCCCCTGTCTGTCGGCCAATGTTACGGCTACAAGGCTGGAGTTTGGACCTGCAGAGCACGGCCCTGTCAATATTATGGCTTGCTAATGGATAAACTCTCACTCCAACCTTGGCAGTGAAGACATTCATTACAATTTGAGGACAGTGTACTTATACGAATAAGCTGCATAGAAAATCTTTGCAATGTGTTCATGTCAAGGGGAGAACTATGAATGAGTATGAATGGAGAATCTTAGAAGGATTCTCCATAGTGATATAAATGCCTTGTAGCAGTGTAGGCAAGACTCAGCAAGATATGTGCTTGTGTGTCTGTGTGTGGGTGTGAATGATGCATCTGTAACTGGCCTGGTGAGGCCCTATACGAATACTCTGGTCACAGAGATGTATCGTGATGTCAGATGAATGATGTGTCTGTGGATCGGACCTGAATAGAGCTCTCTGTTTGTTCTCATTCTCTTTCTGTTGCTCTCTTTCTCACTTGATGTCTCTCTATCTTTCTCTCTCACTCACTCACTCACTCACTCACTCACACTCTCTCTCTCTCTCTCACGCTCTCTCTCTCTCACACGCACATGCACACACACACACACACACACACACACACACACACACACACACACACACACACACACACACACAGACACACTATTAAACCCCATCCGGGCTGTGACAGGACTACCAGACGCAGGCTAGTGTCCAATAAGACCCCCCCCCCTCCTCTCCCATGCCACCAAACACCACAGAGAAGATAGCAAATTGTATTTCTGTGTCACCAACTGTTCTTCCCACCATAATCTGCCACCCATATTTTAGGACAGTTAGACACATGATTCTTTAACAATGGCTGTAGTAATATAGAGTGTTGGGAAAGTCATAAAGTATTTTTGTTTAGGATGAGAGCTTTAACAATGTATAGTATAACTGAAAATACATTTTGAATTATAGTCATTCAGTTGCAGTTTCTTAGACCTTTACTTGCCACATAAAACCTCTCATCTTTGTTATCTTGTCTGTATGGACTTGACCTTAGAGTAGGCTTCAAACCCTGTACACCATATACATGTAAGATTCAACTTCTATTATGTTTTAGTTGACACTATATTAGAAAGATGCTATCACTGACTGACGGCTTGATGTGTTTTGATCCAAATTCCAATTTGGGGGGAGGATTCTATGCTACATTAAGAGAGTAATTGCTTACAAGTATGTAATTAACCCTTTGGTAATGCACCACAGAGCCGCATATTGATGTTTGCCGCAGCAATGGCAGCAGAGATCTGAAGTGAGGATCTCCAAACAATAGGCGTTGTGGATTCTATGGAGAGAAATCAATACACGTCACATTGTCCAATTTAATGAGAACCTTTGTTCTCCTCTGAATAGTTTACTCAGCATATGTGTGACGCCTTCAGAGAAGATATAGCACATACCCTGCTGTTCAGAACTTCTTTTTTCTTCTTGGCAGCCAGGGTCCTATTAAGCTGTCACGTGCCTTTTTATAATGGGGCCCAATACATGTACATGCTACTATATCACAGTCGCACCAATTTTATTTTCTGCCTCCAGCCTTCTCTCATGCTTCCTTTCATCTTTTTCTCAATCCTTCTCTCTCTCTGACTGTTTCTGCCTCCAGCTCTGTCGTCCATATCTTTCTGCCTCACTCTAAACTGCCAAGCACATAACTTTATCTGTGTGTGTTTGTGTGTGGGGTTGGGTAAAAAAAATTCCACACTGCTGTGACATTGGGATGACCTATGAGGCGGGATATAAAGTGAGGAGGAGACATGGGATGTTGCTGTTTTAGATGGCAATCAGGGAGATGTGGAAAGGCACCAATGTATCAGCGGGTTTGCCAGACTGCTCCTTTTGATAAGACCATATTAAGTGTTTCTCCCAGGTCTGTATGATTCATATGGAGCCATGAGTCTGATATATAAACAGCTCTCTTTGATGCAGCGGCAGGTGACACGCTGTGCATATTGGCTCTTATGTTTGTGTGTGCCAAGCCGAGCATGACAAGCAGTAAATTAGTTTTGTTTCAGATGCATGAAATGATGAGAAAATTGCAGACGGTCTTGGGGCATTTTTTCCCCCCTCTCGCTCTTTCTCATTTGCTCCCGCTCCGACGCCTTAAGTCCACACAAGGATTAGGCCCCTAATTCTGTTTTCATCCTGTCTGTCGCAAAGAAGCATGGGCACGCATGCTTAAGTATGCATGCATGCATGCACACACGTTTCATTAATCCATATAAGACAATACCTCAGAGCTCTCAATATTTATCATGTAACCTACAACCAGCATATGAACTATGTTTTTTTTTTTTTAATGGCTTTTAATTTATCCCACAGGGACTCTTTTCAGGCAGATACTTCCTCTAATGTTTGGGCTTTTTTCAGATCATTCCAGTCTTTCAATAGTAAGGGTTTCTTTAAGTGAGACTGCAGGAACAAACATGTTTTGGTATTTTACTTGAGCATGCAGTTCTAATGTGTTGTACTATGATATGCCACAGCTCATGTCAGTTTGTTGATGGTAGTAGGTACGCTCTTGACACTCCACCCTGCTTTAACCTTATTGGTTGTAGGAGCCCTGGAGTGACATGAGCTGTATTTCGGGAAAAACTTGAATAGAGGATCAGTGCTTACAGCGCTAGATGCTAAAAGAGGTCAGTGACTTTTGTGGGCACCAACACTCAGAAATAAGAAAAGGGACACCAGCATTACTTTAAAAGGTTTTGGTAGATGCATGCACAAAGCTTTTATTAAGCTGTCTACAGGGTTTGCTGTGGAAAAAGACTATGTGACCAGTACTACAAAATGACTATGCTGTTATTTAATAGTTTGTTTTTACAGAACTGTAGGGCTGCTAGGAAGTGTTTTCAGACCCCTGGTGGTGTCCTATTGGCCCCATTGAGTAGTGCAGACAGTAAAATATACTGAGAATGTGAGTACTTTGTTTTGATTACTATATTTTTTCAGTATAATATTGTTTCCTAGCAGGAGTGATCCTCTGTTGGGAGGAACAGATGATTTAAAGCTAATGATATGTCTCACCACTCTTGTCACCCCCACACACACTCTGTTCCTCTCTTTCTTGTCTCCCCTCTCTCTCTCTCTCTCTCTCTCTCTCTCTCTCTCTCTCTCTCTCTCTCTCTCTCTCTCTCTCTCTCTCTCTCTCTCACTTCCTGTCTGGCCCGAGTGTCAGTGGTGTCAGGGGGCATCAGTATGCAGTGTTACCACAGTAATTGTGAAACAGCGTGCTCAGGGAGGACCCCTGCCGTGCTATAGCCAGAAGGCGGATGGGTAGGGGGAGGATCTGCTTTACTGTAATACCCTCCCTCCATCACCCCACCTTCTCCTGTCTCCCCCCTCCCCTCAGGATATATCATAGTCTAGCAGCATAATGTTGGGGATGTTACAGAGAGATTTAACAAGGCTTACACTGGGTTTTCGTGTTATTCTTCTTTCTGTGCTACTCCCCTTTGAGTTTGGGATTTTGCCTTTCTTGAGTATTTTTTTTTTCTTCTGTTGATGGGATTTGGAATGGCTTGTCTCTGTGCGAATGCAGTGATTGACTCTTAGCCAGGGCCCAACTCTCGCCAAGTGCTGGGGAGAAATTTGTTGCTCTCCTGGAATAAAAACGTGTTTCATTTATTATTCTGGTTAAGCCTCGGACTTTCATCACTGACGGGTATTGATTTTTGATTGCTGTGATTAAACTTGGAAGGAAAAGGGTGACTGCACTGGAATGTGAAAGTTTTGCGATGTACCCCAGAAAGCCCCTCTGTCTCTCCCCAAACTGGTGAATCATCAACCTGGTTAATCTGCAGGATGTAGTTACTCACACATGATATCATCCCTCAACTCTGATATGTTTGATTTGTGTCCTCCTTTCTCACTGCCTCCCCTGTTGTGAAGATTCTTAGGACAGATAATCACATAAACTGAACGCTGAAAGCTCACTGCCTTCTTCCTGCTCAGCGTAGAGAGGACCTATTAAATCTTTCCACTATAGTGACACACACCATCCTTACCTGCCACCCACGCAACTAACAGTGTTCCTATGGCAACATGATTTGTCAACTGAGAACCCCTCCGCAGAAATTGTCCTCACTGCTGTGCTTGTCTTGAAAAGTGGCAGGAGGCACTGAAGAGACATGATGGGCTGATACTGTGATGGACTTTTGACCTTTCATATGACAGTAACTGGACTCAGAAGATTCACTATTAACATTTTTATCTGCAGTGTGAGACAGGCACAAATACTTGTTGACATTATGAGCACTGATTACCATGACTGTTACACTGCCTGGGTTTTGAGATGCTCTACCACACTTTACCACTCTTCTTTATTTAAAAAAATGTGACAATGGAGTGTTTGTAGTTTGGGGCTTATTTGGTGCTCACACTACCTTTCTGTTTTTTGCACCATAGAGCTGCACTGATTATTTTGTTATCACTCAGTCAGTTTTTTGCTGATTAATGATTTAGTTAATATAGGTTCATCACAAGCTCCCAGAGACCAAGCTGTTGTCTTCAAATAGCTTGTTTTATGTGATTGGAAGCACCAAATCCCAAAGATATACAATGGTGTATATTTACTACCTTTAAAAAAGCAGTTAAAACTAAAATCCTAACATTTGAGAAGCTGGAACCAGTGCCTTTTTAAAATAGTTGTTGATCAAATAGTCATTTCAGCGTTAATGCACCACATAAAGGGAAAAGAAATGGCAGAGAGTGAGAGATTGCATAAAAAAAAAAATCAAATTAAAAATCAGATGTCCAGTACAGTATCTATATGGAGTCTTTGGCTGTTGTAACCAAGCCTGAGCACACATCTTCTTCTGCCACCTCCCACACATAGCCCTGGGAGTTGCTGTAGACATCAGCACTACTCCAATCCCCAGATGACACACTAGAAGAGGAAAGGTGAGCCACTTTGTTGTATTGCATCAAGCATCCTCCCTCTGACTTTTTTTCTCTCTGTTGGCACACAAAAAGGCCATATTCTTTCTCTCTGAGTCTACAAATGTAACTGTGGAGAAAGCACACTAAGTTCTTATAGAGGTTTTCATCCCACCCTCCGCCATCCCCTTTCTTTGTGTCCATCCGTTCTGCATTGTCATGGCAGTCCTTCCAGCTGAGCTTTGATTGGGTTGTTCTGGGCCCACCGGCAAATCTGGCAACCAGATAGTTATGTTGTGTGTGTGTGTGTGTGTGTGTGTTTGTGTGTGTGTTTGTCCATGTGTAAGTCAGCGTGTGTAAGAGGTTTTTCTCCATGTCTCTGGGAAAAGCAGTGCAATGAGGTAAAGCTTGCAGAAAATCAAAGTATAAAAACGGCTATGACCAACTGTGGAGAGACGAAAGCAGGGGAGGAGGAGGGGGAGGAGGAGAGTAAGGAGAGGTAAAATGCTGGATAACAATTTGCATCCTCTCACTTGCCACTGTGAACGACGGCTGGCTAGAAAGCTTGTCTGATGTGTTTATGCCATAGGCTTTGAGGGATGGAGTTAAAGGGAGAGGGAAAGTTTGAGGGGAGACAAACAGTGGGGAGCGAGGGAGGGGTTGTGGAAATGCATGTAATGGAGTGTAAACCTGCCTGAACTCAGTTTACCCATTTCTCAGTTTGTGAAATGGCTCAAACACATATTTCCAGTTGATGTTCAAGGATGGTTTTTCTTGTAAATTCACAGTATTGCTGTAAAACTGTCAGTTGGATGTTTTTTTTAAAGCAAATTAAACATTGTTAATATAGAATATTCTCAGACACACTTAGAGAATGCGTCTTTGTTAAGTGTCTCAAACTTTACAAATTAATGCTATATATATATATATTTTTTTTTAGTAGCATGAAGGGATCTAAATGTCATGCTACAACCTTTCGTTGTAAATGACAATTAAATAAACCTGAATTTTGAATCCATGAATTTTGTCCACATATCTTTAAAATTGACCATTGTATTTTGAATAGATACAAAAAGGCATACCTCTGTCCTAATGCTGTCTTCATGTCACATTGTAATTGTCATAATTATGAGTTTCCAATTTGTAAATAGCATTCATATCAACATCAAAGTTGTGATTATGACTGGGAAATTCAGATATTTCTGTAAGCTCCCATATATTCAACTTGCCACTTAATATATGCCTGAAAACAAGAATAAATATGGGTGCCTCTCATCAACCAAAGTTGACCATCAATGTAATTAAACCCAAATGTAATGCAAACTTTAATCCCCACACAACTTGTTGGTCAAGTCAACATGGAAATCCAAGTTCTACCATCCATCCCATATGACATGAACACAGCATAAAGGCCTGTTTTCAACCTCCTCTTCTTTGGCAGCCAAGCAGCCCAGTTCCTAGAGAGTGAGTTTTTCTACTACATGAAGGACTACTCCAGTCCTGGGTTAGTGGTTATTTTTCAGTTGGAAAGGGGCACAAGCAAACCACAAACCAAAAAAAACAAAACTCCCACACTTGTTGACAGCTCTGTTTTCTCTCCAACATTAGCCCACCCATCATATCCAACAACCAATGGCAGCAGTAATGGAACAAGGCTGTTTTGCAACTCTACTCAAGTTTCTAATGTGATGTCTGTACATTTCATGTCTTGCAGCAAACAAGTTGAAAACAAGTTGCACCATGTCTCTGTAGTGGGCAGTGTGATGCTAGTATACAAGGCCTGGGGATCCTGTAGCAGTGGGGATTGTGCGCCTGTGATGCTGTACACTGCCTGTGGTTTGTAATCTGTGTGTGTGCATGTGTGTAAGCGATAGAAAGTGTGAATGAGTCTGTAGCTTCTTCCAGAATGATGACAGAGTGGATTTATGAGTCTGTGAATCATTTAATCATGGCCCTCGTCCCACTAGACCTCTCTTCCCTCCTCCTCTCAGATGCCTTTCTGTGCCCTGGGATATCACAGACCAAGTATGACACTGACATTAGGCTTGTGGTGCAGATTTATGGCTGAATAGACACTCTCCTGACACACACACACACACACACACACACACACACACACACACACACACACACACACACGTACCTGCCCACACATTTAATCATTTTTGAATATAATTAGTTTCCACAAAAAACAAGAAAAAATATAATTGAACTCCAACAGCATATATTTGTTTTGTGTTAAGTACACTTGCATATGCAACACAAACACCTTCAAAATCGTATGGTATAGATCAAATATAATATAATAATGGGGTATACTAACTTAAAAGACCCTGTCTAACTCACTTATCTTAGCCTTACATGATGTTTTTCAGATTGTGCCTCTGTATGTCCCGTGTGGATGCTGTCATCAGTTCAAGGGCATCCTCTCCGTTGACCTGCCAGTTCACTCTTTTTACTTAGCAACAGTTAAGCTCTGACCCTTCTCTTTTACAGTAAAGCACAGTGCAGGAGAAATAGGCGCACATATGTGTAGGCTGTGTGTTAGTGTGTGTATTACCCTTAGCAACAGCACCTTCAGCTCCAATATATAGGCTGCAGAATCTGTATGAATGTGTTGGTGTATTGTAGTTGAGTTTGCCATGCATCTGCTCCATGAATGACTACCATGGTGCATCATTCAACTAATCAATTAAATACTAACATTGTCAACATTTTCATAACAAGCCCGAAGGCGACTCTTCACTATAATTATTGACAATTATTCACAATAACTGGCATCATTACAATATTAGTTTTAGTAATTTAGATAGACGCACACTTTCCTCGTTAGACAATAGAAGAATGACAAACGGGGAGAAATGTTTTTGCACTTGTGCACATTAGTTAAATGTTTAGAGATAATTGGAATGGAGTGTGAAGATGTTTAGTTTGGGGAGCATCCTAGATATCCCATTATTTAATCACCATTGTTTCTTATGTTACATTAGTGTTATTTCACTTTCTCATATGTGAATACATTGACTCTTGACTTTCTTGTTTTTTTACTTTGACCTTTTTAGGGAAATGACACATCCACATCTCACTTCTGCTCATTTGTCGTGCCTGTGTCGTTTCTTTCTCTCTCTCTCTCTCTTTCTTTGCTCTTTCTCAGGCAGTAGTTATAATACAGCACCATTTGCTGAATGTGTTTAAAAATGGGATATCTCAGCGGCTGGAAGGGCACTTTTGACACATCCTGTCAAACTGCTCATTTTTCAGTTTTCTGAGACCATTACCGCAGGGCTGCAAGTCTCTGCAGGTGTAGACATTCTGTCTTCACTAGCATGTCCCACATTCTCCATCTATCCCACATGGCCGCCTATACTTAGGTACTTTACACTGGATGGGCATGTGAACAGGATGACAAGGTATGACATGTACTTTTTCTAAAAAGAGTGTCGAAAGTAAGGTCATATTTTTCTTTTTAATTGAGGCAGTTGCAAAGTTAAGACCAAGACAGCGTCAGAGGTACATTAGAGATGATAGACATGCTTGTATTGTATATGACAACGTCCCTGCCTCCAGCACTGTTAGCTGCATCTACTAGGTGTAAACATAAAACAGTACCATGAACACCAGTGAAATCCAATTCAGAGTTCAGTTCTCTATTGACATTGTGCCTAAATTACATGTTTTGATTTACTTTATTTTGTGGTGTATGATTTTTAGGTGTAATGTATATATTTCTTCTAAATTTACTGTACTTTTGTAATTATCAAGTCATAAAAGTCGTGATTCCGTCTAAGTTTGGTGGATTAGTAGAGAGTTTACTTAATTGAGTTAAACATGAATTACAGGAACAAAGGAATTAACAATTTAAAAGGGCACTACAGGCCAGTGGACTGACCTCATTCCAGCTGTGAGTAGTAAACCAGAGCTGAAATCTTTAAGACTCTTCCTCATCACCACTATGGATTATAAGGGAAAGCTGTAATCCATGCGCTTTGACCAAACCAAATCAACTGCTGCAATGATGAGGTTCACAGATGTGCATGGTGCTCCTGTATGGTGTGTGTGTGTGTGTGTGTGTGTGTGTGTGTGTGTGTGTGTGTGTGTGTGTGTGTGTGTGTGTGTGTGTGTGTGTGTGTGTGTGTGTGTGTGTGTGTGTGTGTGTGTGTGTGATGGAATGGGATAAGATTGGATGGATTAATAGGACTGTGTTTGTCCAATTGTTTATTCTTTGTCCTTTGTACTGAGCTCAGCACAGCACACAGGCACACACATTACAGCCCCACATTTGGTTACACACTTCCACACCTCACCTACTGTCTTCACAGGCCGTTGCGTACCTGAAAGACACTTTTATAAAAACAATTTAGAAGCTGAGTGAGGTATCAGAGAAAAATTAAAGCAGCAGTTTAACATTTTATTGTAATCACCACAAAGCCTTCTAAATTATCAAGCTTTCATGTCTTAGAAGTTAATCTCAAAGGGTCAAGTCTGATTTAGCTCTGTTCAGCAATAATACAGACAGATACGGATATAGACATAAGTCACTGAAAAAAGGATTTTGAGGGAGAAACAGATAAATATGGATAGATACAAAGAATGAATAAAAAGGAACCGTGAAACTGACTGTGTGGTCAATGGTTGGTGATCCGCAGCTTCATTTGTCATGACGAAACATCTGAACTGGGGCAGGTCTGATCCTGTTTACGGCAATTCAGCCAGAAAACCTGATTTAGCCAATGGGTGAGTTCAGAAGCAGTTATTTTGGCATGTGGAGATAAAGGTTTTTCCTTTTTTCCCCCTGGCGCCACACAAGCTGTAACCAGTTGGAAATAAAAAACATTCAGAAGACAGTGTTATCAATGTCTGAGAGTGGAATAAATTATTAAGTATTAGTGGATGTGTGGAACTGGGTGTGATGTATAATAATTGATTGATAATTGATTCTCGTATGGAAACATGAAAGGGTGGAAATTGTTATATCAAGTCTTTGAAGGGATTACTTTGAGGAGATGCCAAGTCAATGGTGACTACAGCTGTCCTGAAATATTGTGAAAGTTTGAGTTAAACAATAGAAGCATGTGTTGTGCAAGACTGTGACACTGGTGTTGTTGTGGGGCATTTGGCAGTTCTGTGGGCTCCTTTGTTCTGTCTGTGTGGCCACATTTAAATACAAACCATACACATTTGTGTTTTTATCCTATTTGAGTGATGCCAATGGTCTGGATCTGAGGGTATTCAAATGTCATGGTGATAATTTACATATGCTTTCCCTCAAGACACCAGTAGTCTCTGGGCTTGTCTCAACCTGGGCCACAGCTAAACAACTCGTAGACCCTTAGGCTCTGAGCTGTTGTGTGTGTGTGTGTGTGTATGTGTGTGTGGGAAGGTTTCGTGTCTTTAACATTAATACAACAACAATTGCATTGATGTGCTCCAGTTCCACAGACCTGGCATGGCTTAATGGAACAAAGTCATAGTTGTTGTTTTTAGCTACACATGTGCTTTTCCTCCTGTGACATGTGAAAATGTCATCTTTGAAATATTTGTTTTCTCTCTCTCACTTGCGATTTTTTTCAGTTCCCTTTTTGTTAACCCACCCGTTTTTTATTGTGCTTTAATGTGAAACAACTCACAGTTCCAACTCAAAACTTCTGTGAAGTTAGAGTTCAGCCTTTCCCCTCTCCCTCCAAACAGAAATTAGACTTTTCTCTACCTTATTTTACAGTGAGGGATGACCATTTTACATTGTGATAACATGGTGATATGCATGGCTGTTAATCTGCTTTTTGTACTTTCTGTTCTGCTGTAGGTTCCTGATGATCACCAGTCCCATTTCATAGTAAACTTATTTTACCTCTGCTCTGTGTTTGAAAGGGCCATTCCAAGACTTGTGACTTGTGCTGTAGTTTCTACATTGAACATACAACTGTCTTTCCTTCTTGCCAGTTCCCTCAATCCTTAGTCGGGAGGCTTTACCAGCTCACTCCCCCCATTCACATAACCTCCACTGTTATGATTGGAGGGCCTAAAGTGTGCTGTGTGCAAAATGAAGTGTTATAATTCCTGATTTATTACCTGCTTCAGTGGCACTGACATGCTTGGATATTGCTCAGCGAGAGAGGCAGGGAAAAGGGGAGAGGGACAGGGAGAGAGGAAGAGCGAAGAGCTAATGTGAAAGAAGAGCTTTAAGGGTGTCACCTTTGCTGGAAATCAAGTCTTACCACAACTCAGCTAGCCTGACTGCATGAAGATTAAAGGCTCATAGGTCATACACCATGCCTGTGTATGTGTGTGGATGCCTGAAGAAGAGTTTGTTGGTTGTATTTGCATTTGTGTGTGTGTGTGTGTGTGTGTGTGTGTGTGTGTCTGTGTGTATTCTGTGTAGACAGTTGTCAGTATTGAGCGACGTTGTGCTTGTTCTCCCACTGTTGATTCAGATTTGAGCACAACCACCACTGGATTTCTGAGGCAATGAACATCAATGATATCAATATTTGACAGATGAAAATATTACATAACATGTTCATGTATATAACAGGAAGTGCTCTAATTCAGATGGACACAAGTCCTCCATTATGATTGTTGAGCAGCAGCACAACAAAATCCTTGCCTTGAAGGTAACGGACAGCAAAGCCATTTCTGTTTCTTTGACCAAAACACACAGGCATACACACAAACACACACAGCACACCGCCCTGACGTGTCTTGTTTCAGTGTTTCTCATACTGCAGCAAAACATCCAGAGTCATTCCAGCTTCAAGCAAACTACAACTCCTTATAATTAATTACTTTGTCGAGAGGGAAAAGGGATACTGGAAACCAAAGATGAGACAGAAAGGAAAAGGGTAAGGGAGGTAAAGAGGGATACAGAAGAGAGATGGGGGGGGGGGAATAGCAGAAGAGCTGAGGGAGAGCTGGAAGGAGAAGAGGTACAGAAAAGTAAGAATGGATGGATGGAGAAAGAGAGGAAGGACGTGTTGGGACTTAAGATGGTGCCAGTCGGCAGCCGATGGAAGCGAGAGCTGATTTGTCTACACGGCCCTGCATTCCTGTCTGCCCGTTAGCGTGGGGAATAAGGGAATTGGGAGAGAGAGAGAGAAATGGAAAAGGAGAGACAGAGAGCTAGAGGCTTTGAATTTGTTCTATGAAAGCAGCTGTCAGACAGTGCCTAGCAACACCATTTAAGAAGGATTCTTGGCTACATTTATCGTAATTACAGCAAAATATCTGCCTTTTGATTCCGAACAAGCTTCTGTGGAACAACATGGTTTTAACTAGGGGGCAGTTCAGAAGGATGATTGAGAGGGTATCTTCTTTGTTAACACAAAATATGTCATGTGTGCTTCTGTTTAAATATAGATTAAAGGGAAATATTAAAGCTTCGCTCCCCTCATCCTCATTTGAATTTTTAAGCTTGTTGAAAACACTCCATCTTTAGAAAGTGATTGTTTATAGCATTACTTTTCAAAAGGTTTCAAACTTGGGTATGCAGCAGTGGGCATGAGCTTAACCTTGTTTTACACCTTCTTTTGTTAAACTGTGTGTTGTTTTGTTGTTCTTTTATTCATACAGCTAATTAATAATTGAAGATGAAGCTCTTTCAATCATAATAATTTTCTTAACATCATTTGTGTGATTACGGTTCCTAATGCTCACTGATGAGTTGCTTGTGTGTCTTCGTGGAGACTCAGTCATCCTAATTGAATCCAGAGCTTCATTAAGTTCACCCTCTAAATGGCCCTCTCTGGTCAATGCTATGTGGTCTTTGTCAAACACAGAGGCCCCTCCTATTCAGGAAGTCAGTCACAGCCTAACCCAATCAGAGCGAGGCGCTGACGGCAGGCCAGTGAGCTCTTCAACAGTCCTCATAATGACATTAGAGCCTCTTGATCTGCACTGATGATAACACACTCCACCAATCTCAGCCTGCATCAGCACCCACCGCACAAAGGCCCAGCCCCAGCCAAGAGTGTGTGTGTGTGTGTGTGTGTGTGTGTGTGTGTGTGTGTGTGTGTGTGTGTGTGTGTGTGTGTTTCAGTGACCTTACTTTGGAACCAAGGACTGTTGAGTGCTGTACTACCTCAAGGACTCATTCCCCACTCTCTTTGCAGTGTAGTAATGTCACCAGTGATATTGTAACCAAAGGCACAATGCAGAGATTATTATTTCTGTACACAAAACACTCTGAAGGGGCCTTGCTCCTGCTAAGGGAGGATTAGTAACTCTCAGATGTGAAAGGGTGAAAGAGAAGGAGTGGCAAAAAATGAAAGAGATTGAGTGAGGAGAGGGGATGGGCAGATGTCAGCTATTTCTCTAAAATCCAGAGGGGTTGTCCAGTTGGATCTTTGCCTAGACCCCTTCTTTGAAATGCTCTGACTCACTCTAGGAGAGTGAAAAGGAGAGACAGAGAGATGGACAGCAAGCAAATATGTGTGACACAGAAATTGTGTTTATACTTGACACACTTATACTGGATCAGTGCTTCACTATACTTGGCTATGCTTCTTTCATATAGTATCTTTTCAGGACACATTTCTTCAACTTTTTCTGCGTGTTTGCCTCTTTTTGCTGCTAACTCCCACTGTTGTCATGGGAGTTTGTGACAACCCTGTTACTTCGATACACAAGGAGTCAGTAGCCACTTCACGTCTCTATAAACCAAACCCTGGTTAGACTGAAGAAAACACTTGAAGAGTGCAGTCCAGTCATAGTTGGCACACATAGTTGGACATTGTTCCTCCTCAACATGGTCTGTTTATTACGACTGCTGCCATGAATCACAAAATCTGTCTGGTATAAAATCATGGGGTGTAGGTGCAGAATCAGAGCTCAATACTTTAATAATGAAACATAATGTATTATTTATGTCACACTGACGCTTGTAAACACCGGGTTGATTGCTACATTTGTAGTACATAATGTCAGTCTCTTAGTCAGTTTGCTGTCATTCATATGATATGTACCCAGTTGACAGTACAATCCTAAGGCTTTCTTTATAATATCAACAGCTCTGTGGTGGATTAGACCTCCCAACCCTGATCTAGACAGGGTATCTGGTGACAGTAATCCATGCTGCTAATCCACGTCTTGATGTAACCAAGGACACCCCGCCTTCTCTCTCTATCCTCTCTGTCCTTCTTTTTTTCTTTTTCTGCTGCTTCCTTCCTGAGAGAGATGAGTGTGCCATCTGTTTTGTGTATCAGCAGGGGTTAGCTTAGCCTGATAGGCACGTTAGACCTGATCACTCCATCATTATTTAAGTCTATTTGTCTGTTTTACAGGTTTGTGTGTGTGTGTGTGTGTGTGTGTATGATAGGGCTGTTATTTATTATTGATAGGGTAATTATTTTTTTATTTTACATTTTAATTTGTTCTGCTTATTATAAAGGCATTCATCCACCTTGGTTTGTCTGTTAATTCTTGTCATTCCCCTGAAAAGCTGCCCCCAAAAGTAATAATTTTAATTATTGTGTAAGAATGAAAACAATTGTCAGGGGCCACCAGTTTTCGAATGCCCACCAGAAAAAGTAAAAAAACACAAGTTTAATAGTATTACTTTTGTTTCTTAAAACCAAAACAAGTAAATTATTGCAAAATTATAATTTTAGCCAAAAGGTGTGCTTGCTTCATGGATATACATGGTCATACTTAACTGTACAAGCATATTTGTCCATGCTATTTAAGCATGTTTGTTAGCTTAGCTTGAGTCCCTTGAGAGCTTTGAATTAGTGCTTTTATGTGTCTGCATTCATACGACTTAGGCTCATACATTCTTGACTATACTCTCAAGTAATATATAATTGGATTTGTGTGTATGTTCAGGTTGCCAAAATGGTAATGATGAGTCGTGAATCCTCCTGTTCTCTGTCCCTTGCTAATTCTCTGATTCCTGCAGGCAGACAGACGGCACTGTATTTGTAGTTGTTTGGGTTCCCTCCTAGCTGCAGCTTCTCCTGAGCTGCTTGCCTGGAGAGCAGAGGCCTGAGTTTTTTGGTTTTTTTCCCCAGCCACCAGCAAGCTAAAAAGGCTCAGTTTACTTTGCTCTAGTTTAATTTGGCTTTTGCCAGTGTTTTAGTGGGGGGGCATAATGTATTGTTGTTGGTGCCAAGGTACATCGCCAGTTTGTGTGTGTGTTGAGGGGGCATTCCTGCCCTGTAAGCTTGCTGTGTTTGTGTGTATTGTATGCAGAAGTGTCAAGTTGGAGTGTGTGTCTTGCTGTGTTGTGGTCTGGGTGTGTGTGTGTGTGTGTGTTGTGGTCTGGGTGTGTGTGTGTGTGTGTGTGTGTGTGTGTATATGTGTGTGTGTGTATGTGTATGTGTATGTGTATGTGTGTGTGTGTGTGATTATGCTGGGTGAGTGCAGGGACACTATGTTTTCCTCCAGTCCCAGTGTGTGGCTGCGATGCAGAGTGACGCTTATTCTTCTGATCAGTGCCAGAGCTCAGCAGGGGAGGGGGTGGATGGAGGTTTTGGGGGAGGGGTGGGGTGCTTCAGCACTCCAGTCAGTACATCCACTGATCTGGGACACACATCTCTGTCTGCTTGTTTTCTTTTTATTCGTCTGCCTGTGTCACTGTCTTTCCCTCCGTCTTTTCTGTTTTTCTCTGGCTCACTCGCTTGTTTTGCTCTTTTCTAACTCCCAGTCCCATACTGAGTCTGATACAATACTGATCTTCTACTACAACTACTACTACTGCTGCTGCTCCTAGTACAACTACTACTATTAATACTTCACACAGCCCAAATCCCTCCACCCAACTGCCCATGTTAACCAATGAGATGACAAGCAGTAGGTTACTAGAGATGTAACCAAGCTGCCAAGCAGACCTTTATAGTGGCAGTTTAGCCGTCTCATAAGAGCAGGTGCATAGCCTGAAGCAGTGTTCATGAGAGCCTTAAAAGTACCACAACAGCAATCCACCACCCTGACCCTTGCCAGCTGAAATCATGTCAACCAGAAAGACACATGCCTGTAATAGACAGTGGCTGGCAATGCCATTCCCAGTGGTGCAAAAGCCACAAAAGGGCCCTTGGTTTCAATAAGAAGCAAAAAGTAAAACATAAATAAAAATTACAGCAAAAGAAAACTCCAATTTATGTCCACAGTATGGTATAGGTAGCTGCTCTAATTACTCCTAAAATGCAGTGACTAACCAAATAAAACCACACTTTAAAAGCTACCATCTATGATATATATACTACTATAACTTACGTACTATTTAGGCACTGCAGGGAACTGGCAAAATATTAAAATACATTATAAATATTTCTGGATGCAAACAAAACTTCAAGATGAGGGGGGTATGATCTCTTCTAGTGAAAATGCCACCTATAAAACATTCTGTAAAAGTATGAGGGAGTCTTTTTCTTTTTTTCTAACTATAACTAGCTTACATCCTTGTATGCCTCCAGCCATCTTTCCCTCCATCTCCCCATTCTAAGCAAATTGACACAGCAGTGAGTGACCTTCTTGCAACTGGAGCAAGACGTGCTCTTAACATCTCCATTACTTTTCTGAAACCTCCCTGACCTTTCTTCCTTTTCACTTCCACGGCTGGGTTCTATTAAACTTTACTTTTCTCCACATTCGGTCTTTCTGTCTCTCTTAAATCTTTGTCATCATTGTGCTTCTGTGCCACATTCTGGTCTGTTTACTTGTTATGCAGTCGTCTTAATTGTCGTCTGTGTGCTAGCGCCGTCATTCATTCGCCTCCTTTCACCCTGTGACAGATTACGTTAGATAAGTGTGCGAAAATCAGTTTTTTTTTTCTTAATGAATATAAAGGATTATGTGTAATTACCCTACTTCTTACTCATAATCTCCTAATCCCATTTGACTCATAGTGTTTTTATGAATGTGATAGTTATTTTTAAATGTTTTTACACTGTGAGAAGTTAAGCTGTTTACCAAAGACTTTGACATTTTCTTCATTTCCAAGTCGTTTCTTCAACATAAATGCCTCCCCTCCATCAGAGTATAAATAGCAGGAGATTATTTTGTCGAAGCGTGCTTTTTGTTGTGTCTCCTTCAATTGTCATGTCTGGCCTCGGCTCCCATTACACAATCTTTGCCAAAGGAAAATGGCTCCTGACATATCCATAATAGCTTTGCCTAATACTGTTGTCCCTGAAATTAGCTTTGCAGCATCAAAATACTTTGTCTGAAACAGGGCAATTTGTAGCAGTTGATCTTTGAACCCAACTGGGTTGTTGTGTCTTGTCTGAAGTTTTGTGCAATATCTCTGACAGCCTGACTAAATGCATGTATGAGAGACAGAATAGAAAAACCCTCATCTGGTTTACGATGAGGTCCCCTCTCCTCTCTGCTCCCCAAAACATGAGAATGCCCTTAATTGGTGACGCCACACATTTATAAATGTAAATGCAGTTTATGGCTCCCTTTTTTTTTTGGCTGTAGTTTTACAGTTATCATGTGATTCTTCCTGGCTGGCTGCTGATAGCTTTTAAGAACCCAGAAAACTAAACGGGAAAACAGAAACATCCCAATTATTTTCTAAAGACTGAGCTCATATTCATTCTCACAGATGGAGGTAATGCACGCAAACCCAGACACACACACACAGGGTTGTTTTTGCACACAGTTCCAGATACTGGAAATGTATGTGTATGAGTGTGGTGCTAATCATGAATTCATTAGCGCTCTTTGATGTTGGGCTTTAAATGTGTGATTGTCTGTGTGTGTGAGTGTGTTTTGATATTTGAGTAAATCTGGCAGCTAGCCCAGAGCAGCCAGTTACACAGGGGTCACAGAACTTAAAGCCCCCCTCCACCTTTTGCATCTGATCTGCCACTTTAAAAACAACATTTTGTCTAAACTCCATCATTCAGAGAACATGAATATTTATTTTTTTGTTTTCTAAAGTGGATAAACCATTTTGTCAACGTAATTGGAAGTTATTTTACTGTCATGCTGTAATTTGCACTTGTTCTCAAACATCATCACTTCCTCTTCTTTTTTCACCACCAGTATCACACCTTATTTTAGTATGCATACAAAATAGCAGGCAAGGGAAAATGCATGTACTAATGACATGCAACTGGATAAAGATAAACTATGTGTTAGAATAATCAGTCTGTGTGTCTCTGTCTGTGTGTGTGTGTGTGTGTGTGTGTGTGTGTGTGTGTGTCTGATGTATAAATCGTCAGAACCAAAGCAAGCTTTAATTAATGGCGCTTGATGATCAGCAGGCAAAGGCAAACAGCAACTAAACGAGCTTGCCCCCCCGTCAGGGAGGATAATTGCATTTCGCCAACAGATTCATGTGGCAGACACACTGCCATTGCAGGGTACTGCTGATGAGGGTGTCATTTTTTTTTTTTTCCCTTTCAGATTTTTTTGTATTTTGTGCTCGCAAAACTCCCATTTATTTCCCAAGGGAGCTAGAGGCAGCCTTTCTTTTCTAGTTTTTTTTGTTTTGTTTTGTTTTGAATGTCTGCTGTGTTTGAGTGTGGAAGTGTTTATACTCACGGGGATAGGTGGATGTGAAGGTGGTATAACAGCCTCTCCCTCTGTCTCTCACTGTGTCTCGCGCCGTTCTTTTCCCTCCTTGGACTCCTTTCGTCTTCTGTCCTTCCTCCCTGTCTCTTTTTCCATTAATAATAACTGCTGAATAAAGTTGTCTGGGAATTTCAGAGGAACGCTTTGTTATGGTCGTCCCTCCCGCTAGGTAAATGAGAGGTGGGAGCACCAGTACGGTTCCCTGTGTGAGATTAATATGCAGCCCCCCTTTTTATTTTTAGAGGAACATTATGGGCTCACTGCCCTGTCATTACTCCTCAAGTAGCAGCAGCTTCCACTAGCTCCTTTCTGTAAACCCTGCCCTCTCTCTCTTACACATACTAGTGGGTGGACACAATAACAGGAACACTTTTCAGTGCAGTTTCCCTGCAGCAAATACCAATTTGGTATCTGTTTTTTTTTTTCTAAGGCACCCGAATGTTTGGATTGTACTACTTGTACTTTTTTATGACCGTGTTTTTGGCAGTTTAGTTAACATTATTCTTTGTCACTGAATTTGTATTTACTGCAGGGTTATTTCATGATATTGTAAATGTTTCTATTATTGTCCACAGCCTGTATATCCCTGTCTCTCCCTTCACCCTCCCGCCTTTTGTCAAAGCTATGGTGATGATCGCTCTTCGACTCACACTCATCCGTGCAAGGACAATCTGAACACACGTCACCTTTTCTATCTCTGTATCAGTTTTTATCCCTCTCATCATCCTCTCTGGTCCTCTTATCATGTGTTGAGAGGCTGTCTGCACCGTTCTTTCTTTCTTTCTTTCTCTCTCTCTCTCCCTGCCAGCAGATGGAAGGGAGATTGGTAAGATTGCAGTGAGGTTGCGTTTGACACCACCACTAGTGATTGCTTGGATATGAACCTGAGATGAGATCTGTGGCTGGATAATGTCAGGTAGCACCTCCATTTATGGGTGTCAGCGTTCATAGCAATCATAGTAAAAAGCATTTAAAGAAATAGACTTGATAGACTATATAGTGTTAATAAAGTTATTATAATGACAAAAATATAATTGGAAGGTTATGCCAAAATTAATGGAGTGAAAATGATTGAAAAAGCAATTTAATCAATTTAATTTTTTGCCTATGCCATGAAAATATTGGAATTTTTCTTGTTTTATTTTTTTATTTTACATTGTTTGTTTTATTTTTTGCTGTGAGCTAAAAACACAACCATGACATTGTTCAATAAAACTGTATTTTGCTGCTGGAGATTTGCATTAAGCGTGACAGACAAGCTCTTGCATGGCTTTACTATGAGTGACACTTCAAAGTTTTTTCTTGTCTTCACCCTGTGCCTCTCACACAACAGCGTGCTGATTGTTATAAATCAAATTTGAAAAGAAAAGATGTACTTGTACTATTTTTACATATTGGTAGATGCTGTAAGTACTATACACAATACTCTTGTTTTGGATCAAGTTAATACCTTGGTCACAGCTCACAGTATTTTATTTTTTCATAAAGGACAAATTGGTACATGTAAGAAAATCTGATTGTTGTATTTTGTAATGATGGCATTTTGATTTCAGTAGAATGTAGTTCACATCAGAATAATACTGTGGAGTTCCAGTGCAGGAAGCGATTTGGATTAGCGTTGCCTTTCTTGTGTGTGTGTCTGTGTGTATTTGTAAAACTAATACCTGGATACTACCCAGGTGAACACCACTCTTCATATTATCCAGCTTGCCACAGGAGAGCCCTAATGAGCAGGCGACACACACAGGGGAGCACCATGTTTACAGGAAATGCTGTCATTTCCGCTTGTTAATCTGTGTTGGTGTGTGTTTTATACATGTGCTGGGGCACTTTGACAGTAACAGTTCTACCCACCACATGCAAAATGTTCATTAAATTGGCATAGTTTTACATGTATTGTGTGCATGTGTGTGTGTTTGTGCCTGTCTGATATGGCTGTATGTGTAATGCTGATCCTTTGCAAATGACCTAAGGACTATAGGGAAGCTTATTTCTGCAACCACTTGCACTTTCTCCCTAATTGTTCCTCTTCTGCCCATAAACCTTTTGCTTTTTGTGTGTGTGTGTGTGTGTGTGTGTGTGTGTGTGTGTGTGTGTGTGTGTGTGTGTGTGTGTGTGTGTGTGTGTGTTAAAGAGAGAGAAGGTCCTTTTCTCTCTGCTAGCAGTGTCAGCAGGTGAGCTGCCCTATTGGGAGAAAGAGAGAAATCGCCAAAGCATGCAAATTGCTACTCCAGGGGGAGAATCAATTAGGTGCATAGCGGCTATAGCAGAAAGGCAAGGAGGGGTGGAGAGGGGCCGGGGTCCATGCAGAGAGATGGTGCAGAGCCATGCTGATCGCCTCCTCTGAGACAATGCATTACTCCTCCTCTTCTGTCCCCTTCCTCAATCCATAGGCCGATCCTACTGGCTAAAGCTCTCTTTGCACAGTGCCTTTTAAACCTCTACTGTGCCTCAGCCTCATTCCTTTTTTGTCTAGCCCATTTCTTTTCTAAGTATAGATTGTGCTAGAGTCTCAAGTGTGTGCCCTCTTCACCTGTTTTCCTCATTATTCTTTATAATGATGCTCTGCTCTAATCTGTGCCGGATAAAATTAGAACATAGATGATGTAATAGTCTTCATATACATAATGTATATTTATGAATACTATGTGATAGTTGCCTTGAATTTATAGTAATTTGTTGGTATTCATTGGGTTTTTGTCTCTTACCTCTTTAGGTACATAATGTCCTCCATCTCAAGAGAGGCTTGATCCTGATTGGCAAACAGTACTGGACTGTGCCTCCTTCCCTCTCCTCACCACTGCCAGCCTCAGCACAGCCATGACGTCCCTCACGAGGACACGGACCTGCTTTTTTGTGTGCTGCTTCCTGTCTAGTCTGGCGCTTTCTGTGACCTCACAAACAGTGGTGCAAGCCCCACAGGCTCACAGTGCTGGTTCCCAGGTGATCACAGCGTCCCTTCAGGAGGAGGAGTATGCATCGTTTCACGCTGAGAACCCAGAGTGGACATTCAACCATCTTGCGGTGGACTTTCGCAATGGCAATGTTTATTTGGGAGCCGTCAATCGCATATACAAACTGTCCCCGAGCTTGGAGGTTCAGGTGTCCCACGAGACTGGCCCAGATGAAGACAACCGCAAGTGCTACCCACCACGTATTGTCCAGCCCTGTAGTGAGCCACTGACACTCACCAACAATGTCAACAAGATGCTTCTGATGGACTATCGGGAGAACCGGCTGCTGGCATGTGGCAGCCTCTACCAGGGCATCTGTAAACTCCTTCGCCTAGATGACCTCTTCAAACTCGGAGAGCCCTTCCACAAGAAGGAGCATTACCTCTCTGGTGTCAATGAGAGTGGCTCTGTGTTTGGTGTTATTGTATCATATGGCAATGCCTCTCCAGACATGCTGTTTGTAGCCACAGCAGTGGATGGCAAGCCTGAGTACTTCCCTACCATCTCTAGCCGCAAGTTGGCCAGAAACTCTGAGGAGGATGGCATGTTTGCCTATGTCTTCCATGATGAGTTTGTGGCCTCTATGATTAAGATCCCTTCGGACACCTTCACTGTCATCCCAGACTTTGACATATACTACATTTATGGCTTTGCCAGTGGGAACTTTGTGTACTTCCTGACTTTGCAGCCTGAAATGGGGGGCGGACCAACCACTGGGTCCTCCTCTGCTGGCCGGGAACAGGTCTACACCTCCAAGATAGTCCGCCTTTGCAAGGCAGACACTGCCTTTAATTCCTATGTGGAGGTGCCTATTGGATGCATTAGTGGCAACGTGGAGTATCGATTACTCGAGGCGGCCTACCTGTCCAAAGCTGGTGCTATCCTGGCACGCTCACTAGATGTGGCACCGGATGACGATGTACTGTTCGCTGTCTTCTCCAAAGGCCAAAAGAGGCGTCCACGCCAGGCCTCGCAGGACTCTGCACTGTGTGTCTTCTCTCTGCGGAAGATCAACGAGAAAATCAAGGAGAGGTTGCAGTCGTGCTACAAGGGTGAGGGCACACTGGACCTGGCCTGGCTCAAAGTCAAAGATATTCCCTGCAGCAGTGCGGTGAGTACTACTAAAATACACACACACACACATTCACACACATTCACACACACACACACACACACACACACACACACACACACACACACACACACACACACACACAGTTTAATGACAGTACTGGGGAGATATTTACTATATTGCTGGTTCTCTTTTCTTCCACACATATTTTGCGTGCAGCATGTAACATGTAGTGCTCTAATCTACCAGAACAGCAGGTGTCTTGCAGTTATGTTAATTAAACCCACTCATTTAGGAAAAGGGTGTTTCATAGGACTGTATTGAAAGAAAAGCCAATCAGTGATGATTTCCTATTGTTTTAATCATTTCTAACTAAGGGACGCTACAGGTGAGTATCTCTGAGGGAAAATCAGTTGTGAAAGCTCTCCCACATGTTACTGTAATGAGCTTGTGTGCACTGTGGGAGGCCTTCATGAACACTATATTCTTGGGTGGGTACGTGCTCCATCACATTAAGATGAGATATTAACCATCCACTGCCTCTTTTAATCCGCTCACCCTTTAAACAATGCAGCTGAATGCTCAGCCAAATTACCATAATTCCATTCTCTATAACAGCATTACAAATTCAGTGATTCAGTTCATTTGATTTCTCACTTTGTGAACATAAAAAACAAGGTTAAATTAGGTGTTACATGTTTAGGCCATCTCCACAAGCACCCAAAGCTGTTTAAAGTTTTTTTCCATTTTTTAAATTTCTATTTTGGATCTCATATTACGTCATTAAAAAAAGCTGCCAACCTCAAGAAATACAAAATGACCTTGATCAGAGGGATTTTGTTAGTTATCATGTTCCTCTACACACTGTAGCAGGCGTGGCTAAATGAACCATGTTCACTTGCCAAATTCAGAGCGGTGTAGATAATGGGCTAAATGACACTGTTTTTCAGCAGACAGATCAGTTAAAGGTATATTGCTGCAAATTTTACATAACTGACAATGTAAGTACAGTATTTCTGTTATTTATGAAATAAGACAAAACTTCTTGCATTAGAAAGACTGAATGGATGCACAGGTGAGAAGAAATACAATTTTTTTTTTAGCAAGAATATGATAATCAGAACTACAAATAGTATTTTGCCACTCAGCCCAGAAAATGTATACAGACATAAAAACTTGTAACAAGAATATGATCGCTTGGTCATATTTCAGAACCATAAATTTGATCCTCTCACTGCTGCTCTGTCCATATAGTTCTGACCTTAGCCATACGCTATCTGGAGACATTATGAAGTTGACCCTCTCTCGTGTTTGGTTCTGGAATCGCAGTGTTTATCTATTAATCCGTCTCTGGCACGGCACACGTTTCAGGGCGCCTTTGTCCGCTGCTTGAGGGCCTGATAAATCATGCCTGGGGTGGAGCTGTCAGCAGGGAGAGGAAGTGTGAGGGAGCACACAGGGGTTAGCGCTGAGGAATGATGCCATTTCAGCATGCGCCACAGTATCGCCACCGCCACCGCATAAATTAGACCCTGCTGAACAAGTGACGGTGGACTCTGCAGGAGATAGATGAGTTCTGACACACATACACACGTGCCACCACACTTTTTAAGTATGACTACTGCAGAGATGGAGAAGGTGGCTTTAAAAGGCCAAGAAAGGCTTTTGATGAAGTAGAATAATAACAATAAATACATTTTTATATGAAAGGTTTATTTATTAAAATGTAGATCAGATAATTCTAGTCTGTTACAGTCATTTAAATACATGGATACACAAACACATAAATCAGAGGCCTATTGCTTGAGCATTAGTAAATTAGTAGATGTAAATATAGGCCATATATATTTCCTGTTTTTTCACATTGAGAACATGTTACGTGTTAAGCTCTATAGTTGCCAAATCTTTTGTGTGTCTGCAAAGGCTGGTTGTCTTTCTAATATCCTATATCCATTATGAATCGTTGGTCGTTTGTCTCTGATTAATGCCTATGTTGCCTTAAATGATGCATGACTCGGAGCGCTTGTCTCCGAAATCCTCAGAAACGTACTTTAAGCTCCTTGTTCACATCTTCTCCACTCTGTGCCACCCATGGGTATATAACCAGCATAGACACACACAAGCTCATGCTCTTTCTTGAACATACCAAACAAGGTTGCTCAGAAAATTGTGGAAGTCGGGTTCTTTCTGGGTTCCTGCACTCATACACTCAGACACTGTAATTGTGGATCACCCCGCCACATAAATATCAAATGAAGTTCCTACTCACTCTCTTGCAACACTTCTCTTACACAGTCTTGCTTTATTTTTCCTAATTTTTCCCTACAAGACAAAGTTCAAGTCTAAAAATTGGTTGTTTTTGGATCAAAGACCGATGAAGATTGTCTTGAAATGTTGCTGTGTAAAACTATAAGGTATACTTTATGTACACATACTCTATGTGGACAATGTATACATGATACAGATTACTAATGTAACTGATGAGTGAGTTCAAAATCATAAAAAAAACTATGTGATATAATCATCTTACACTATAATCTTTTTATAAAAGATATATATTTTTATTTATTTAAGAAATAATCAAATCATCAAAGTCAGTATAAACTTGTTCAAGGACAAGAACATTTACAGGAGACAGGCCTGAGTGTGACCGTATAAACACTTGCCACCATCAGACCTTTTGTTGCTGTACACCATCTTTTAAGAGGCTTTCAGTCAGAGTGGGAGAGATGTAAAAAGCAAGAAGTTGAGAAGAAAAAGTATGTACAGAGAGTGGCATGATGGGTGAGAGAGCAGTAGAGAGGATAGATGGTAAGAGTGCGAGTGAGGGGGGATGCTTCCTCTCTCCCCCAAATGGCTACGCTTGGCTGAGCCACATAATGCATGCTCAACAGTATAAGTCTGCAAAGGGCCTGCATCCATAGATCATTGTGAAGTGGCATGTGACCTATAAAAAAAAAAACACTGCCTGCTCCCTACATGTTCACTGTGTCAGCAGAAAAAAAACAGAACAACAAAACAGCGGGATCGCAATAAATTCACTCTCTGCTCTCTTCTCTCTCATCCTTGATTCATTGCTCACTGCCTGTGCTGCTCTTTTCTCCTTTTGCCTGTCCTTCTCCTCATGGTCTTATAAAAATAGCTGCCATCATACCATCTTCTCATTCTCTGTTATTCTCCCCCTCCTCCTCTCCACCTTATTTCCCTTTACAATGCTTGCCATAAGCACACAGCAAAGTACTGTCTCTCACCCCCCCCCCTCACCCCCCCTCCCTAAACATGGGCGAGAAAATTACAAGGTCGCCTGTAAGTCCCTGACAGGCCACGGCCATCCCCTCATCCCTTCTGCTAATGATCATTAATTACATGTCATTAACTAACATGCCACGGGCTATTCTTCCACATTTGTCATGTGCTATCGACTTCACATTCTGAATTCACTCCAATTAATTAGATTATTCTACTCAGCCGCTGTTTCTTTGAGTCTTTTTCTTGATCTTGCTCACAGTCCTCCTAACACACGTGCTCATCCCTCCCTGCGTTTCAAGCGAAGGGTGAAACGCAGGGAGCGTTTCACCCTTCGCTTGAAAGGAACTCTTCCAATATGACATTATCTGCTCCCCCCCCATGCTCATTTTTCATGTTCCTGACTCCTTTCTTTTGTCAGTTTTGTTCTGTGTTTGACCAACCTTTGGTGTTGTCTGCTGTGCTGCCCATCTCTATCCCTCCTCCTCCTGATTGCGGAGCTTAATCAGTAGCTGGCTGCTGCTGCTGCTGATGAGTCAGTCTAGGCCACATCCTCAGGAAGGGAAAGGCTAGTGGATTCATTAAGAACATCCAGACTACCCCCCACCCCCCACCCCCCAACCTCCCCACTTCACCCCACTCTATCCACATATCCGCTATCCTGCTTGCTGGCTGGCTCGCTAATTAAATCTCCATACATGATACCACTTGCTAAAGGTCAGAATCCATCACAATATCATTATTCTGTGATTAAACAAATGTCCGCTGCTTCCTTCACTACACTACTGACTGGCCTCTACCTGGAAACTGAATTGGGTGCCTTCATTTCATTACCTGCTTGTTTTTGTATTTTGTCTGGCTCTTAAAAACTCTTTTGTATGCTCTCTCGCTCTCTTTCCCCACTATTTAACTTTCTTACTCCCTAGTTAGCAGAAATGTTCAATATTTAAAGTGTAATTAAAATTTCCCAAGCTATAATTCAATTCAAACGCTAATCCAATCCAAAAACCAATACAATCAATCACACCTTTTATGAAGTGAACTGTATAACAGTATACTAAAAGATGTATTTAATATAAAAATAACATAAATGTAACTCCTCCACTTCTACTCTCTATGAAAGCGATGGATGTAACTAAGTATACATAATAAACTGACAACTCTGTGTGGTGTGTAATACACGCATACTTGTTTTTCTGAATTTGTATCACTTGAATAAATAGAATTTTGGGTGACAAATAAGATGGTAATGCCTAGTAATCATTCCAAAAGAACTCATGAAAGATTTTCTGCCTGTACACGGTGAAGCGGAAAACATGGGTTAGGAAGTTATCTGACACGTCTTTCTCTTTTATAATATTGAGTTCTATTTTCAGCTCCTAGTTTGATTTGTGAAATCTTCTTTTCCCTATCTCCGCATCTCTTAAACTCCAATCTTGCCTCTGACATTCTCATACCCTCTCTCTCTCCTGGCTCTGCTTTGGTGATGTCTCTGTTTCTTTCCAAAATCGTCATGCTGTTTCGTTAGTTCCTGATTTGATTGTTTTCCCTAACCAATATTTATTATCTGTTGTAGCTGCTCAGCTAACGGTTGGCAGGTGTGAGCATCCGCAAACAAGGTTTTAACAAAATATCACAGGCTTACCAAAGCTTGCCTCCTCACATTGAAACCTGCCAACAGAACATGCAAATAAATCAACTTTGTTTCAGGCACACCCTGAGAAGTGTGTGTGTACAACCTAATATTCCCATTCATACTCCACTATACACACCTTTGCTGCATTTTCCAGCATTGTTTAGTATGGCTGTGCACTAACTTGCACCATTATTCCCCATTTTGCATTCTATACCTACACTGATCTGCCAAGATTGATGGCTGATCTTCCCCGAGATGACATCACTGTCGAGCATTGAACCAGCCCTGTGTGTGTGTGTTTGTGTGTGTGTGTGTGTGTATGTATGTATATATATATATATATATTTTTTTTTTCTTTTTTTTTTTTCTTTCTTCACTTCTAATCATTGTGACTGGTTTTCGAAACAGTCCCCAGGGTGTCATACAAAGGGGAAGTTAAATCTACTTGGTTGACAGCTCTTGTACTCTGTATTCAAACTGATTCAGTCAGAGTGCTGCAAAAATGCTCTCTTTAGGAATGCCCTGCGGATGCCTTAACAAAATGACAAAGAGCACTGAACCCCAGCCATCAGAAATAGATTTACAATGACTCGTGTTCTTACCAAGACTATAAACTGCTTGTTTGATTTTAAGAAGAATAATTTCTCCGTTTAGCCAGTCTTCACACAAAATAATATGTCTGTATATCATGGAAATACATATTCCTCTCTCAGAAAACATGTTATTCCTAGTCTATTTTCCATATATGTATATATTGGCTTCTCTTGTCAAACCTTTATCTTAATGCCACACTGACTTGCCCAACACAATTTGCCCTTGAACTACTCTCTGGACAGTATAAATGTCATACTAGAAGGCTTGTGTAGGCTTTTCTCTTCCTTTGACACTTTACATCTTGCTCATTTTGTTTCTGTTTCCTGAAAAGCGCATCTGAAAGCACAAGGGCCCTCAGATGATGTAATTGGGTATAAGGTTGGACATTTTCCAAAACAGTTTTTGTGAAGAGGGAAATAGTAAAATGACTTATGGAAACAGGACACAAGTGCATTCCACATCTCACTGTGTGTGTTTGTGTCTGTCTGTCTGTTTGTCTGTCTGTCTGTCTGTCTGTGTGTGTGTGTGTGTGTGTGTGTGTGTGTGTGTGTGTGTGTGTGTGTGTGTGTGTGTGTGTGTGTGTTTACTTCATGGTGTGTGTGAGGGTGTGTTCTGTCACACGTTGCTAGTGTGATGGAGGGCCCCATGGATCAGTAGTCAGACAGTCTACGTCTTGGCACACTAGCCATTGGTCCATCTGATACACATCACAGACAGACAGACAGACAGACAGACAGACAGACAGACAGACAGACAGACAGACACTCTTTCTCACAAGTGCCCAAAGAAATGACTTCCAGACTCAAAGGTTTTCACTAAATAAAAATCTATTGAGAAGATCATAACAATAACATTAATTTCCACTGTCTTCAAAAACTTCTAATTACCTGTAGAATCTACTATTTAAATAAACCACAAAAGCCAATGCAGTCTAATGCAAGTCTTGCAATGCAATAAATCCTACCTTCATGAAGTCTTTGCTGAACATTTCAAATTGTATTTGGAAAGACATAAACACAGCTGCTTCAAGCAACATAAAACTGTTTTATTTAGTCCAATTTGTTCTCTTCCATATAATATTGAGTCAAATATTTCCTACATACAGTAGGAAATAATAAATATGAATCAAATGATTCCTTTAAAGGATTAAAGCATACATACTTCAGATGCCTTCCAATCAGTGTGAACTAAACATCCTGCATGTCTTGGTATGTAGCTAAAGTAATGAATGCCGCTTTTGCAGATGCAAAGCGACTCACTGTTGCTGCAGGAGTCATACAGCCAATGTTTTAGCACAGTTAAATTGAATGTTGACATTATATCTTACAATGAACACTGGAAACCCACTTAGTCATGACATAATTCTCTAGCGCCGCCAATCATCCTGACAGGTCAGTCATTTAGCACAGTACTGGATATTTAAGTGGCTAATTATGCAAAAAGAGCAACCACAAGGATATATATATTTTTTAATTTTACTCCTCCAGCCTTTCTTTGTACAAGAAGTTTCCCGATGTAATCACCAATAACTCTACAGTAAAACAAGTTAATCATAAACGATAAATGTCACACAAAGACTTTTTACACTAAAAAACAAAGCAAAGAATCAGCATACAAAAATGGATTGGGGAAGAAAGTCACTGAAACCGCAACATGGAGTATAATAACTGCATTTAAAAGGAATAGCTGGAAGTGCTGGAAAATGGACTCTTTGGAGCCTCCAACGGTTAAGCAGTAACATGAAGTGAAATGTCTTTGTAGCTTAATGTGTGTCATTAACTTTGTGAACTTGCAGCCAATGGAACAGGCCCCTCACAACACTGCAAGCCCAGATTAGGCCATACATCAGAGAGCGTTGGAGAGCGGATCTCTTTCAGTCCCCACTAATCGCATTGAGCAACTCTCTCTCTCTTTCGCGTGCGCCCACTGCCCCCTCTCTTTCTCTCCAGTCTGTATCTGCTGATCCCTCTGCACAGTCCAGAAGAGAGCTCTCTTTGTGCCGGTGCTGGCAGGCAAACAGAAGCAGAGAGATGGATATGGCTGAGAGTGACCTGATTCTGCCTCAGTGCCTGGCCTCTGTCCAAATACAGAGACTCTGCTCTCCTGTCCCTCTGTCTTTAGGGAGGAACCCCAGTCTTTCTCCTCTGTTGCTACACTGCAGGCCGCTGGCTCAAATACCTACCAGACCTGAGCAAGAATAGAGTTTGTAGAGTCATTTAAGTTGTTTGTCAATGTTAAATCTAGTAGTTGTTCTAATTGTGCTCAAATGTTCAGATGCAACAAATGGTATCCATATCAGTAATCATTTATTTAAATCGTATATCTACGGGATGGAGGAGTTTGCAGGCAGTGTGCATCATTCATTGTTTTCTTTGCTTTTCCGCTTAAATTTAATGAGGGAAAAATAATAGTCAGGAGGTAAAATAATAATCCAAATAATCTTATTTAAGACCCATGTGTAGGAATCACTGGCATTTAGCGGTGAAGTTGCAGATTGCAACCAACTGAATACAGCATATTTTCAGGTGATAAAATATACCTATGAATATTATATTCCATTTCTGCCAATAGATCATCCTAAATATTACACACTGTACCTCTTAAAGGATAGCAATCCTATGTGGTATACAATTAATCTATTTGCGTGAGCAGTTGGCTCCACTTGTAAATTTCGTTCTTAATTGCTAAAATCTTAGAACATTGTTTGGAGCCCGACAATGGTTCATAATTTGTGTCTGTGCAGAGGTTAATCAAATCAAAGCTGTGCATACAATTGTCTCATGAATAAAATTCTTGGAAATTGAAAGACGGAGAGAAAAGAAGATGAAAAATCTTCCTCAAGGTCTACCTGTAGTCAGTGTTTGCCAATGCTTGGACAACTTCTGAAGCACTGGCCAATGGAAGTTGAGACAGATGGGTCGATGGAAAGAGAAACAACAAATGGTAACCCTCTGAGTTTGAAAATGCATTAATGAGATGGGTTGCGAGAAAGAAAAGGGGGCACAAAATGTGATAGAAGCAGTGACAGCAGTGTCTTATTGGCAGACAGTGTCAAAGGGGTTTATTATTTGGTCTTCTGACTAGAGACGTCTTTGGCATCACAACTACAAATGTCATGTTTTGGTGGTGGCGTAATGAAAATGTGTCTGCTTCCTGAAAGGGTTGACAGACAGAAAGTATATTTCATTAGATTGCAGAATGCGGGACAGAGATGGTGACAGTGATTGGCAACCAGCAGAAATAATATAGCATGTGTCAGTGACAAGAAATGAAAGCACACACACACACACACACACACACACACACACACACACACACACACACACACACACACACACACGTACACACACACACACGTACACATTTGAAACCCTCCTCTTCTTACACATGCATCACCCCTCACTTCCACAGACCCACAAACGTGTTAACAGAAACCGACAGATAATGTGAATTGATTTTTTAATGATGAAAACCACTTTTACTTTTTTGGGAAAGTGATCAATCTTGGGAGAAATGGCTGCACCTTTTTATCTTTTGAGGTGACATTCAATCATCAAGGCCCCAAATACTCCAAAGTACTCAATTTTCCTTGTGATTGACCCTGTTAACCTTTGAACCCTGGGATGATTAGGCTCTTTTTATAACTGATTGCAACACAGAGAGGGTTTTTCTTTGTTTCAAAAGCAAGGAGAAAAAAAACAGCTTTACCGTTGACTGGAGAAAACATGCATTAAGTGGACACTGGTTGAGATCAGTTTTGGTATGTCATTACAGAACGGAAGAGGAATTGTGTTGATTATAAATGGTTGTCTCAGAAAGGAAGGTAGAGTAACATTGAGAAAGCAGAGTAATATTTCACTGTGATTTCATAGAGTGACCCTGACTCTTATCAGAGCACCATTAATCTAGCGGAGAGCCACCACACGACTTGTAGGACAGAGAGCGCATTCTTGACAACAGCTCCTTCTGAAAAGGTCGGGGTGGGAGGGAGGGGCAGAGGGAGGAAAGGAGAAGATGGGGAATTGGAGGAAAAATTGTCCACTTTAATATGTTTTTGTTGTGCACAAATATTCCTCTTTTGTTTACTCTCTTTGGCATCTCGGTCTCATTGTTATCTATCATTTCTCCTTCCTCCATCTGTCTTTGCATGACTCCTTTTCGTCCTCATTTCAACCCTCTAACCATATGACACGATCTTGACCCAAATTCAGGTCATCTCTATCGATCACCGCTTCATATAACTCCCATGTTATAGCCTAAAGCTCATTGTGGCCTAGACCAGCCATGTTCCATTTGTCTAATGAAAGCAGACCTCATATTTCCTCTGTGGCTCAGTCTAAGGCTTCTGATGATGATGGTCTTTAGTGAAAGGTTGTGAGGAGACACTTGGTGCTTGCGAGATTGATCGAGAGCCCAGGGGGTGCACTTCCAGGAGGGGGAAAAATGGAAAATAAGACATAAACTAAAAGACCCTCTGCCCCCCAGAGCATCCCACCTCTGACAGCTCAAACCACTAGGCAAGTCTAGATTTGAAATGGTTCGATAGGTTTTAAGCAGAGATCTTATCGGTGCATGTTCACCTTTTTCTTCTGAAGCTCAGACTTTTTGGTTCCATAGTAAGAGATTCCAGTGTAAAGCCCAGGTTAGTTTCCAGCTTAAAATTGCTTATAATTAGCTAGTATGAAACGGTGTGTGTCCAATCATTCATATCAGACCAGTGCTGTTCATGTATTTAAAGGGCTTCATTTGAACATCGAAATCAGTCAATAAGCCAATTGCTTTTTATCAAGTCATAACTGTAACATTAGTATTTCATAACTCACACTATCTCATCTTACTACTGACGTTTTCTATGCATTTTCTAAGAAAGTAAAGGCAGTGTCTACTGCACAGGCATTTCCCCCTACAGCAGCCCTCCACATTGCTAAGCTATTAATCAAGAGCGATGCCTGCTTCAGTCCTAAACCCAGTGTTTCAAATCCATCTATACACACAGAATAATGACCATCCACAGCACCATTATTCTCTTATCAAAACCCATAAGTCATTCTGCCCACAGTGACTGGTATGAATATCTGCCCGGCAGGATAAAATACATGCATGCAAACACAAAATGCAGAGAGGTACAAAACATGAAACACTCACATCTGTATTTAATCAAAAATCACAGCAGCATGTCCACACAGAAAGCATAACAGATGAACCTCCATCAGGAGTTGTATTAGTCTCCCAACTCTAATACCATTTTTATATGCATTGCAGTGATTTGCCTCAGTGTGACTATGCAGCACTTTTTTTATTTATTTTTTATTTCACTCGGTTCACTTTGAATCATTTCACATTGAATATCTTGCCGCACTGGCATTTCTGCAGTTGCTGTTGCATGGGGTGGACGGTGGGGAATTGTGCCTGACAGAGCAGCCTCTGGCGCTATTACAGAGCTAGCGCCTGACTGCAGTCTTCTTCCATCTTCATCTCTCTCTTACTTGTTCCCACATTTGCCGTTTATTGCATGTGGACCAGCAGACGCACACAAGCATATAAATACTCTTTCTCTCACAAAGTGTTTCTGCCCTGTCTCTATCCATATCTATCCCTTTATAAAAATACACTCAAACACAAAATATTGATTCATATTTTCATTAATCTTGAGCTTGTTTTTTTTGCTGTTTATCAGGTAAGTTGTGTTAACCATACACAATACTGCTACCGGACTGTGGCATATAGCTATATCCAAAAGCAAGAATTCATGTGTCAGCCTAAGCAATGCCCTAATCTGTAATCAGAAACAGTTCTACTTCTAGTATTGTACTAATCTCTTCTCCTTCCTCTGCTGCAGCTCTTGACCATTGACGACGACTTCTGTGGCCTCGACATGAATGCGCCATTGGGCGTGTCTGAGATGGTGCGTGGCAAGCCTCTCTTCTCCGATGCTGTTGACAAAATGACCTCTGTCATTGCCTACGTCTACAAGAACCACTCGCTGGTCTTCGTGGGCACAAAAAGCGGACGAGTTAAGAAGGTAAGGAGCAGGAATATTGGATGAAGGGTAGCAGGGATGGCTGAATTGATGAAGAGAGATTTGGTTTCTCTCTTTTAGAATGTGGAGTAAGAGCTGGGAATTGGGGACTGCTGGATTGGAGGAAGGATAGTAGTAGTAGTAAGGCAGATTGACTTTCAGGCAAATAAGCTGAGTCGGCTGTATTTGCAGCAGGAAGAGGTGTGAGTGTGCATGAAAGATAGGGATAGTGGAACTGTGTATACTTCACTGTGGAGAGAGTGTGTGTGTGTGTGTGTGTGTGTGTGTGTGTGTGTGTGTGTGTGTGTGTGTGTTTTGAGGAAGGGGGGGGATCAGGAGAACCCCTGAGGGGGTTTTATTTCTAGAGCAAAGCCTATCTGGTATCTCTCAACATCCTCCTCATCCACTGCACCATATATCACACATACACTTGTATACACCCAGTATCAGGAGTATCCGCTGTACTTTTCCTTCACTTTGGACTTGTAGAAAATCCAGAGCCCTGGGGGCGGATTGTAGCTCACATCAGCATGTTACAGAACTTGCTAGACAGCACAGATCAGCATGTTGCAGAATCGATTAGACAAAGTTTCTTATCAGTTTCTCGAGGCAAATTGAGGAATCCGAATAGCATTAAATACATCATTTATTAACATATTTACTTAGCTACTTAGCTTCTAGATTATTACATTCTTAGTGTATTAGTAAGTGGGCTCTAATGGCTTTGACATTCCCGTAAACCTGTGGAATTCTTTTTGCAGCTGGGAGTGTCACCCATAGTGAACGTCTTTGACCATAAATATCTATCCCTTGAAAAACATGTCAAATTCTGTGTGACAGCAAAGGCCTTGGCTAAACAAGATTTGTCCCCTCAGAGTTGAACAGCACTGGATAAGCTGGGTTTTGGCGTGTTGTGGCTTCCACCTTAGACTTTCCTCATGCCCCTGTGCCCTCCCCCGTGTGGCAGCCCTTTTCTGGGCTAATGGGATGATGCACTGCTGCTAGGTATGATAGAAGGGTCGTAGCTCCTGTGCTTTTTCTCCTGCTTTCTCATACTTACACACACGTATAGCACAGGGCCATGACTGAGACCAATTGTGGGGCGGCTAGGCGAGTGAGCCTCACAGGCCTGGGAAAACAGCATTACCACAGAGGGAAGGAAAGAGAGAAGGATGGAGTGAGTGAGGAAATGAGAGGAAGGTTGAGCTGGATGACAGAGATTGGACAGAGATGGACTATATTCCTGAAATTCATGTTTTTAAAGGCGGAAGACTGGTTCTTTGTATGTGGATGGTTGGAGGGATGCAAAACACGAAGACAGAGAGGAGAAAGTTAAGCAAAGATGCGATTGAGGCCAGAATAAGCACCCAATGTCAAGAGGTGTTTTTCTACTACTCTATACACAGGCAGCCTGGAGTGCCGGTTTTTATTTATTTATTTTTTGTTTTTGTTGATTATGGGCCCCTGCCTGTGTTTGTTGTTTTTGTTCTGCACAGGAGCAAAGTGGTTGAGGCAGCGGTTTTCCATGTTGTAAGACAATAACCAACATGTAGGCAGATGCTTCAAACAGGGGAAATATGTAATCATATTTAATACCTACTGCTCAGCTGTGATGATGAGTGCCAGTTAGGGAGGGAGAATTTAGTGGCTTTGAGTTTTAAAAGCATTTCAAGTTGTTTTCAGGGTTTTCTGAATATTGTTTTTGCTTCAGGATGTTTGAAACATTTTTTTTTCTTTTGTGCTTTTCTTCTTCTTCCCCTTGGCCTTTCTCCAGACATCCCTCAGCAAACAGCATATTGGCACTTGAGAGAATTGTGTTTGCTGGATTTTGGCATTGTTCTCATTCAAAGTCAACATGAATGAAGATCAGGTTGTGCACAAATGATATATTCAGGCAAAGAAACCCCACAAACACATACCGTCTTTGACAAAAAGTGATCAATATCCTGAGTCAACAAAGGTACACACATGCACACACAGCCCCATTACAACCCAATCCTCCCCTCCCTTGTACATACTTCCCCTCCCCCGTCGTTAACTGTATACCATTAGATGACATCACAGGCAATAAAAGACAACAACAAGACAATAAAAGGTCTGAGCTTCAGTCCACCTCCTTCATCAGTGACTTTATAACCCCGCAGCTAATGGATGTTGATTTATATACACTCCTCCACCTTACTTGTTCTGTCCCTCAAGCCCCCTCCTCCTCCTTTCTCTCACTTCTTCTCTCACTCACTCTATTCCACTCTTTCTGTTTTTTTTCTGTGTTATTTATGATCCTGTGGCGAACACGTCACCCTAAATAAATATAAGCATTACGGTAAAAGAGAGTGGATGGACTTTAATGCAATGGTGTTTGTATTGAGTTAAATGTTAGTGTTTACAGGCTCACGTTTATGACATCATGAAGTTGAGCTGAACAGGAAGCTGAGTGAATTAAATTAAATTTGCTTGTGAAATTGCCTTATGTAATGGGGGTGAGAGTAAAATTTAGCTAGTATAACGTGAGGCCTGTGGACCAGACTACAGACATGATTATACTTCTATACTGATGAGGACATTAACATAATCCGTTCTCCAGCCCCTAAAGCTAACCCTAACTACCACAACTACATGCTTAACCTTAACTTCAACCTAAACTACAGATCAGCTTGAGCTGTCGAACGATATACGAGATAGCATCAGATTGAGACTTTGGCGATTAGGCCATTAACTTGAATTAAATTGAGTATCTTAATGTAATGTAGGCCCATGAAGTTGTAAAGGATTGTATAGTTGATCTGAAAGATGAGCAGAATGATGTTCCTGTGGGCGCGGGACGGCCAAAATGACTGGAAAGAAAGGTAGGCCCAGGAAGAGAACACGGAAATTCACCAATAGAGAACTAAAGGCAAAACATCAGAGAAAAGATCTTTTCATATTGAACTCTCACCAATGCTTTTTTTTTTAAAGCAAGTCTTTACTCTCAAACAGTCCTTTGAAGAAATAAAGACAACATTTCCTCACTCTGCTCTCATAGTCTACCAATTTTCAGTTTGTCCTCACACACACATAAATAGCCCTTGCTTTAGATGTCTCTGATGCTGAGTGGCTGTGTTGTGTAAAGTAGAGAATGACACAGTCTAAGCTGAATTTCATAACACCCTCTGTCAGCATAAAACAGACAGTGCTGTCGAATCAGTAGTATTCTGTACATACCCACAGCTACTGCCATGCTTGGCCTTTACTGTCTCACACAAGGCTTAAAACCTCACATCACACAGAGCTTATATGGTCTGTACACCTCCATGCCTTTTCCTCACTCTTTCTTTCCACCTCCCTTCTGGCTCGTTTGAATTGATAGAATGTCTCTTCCTCTCTTCTCTTCACCACACTTCCCACCTCTTTCTCCTCTTTTTCTATTTCTTTGCTTCCTTCTCCACTTTGGTTTGCCCCCTCCTCATAATTTCCCTCCCTTCCTTTCCCCTTCATCTCCCTCCCTCCCTCCGTCTATCTGTCCATGGCTGAGTGGAGTTGCTGTGAGAGTTCTTTGATGACTACCTCCTGCCATTGGAAGTGAATGGACCATATGGCTTCTGTCAGCCTGCCTGTCGGTCAGTTTGTGTGTGCGTTGGTCTGTGGCTTTCAGGAGATGGAGATGTGATAGAGATAAAAGGCTGTGGCTGGGTAAGGTTTAAACCCATTAACTGCAGGTCAGTGCTCAGCAGCAGGTCAAGGGGAAAGCCTTAACCCCCTGCAGGCTTCGGTTTACTTCATGGTCATTTGGTCAGGCTACACATAAGCATGAGAGGTACACATCTGTGCGGACACATATGCATGATACTCGCACGCTGCACACGATTGCATGTATCGAAATAAGCACGCATGCACCAGTGAACCACACACTATTCACTGCTGGACAAAGGCTGACCAGGTACCTCCATGGGGCCTTGGATGGAGAGGTGGACTAGGGGACGAGAGGGAGGTGTGAAGACAGGGAAGAGATGAGATTGAAGGCCACCTGCCGAGGTGCTAATGCATCTCCCCTCTGTCTGTCCCGATGGGGGAGCAATTGGCGCTCAATACAATGAGCAGCTAACCTTGAACTTGACAGAGGCACAAAGATGAGCAAGGCATGGCATGCAAGATGCTGAGGATACATGCGTTTGTCTCCAGTTTATTAAAGCACCTCCAAAAGAACGCTGAATGCTTCTTGGAGTGATGGTACAGAAGGGGGGAAAAAAACATATTTTCCACAGAGAATTTGTCAGCATTTGGCCAAAGGGCGAAGATCAGAGTGTCGGGTTGTGACAATTTTTTCACCTCTTAACCACAGCCAACACTTCTCAGTTGTTTTCCAGTCAGAGGGTGGAAAGAAGAGGAAGAAGCAACACCCTGAAAGAAAGAGTGAAGAGGTTGTAAGAATTTTGGTGTTACAGGCTCAAGAAAGTTAACGGAGAGGAGAGGGATGAGGAGTGAGACAGAAAGGTATAGATAGAATGGTAGTTTGAAAGGCTATAGCCTCTTGAAGGAGAGGAGAAAAGCTTACAGTAATAGCGTAGAGAGAGAGAGAGAGAGAGAGAGAGAGAGAGAGAGAGAGAGAGAGAGAGAGAGATGTCATTTAATGTTGTCAGGGGAGATGGCACGAGCCAGAAACGGGTCAATTCCGACGCTGAATGGTTAATGGTTGTTGTTGAGAAGGGAAAGGTCAAGCTCTCACTTTTGACTCAACCTCTGCCAATTTTGTTCACATGTTTCATACACTGTACAGCTCTCTCCAGCTACAGCAATCACTTTTCCTTTCACTGCCTATCTGCTGCCCTTGTCATCACAAACATGCCATTTATCATTTATTTAATTTTTCACTTGTTTTCCTCTGCCAAGTCTTAACTCCCTCCCCATGCCTTCTATCCATGGCACAAATGTCGAATTGAAATCTTCAAAATACGAAATTCTTCAAGTCATCCCTTCTGTAAAAGAGAATTTCCACTGGATATTACTGTGTTTAGGTCGACTCTACAAGTATTTAAACTTTGTCAATGAAATGTGTTTTCATATGAAAGTTTAGTAGTAAAACTAAATATGTGTATCCGACTGTATCAGTAAAAAGTAAAAAAAAATCACCTCCCTGTAAGGATACACGAAATGTATGAATTTACTCAGCATCAATTTCAACCTTTCAGCCTAATCGATTAACAACAGTTTAGATTTCAGAGCCACATTGATTGAAATATATGTCCAATTATTTTCTTTTTATCTTATTACAATTAACATTCCATTTCTGTGGTTTTCCCTGTCTGATCAATGAAGGGGCTTTGCTGTTGGCACAATAGATTATGGATGGATAGATATATGTGTGTGTGGGTGCAAGAGCTTTTACTTGAGATATTTATTGCTCTGGACCAGTCCCATATGTTTTGTGAGTTGATTGTGTCCTTGTTTTGCGTGTGTGTGTGCTTGTCTGTGTGTGTGTGTGTGTGTGTGTGTGTGTGTGTGTATGATGGGTTGGTTAGCCCCAGATGCAGATTATTGAAATGGGCTGAGCTGAGCCGTGGTCAGTGGAGCAGAGGATTAACTGCTTAGAGCTAATGATGAAATATGCTTTAGGACGGGCAGCCGTCGTCTGCATATGTGTGCATGGACAGTGGTTTATGATTTAAGCCCCCTCCCCACCCTTGTTATGCTACAAACACAATGTATTTCAACACAGGTACACACACTGCTACCATCACCCTGGCCAGTAGCCATTACAACCACACCCAGTAGTCTATTCATTCGCCAGTGGTCTAAACCGCTGCTGTATGCAGCCAGTATTCCCAGAATGTCAATGTTCCCATACTGTTAAGTATTCCTCAGCAGTCTTCCTAGTTGCCTTGGCACTCTGTGTGCGTGTGTGTGTGTGTGTGTGTGTGTGTGTGTGTGTGTGTGTTGCTCCCACTCCAGCTAGCGAAGCAGCACACACTAAAGCAAGCTCAGTCGTGAGTTGCCATGGTAGCACAGGCTGTTCCACACACAGGATAAAATGTATAGAAGGCATCAACGCAGAGAAGACACACAAACGCACATATCTGAGAGTATATTGTGATACGCTCTGTATTCAATTCCCAGGGTAGCTCACAGTACTGCACACACTTCATGCATGATACAATGGACTGAGTGCACATTAGGCTGATCTGATCTGATGATAGAGGGCTGTTATTCGATGACAGGTGCTGTCCACCTCACAGCTATAAGGCTGATTGAACACACAATATTAATCTGTTTGTGTTTTCGTCTCGCTGTATTAACTGCTGTCTGTTACCCAGCCTTGCTCTGCTATTTGTTGTAGAGATAGAAAAGGCATGTCAGGGGAAATCAGTCAATGGGAACCCCCCAGCAGCACCCGCCACCCCCCTTCACCTTATGCTTCTTTTCGTAGCTCTTTTTTTGCACCATTGTTCCTGGCCAATTGTTTCTACATACATCTTCTCCTGCTAATTGCTTGGTGCAGAATGTTTGCCTAGGCCCCCTTCCAAAGTCCAATTTCTTCTCTAGATTTAGGGAGATGGTAAATAGTGTGTGTGTGTGTGTGTGTGTGTGTGTGTGTGTGTGTGTGTGTGTGTGTGTGTGTGTGTGTGTGTGTGTGTGTGTGTGTGTGTGTGTGTCTCGTACTTGTACATGAGTCTCTGAGTGTCTGTGTATATATGCAAGAAAATCACGGGAGCTAATGAGAAGTGAAGTCCAGTAATAGCCCGGGAAGAGGATCAGAAGGTAGTGGTTGCCTCGTGTGCTCTCAATCCCCACAATACTTGCCGTGCCTGCTGCCAACACAAAAAACCTCGTCTAGTAGCCAGGCGGTCTGACTGGGCAGCAGGCAGAGTCCATGTTGAATTCAGTCAGGAAGCCTTACGGTTTGCTTGTAGGTAGATTGGGGTGGAGCTTAGGGGAGTAAGGGGGGAAAAAGAGGGGGGAATGAGGAATGGAGGATGGGGTGCAAAGAAAGGAAAGTGTGCATGGTTTGGGGGTTGGATGATGAAACTGATGTAGAGTTGAAAAAAGACAAGGAGGAAATGAAGAGAGAGATGTTAGATAGATAGATGCATGATGGAGAAGCAGAAAAGACAGATGGAGAGATGCAGAGAGGGATATATTGCTGGGTGATTGAATGTGCAACACATGGCGAGGGTGAGAGATAGAAAGTAGACGGATGGCTGCAGAGATAAACTAAGGGCTAAATAATCCAAGAGAAAAAATGAAACGGTTGAGGACATGGAAACGGAGTGAGGTAGAAGTAGAAAGCAAGGGGCCACCAGGGAGTGATAGAGCATGTCTTCCAGACCATTATGGAATTTACCCACACTCCTGCACGTACACACACACACACACACCTCAACTTTTCCATTTGGCTGTTCAGCGAGACGCAGTGTTTAGTTGATGAAAGACATGAGGGGAGAGGAGAAAAGCAATCTCTCCTCTGATTTAGACAGAGTATCACATGGCGCTCAGGTTAGCAAAGAGCAACCACTGTGCACCCTGCCTTCCTGACTCAACAGATACACAAAGTGCCCTGATATGGTGGATGACATTGCTTGTGCATTCAGCGTGTTTGGCTGTCAACCTTCATGTGTGTGCGTCTGTGGTTGTATGCAAAAATAGCTGTTCACCTCACATGTGTCATTCAGGTGTGTATTTATAGATGCCATTGCTGTAGCTCGGCCTTATCCCTCCTTTCCAGTGCTCCTTTATAATTGATGAGCTGCCAGGGGCTGAACAGGGCAAAAGCACACACACACACACACACACACACACACACACACACACACACACACACACACACACAACCAACCTTGGTAACCAGCTTCTTCACTGCAGGTTGAAACCATGTTTGCACACACATACACACACACATTTAGTCAGAACCACTCTATCGCTTTAAGCTCCTGCATTGCTGCAGCTTGTCGCAAAGGTGAGCCTCCAGCTATGAATCATGGTCCATGTAGTGTTGCAGCCTAGATGCTGTTTATATTGCTCTGACTTGCTGTTTAGCTGCAACAGGTCTTAAGCAGAGTGAAATTAAACTACCTCAAAATGTCAACTCGATGTTCCGCTCCTGGATATTTTAAAAATGTTTCCGACTTTCCTATGAAATTGAATTAGCATTCAGACACAAGCCTTGCAGAAATCAGTTTTTTATTTATTTACACAGATCTTTTCTGAAATGGGAAGCAGGAAGAGAGTGGGTGAACACTTACAGAAAGAAGAGCGCAGCAGAGAGAGACTGAAAGAGTGTAGAGGGCAAAATTGGTGAGCAAGAATGACGGGTGAAAGCTACAGAGATGGAGAGAATGTCAAGAAAGGGTAAAGGGAGACAGTCTGATGGGAGGAGAGGGTGAGAGTGGTGAAATAGAGTTTGATGTTCATTTCACTCTTGTGAGTCTGCACCTATTGAGAAGAGTACCAGTATGTGGCAGCCTATTGAGCTGTGAGTGATTTGAGTGGCTATTCTCCTCAGTGCGTACGTGGAGTTGAAAGGCTTGAGCCAGCAGAGAAGTTGGAGAGAGAAAAAATGACTAACTTCAGTCTGATCTTTCCGTTTCCTGGCAGTTTGAACTGTAGTTGACTCTGATGTGTTGCTGGCTCAGGGTTAAGACAAGGTTGGCTGCTGAGGAAGATGAGTCAAGGTCTGGGGACATAAACAAATCAAAGGGCTGACATGGAATATGGAATCTGTGGTTTGATCGCAAGCATAATTTGTGCCTGTCATTTTTTATCTCTCTTCAGTGGATGGTTCGTCTAGTACTTCAGCAGAAAATGTCAGAATTCTTAGACCTTGGTGGAGAACAGTATTTTGTCACTTCAAATTACACTTGTGTATTAGTATGTATGTTTCCCCCTGTGTGGAGAGAAGGACTGCATGTATTGAACATCTACTGTGTGTGGACATGACATGAACATGAAATTTAAACATTAAAAAAACCATTCTAACGCAGTCCACTAAAGTCGTCCTACTACCCTTTAAGTTTATAATACATTTTTGACGAGGCTGATCTAGTCACTTACAAAGTAATTGTGGTCTATATACACACTGACAATGCCTGAAATCCAATCAAAATGTCTTCCGAGCATTACCAGACCACAGTGAGCAAAGAAAGAATTGTGGGATCCCTTTGTGAAGCTGCAAAATGCTTAATTTGTGGATAAATACCCATGCTGCTTGTTCATCAGTGTCTCAGATAGTGGAGGATGCCGTCTGAGCTGTGTTAAGAAACAACAAATATGACGATGGTGTGTGAGTAATCTAGTGGCAGGTGAAAATACAAGCTGCAACATCAAATACTCCATGCATCCTTCATTTCCTTTGTTTCTACTAATTTCTCCTTGTCTTTGCCTGTTTCTTGCTTCACAACATCCTACTCTCTTGCCTCCTTATATCCTCTCCTTCCTTCCTTCATTCCGTCTTTCTTTCCTTCCTTCCTTCTCCTTGTTTCTATTCTAATTAACATGTTGTATGGCTGTCCAGTGAGAAAAGCTGGCAGTCTGTGTGTGTTCACAAGCTGCTCAGTGAAGATGGCTTTGCCAGGCGGGCATGGGGCCTGTATCACCAAGCAAGTTTTATCTTAGTCTGGCTGTCTTTGGGTTACCTGTCAAACACTGGTTAATGTCAATAACAGTTTACAACTGGGGAGGTAAACATCCAGAGTCATCTGCAGGGAGATGCAATGCAAATTAGTTATTCTACTGATCTGTTTTGATGTCACTCTTCTCACTATCTTTTGTCAACCTAACTTGGCAGTAGTTTTTCCCATGTTTGGATCCTGTCAGAATGATGCATTTTTCATCAGCTGAATGATTAGTAGGTATTTTGATCAGGCCTTATGACTGAACTAAACCTGCTCTTGAGCGGGTTAGCCATCTTTTCAGTTTAAAAGTTATCCAACTTTGTGTGATTCTGGAAAGCATGAGTTAAATCCCAAGTTAACTGCCTAACTCACACTCACACTGGCTTTTTAATAAAAGCTGCCTCCAAAAATCCAGTACACTCTCTCTTTGCAAGCACACATGCACATGTGCATATGTACAGGCACCCTGATCTACACTGAATGATAGGTCAAGTGTGAAGACTGACAAAGGAGTGTGTTTAGCAAAGATACAACCACAGTAGAAGGTGAAGAATCTGGACTAAAATCTACAAACATCTCAGATATATTTAGATTCCCGCCGCAAATGTACACTTAAGTAGTTTTGTGTTGACAAAGACCTTTGACAGCACAGCCATGCTTGTTGTGTGTCATAACATAATTGCTTAATTACATATCTCAAATGTTCATACTGATGCAACACATCTGAGTTTTTCTCTCTACCTACCTGTCAAACTCACCCTTAAAGCCTAGATCTACTCACCCTGTTAATTAGCATCACTATTAACATTCTACAGCCATAGCAAGTCTATGTCAAGCCAGCAAATGGGAATGCAATTATGTCCAAGCTTTCTCTCTCTGTTTCTCTCTCTTCTATTGATGGATCATTGAGTAGGTAACCACAGAGAAACACTCCTAACATAGCTGTCTCCCACACACATACACACAATTACACATTTACACAGACTTCTACTCATGTCAAAGGTGGATGAACAGTTAAGAATCACCCTCTGTGGCTGCTGCTGAAGGAAGGCTCCACTGCTTTTTTTCCCCTGTGCACTGAAAGAAGCGCTTGAATCTGCATTAATTACTCTTGTGTAGCAGACTGTGAAGGAATGGTCTCTCCAACACTTAATTAACAATTCCTAAAAGTGATTTAGCGTTAATTAAATGGTATAGACAAACTTTATAGTAGCTGCACCCCAACAAAATTACAGTGTATTAATTATCATTTAAATTTTGTTTCATATGTTGGTATTTGCCTGTGTGCAAGAACCTAATCATTGCATGGCGAATGTTAATTTGTGCTCCTGCAGTAGAAAATCAATACAATGTCTAGCAACTAATCACACAGTGTGTTCCTGTGTGGCTCAGTGGATGGGTGGCTAGCAGTAACCCTGCCAGGGCCGGACCATTATTATGGTATGGGAGGCATATTATTTAGTTTTACAGTCATAACCAGCCATAATCTGGAATTCAGGATGATGGAGGATAAGATTAATGTTCTTTTCGTTCCAGTGCTGGTTTATCAGACGCAAAGTAATGGTCTCCTTGTCGAGTATGTCTCTCTTTTTCATTGCACTCTACACAAACTTTCCTCACTTTGTATGTAATAGATTTTCTCAAAATCATTGATGTTGAAGAAGATCCATTTTCTCCCCATTTGGTGTCAGTGGTAGTAGCACCCATATTTCTACGATAACTCTCATTCTTAGGATTCCTAGAAGCCACTCATCCCTCTTTCTGTTATCCTTTACCTCTGTTTCTCTTCTATATCTCCATCCTTTTCTTTCCAACTTACCTCCCCTCTCCAACTCCCTGTGATTTATGGCTGAGTCTGTGCAGCTATAGAGGACACACCACTGCAGGTGAGCCCTCTACCTCCCCCTCCTTCTCTCACCAACTCCTTCCCTGCACGCCTGTAGCCAATCATTGCATGCCGTGGGTCTCTCGGGGCGATGACTGCCCCCACACACCTTTTTTCTCTCCTCCACCTCTCCCTTCTCTCTTTCTCTGTCTCTCTCCTTTTCTCTCTCTCTCTCTCTGCAGAGAACAATTTGCCTCACAACTGGGTCATTCTCCTCCCTGCAGTAAATGCTTGCAGCCAGTCAGGGAGGCAAGGCTAGGCTAGGCTACGCTGCACTCTGTAGCTGTGCTCAAGTGCAAGGGAGACTTCTGAGACTGCAGATGGAAGTGTGTGCTGTCGAGAGGGTTGTGTTTGTTTGCTGGTATGTAGGTGTATTGAGATCTGTTGAGGCTGCAGGTAGATTGAGATAGAAAATATCTGGTGAATGGGAGGTGTATATGAATGAGACATTTCTTTTCCATGCGTTTGCGTGTGCATGTGGGTCTATTCTGTGTTGTGTTTGGATGCTTCTATTATACACCACATGTATTAAGTCTCCTGCAAACATCAGTTGCATCTCCCAGCACCTGTTTGTTTGTTTTGCTTTATTTGCACATTCTTATATTGCTCAGCTTGTCCTCCTACTCATCTCACAGATGCACACAGACACACATGCCTCACACACACCCTCTAATGTAGCTGCAGTGGTGTCAGTGAGTTGCGATTTAGATTACTCTGACTCGCCCATTAAGCAGATGCCAGCGTAAACATCTTTAAAAGGGTCCCTGGGTCTGTCTATCTGACATCAAGACTTTGAAGTGTGCCTAAGGTACCGAAGCTGCTTCATAGATGCAATGACAGCAGAGATGGAAAGTGAGAGAGACAGAGATTGTGAGAGTAAATAAACGGGATGCAAGGAGGGAGAGAGACTGAGTGAGTATGAAAAAAACGGCAAGAGACAAGTAAAAGGAGAAAAAAATTTACATCTGTAATCTTTCACACCTATCCTTGCGGTCTTCTCTTTTCATCTCACCTACTCTCCTTGCCCTTTCTTTTCCTGTCCTCAACACAGACCTTAATAAGTGGATTTTTATCTCCGCTACACCAGCGCTCCCAAAGGATTATGGGATTTTTCCCCTCCCGCTGCACACACAGAATGGTAATTGCCAATCTGCAGTTAGAGACGCTCCTTGTTTTTAAGGAATAAGATAGAATTGCTGAAAAACATTCTTTAAAAATGTTGAATGTGGCTTGCAGTGGTCCTTTTATTTTACCTTAGCAGCTGTGCTGCCATCACACGTCTGTAATCTGTGTATAGCTTAGAGTTCACACAGGGTCCTTATCACAGTGTCTAGACTTTGACACATTATCAGTGGCCTGTGTCAGCTAAAGGTTTTCCTCCCCTCTTCTCTCTGAATCTCGCCTTTGCACAGGATGGGATGAAAGGTGTGGCAGCCAAGTTCAGGCATGCATGCTCTTTATAAAAATGAATCCTTAACACACGGATATACACATAGACAAATGCAGTTTCTGCCCTGACATTAGAGACTTGACAAGACATCTTAAACCAGCAGAAAAATATAAAAAAAACCTGGCACTTTTAATCTTTAAAGGTCCAGTGTGTGGGATTTAGTGGCATCTGCAACTCCCTCACTCCATTACCTCCACAAAAACATGAACTATCAACCTGTCCATTCTGGGATACTGTAGAAACATGGCCTCCTCTGCCTGAGTATTATATACCATATACCATAATAAATGTCAGTTGTGTCGGCAAGTTTGGTGTTGTGTAGTGGTGCACTCCACACACACTGACACTCAGTCAGACCCAACCCTGTGTTCATCTATGCCCTCCCCTTTCCCCATCAACTCCTGCCAACTAAAAGCCAGGGAGGGAGCCAATGCAACACTTCATTAATTGTTTTTTTAGGAGAGCAATACCCCCTGAGCCCAGAATAACTAGCACAAACACACTCAAAACACACTGTGACTCCTCTTGAGCAGTTGCATGCGAGACTCAGCCACTACACACCCTCTATCTCTCTCCTTCACTTACTCTATCTCTCAGCAAGTGCCAGCTCTTTCCTGCTTGATATTCATCCCTGCTGTGAGACTGGACTCGTGGTTTGTTTAACATGGATAACAAAACAGACCTGCAGTGTTAATGTGTGTGTTTGTTTCTGTGTATCTATTTGGAGGGTATGTAGTTCTCATAAACATTCATCACTATAATAGAAAATACAATAAGAGCAGAGGCCCCTAGCATGATGTGACAGAAGTTGTCAGATAAGTTTAGGTGGGAATTCTATTAGTGTCGGCTTCCTATTTCCTCCCGCTAATGTAGCTCAAAACAAACGGAAATGATCCAGTGGGAGAAGTTCCAAGAGAAAGATAATTCTTATTGCACAGTACAGTAAAATGATCTTTTTGTGAGCAAAAAGATAAAAAGCATTGGGAATAGCATGTGATGCTCTCCTATCTGTCGAAACATTGTCTGTCAGCATGACATCAGCCAGCATACCCTCAGTCCAGTCACTGCTCACTGCTGTAATAGTCAGAGATGGATTTAGGTTACATCACAGTGGCACTGCAGCTCCACAAACTGGAGATGTGTGTGCTTGTGTGTCATTGTGTCAGTACCTGCCTGAATCCTCTAAAAAGCCAACACCATGGATATTTTTTATCCCTTTCTCCACGTCCTTGATTCCTGACACTTGAGCACCCTGGGAAATTTGACTTCCAAGGACACTCTGATGCGCACACCCCCCAACCCCAATTCCTTTTTTCCTCCGTCTGCTTTCATTGTTGACTAAAACTCAGCGCGGCATCTCGACTACTACACTCCTCCCATGAGATGGAGGCCTAGTTTTTGCTTCCCATATGTAATCAACTTCTCCCCTTTCATTAAAGTTAAGCCCTTAGCACATAGAGGAAGGGGAAAAGCTTAGTCACCGAATGTGCTGAATATCAATCAGAGAAAAAGGTTTTGGGTTGTGAGTGAGGATGCAGAGAGGAGGTGAGAAGAGCACACAGAGAGGAAATGATGGAGTAAAATATGCATTATATATAACACAACAAAAAATTGGAACAAAAGACAAAGAGGTGACATCCCTTAGTCTCATATCATCATTCCTCCCATCTTTTTGTCTTCATCTTTTAGTAAATCTCTGTCTGTGTCTGTGTTTGGCTAACAAGCCACAGGCATTGCCAGGCAGGCACGTGGCTGTGGCCGTTCCATCTGGTTTGGCTCTCCAGATCTCTCCTCGTTAGGCCATTACTGCCGTTTAGTCTCAGCTGCCCGCTCCTACAACTGGCAAACCAACCAAACCACTGTCCTCCTCCCCTTCTGCCGCCACCATCATTGCTTGGCCCTCATCCGCAGTAGCAGCTTAACTGTCAGCTCAAAGTGCTGTCCAATAAGCTATGCAGCCACATAAAAAGTGCTGTCAGTCTCAGAAACATAAAAACCCAAACAGTGCAGTCTCAGTAGGAACCAGAAAAACCAGTGCAAGTTCATCTGTGACCAAGCCTTGCTGTGACCACTTTTCGGGTCTTGAATTTGAATTAAAGGTCCAGTGTGTAGGATTTAGTGGCATCTAGCGTTATAGTTGCAGATTGAGAGGTTCACCGTCCACTTTCAAGTGCAAAGGAGAAACCTTGGTGGCTGGGAAGCAAAAAACACAAATCTAAAGCCAGTGTTGGTTTGTCCCTTCTGGACTATTGTAGAAACATGGTGGTTCAACATGGTGGACTCCATGGAAGGCGTCTCTAGAAATAAATGGCTCATTCTAAGGTAACAAAAACGCAATTATTCTTATATTCAGGTGATTAAAACATATAAACATTTTCATATCCCACGGAAATATTTAATTTCTGCCAATAGAGCTTCCTAAATGTTACATACTGAGCCTTTACATTTGTAAATGAATCGGTCAAAAGTATATTTAAAACCTTACAAAAACACAAAAAAACACAATATGCATCATTCTTGCATCATCAGTATGTTTTAAATGTGCATTTAAAGGCACATGCTGGTTTAGCTCTATTTATTCTCACTAGTACCTTGTGTTGTGATACAATGCCCTACAGTTTAGGCTCTGATTCCCTGGCGGCTTAGCACACTACAGATGTAACTGTGTGTGTTAGAACGTGTTGGCAGGCACCCTGTTTCACACAGCGTGGGCTACAGACTTGGCCGACGAAGACACGCCAAGGGAGACACGTTCTGAAATAGAAACATCAGTCCCTCTCCCTTCTATCCAGACGGATGAAGAATTGGGAAAGCAGGGAGGTAGCGATGGATACTAGAGTACAGAGAAGGAGCCGTTGCCCCCTTGTTTTGCCTTTTGCAGCTTTCCTTCCATGATTGGCTGATCTGTCTGTCAGTCAAATAATCTCCTGTTGGGATGATATTGCACCATCCATTGCCTCTGTGGCCGCTCCCTGTGTTGAAACCGCCGCTCAGTGGAGATTTTTGATTTCACACTCCCTGCTTCCAACCTTGCTCAAGATCGTCAGGCCAGCTACTACAGCAGCTGCTGGATAAGCAGTGTCTGATTTGAGCACAGGGCCAACGTGTCTACCAGTAGTTGAATAATGAGCTTGTGATGCCAATTTGGGAGTTTTTGTTGGTGGTGGGATTGTGGGTGGGGGTGGTGAGTGTTGGATGTAAAACGTGCAAAACGAGCAAATGAGGAGGAGGAATGGAGGGTGAATTCTCTTCTCCTAGGAAAATGTTATTTAGGCTTCATTTGTCCCAGAAGAATGCCAGCAAAAGTGCTAGAGCCCTCCAGAGCTCTGACTCATAAAAAAATCAGTTTTTCTTATGAATATGTTAAATGTTATTGAAGATGAATGCTGTACCCTTCCTCCTTTTATCTTATCCTTAATTTACTTCCCTTCATTGATAGTACACTCTAACTCCCCGTTTCTTCTCCCCCAATAGGATCAAAATAAATACACTCTGGGTTTGTCCCATAATTGGTAATTATTTTTAGTTGTCTCTCAATATGCTAAAAGGCCCATTTTCTAAAACTGGAAGTCTAACAAAAAAGGGTGTTTTATAAAAAGTCACAGCTAAGGTGTGAAGCTACATATTTAAATGCTCCTAATAATACATTTGTCACCTCTCTTTATTAAGTAGATAGATGCGGAGGATGATTTCATCAAAAGGCTGTAAACCATGAGAACATTTGTCAACACTGGTAGATAAAATTGACTCAGCCCAGACCTAACTGAAGTGTTGATGCTTTTGCCACAGCACCATGGCAAGGAACTGTGGGAACAGCTACTCAGTGTTATATAGCCCTGTATATTATGCTCTCTGTGGAGACTCCAAGCTTGTTCTCTAGTGCACCACTTTGTCCTTAGTCAGAAATAGAGCCTGTTTACATCAGTATAACTCTTCTGTTTAAGCAAATCATCACTCACACTGTTCCCACATAAACACACATGGATATGTTCATGTGCACATATTCGGCACACTCAAACACTTAGCTTCCTCATGTTAAATGGCCACTAATTCTCTGTATCAGGGGATTATACATAATTGATTTATGGATGAGGAGTGAAATTACTCATCAGTTGAAAGAAAAAGGCATTTTGTCTTCCAGCTGAAGCATGCCAAACTGTACTGTAGTGGAAATGTACTTTTGCTCAAGGCCATCTATAAAGCATGTGTTAATGCAGTGCAATTAAGTAAATACTGTATGTCCAAAACTTATTCTATAACATGGTAACAAATGCCAAATCCCAAGAACATGGCATTACTGAGAATTTGAAAGGGACAAGAAGCCGTTTCACTGTAACTAGTGTTCGTCTTTTTCTTGTTGGCAGAGCCATGGCTAAGTAGACAGAATATATACTCTATAAACTCTTTTCACTGACTCTCCTCTGTTTTTGTAGCTCAACTGTGTAGTTGAAAAATATTGATCTCAAGCTATGAAATTGTCCCAACCCTGCCTCGTACTCACATACAGATGCGAGGGGGGTAGATCCAAATGAGACAGAATAAAGGTGATAGCGGTCTGAGTGTGTGTGTGTTTGTGTGTCAACAGAAACCTGAGCCTGCACTGAACACTAACTCATCAAAGGCGATTCATTGTGTTAGCATACAGTGGGAAAGGGATCTGTGTCTACATTACAGTTGATATGGCAGATCCATTTCAGTAGAGTTTGATGTTTTCCCTGGGCCCTCTGTTAATAAATGCCTGCTTTGCTGAAAGTGAAGGCATTTCTCCCCTTGAGTTTCCTGTACAGTGATAGCATATCTAGACTGCTGCAGTTGCTAGGCTCTGTTGCTAGGTAACTATTTATCTACTATTATGGGATTCTGTGGGGCTCAATGGGGAAGTTATCACAGACAATTTGGCCTTCTGTTTTGTACACTATGTGGTGTCATATTATGCATATTCAAGTTGCAAGTGTGAACATTCTGCTGCAGCAGAGGTAAACAACAGCTGCAAGTCAGCTGCTGCCCACAACATATTCATGCATAAATATACAGCACAAGACCAAAAAACAAAAACAAAACATACAAGGCAGTATCATAAATCATTCAGATGCACAGAGAATGCTCTCTTTCTGTCTACCACAGCAGTGATAGACATTTTGTTTGCTGTTGTTAGTGTGCTGGTGTGAAGGCCGGTCATTGTCAAGGGGAAGGCCAGGTGCTAATTGAGAGCTCAGCTATTTATACAAGAGTTACTTCCACTGTATCTCTCGACCTTTCCTGCCCACAAACACACAGATATACACGTACACAAACCTCCTCTCTATATCTCTCTACCGGTCAGTCGACAGTCCCTTCCCGCTTCCCTCATTCTCAATCTTTTAACCTTCCCAGCCCATCCATTAAAAGTATTACTGTTCAGTCTAATCAAACATACTCTAAAGGACTGCACACAGATGCCAAAAACGCACACACGCCAACATTATATCATCAAAGTGGGCATGCTCAATGTCAACTCTAGTGGGCTCAACGTTGAACGGGGAAAAAAGATGATTGATGTCAATCAGTGGTACATTTGCATGCCAATAGCACTGTGAATAGGCAGTGATGGAGTGAATAGTTAATTTCCTTGCAGGCCTAAGAAAATCTCCTCTTCTCCTGTGGTTAGAGACACTAAGTGTGCGATATTTTCCTGATGGCCTCCACAGTTTCATTTTATGAACTGGATTAATTGCATGACTCGGATGTAATGGGCATCTGTTGACGGTAAGGATAACTGTTGCAATGGTTGGGAGTAATCTCTAAATCAGATGAATTGCTTTTATCAAATGTCTTAATATACATTATTGGGGGAAAAAAGAACAAAATCTATATATTTTCTACAATGTTGAAATGACATTGATATTTCCCAGACATGTAGAGCATAAAGCCTTTCTTCGAACATACAACCTTTTATTTATCAGTTATATTTTGGTAACTTAAAAACTAGCAAACACCCATGCCTCAAGAGTGTTAGCTAAGGTTAAATGTTTTCTCAGGACACATAAACATTAACTAGTTGTTGTGACAATGATACGCAATACATTTTAGCTTGTCTTGTGAAACTGACTTATTGCATGTTGCATGGATATGTTGTGTGTGTGTTTGTACGCAAAGCCTACTTTGTGGATGTGGTGAATCAAACATAGTAAGGAAAGTGCTTTTACGGAAAATGAACACTCATAAAGACAATGAGAGATCCTGCGTGAGTGCATATGTGTGTATGTGCATCATTGGGTATGTTGTTAGGGCCACTGTCCAGGTGATGGATGATCCAGTGGGCTGAGTGGAGGAGAGTGTCTATAAAACACCCCAACCATCGTTCCCCCTTTTCTACCATCCTCCATCCTTTCATCTTTACTCTCTTTCTGTTGCTAAAATCCCCTTCATTTTCCCCCTCATCCCCTCCCGTTTTGTCTGCGTTTCTCCATGTCAACTATCTCTTTTTTTCCTCCCAAACCTCATCTCTGTCTGCGCCGCTTCAGGCCAAAGCTCTGGCGGTAAACAAATGAGTGCAATATTTTTTTACGGGACAGCGACTTCAAAGTTTCCCACTGTTTGGAACAATTAACAAGGCAAAGACCTGAGGGGACAATGCAAGAAGAGACAAGTTGGGGAAAGAGAAATAGAGAAGGAGGCAGACGAGAGGAGTGTTTAATAACAGAGTTGGTGACGCTTTATGAAGAAAAAAGTGAAAGAAAGGAGGTGGGTATGAAAAAGATGAACAAATGAAGAGAGAGTGGGATTGGTGATTTGATTGATATCAGGTCCAGTGTTCCGTAAGTAAAATTAGTGTTGATTGTATGAATGAACAATGTTACGTGACTTGCAGCTGGAGCTTGCTTTCATGGCTTGCATAGGAATGAGAAGTCTAAACTCAAAGATGATTCGAGGCTCATTTTGGTAAGAAACCTAGCAAGATTACCTTTTGAAGATGCTTTTGTAGATAATGCTTACATTAGTTTAAATCGGTTTTCTTTTTAAATCTCGGCCAATTTAGGAGGAATTTGGCAACTATGGAGCAGTGTTTCTCTCATATTTGCAAGAATAAAGTGTTTTAAATTTGCTACAATTATGACTTTTATCTTCGGCTGATGCACACAGCTGTACCTTCTTTATACTGTCAGGAAAAATACAACAGCTCCCCCTATGATAAAACTATAGCTATCCAGGACACCTCAGTGTTTTTATATAGAGCATTTTGAGCATATGATATCAAATAAACCTTTTAAAATGTAAGTTTTCATTGGTTTAAAATGCTTTCAGAACCAGTGGCTCCACTCACTTCAATATATTATTTTGCCCTGCAGCACCTGTTGGCCTCGACCATTATTGCTGTTTTTCTTTAGCCCTCAGATCTCAGTCAGCAACCAGTACCCTACACATACACTACACAGAAACTACTTTAACGCCTTCAACACCACCCAGCTCCCTGCCTTTATATCATGGTGTCTTGCCCTTGTTTGTGCCAACTACCCCATACTGTGCCAACTAACAACCTCCCTGCAACCCTCCACACACACAGACTAACACACACAGGGCCACCCTCCCCCCAAAACCAGCTGAGATGAAAAGGCCACGGATCACACAACTGCTAAACTTTGATCAATCTGGCAACAAGTGTAAATAGGATCATTAATAGGGATTTAGCAGGGGGGCTGCCGTCTGCGATTACACATACACAAACACGCACATAGGCTTTTTTCAGCCGCAAGTATTTTAGATAGCTCTTTTTGTTGTGCACGCACGCACACACATGTACAGACACAGTTCATTTTTCTGTTTCCAGAGACAAGATGCAGCATGCAAACAGAGTACCAACGGGGCCTTTAATTGGGGTGTAATCTGAAAAGTCTAATTTGCCTAGAGTGGATAGAAAGATCTGACAGCGAGAGTAGAAGAGGGAGGGAAGGGAGGAGAGGATTACTGGGAGTGGAAAAAGGGGGTTGGAAGAAGAAATCATGTGGATGAGCATACAAAAATAAGATGAGGGCCTGGTGGCAGGGCAAGGAAAGAGAAACACAAAAAGACAAATGGAAAGGGAATGCGATTCAGTGACAGAAATCATGAGGGGAAAATTTTGGAGGTAGACAGAGAACAAGAAAGAGATTGGCAGAAAGACTGCAAAACGGTGAGCTTCACATATTTTCCTCAGTATTATATCATGTTTCACTCATGCTTTCTCCATTCCCTGTCTTATTCTCTCATACAAAGCCCCTCCTTAGATTACAGCCATTTGCCACATTAGATCTGGTTCTAAACGAGTCTCAATCCAATTCAAATCCACAAATCAGTGAGTCTTCCCCTCCCTAAACTCCTTAGATTTCTATTGCCAAAACCAGATTACATCGCTTTTATAACCCACAAAACCCACTGCTGCTGTGGCTTTCCAGCTGCAAGCCTCTTATCTATCAAAATGGACTAATGAGTTTGAAGCTCACCACCACCAAAGCCAAGGTAAAGAGGGAGAAATTGTGGCCGTAGTGTGTTGCACGTGGTTGGTTGATGCCTCTATGAAAACACAAAAAATTGATGCCGATTAAATTGTAAGGCAACTGTGATCTCCCAGCAGGGGTGAATGAGGATTGTAATTCTAAAAAAATCACTTCACAACTGACTCTTTTGCCCTTTTCTCCCACCCTGTGTTTTTTTTTTTTTTTTGCCTCCATCCTTTTTTTGTGCTTAATTTAATTTCTGAGACCATTGTTTGCCTTCATTCTTGAGAACTTTATTCCTAAAATGTAACAGAATTAGGTTAGTTGTAGTATTGAATCACTAAATCATTAATTTTGATCTACTCGGCAATGGCTATAGATCATGACTGGAGACTTAAAAAGGCACTGAACCAATGACTCCACTGTTCTACAATAACATTATCTTTATTCATTGGCTTTGGCTTCCCCTCTGTGTTAAGATCAATTACGACGAGCATGTGTTTATCCAGCCAAGGTCATATAGTATCAGTCTATTGTTGAGCTTTTCAAAATGGTTCTGACCTCAACCCTCACCTTAACCTCATGAACCCTGACCCCTGACTTGTGACCCTGGTGTTGTCTATAATCGCATTGTTTGTCCAATGAGTGAGGCACAAAAGACTGAGCAGGGAAGCACAGCTGTTGCTACTTGTTTTAATGGGCTACTTTGACTTTACAAGTCTGAACTTGTGTCTTTTGGGTCTTTGGTTTCTTCCTTTTTATTCTTCCTTATTCATCTTCTTACCCCACCTTTCGCCCCCCCTCCTTCTTGTAAAATAAAATGAGCCTGGCAGTTGGCATTTTGCTTTTTGGACGGCAAGCTTCTCCCCCCATGTTCAATTATTCATGCTGAACTCCTCACTCCCCACAGCTATGGAAGCTAGAACGCAGAGAGAGAGAGAGAGAGAGAGAGAGAGAGAGAGAGAGAGAGAGAGAGAGAGAGAGAGAGAGAGAGGGAGAGAGAGGGGGAGAGAGAGAGAGAGAGAGCTCTGTAAATGCATTGGCAGTGATATTTTTGGGGCTTTGTTTTGCGAAGGGGAACTGGCAGCTTCAGTATAGAGTGCAATACACAAGTGAGAGACTATTATTGGAGATGAAGGCAAAAGGGTTTCTATTTCTCTCAAGAGTTTGGACGTAATTTTCTATGAGACTTTAGACCTAGCACTCACATTAAGACAATTCACAGTTGTTGTTTGTTTTTCTCTATTTTAGGATATTTTTTAGCACTCTTATTGTCCTCACTTTTATATATCTGCCTCACTTTTATTTAGTTGCCAATCTTCCATACTGCCCATCAAACAGCGGATCTCCTTTGTTTCTCACACTTTTCAGGTTCCCTCATTTCTCATTCATCTATTTTTCTACTTCAGTCCATGCTCTGCTCATTTTTCATTCATCTGTTTTTCCCTCTACAACCCATTCATCTCCATACTCTCTCCATCTCCCTCTGTTTGCAGCTTGATGTCCCTCCCCTTCCCATCCACCCTCACACATGTTGTTATTCTCTCTCAGTGCTGTGACAGTGTCTCTGGCAGGGTTAGGTAACAGTGTGCAGTGTGCCCTACTGAGCTGCGGTGAATTATTCAGTCAACAGGACATGAGGCTACACTCTTATGTCAACTGGAATTACAAGCTACAAAATACTGTATGTTCAAAAGAGAAAGTGAGGCATCAGCTCAGCAGTGTGTGTTGCCTGCAGATTTAGCTTCAACAAATCAACAAAGCCAAAATATAGCAAACACAGTAATCATGCTATCTTGCTACACTACATTTTCTCCCTTGAGTATTATGATCGTACTGCGCTGTTATGTGGCACCGCTCCCACTGATGCTTTAGTGCACCTTTTAGAATTAGTTGTCTTTTGTCAGTGAATCGCTTCATTAAAAACAGTGGGCTAGCACATGTGCTGCAGTACAGAGTACTCAGTGAGGGCTGCTTTGTTACCAGAAATGGAGCTGGAAGATGGTTGGAAGAAAAGCATGTGCAAGGAGAGGAGATGAGTCAGTGGGACAGAGGAAGGTCAGCAAGACGAGAGTGGAGGGGAGAATAAGACGAAATATGGAATTAAGGTAAATTACAGTGGATTAGATTTTTAAAACTGAAAAAAAAGAAACGGAAAAGGCTGAATGAACCGAGAGCACGACGAGAAAGGAGGAAAGTGAGTGAGATAGGCATGGACACAGGACTCCTGATGTGAGTCATCCAGCCAGTGAGGGATGGGTCACCATGGACACAGCCACTGACCCTGCACTGATGCCCGATCTATTGATCCCATTAAAGCTACACCTCTGTGTTTCTGTTCCTCTCTTTCTCTGTGGTTGCTTTCCTGTCTGACTGTATTAATCTTAATGAGATCAGCAACTCTCTGTGCCTCTCTCGTCTGTGGCGTCTGTCCTTATGCATCAATTTCTGTCTAGCTGCCTGACTCTCTGCATTTCTGTCTTCCTATTTTAGCTTCTATTTGGTCCTTTTAACGGTTGGCTGCCTGTGGTTTATAGTTTAAGTGCCACAAATAGAAAGCATTATGTAAATCATGATTAAGTACATGGTAAGGAAATAATACCATGATATAACCTAATAAATACAAACATATTAGGCCAAACATACTGTAACTCTGAATAATATGTGTGCCACTCTTGTTTATTCCCTATTTTTACTGATTCTTTCTTAATTGTCAACATTTTTGGTCTTTTTCTCTTGTTATGTGTTGTTTCTCTATCTAAATCACACAGTAGGTTTGAAACACGTGTCTCTTGCTAATGGAGCTTACTGCAGAACATAGTGCAGTATATTCAGTAAAGGCCATCAACAAACGAGTGCAGGTTTCGATGGATATACTGTATGTGTAGGAGAAAGAACTCCTTTCCGATTACTCACCAGAGAGATCATTTGCAATTAGCTCTCTTTGTGCTAATATAAAAGGTTATCAGCCACATGGCAAAGCGTGCACACACACACACACACACACACACACACACACACACACACACACACACACACACACACACACACACAATCATCCTCATTTAAAGCCATTAAAGTTATTTCTATGGGAAATGTCCTCAGTGGCTAAGCTTTACCATTCTACACCGAGACTTGATTAGCAGTTGATTTAATGCTCTCCAAACAATGAGCCCCTGTTTATTTCCAATTAGCATGATGGATGCAGACTATAACAAACATACTGCCTTCCTCTGCCTTCTTTTTCCCCTCTCTCCCACCTCGTATCTCTTTTTCTCTTCCTTTCTTTCATTTAAACAAAGTTTTCTTGGATGGCACTCGCATGGCAACAGCCCGCTTTGACATGACAGGGGTTGCCATGGAGGAGCATTTTAACAACTGTGGTTGTAGCTGCACCATATTACTTATTAATTGGATGTTCAATGTCCTTAACCACTTTGAGGATTGTGCTCGGCTCTGCTTTGTGTCACCTTGAGAGGTTTATTCCGAATTTCCAGTTTCTAAGGTCACGGATATGATTTACAGGGATTTGATTTGAATTGTTCCCATACACTTCTTGACAATTTGTCATATAGTGTATAGTAGTTAGTCTATATGTATCTATCTATATCCAGATGACAGGCACACGTGCACACAACTGGGACACTGTAGGTTCCACTAGATACATGTATATAAGCCGACAAACTCACAAACAATTACAGTTTAGCCCATGCAGTAGTTTCCTTCCAATACTCTATAGAGTTGAATTATCTCAACTCTGTAATCTGTATCAAATACAGAGTCTGGCATTGCACCCAGGGAGCCCCAAGCTATCAGTCTGCCACACATTCACCTTGACACATCCCATCATTTAAAATCAGAAGCACTCAAAGCTCTATTTGCAGGCAAAGAGGGGTGGCAATTTTATGCATTTCTGATCTGAAACTTGAACAAGCCCCTTTCCTCTCCATGCTGGCTTTCAATAAATTCAGATGATTTCCCGTGTCATTAAATTCTGAATTTGACTTGCAAATCGCCTCCTTGTGCTTTCTATGACGACGGAATGAATGCACAGTTAGACACACACATTCGTATATCCAGACATACAGAGGCAGACAGACAGCACTTGTGTAGCTCATGTTTAATTAAACGATTTGTCTGTGTGTGAGAGCGTGATGGGCCTAGGACACTGTTACCTCAACATGCTTTCTTCAATAAACTTTTCCTTTCACTACTCAATATCCTGTGGCCCTATAGGGGGCAGTACATATTGGTGGCCTCTTTTGTCCTCTGCCAGCATGACCAAGGTAAACATCCTCTTGGATTATCTCTTTCATTCTTTATCTCACTCTCTTCTTCCTTTCACCCCCCCCTTTCACCCTCTCTCCCGCCTTCTCATCCTCTTTCACACTCACTCCATCTTGATTCTGTCTCTTTTTTCCGTCTCAGAGATGAAAGCCTCCCCACAGCTCCTTTCACTCCTCCTGAAGCGGCCCAAATGAGGTAGCTTATCTGATGAATTCCCCTCTCTCCTCTGACAGACAGAGACACACACTTTCACTCTTTCACACATACACACACATGCATACGGATACATACATTCTGCACATGTACAGATTCTTTTCAAGGTCCATAACTCACTTATGCACCATATAAACATATGCATAGGCGGATAATAAGTAAAACACCCACACAGACACACATACGGTGTGCCTGGAGGCATGGCAGGCCTGGTGGGAAATCCGGGGGCCTGGCATCATGGTATGAGGTGCCTGGCGTCAGGTCCCCAGGGAAAGTGGGCTGGCTGTGATTTTAGGTTGTTGGGCTCCGCACAGCAATGCCTTTTGGTCTGCTCTGTAGGGGGGCATGAGGGAGTGCATGCATATGAAGGCTTTTATTAAACAGTAATCCCAACAGCTGTTGTTCAACCGAGCATCTCCCCTTCCCCCCAACTCTCGTCCTATGTTCTTTCTCTTCCTTCCGTCTTTTCAGGCGTTTTCCCTGTTGGAGCACAGCACCAGCCAACCAGATTCACTAGAGACCCCTTATTACCAACTCACACATCCACCCTGTCTCCTAAACATTACGCTCATGTGCAACTTATTTACATTCGTTTAGTAGGAAATGTAATGCTGCTGGAATTAGGTTTTTAATCAACATAGCAAGGAAATTAATGTAACTGAATGTATCTGTAAACTGCGAGTATAAAATGTTTATACTGAGCGTATCTGAAAAATAGTAATTTAACTTTTTCTTTAAGGGAAAGACAATGGTTTTGCTTGTACACTGAAAAAAATCAAAAACCACTGTCTCAAATATTTAGGGGTTGACCTACTTTCTTCAAACATATACATAAGTACACACACACACACACACACACACACACACACACACACACACACACACACACACACACATACAATAGAGTTTGTTTCCAGTGTGTCTATGCTGGGAATGATGTTCAGACAGCAAGTGACACCATTAGGGCAGGCAGTATTCAATAGAGATGTGTGTCTCTTTCTATGTGTGTTAGTACACCCTTTTAATGTAGCATAAGAATTAATGAGTGAGAGTGCAAAGGGTAAAAGTACAGCTGTACACTGGCACCTGCACTCCACTCACACATGACCCCTTATACCTGCAGCTGGCTACTGATTGAGCTGTTCCCCACCCAGGGGACCCCCTCAATGAGGGACACGTGTGTGTCTCTCTCACTAATTACCCCCCTTACACCAGCTTGCCAAGTATGCACCCCTTCCTCCTTCTCTGGTTCTTAATAAGAAGAAAGATACTGTAGTTTCATCTCTGTCCCCATACGCTCATACAACTTCCCATCCCTTTTTACTTCCCTCCCTCCCTCCCTCCCTCCCTGCTGTATGTCTGTCACCCAGGACGTGCTGTCCCACCCCAGCTCTCTCCCCCAGGCCTCTGCCCTCTCCCCTGGGTACCATGTGGAGGAAAGGCCTGGGCTTTGTCTCCCTGTCTAGACCCTGACACCAACCACAAGGGGAGAGAACTTAATGATGGGTTCAGCAAATGTGCTTACTGGCTCTAACCCACATGGGTGTGGGCGCGCACACACACACACACGGGCATGCAGACACACATTCTTTTTCCGCTCACTGTCTTTCTTTTTCCTTTCTCTTTCCCTCCGTCTCACTCTCTCTCAGTGACAGGAATGACAATGGTGCCGTCTGTTCACCATATCATTAACATGTCCCGCACTGTACTTATCCTGTTGGGTACATAATTAAAGATTATTTTAATCTAATCATCATACAATTTAAGCCTGATACTGAAACTAATAAACTGTGAGCATTATCCACTCTTTAGCTTACTCAGTGGTAATACAGCTAGTCTGATTGTGAGTGGTCGGTTGGTGTAGCAGGCGTTAATCTAACATTGTTACAGAGATTTTTTAATGCGTTGTTTGTTTCATCATGCTTGTTGTAGCAGAACTGACAAGTGAGTTAAGAAAACTTCTATCCAGACGCATCACTCTATTGACATTCATGTTTCAAAGAAGTCAAATTAGTATTCAGAGATATCTCCAAAATCATTCAGATGAATGGAAGCGCATTTAATTTCTTTGGTTATGTGTGAAATTGGATAAGACATGTTTATCATTCAAATCTGAAAACACTGAGCTTCAACATGGATTTGAATACAAATTGTCATTTTTTAAAAAGATGTTGAGGTGTATTATGTGGTCGTTCCAGTCATCTTGTATGAATTTCGGAATTACATTTCAACACCATACTCAGCTAAAATTGTTACATTGTTCTCCCGATTGTGAAACATAAATGCTGTAGCTTGAAAAATAACTTTGAAAAAGATTTAGCCACATAATTGAGAATTCATTTGCAGAACGGTATTCTAATTCTTCCTGAATGTATTTGTTTTCTGTTTAAGCCAAGTGAACACAGGAAAAAAAAGAATGAACTTGCACATTCTAATTAAAACTATATTTACTCAATGTTTCTCATGTATGCATCATTTAATCCTTGAAAGTCAATGACATTGCAGTATCCTCAATTGGAAGTCTGTGCAAGATTTAAACCCCAAACTTTGAGCAGAACAACACTGCATTGCGGCTGGCTTCACCTCAGGGTGACCTACAACAGTTTGGTGACTCAGTTGTTACACAACTTTTCGCCTTGATTCACATGTTCAAACACTCCAATTTAGTGTGTGACAGTCCTGTCCCATACACTGTGTGTAACAAGAAATACTGCAAAATTGCATGTAGTTAAGATACAAAAAAACAAATAAATCTACCCATATTCCAGTGTCTCCGAAGAGGTGAAAATCAGGGCTGGTATTAAAAATGCATGAGTTTTGTCTTTGGTTGGAAAATGGCTTGATTGGCAGGAGGTGATATATAAAAGATTGTCTCTGACTCTCGCACTGTCTGTCTTTTTCTGTTTATTTCCTCTTTCTTTCTCAAGCAGACATTCTGCTTTGAGCACTAATGAGAAATCAGGCATGGCTGCTGAATGCTTTGGTCATGATGGTCAGGACAAGAGATGGACGTTGCCCTTTTCTTTCCTGTGTTTGTTTGGCTGTGTGTTTGTGTGAGCAGTGAGCCAAAGGACAGGGTCACTGGTGTTGAATGATAAACTGATATGACTGTCTGTGTTTGTGTTTGTGTGTGTATGTATGCTGGATTTGTTTTAACTGTCTAAATGTCTGATTTATTGACCGTGGTGTGAATGTGCGGGAGGCTGTCTGGTTGATAGAGGGTTTAGGTCAGCTTGCTTGTCAGATTTAGCATCTTTCTGCATGTCTGTGGGTATGTCTGCATTACAAATTGATGCAAGTTGTCAGTTTATCTTTTAATTTAGTTTTTTATTAGACATTTAACAAATGTGATTCTGTTATGTAGGTCTTAAGTAGCTTGCTAGGCTCCTAATTTGTATTCTTGATCACATTGTTAAATGTAGTTTAAGTATGTCTCTTTTCTAGTGTTTTGGTATAATTGAAACCGCTCTTTCTCTCTCTGTCTGACTCTCCCTCTCCATCTTTCTCACTCTCCCTCTATCTGTCTCTCTCTCTCTCTCTCTCTCTCTCTCTCTCTCTCTCTCTCTCTCTGTGTGTGTGTGTGTGTGTGTGTGTGTGTGTGTGTGTGTGTGTGTGTGTGTGTTTCTGGCCACTAGCTCTTGTTCTCTCTACAGGCAGTCTAATGAGCACACAGACTTCTGTGGAACACACAAATACAGCTGTAATGGCTAGTGTGTACACACACACACACACACACACACACACACACACACACACACACATCGACACACAACTTGATTGGGCCCTGCCAGTGTAACTCTCTTCAACCCTAATGAGCAATGCTGGACAACCAGTATAACAATAATATCTCTGTTTGTCTGTTTGCACTAGAAGCTGTGAGCCAATGCTAATTCTATAGTAAACTCTGTACAGCTTGATGAGCACTGTTTTACTTCAGTGCTCCTCAGCGACACAGCCATGCTAAAGAGTAATAAATATATATCTTCTACAGCGTTTTGATGGTCTTTGTTGGCATAATAAGCTGCTTGAATCTGAAAGGGAATAGCATAGAGGAGGCTGGGATATGGGTTGAGTGGTTTAGCATTATGAAGAAAGCTGTGGTTTCTTAGAATATGTTGTTGTATGATCATTTTTTTGGAATTGAATGATGAAATCCAGATTTTTATTGAAATTTCGCAATTTTTACTGGAAGGAGAGCATGAATGTTTCTTGGCAGGATTCCTCTATATATTGTGCAATTGTTTGAGTTCAGTGTCCCTAAGTGGCCTACTGTTGTCCCACCTCCAGATTTGTGTGTGTTTATGTGTACTCAGAGGGCAAGCAATTGAAATTATTGAACTTGCAGAGATGCAGTAGCTTCAGTGTAATACTCTCCTGACATCTGACCTTCAATTATGGTCAGTAGACCACCTTACTCTGCCAAGGTCTGCTATTTCAGTCAGTACACACATCACTTCATGTGAATGATTCATGGTTGTGATGTGCAACAAAGTACATTTTTTTTTACTAAGTAGAGACTAATGTTGCCCCTCTCCCAACAAGTTATCCCTCACACATAGATGCATTACAGAACACATGAAGTGAAAACATGGTTGTAATTTTGTTTTTGTGCGTGTGAACTAAATGAATTTCAACAGACTGGCCATTGTCTTGTAGCAGACACAGCATCTGGATTTTGTAACAGCATATTTCCAATAGATAAACAATTATGTTATTTACACTGATAATAACTCTTACTAATCAGATTTTAGAACATTATGTACTGATAATAACTCTTACTAATCAGATTTTAGAACATTGTGTACTGGTCGATCTTGTGTCTGGCTGGAGGAAGGGACAGTGAAAATATATCAGCAATGTAGCGGTAGGATAAAGCAACTTTACTGTAGTTTAGTATTTTCTCAGCAGTTTCTCCTGTTTCAGTGAGCCTATAAACCAGTTTTCTCTTGTTTTATAGCCTTACATAACTTTTAATAACACTAGTTTATAGCATACTGTATATCACAGGAAGCAGTGCCAACAAAGATTGTTTTTCTGAATATATTTATTCATATCGTTTGCTGCTTAATGATGACCACTGACTTAATGATGACCACCACATAGTTTACTATGTTTTGATTTGTATATCTAGAAGCTGGCTGTTTGTACTGATCATGAGAGCAGTGTTTAAGATGGGCCATAAAATTGCAGAATGTTGTTTTGTTTTTGTCAGTTATTTTTTTAGGTTGCAGTTAGCAGCAGCTTTGTCTTATTGGGTCTTTCCTTTGAAGCTGCCAGGCCTCTGGTCAGGAAGTTTAGACAACATTCATCTCTCTTTCTCCATCATCCCCATCCTTTTTGCCTCCCCTCCTACCCCTCTGGTGGACATCTGTGTTCTGTCATAACAACACAAAGAATTAAACACACACACACACACACACACACACACACACACACACACACACACAAACACAAACACAAACACAAACACACACACGCACACACACACACTCTTTCATTTTCTGTTGCCACACTTTGAAATTATATCCAATTCAGATTATTTGATGTGTGTTCATGTACGTATGTGTGTGTTTTGTGTGTGCGTCCTAATGTGTATACTATATACTAAACATAATGACCATTTTAATCATTTGGCACACAGACACACATGCACAAACTCTCCCATCCACGCCTCAGGGAGCATCTCACTTGGTTTGACCTGTGGAGTTTTGGCACCAGATGTCTCCAGCTGGCACTACTGGAGACATATGCTATATCTCCATCCTTGTGTGTGTGTGTGTGTGTGTGTGTGTGTGTGGTTCTGTGTGTGTGTACCTTGGCACTTTCAATAAGCCCCAGTGTTTGCTTTTGCCTTATTGCCTTTGTCTTTTCATTTCCAATCTTTTCTTGGTTTGTTTCCCTCCCTCTTTTTCCATTCCATTTTCTTTCTCTCTGATTCTGTCATAACTCTCTCCTCTCTATCAACGTATTTTCTAAATAAGCAGTGCCTCTCTACATTTAAGTATCACGACCACTGCTATTGTTGTGTTAAAGAAAATTGTTTGGCCCAACTCCCAGCTGCTTTATGCTGCAACTCACCCTAGGGGAAATAGAAAAGATTTCTACAGTTATATCCACTTATGTGTATGTTTGTGTGCACCTTGTAGTTTGTAGTTCTTCCACACAAATGGAGAGGCACGGTAGATCCACATGCATACATGCACACCCACGGACAAAGGCACAGCGTCACATAAGAAAATGAATGAGAGTTGCTTACACTATAGTAACCCTTTTGGTTTGTAATCCTCTCGTTTATCATTTATGAGGCCATTTATTCTTCAGCATGCACAAGGATGTTCCTTTATTTTGTAGTGTTGAATTATTCAGCTTCTTGTTGTGATGGATGCTCATGATGATAAGGGATAGTAACACATGTGTGCGCGAGCTTGCTCACACACACACACACACACACACACACACACACACACACACACACACACACACACACACACACACCCCACACACAGAGGAACACAGGAGAGATTCCCCTTTGTGATCTATGGGGATTCTTCTTCCGTTGTTTATCGCTGCAGTATGTGTGCATGTTTCCCATGGTAGATGATGATGAATCATAGACTTGCCTGATCATGTATTGTTTAGGAGCAGCACCTTTTTAGCAAGGACAACATCCACTATTCCATGATGACAAGTGAGGAGAACTTGTACACTTACATACCTTTTTTGTGTTTGTGACCATCCACGCTTGTGTAGCAGTTGTGTTTTGGTATGGGGAAAAGGGGGGTAGCCTGTGTGTGTGTGTGTGTGTGTGTGTCTGTGTGTCTGTGTCTGTGTAAGAGCCGATACTGCTTCTCATTTACCCTCATTGATAGTAGTAGTAGTGGTAGGAGCAGCAGCAGTAGCAGTACATGACTTCTTCTTCTACAAGTCATGCAACATAGGAGTTTGTTTCCACCCTTTCACCTCTCTAGTTCTGCACTCTCCTCTTGAGTCCGTTTGTCCTTCAGCTCCTTGAGTGAATCAACTGATTGAAATTTGGTATAAATGCAGGTGTGACCAGGTCCTTTCTCTTTCTCCCTCTTTATATACACACACACACACACACACACACACACACACACACACACACACACACACTCCCTCTCTGTCTGATGGAAAGTCACACCCCTCTCCTGTGGTCTCCAGCTCTGTCTACTTTCCGTTGTGTTGAGACAAACAGTGATTTGTTCCACTGTATTTGTTTACAGTTTGTTACATCATGGCACCTTTCACCGCTCTCCCCTGTTATTAGAACTGATTTGTCTGTTTTTTCTGCCGCGCTGGAAATGGAGCCTCAGAAAGCAGGAGAGACAGAATTTGAGTGTTTGTTTATATTTGTGTGTTCATATGTGTCAAGTCAAAGCACATGAGTTGAGGGAATAAATGAGAGAATAAAGGAGTTTGTACATTTGTCTGTTGCGTGTGTGTGAGTTTCTGTTTGTGATGTGTGGTGTGGCACTTCTCTGTTACTTGTGACAGGCGAGTAGGCTGGCTGGCTTATTTGTGGACCTCCCAGGCCTCGCCATCGTCACACATCATGAACATCTCTTAGCAGATGGAATTGGTTTACCTCCCACCTCTGCTGCTGATGCTGCCAGTGAGGGGTTAGACACACCTGCATGCACACACACACACACACACACACACACACACACACACACACACACACACACACACACACACACACACAGACACACACACATATTTTAGGTGCTGGAGCCCACATAAAGACAGAAGTATAAACTCACCCATCTCTGATCAAATAACAAATTTACTGTACTGAATAAATCCACCATTAACGTGGCTGGTGTTCACTCTTTTACTATTAAAATATGGCTCCCCTCTAGTTTATAGAACAGGGCTAAATTTAAAAGATGGTATACTATAACATCATTAATAATGGAACAGACACGCTCATGGACACACAGGGACTAGCACAGCACTGATGATAACCCCCAGTCCCTATTTATCATTCATAAGTGGAGAGACATCTGAATTTTAGATGTAGAGAATCCTCCACCAAATTAGTCAAAGTTGTAATGGAGGTTGGTTTGTTGTTGTAACTACATTTCTGAGCTTAAATTATGACACAAGGGTTTGAAATTATCAAGGCCTTTCTGGACATCTAATCATGAACTGAGAAAAAGTTTTGATCTTCCTTAAAATATGTCTCTCTCAATTATAGTGCTACCCTCCTTAAGTTTGAAGAGATCACATACACTTGACATCCTTTGACAACTTTTGAGTTAGATCCACCAAACATGATAATGACTTCATTAGGCAGTGCTGAGACAAAGTTGGTTGGTTTCTCAGACCCAGTCCACAGTGGCGGTTCTTTACTCATGGGGGTGTTTCCCACTCTCTGTTAAAGGTTGTAGTACAGTCTTCTCTATGTTTCTGAACAGCTTAAACAGCAAGACTCCCTGGAGATCAATTAATAGTTTATAGAAGAGAGGAGAGAGCAGTGAAATTGCCTGTCTTAGTGGTTCACGCTCTGATGCGCCACCGCCAACGTTTGCTTAATTAGGCCAAAAATATCTTTAAAAACTTGACTCCTAAAAACATTTTTGTTTATGTTTTCACAGGTTCAAAATTGAGTTTTTTAATGTTGATGTTGCTTCATAAGAAAATGTGTACTGGGGTGCTAAATCAGCTCTTTAGTGAAGAGGCAAGGCTTTTTCCAAAAGAGAGGAAACAAGACAGTCTAAAAACCCACTGATACCTCAACCTGCGTGTACGCCTGGACCTGATAACAGCTGATGGTTTGACTGATTGATTCAGTGTTGCTGTACTTAGAGACAGTTGCAGCACTAATAGCCACTTATCGTGGGCCCAACCCTGAGTGTAGTGCCCTTTTAATCAATTTTTCTTGTCAATTAGGGGTGCTCGTACCATATATTTGTATTGTGAAGACAAAATATTAATCAACCCTATAACACACTCTAAATGCTTTAATTAAATACTTGTGTTTGAAACTTAAGGCCAGTTCTATATAAAAGGATTGTGTTGTCTACTGTATAAAACGAAGGTTGTGTTTGCACTAAGTAACCTGTAGATTGCACACACAGTGTATAGGTCATGTGTCTGATCATTTCATGACAGCATCTCTGGTGAGTCAGATCAGCACCATGGACAGTGACCTGGGAAGCCCCTCAGAATGGCATCAGCAGCACCATGGCCAGCGTTCGGGATACTGATCGCTGGAGATGGGGTCACGTCACAGAGACATTCAAAATACATTTACAGTCCTAGTGTAAGGATCTTGTTGCAGGTTTAGTCTAGTCTTTGTCAAAATAAATGAAAAGCTCACTGTCCCTCCAGCTCTGAAAACTTAATTGAATTTGCCACAATGATTTGGCCAGAAGGTCTAAATGTATTACAGCAGGGACTGTTTACTCTTGTTTTATTCCTCTTGGGTTAACATAATCTCTTTAATGTTATGAATTTATTGCAGAGAGGGTTCTGCTAGCACTGCAGCGGTTCTGTCAAGGATCAGTGAGTGCTGTAGCACTGCAGTGGTAGGGGCTGCTGTAGAGCAGACTGGAGACTACAGAGCTCAGACATAAACACACAACTCATGATGGTCTGCACTCCAGATGAAAGAGATGAGGAGAAGGAGTTTGATGAAAACAATAACTTATGCAGTCAGGAACAGAGGGAGTGGACAGAAAACTGAGCTGTAATAAGACTGCAAACAAAACTCATTTAACCCTTCGTACTTTAGTGTCTCCTTATATGTAGCCCTCGCCTTTAGTGCCTTTATAACAATAAATAACTCTTTTTTTATTATAACCTGTTTAACATATTATTCTCCTGCTCTGTTTTCATTTTTCTCTCGCATAAAGCTCATTGCTGATTAATTATTTAAAGTGAAGGGAATATAGTGCAGCTTGCCATATTTCTTTTTTTTTTAAAGCTTTTTTAGATGATTATTATATTATGCTGCCTGCTTAAAGATGTACATGATGTATGTGCTATACTTTTATGTGCAACACATATGTAAATGGGCGAGCATGTGAGTATCTCGTCTTTCTTGTTCAAAGGAGAGGCATATCTGGGAAACACCTTGCTAACATGACACTGTGTTAGCATGCTTCTGCACTTGGTACTGACAGCCTGTAAGAAAAGAGACACTGAGCTGTGAGGGTTTGTATTGGGATCTGCTATAGGAAAAACAGTTTCTGTGCATACTGTAGTGCGTGTTTTTTATGTACATAAATGCCACTGACTAATCAATCTGTCCCGTCATTTGTTAATTATGGCATTGTGTGAGCATACATATATTACTTCTATGCACAATTAATTGTATCTAAATCATGCAATTGCATATAGAGTATCTCCAGAGGGGCAGCATACATCTGCTCTTCCCTCATTAACTCCATGCAGAATGCCATTTGTCAGCTCCACTGTCATCAGCTTCAGTAGGCCACATGTGTGTCCAGAGATGGATCAGGTGGAAATCTGAAATCCCAGTGGGCTTCCTTGACCCCCCCGTTACACAGACATCTGTACAGTGCCAGTCGTTCACCTGCTGCTACGCCACCAACACAAACACCTGGGGAAAATATGGGGCGCACTCAGACCATAGGGAGCTGTTGTACTGCTTTGATGATTTCTGTTTCCTCGCTTTCCTTTTACTCATGTAAACACTACCACCCCTGTTTGCATCAGCTCTCTTCATCTGTGTTCCCATTGGCTACACATACTCCAAAGTCCAGCTCGCTCTCTTTCTCTCCTTTTCCTCCGTGATCTGTCTATTCCAAGTAGGAAACACACCGGTGGTTTTGACCAATCTTGTCCCATTTAAATAGGCCAAGCCAGAAATAGTGTGCCAGTGTAATAGTCTGAAATCAGGCCTCATCAACTCGAGTCTTGGTTAATGAAACCAAGATATGTGCAGTTCATTTCCTTGTCTTAACCTTGATGGCAGGTTCTCTGTGTTCATTGGACAAGTACACTGGCTGGAAAGATCTGATATGTATTTTCATCATACTTACAAGGGATGTAATATTCCTTTCATAAGGGAGTGGTATTATTAAAACATGAATAGATTGAGTAACCTTGAGACTGACTCCAACACATGCTCTCTTCACCGTTGCCATGGTAATGCAGCAGCAGCGCCTTGCAGTGTGTTTTCTCAAAAGCTCACTGCAGTTTTCATTCCAGTGGATTTTGTCTCTTCTCAAAGTTTCCACCTAACAGCATGTGTAGCCACTGCAGAGGGAGAGAGAAAGCTGCCTTAGGATGTGCTTGTGTGCGCACGCAGGTCTGCATGAATGCATGTGTACAATATAGCAGGTAACACAGAGTGTTTGTGAGTGTATACAGTATGTGTGTAGCAAGAGAGATAACCATGATTGGGTGTGTGACTATCAAAGTAGCTTCATGGGAAGCAGTACCTCTCACTTGCCTATCTGCCTTTTGAGATAAGACCAGCACACAGCCACACATACAGCCTGTACACACAATTTAAAGTTTGATCACTAGACGTGTATCTTTGCTTGGTGGGAGCACCATTACCACACCTTGTATGTTCAAATGGGGCAGGTAGGTGCCAGAGGTAGCCAAGTGTGTCTGAATCTGGCTCATGACCTTTATTTCCTGCCCCCATCTTTCCTGTTAGACATCACAACATACTGTTTTATGTAGCTTTGACAATATAAGATGTATTTATATGGACAGGTATCCATGTATGAATGTAGAACTTAAAATATTATACAGTATGCTTGCCACCATAGTGACATCCCTAGATCTCACCGCATTGTCTGGGAAGACTATTTCTGGCTTTGTCTCATGAGAAATCTACGTATGCTCAGTGGCTGTCATTCTGCCTTTCCATCTGATTTAGACCACGTTAACAACATTCAGGGGGATGGCAACACCTGTCGATGAGCACTGAAGAACAGGTGCCGTCGCACCATGGGAGAGCTGCTGAGTCATTCCACACACACACACACACACACACACACACACACACACACACACACACACACACACACACACACACACACAGAATAGACACCACTTGGAAAGAATCTCATTGAACCATGACTCATGCTGTTATGTGGCATTGTCATGGAATTGACATATTTGGACATTTTGTTGGTGCAACATTGAAATGAAGACTGAAAATACAGACCTGCTACTAAGCTTATTGACCTGGTTTTGATTGGTTTTATATCCAAATGAAATCCAACATAGCCCACATCTACATCACAGATGATGAAACAACAGCCTGCTTTAGCCAACACCATGTAGTCTGTTACCATGTAGTTTCTCACAGTGGTATTTTAACCAGATGGATATTACATAGGGATTTTCTATATACCGTAGGTTGAAATACTATGGTCTTATATGGATCAGTAGTGGAGAGAAACAAAATTTCCATGGATTACTAATGCTACGGTATAAACTCACTGGCCTTAGGTTTACGCTCGCCATACTCCACTCTGTCTTTGACATTTCTATATACGTAGATTGAATTGGAAAACCCTGGGGGGGGGTTATATGGTCTGGAGCTCAGCAACTTAGGCTTGTGTCTAACCTCTCTGTTACTACATGAAGCCAGCAGCTCACGCTGTGTCTGTCTCTGCTGCAGTTATAGCTAAGCCTCAACCCAGGGGACCCTCTCTCCAAGCTGACTGAAAAACAACAACAGCGGAAGAAACATTTGGACACGACAGGAACAGCATCCTCTATTGGTTTATATTTCTCCCACTCTCCTCTCTGCCGATAATTCCCAGTTCTGCTCTTCCTTTTCTTGGCATTATTCGTGCCGCATCCTTACCTTTTCCCCTCTAATTCTATGCGTGGTATGTTACTTCTGCTTGTTCCTTTAATCCCATCCTTCCTTACTTACATCCTTCTCCATATACCCTCAATTATTTCCTCCCCACCCTTCCTCTATTTTTTTTACCCCCTCTTCTCCGCCTTACATACTATTCCCTCCCTCCCTTCCTCCCTCCCCTCCTGTCTTCTGCTATACGCCAGCCAAGCTCCTGCTCCCCACTACGTATCTTTACCCGGGCAGCGCTGCCAACAATTAGAACACATTACTGCCAATTGTGCCACCTGCGGCCCCCTGAAAGGCAGAAAAAGAGGAAAGGAGGAGACGGCACTGTGCCAGTGGAGGTGGGGTGGGTGTGTATGTTGGGGGGGGGTGCTTTACAGTATTCTGGATACTGCCACAAAGCACAGTGTTTAATTACCAATAAGCGCTGGTTTAATCAGGGGCCTGAATACTGCCGGATAGACAGACTGCAACTGTCGTCTTCTTTGTGGGGGGCTCGGGGATGTAGGAATGGTAACTGTGTGTGTGTGTGTGTGTGTGTGTGTGTGTGTGTGTGTGTGTGTAAGAGAGAGAGAGCAGGGGTTTTTGGTTAAGCTGCTGTTTGGTTGTGGAAGAATTAGTTTGCATAGACAGAGGAGGGGGGTCATTGTGTAGGGGGTCCATTATTGTTTTGAAAATAATTCTGTGGTTGTGGAAATGAGATAGTGGAGAGAGAGAAATGCATAAAGAGGGAGAGACGTGTGTGTGTGTGTATGTGTGTGTATGTGTGTGTGTGTGTGTTTTTGTTTGTATGTTTGCACACATTCACACCTGCATTTTGGCCAAGGACTGGCTCAAATCACAGTGAATTGGATGTGTTGTGTGAGGCTTGAGTGAGAGCAGTCTCTTTTCTAGTCTTGTGGAGAAAACGAAGAGGTGTCTGTGAGGAGATTTAGCCCGGAGCCAAAACCAATTCACAACCACTCCACACTGGAGAGGGGCCTTATCCCCCCAACCTGCCCTCGCGTTGACAGGCCCGAGCCTCCTGCACATACAGATACATACACATAGACACACTGATAGGCATGCAGTTGTGTGCTGTAACTTGTGTTGCTTGCATAAAATATGAAAACACACAAACCCTTAGACACAGACACACTGTGTGCCAAGGTAGTATTAAAGCCTTAGTGTTTTTCTGTGCAGGCTGAAGCCAGTGGCCAGATGAGAATGTAATCCTCCATTGTGTTTTAAATGGATCAACCTGAGAGCTTAGTGAAGGCTGGGGAGACCGCAAGGAGACACACACATACACACACACAGTGTATTTACTTGTATTCACTCTTATAACTTGTCTCCAGTATATTGTGGCTATTTCATCTGTGTGTGTGTGTGTGTGTGTGTGTGTGTGTGTGTGTGTGTGTGTGTGTGTGTGTGTGTTATCTTGCAGTAAGAAAGCTACAGCTGGTCGATAGGACTTTTCTCTTCTGTTTTCCAGAAGTGTCTTGTGTGTGTGTGTGTGTGTGTGTGTGTGTGGTTTTGAGAGCATGTGCGTCCCAGCTGTAACACACACATTACCCTCCCCAATGAATAAATGATGTTGTGTCATACTGCTGTGACCCACCTCCCTCACAGATACACACTCCCCTTAACTCCACATTGCAGACACCACCACACACACAAACAGATGAGACACACACACACTCTTGCTTGACACCCTTTGACCCTGGTCATTGAAGAGCAGATGTTTTGAGGTGCTCTTGTTTAAAAGCTACAGACTCCTGGAGTAAGTGACAGGCAATTTTCATTCACCTTCATTCTGCATCTATATCTTTTCATCTATCCCCCCCCCTCTCTCTCTCTCTCTCTCTCTCTCTCTCTCTCTCTCTGTCTTTGTCTCTGTCTCTTTCTCTCTCTTTCTCGCTGTCTCTCTCCCTCTGTCTCTCTCTTCTCTAGGGTCTCGATGAGTAATTGCTCAGGGCTTCGGAGAGAAGGAGGGATGGAAAGAAAAAGAGAGAGGAGGGTGTTTGAGAGCACGTATATATGAGAAACAGAGCAGGAGTGAAGGGAGGTTGAAATGAGGAATGTATGTGTGTTGGTGTGTGTGCACTGTGGATGGTATATGTGCATATGTGTGGAGAAAGATTGTTTGTGTGTGTGTGTGTGTGTGTGTGCGCGAGGCACAGTGGGATCATTGATCTGCTGAAAGTGCAATGTGTGTGCTGAATTAGAGGAGCAGGCACAGGGCTTTGAGCTTGTAAAACACTCCCACAGTTATAGCTCTTAGCGCTCTCTGTCTGTCTCTCACTCACACTCACACATAAACATGCACGCTCATACACACAGATCTATATTTGGGTGTTACTTACACTATCCAGACTGTGAGTGCTTTTATTTATGCCTTATCTGCGAATAGGTGACTGTGTGGGGATATCGGCAGCTTTATTTGTACTGTGCGAACCTGGCTGCTGGGAAAATGGATGCAACATTTTATGTAACCTCATTCTAAGTGAAGCAAATGACTCAGCAAATGACTGAATACTTTTCCTATTGAACTTGTAGTTTACAGTGTCAGCAGCACATTTTCAGACCACAGAAAATAAATTAGCTGGAATAGATTCAGACTGAATAAGTTTGATGGCAAATAAATAGGGGAATTTAGGAATTTACAGTATGATTGTGTAGTACAAACCATGAAACTGGGAACATCAGAAACGGTCCACTTTAAAATGCCAGATATTGTGAAATTACAAAAGCTTGGCCCCTAAATCAACATAAAAGAACCCACTTTAAACACTTCAGATTATAACAGTTACAATTGAACGAACAATGACTTGAATGATTGACAGATTGAAGAAATGAACTTTTGGTCCTCTCCTCTGTCTTCATTCAGCCCTCCTCCAAGGCGTGTTACCAGTGTGACTGAGCAGAGCTATGCAACTCCTAATGGACACAATCTGTCTGACATGCTTGTGCAATCAATATTAATTCTCTTATCTGAGACCCAAGCTCCATCCTATTGTTCAGCCATTCAGTCACATGTCACCTGCTTCAGTCTGATTGCGAGCCTGACATGCCAGATTAGCTTGGCGGCCAGTAGGAAGATAGCAAAGCAATCGGAGCTTATCTGTATCGTAGCATAGTGCAAGTGCTCAACAGCAGAGACTGGCATTATGAGGATAAAGGCTCTGATTTAAAATTTGGGAATTTAGAAACAGTTGTTAGGATTTCATTGTGCAGAAAGTTCATGGTAACGATGGTGAAAACTATGGTCATGATGATACTGATGATTCATTTTACCTTGAAGAGGAGAGAGGTTGAAAACTTGTTCCTTTCTTAAATGTTGACAAGAGGTCATCCATAACGTTACTGTTGAAGACTTGTGCAAGACAAGAGTACAATTTTCTGAGATATTTATATATCCTTTAACTCAAAATATGTCCCTAACTTGTGAAACAAGGAAAATAAAATCCATAGTATCAGAGCTGTGAGGCAAACAAAGACTAGCAAGCTTATAGGTGAGTTTCAACTGAAACAACTAAATCAGTGTAAGACTAATGCATTCCTTGCACAGTCAAGTCCAGCTTATTCATTTTGGCTGGCAGTTTTGAGCCCCCAGGTGCAAAAGCAAGTAACAAAGAAAAGCTTTTTGGCCAGAAGCTACTGTTATGCAAAGCAATGGGGAACTAAATACATGTTTTGCAGGCTAAAATGTGTACATTTATGTTTTGTTTTTGTTTTTTTAATTACATTTTTTTGCGATGTCTATTATGTTGTTTTCCCTGAATGCTATATCTACTGCCTGGAAAACAAAATTACCCTTGTGTATGAAAAAAATAAACTTGAACCTTAAGTGAACCCCACAAAGCAGTACACAAGATGTATTACTTACTGTTTTGTTGCACTTGTTAATATAATTATAAAACCAAACGTCTTGGCCACTTTGTATGCAGTGGTTTCCCATAATGAAACTATAATACAGTTGATGACAGTTGTGACAAAAATGATTGCAAGGGCATTTATGACACTAATGGCGGTGGCAAGGCCTGAAAAGGGGAAATAATGTTTGGCATGCTGACCACAGCAAGCCTGTGGAAAACAATTTTCAATACGAGAAGCAGCCATAAGGCGTTCAGATCCCACCCCAGCCCACCTGCTGTTGACCATTAACATAATGAACCAGCCCCCATCTCCATACAAATTACTGCTTAAAGCTTTAAGAGCGTCTGGGAGCTCTAATGTAGTGTCTCCAAACTTTCCTAAGATGATGTATTGATTGTGCCAATCAATGGGCTTAAAAAGCTATAAGTGCATCTGGTAACCATAATGATGGCACTTAAAAGAAGGATGGATGAGTGTAATATTCACTGAGCATCATTGTATGTGATGGAGGAAGAAGGAGGGAGAGGTGGATAGAGGAATGCAGAGCAGGAGACTCTAAAGCAGCAGCAAACAGGAAGACTGAGTGTGATAGTAAGGGAAAAAATGTGTGAAAGAGACATGGGTGGAAATAAGATTTAAAGCTATGGTGGGAAAGAAGTAGGAGGGTTGGTTTGTTGAGACGAAGTGAGAGGCAGATGAAAAGGAAACGACTCCTATCCGTGCGTTATATAAGAAAACTTCTTCCCGTCCTTCCACGGCGCTGATCAGGCTTCTGATGAGGAAATGCATGTAGAGTATTGTTGTGGCTACCTGTCTGCCTTCGCTCCTGCTTTTTTGTGCATATTAATGATTAATGTGCTGGTAAGCAGGGGGTCCTCTCCTCCATCAGCTGTGGCTGTCCTTCCTCTCACCATCCATCCGTCTATCACGCTCTTTTCCCCATTCTTTGTTCCACATTTACTGTTGAGTGGTGATTTGTGTCAGCTATGCTCTGATACCGAGACCCAGTTTTGAATTTGAAGGATTGCAGACAGTGCACATTAGGCATGACAAGGCATTGATCCCCAACTTTTTTTTTTATAAAAGAACTCATAAAAACATATTTTGTGCCCTGTTGGCAAACTTTTTCCCAATGATTGTCTCCCTCTTGTTTATCCTGTGGCCCCTCAATGTTCCAACTCTGTCTCAGCTGCATTTTGCCCTCCACTAAAAGCCCACCTGGCCCTCAGCAGCTGGGTCACACTACAGGCCATTTGGGCTCATCAAACATTCATCGACCCAAATCTCCCTCATTCCACCTACCCACACCGTATCTTGCTCATCTCCCTTTTTTAAAATGGCCTTCAGAGATTATTGAGCATTTTGAATATAAATTTTAAAAAGCATCATAAGGCTCTAAAAATGTGAGCTCAAGAGGGATGAGCCCGCAGCTTTTTGCCCAAAATATATTTTCTTTTGCAGTGCATGGTTGGATTGTATAGTTCCTGATAGAGTGGCTTAAATTTTAGTTTTCTACAAAGGACATGGGAGTTTCTCTCATTACACTAAACAGGTTGGATCTGTGGATATACATGCCCCGAGGGTTGAGGCTTTAGGAGTGATTTATATGTATGGAGGCATATGTCTGTCTGGGAGGAAGCTAGGAAAAATGAGGTAAAAGGAGGAGGTGAGTGCAGGGACAGTAAAAGAGTATTAGAGGGGAGGTGGAAAGCCCTTAGACCTAATCCTGGAAAGATGGTCTCACTTAGCTTTTAGATATTCCACCACCTTGAAAAGCCCTAAAGGCCTCCAGTGGCGCATTCCCAGCTCATAAACTCATGCATGTTTTAGAAGGGCTCACCTCTGGGGACGGGGGTGGGAGTATTGACTGGTCTAGGATACACAACATCCCACACTGCAGCGGAAGATGGAATAAGAGCCGTAGAGAGCATCCCTAAGGCAAACTGCCTAACTAGCACCCGTCATATTTCATACTCCCTTATTTCCACCCCCTCCCCCTGCAAGCTCTCAAGACCCCAACACTTAAGGGAGGGGGGGCTTCGTAGGGCAAAGTGCTTCTCCCTTGATAGCAGATGTTGTGTGTTTAAAAATGTAAGACCTTCTTATTGTCCTTCCTTTGATTCATATGTGCCCTTTATCTGCTGTAACAGGAATAATGTGAAATACCAAAGGATCACCTCTGTGTCCTGTTTGCACAATAGACACACACTCTCAAAAATCCCTGCTTAACCATTGGGGTGGTGTCAAAAGGTTGGTGGGACAGCACCCCAATTTTGTGGTTTTGCAGACTCCTGGAGTCAATTCTGTTTTGATTGATGATCCCAGCCGATAACTAGCCTAGCATATGCCTGAGCACGTGACATTATTGATTCCTAAAACTCCCAATCCTCCCCCTACAGCCCCCCCCCACACACACACACACTCTTAAGCTTGTGTTGACACAATACAGATGACCTAAACACAGGAGGCGATCATCAGAGATCGGTATCACATTTTCGGAGACCCTTTTGTCAGTTTGCATTACATTATGTAGATTACTGGCTTACAGCACATAGTCCATCATAAAAATGAACCAAATACACAGCAGGTGTGTTGCACCCTGTAGTGTTAACTATGGAAGTTTGATTATTTTCTGTTTTCACTTTTTGTGTTTGCCAGAGTTTGATGGATATTTTTGGACTTAGTCCACCTCATTTGCAGCCAGTTTTTAGAGCCAATACAGATTCGCTTTTTTTCCAGATTTGTATTTGATCAATTGCTCATCATTTACTGATTAAATTTTCTCTCTCTCTCTCTCTCTCTCTCTCTCTCTCTCTCTCTCTCTCTCTCTCTCTCTCTCTCTCTCTCTCCCTCCATCGAGCAAAAAAACGTTTTTGAATGCGGCTGAACTGATTTGGCTCAAAGCTAATAAGCACAGCTTCATTTAGTGTTTTCTGACTCTGAATTAATGACTTTATTAATTTATTATTAAGTAATAGAAATTTAATTTCTGCAAAATACTGTTATGTAATTAAAAGGAACATTCACACAAGGACACAAACTCTCACAACTGCTCTTACCTTTTAGATAGTTTTTACCAGAACAGCCACAACTTCTTCAAGAGTCCCTTCCCCCAACATCCAAAACATCCTTCATCTCTCCTTTCATTCATAAATGTCAGTCAATGATGTCCTGAGGCCAACTCTTTTCTTCTGACCCCAGCGATCAGTAAGTGGTCTAGACATATTTAACACTCTGACACTGTATCACTCTGAAAGGTCAAGGGTTAAACACAATGCAGAGGCAAGAGGGATCGCCCCAGGTGTCACCCCTGGGGCAAAGGCTGGCTTGCACGCAAACACACAGGACTTTTATGCATCTGTGATTTGTCTCTACCATTATCCAAACAATGGAGCATGTCAGCTGTGTAATTTAGTGGTCTCACTGGTCCTGTGTATACCATGGACATGCATAACTCTATGGATATCAGCTGTTTTACTGCAGACGTCTTCATTAGGTCTGCCTTTGGATAGGCTCCTATTAAACAGGCCTGGCGACAAGGGTCAAGGCACCTTGTACTTAAAAATACAGGAAACATTAGGAGAAGACACACAAAGAGTGAACAAAGAATGGCAATACATGTTTGTCCAATTGCATCACTGTGTGAGATGATGAGGGATAGACAGACAGTATGATATTATGAACATCAGTTAAGTGTGTGAGACACTTGATGACAGCAGTGCCAGTTAATATTTAACAAGGTCAAGTACCACTGTCCCCCCCAGGCACGATGAGCTGGGGATGTTTGTGTGCGTCTGCCTCTTCTCATGGGGTTTCTATGCGTGTTTGCGTAGGATGTGGTGACCCAAGTGTACGTTTTTGATGCCTGTGCTCATGCGTGTGTAAGGATGAATACACACACACACTGGTGACATCTGACCTCAATTTAAAGCCAGAGGTAGCCTGAGGGAAGGTGATGAGTTGAATGGAGACGGACAGACTGATATGGTTAGAAACTGGACATTGGCTGCTATTGATGACACACAAAGAGCTCTGTCTCTGTTCGCTCAGTCTTTCATCATCATCTTCTTCATCATCATCACAACAGAAGCATCCGCATTTCTTTCATCAGGCTTTCTTTCTTTTATCTAGTTCCAAAAGTGATTCATGTTCTGACCTTCTGGCTTCTTCGCTTCTTCCTCTTTCTCTATGTCTTTATAGCCACCCTTTATTTTTTTCCTTTCACACTCAGTTATAGATGGTAATGATGACAGTAATGGCTCCAGTTTTTTAGTCAAGGTCACATCCGTTGTGGGCCATATCTTTTATGACGTTGCATTGAAAGTATGCAATCGGGTAGAGTTTAAACTAATTACACATTGATATAGCAATTTGCGGGATGAAATTATAATGGAATATTTGGAAAGAGTATTTATATAAGTTTGCATATAACACAGTGATGCATACACACAGAGAAATACACAGCCACCCACTCAGCACACACAAACACACAGGAACCAAGACAGATCTAGGAGCAGATGCACAGGTATTTAATTAGGACTGACTGCAGCTGTTACTGTTTATTACCTAGACATTGTGAAGATAAACGTCTGAAATACACAAACACAGACACACCGACACACACACACACACACACACACACACACACACACACACACACACACACACACACAGGTCAACCATTTGTTTGAGGTGGCTTCCCAAGGGAACATCAGCAGTGTGTATTTGTTTGACGTGTGTGTGTGTGTGTGTGTCCAAATACACTAACTCCATCCTCCCAATGTGCAGGGATGCAGAAGCGGGCATGTCACTGCCTGCTGTATGGTAATAGCATCCTCTGTATGCCAGCAGAGGCTATGTGAGTGGGAGAACCATAAATGCTCATAGACATACTGTACATCTAAAAAAACTAAGAGCCCGTTTACTCAACATGGACATACACACACTAATGCACAGACCACATGGCCTGCTTTTGTCTTTTTCTCCCCTTTGTTTCTCCAAATCTGTAGTTTTCTCTCCCTCCCATGTTCACCTTTGCTTGCATGTTACTTGTGTGTTGCCATCTCCCATTTGCACTCTTAAATGTTTTCTATAATGTCTCTTCTGCCTTATTCTTGTTTTTCTATATTATCTGTATTCTCTCTTTTCCCTCTGCTCCATCCCTTGTCTTCAGGTGACAGGTCCCCTGCTTGCAGTTAACGCTGTCATGTTCTCTGTCTGCTCTTTGTCAGCATCAACGCTCTACAACACACACACACACACACACACACACAGTTGCACGATTGGGATACTGCTCAGCTTTTTGCAGATTCAGATTCTGATATTTACAATAGTGGCAGCTTCTGGCTTTTCAACAATTTTGTATTGTAGTCATGTTGAACTATAAGACTTATACTTAAAGCACTTGGGTAGCACAATTATGAGTATCAAAAAATTCTAAAATTCTCAAACTGCCCCTACAGCTTCATATCCACATTTTTGCAATTCATTGTATGCTCATTATATTCTAAACTAAACATAATGCACTAAATACCCTTTCCTCGTTATCCTAATGCACAAACCTGTTGAGGTTGTTACTAGTTGCGTGCATTGGTTTGCATGATGGAGCACGTTGATGAATAATGTATGTGTTGCAATGTAAGCATGGTGTATACATTGTAGTAAGCAGTCTGTGCATTGCTGCTTGTGTTGAACCTGGACATTACATTTGCTTTTGGGTCACTGGTGTGTGGAAGCCGTTTTATAACTTGACCCTTTAACGATAATTAACATAATACATTTTACGTTTTACATGTTTACATGTTTACAGTTTATGTTTGTATATGCCCTTTTCTTCCTCTAACACACATACCATGCAGTTCCTATGAACACAACCCACCTTAACTCCCTTCATATTTGCACTTTGTATTAGGAACTAGGCTAGTATGATTAATGTTCATGGGATGATCCATCGCTGCTCTCCATTCCAGTGAGTCCCATAGGGAGCCCTCTACTCTCTGTTTCACATAGGTTGGCTAGCCAGCTAACAGCCTCCTACATACTGAATGGTTAGTGTGATGAATGATTAACATGCAGCCTTGCTAAATGATGGCCAATAGATCATTTATACCGTAACTAGAGAGGAAGACCTTACAGAAACCAATGGGGAGAGTGAGTGAGCGTGTTGCTGCCTCAGCTGCATCTGTCTCTCCCTGTCTCATTCACAACAGTAGCCTCTCCTTGTGTTTCTTCCAAAGTTCAGTGATTTCCCCAACTGCCCAGCTGACCAGCAAATATGTCTGAATTAGTTTCCCTACATGCATTTCTGTGTTAACCCATCTCAGCTCCTGCACATTAACTCATTTGCTTATCTGTGTTTAGTCCCCGTCCTCTACCTACTCACTGCTAGATTGCTGTGTGCTTCCGGCTGACTGATTCCTTTGCTCAGTTAGGGGTTTCTGTGTGTTAGTCAACCTTAGTCGCCCTCTGTTCGTGATCCAGAGCCTCCGTATTCCCCCTTTCAGCATCTCTGTCTGCTTGCTGGCATCTGTGTCATGTTGCAGTGGCTAGTGTCAGTCGCTGAGGTAGTGCTTTGGCCTTGGCAAGACACAGAGTCACACACACCCACACCAAACAGCACTCACACCTTGGGTCTGTTCCATCGTCATCAACCGATCTGTCTCCTCTCCATCTCTGAGCATCCTTCTGCATTTGTCCTCTTCGTCTCCTGTCTACTGCTTGTCTTTCTCTCCCTTCCCTGCGTGGTATGCTGTGAAGACAGCTGTGAAACACAGCCTCATTTCCTTTGCTATTTTCCAGGGAAACCCAAATGAAAAGATACTACCAACCTTTTCTTCCTCCTGCCACACCGCTCACCATAAATGCTGACAAGAGACTGCAGTACCATCTCTGACCTTTTACAGGGCTCTCAGAACACACACATACACACACGATTCCTATTACTGGCAGTGCCTTTGAATCAGCAGAGTCTGGGATGGTGTGGAGGAATTTAATGACACACAATGTCGCTTCAATTTTAGCGCTCCATGGCCAAGCTACCAGGTGCACCATTTGTCCTTTATTCAAAGGAGAAAGGGGGGCTTGAGTGCACCTAAACTGGTCTGACTGCGAGAAGGAGAGGGACTGAGTGAGGAGCAAGTGCATTGTACTACTTAGATTTGAATGAATATAAGGTCTTTATGTCTTTCTTACTATAAAATTTTCAACGTAGCCTCTAAATCCAACCCTTAAAAGCCACAGTAAAGCCCCTCAAATCTCCCCCATCTCCCTCCTGTCACCTTATTGCCACTCTTATAAGCTGTCCATATTTCATGAGGGCTAGGTTTTCCTTTCATCATGCCCTATGACCCCACAGTATGTCTTCCAGGGATGGTGGATGAGGAGGAACTGCGAGGCAATGGCCTTAAATATCCTTTATGGAAATACTGCTCAGCCTCCTCTCAGACCCCATACACAGCCCCTCCTCTGGCCCCCCGTTCCGCGATCAATAAATAATGGGGTGAGGCGGTGAGAGTGTGCAGCTAACAGATTGTGAAGGAGGGAAGAGAAAGCAAGAAGTGAGGGAAGGAGAGTGCTTGCTGCATTGCAAAGCTGTGGGAGCTGTCAGTGGCTGGGAGAGAGAGAGAGAGAGAGAGAGAGAGAGAGAGAGAGAGAGAGAGAGACGAAGTGAGAAAAGTAATAAAGGTGTAAAGAAAGGAGTGAAAAAGATTTAGACAATATGTGGGAAAGGAATAATGGAAGGCTATGATAAGACTCCTTAATAAAATACAGCTATGTACTACATATAATGGGAACATGAAATTTTGTAGTGGGGGGTCTCCTGTGTATAGTTATAACAGACCAGAGAGGCTGATGCAAGATAGTCCTGTTAAAGAGCATTCCTTAGAACTGGCACGCTTTAAAATCACTGAAAATTAGACTGCTAATGTTCAAAGATTGGCTAACCAGAGGGAGGGGAAAAAAGAGACAAAAAGTGAAAATAAAACCACTCTGTCCAGAGTTAAATGCTATCAATATTTTCTATGCCTGCCATTTGTAAAACTCTAGATGTTGTGGCCACTAATTTTCCTTCTCCTTATGCTCAGGGCTGCTGCTGTTACTGTCAATTATATCCTATTGACAGGTAATTACCGGCATATTAAGAGCAGTCATTAGTTGCTGTGAAATAATGTTGTGAATTCTACAGGTAATTAGTTTGAGCCACAGTCGAGTGTGTGAAGGCAGCGTGCAGACAAAAACAAGAAGCGCTTAAGCCCCCTCTGTTGCTCCCTGAAGTATTTGAAGTACAGGCTCACACAGTTGTGCACTTATTCAGACATGCTCACACTCACATGCACAAACACACGCATACCACAACCCCTCTTTTCCTCTAAGTGTTTACTTAGTGTGGCCTTATTTTAGGAGAACCAGTTTCGATATCCCATTTCCCCCGGTACAGAAATGTCAGCTGTGGCTCATCTAAATGACGCCCATCTGTTGAACCTTAATCAAAATTTCCATAATTTTCTTCATGCACTATTATGTTTCTTCAGTCCCCCCCCCGTCCGCCTCTTATCTCGTTTGCAGGGTTTAAATGCTAATTCATAAAACGGGGAGTATTCTCAGGGTGGCCACATATGTTGTGGAAATGTGAATTTGAAATATGATAATGAAATAAGTGGCTCCCGGTGTATCAGACCTGCTCCCACCACGGAAAGGGTCTTGACCCACCGTGGTACTGTTATGATAGATGGAGGGCACGCAGGGAAGGGTTGGAGTGATGGTCCTCAGTGTGTCCCGTCTCATTTGCACCGCGCCCTGCCATGATGACTGGCAATGACCCTGCACCCTTTGGGGCTTCCATATGGATTTTCCTTTCACTTTTAAAGCAGGTCTAATCTGAAGTATGTGGCGGCTCTCATTAATCAGTTGACATCTAGAAACACCCTTTGGTGGCAGGACAGGCAATTGATGTGTTGTTTCAGCAGAATTAGTGTGCCCCTTTTATTTTGTCACGGCCAGCTGGGCAGTTGATAATACCCCTGCTTTTCTGAACACTGCCTCTCCACCTCAATAGCCTGTGCAGTCATGCAAAACCAGATGGCTATTAGTTAGTTAATGGTTATTGTTTGTGCCTTTTAGATCGTATTAGAGAAATGTGGGTGTGGATTTAACCTATTATTGTTCAGTTTATTAATTTAGACTAAAACACATAATTAAAGCTATTTACAAAAGACTATAAACAGAATTTAATTTCACACCATGAGACCTTTCCATACAGTGAAAATACTATGGTATTACAAATACTGCTATTAGATGTTTTCCATCTGGACTTCTCATCTTTTTTTCTTTTCTTTTTTTTTTTTGGAGGTTTGTTTTCAGAGAGAAAGGTATAACTTACCCAGACATCAAAGTCAGTGGTACCTTAAAAACAAGACCCATCTGTCTTTAACCTGATGGGTCCTAAATGTGAGCCAGCATTCCCACAAATTACATTCAACACAGAGACCCAGCTCTAAACAGGGAAGAGTTAGTACTTCCTGTCAGTCCAAGACAAAAGGCTGTTTGGACTGGGTCTGACTGTTGTTTACATTTCACCTCTGTTCAGCTTTTCTGTCCTTTAAACATGATGCCAAACAGACTTGCAGTCAGCTCCTGTGTGCTACATGCTTCAAACGCGTTCAGAAACAGTGTGTGAACATTGTCAGTGAGCTGGTCTCATGTGCTATTTTTCTCCTTGAATCTCGAAAAAAAACCTCAGAATCTCAGAAGTTGTGTATCCTTAGTGACTCATCTCCAACCTGCAGAGGGAACTATTGCCATTTTTCAGCTCTGTTCCTTGCTAAATCTTATCCATTAAGACTGTTGTGGGAGACACACTGCATCAAACTGTGTTTTGGCTGCACAGTTATGGTCTTTTATCTCTAATCCCAGCAAGGCTGTCCTCTTAAAGTGTCTGTCTGAGGGCTCCGTGGGGCAGACTGCATGGTTACTCATGATGCTAAACCAGCACTTAACAAGAGCCTTAGAACCTTAGGGCATTTAATGGCATGTGCAAGTTTTTAGAGGCAGACACTCATCCTTAGTGTATTCGGAGGAAGCACTGCATCCACACAGTGGCTTAGCTTGCATAGCACTCAATTTATTCTTTCAAAAGAGCATGCTAACCAAAATGAAAGGTTTAAATGACAAAATTGTTTTCATTTGATGTTATTTGAATGAGGATTTAGTAAAGGAACCTGATATCTGCAGGTCTTCTTGTTTTTATCAAGGTAAAAACATCACAGAAAAAAGCATACAACCCCTAAAGGTCCTCTTACCTTTACAGAAAATCACAGGAGACCTGTATAATGGGGTACATAACACTGCAAACAGCAATTACTGGCCACTTCAGGCCCTATTATGGCTGACAGTGATTAATAAAACCACTGTTGTTACATAAACGAAAAAGGGAAGTGAATGTAAACGGTTGACCAAAGAGCCTGGGACGGCAAGAGAAATCTGGAGCTTTCAGATAAAAATTCCCTCTCTGCTTTCAACTAATTATCCTCCTAGCCTCGTCAGTGCCCAAACCAAGTCCATTCTATCACTGATAAGCCTCAGGGGGACAAAGCTCAGGCAAAAAAAAAGTATGAATATTTTATGTTGATGTGTGTTTAATTACAAGTGGGATGCACACCGGTGTGTTTGTACATGCGTACCCTTATGTATACAGCATACTATTGTGCTGTTTGTCCAGCGGATAGTCAGAAGGGAGTGGAGGAGAACGGGAGGAAAGGCTGTGCCAGCGGGCAGCATAATTCCCTGCGGGGTGCGTTGATTAATGAATCACATCTTTCTAACCTGAGGCTGCTACTGTGCCGCTGCACTTTCACAGTACTGCAGAGCGCCAGTCAGCCCCGTGCCAGCCTGCCTCACTGGCACAACATGGCACAGGGTGTGGGTGCTGTCACTGCTAACAGGGGCTGAGAGTTAGTGCGAGGAGTAGAAAATTAGATTCCGGGTATGAGCGGAAACTGCCTGACAAATTTGATCATTTCAGCCTGTGGGTGTTCTTTCGCTTCACACAAACAACCCCCTGCGGAATGTTGTTGAATTAGTTTGACATATGTGGTTATTATGTGGTGTAAATTGAGCATTTCATTTTTTGAGTTGTTTTGTTGTGCCAGTCTTAATAATTTTTGCTCAAAATGGATTATTGTGTATCCTTGTTTTTATGTCCAGTCAATACTTCATTAATAATGTTTTTTTGTTTTTTTTCTCCTTTCTTTCATATTCCCGTGTTGCCTCTACTTCTGCACATCGATTGAAATGGACCTTTTCCAATATCAGGTATGTAAACACAAATAACCCACACTGTGCTGCTCTATGGACAGGCAGCAGTGTAAATCTTAAGTAATTAAGCTTTATGTGACGACAATGAATCAGGACTGTCTTGTGTTTTTTATTTTGTAGAAAAGTTAAGTCACTAAAGTCTGTGCTTCTATCAGCAAAGTGTCAACTACTCTCCCTGGCCTTTATGATGAAATTAGTGGATTTTAGTAGCAGATTTTCAGCTTCGCCTTCCACTTTTTTATAGTTTTATGTATTTATTTACTGTTGTACTATCTTGCTTTTATGTTAGCTGCACAACTGGATCATAACATTTGTGTGTCACACACTACTGTTTGTGCCCAGACTTTTCCAGTCTGTCTGGGGGTTCAAATTGGTGACCTAATGGTGGGCCAGGTCAAAATGTTCCTGTTGCACCCACTTTATCTTTTTGTCAGCCTAGCCTTTGAGTGCTGACCGAGCATTACAGACAAACATTAATGTGAGACTGTGTGATCTTGCACAGGTGTGTGTGTGTGCCTATCCTGTGTGACCTGCATGCCCATCCTGTTTGGGCCATTGCCCCTGGCCAGAGGCTGTATTAATCAATTTTCAGCTGGCACAGCAGACACGACACCGATAGCTTAGCATCTGTTATGCGTTTGGAGCTTCTGTCCTGCCTCTGCTCTTTGTTGTGTTTTTCTTCTCTCTCTCTCTTTATGCCTGTTATTCTTTTGCACCATATGAATCAGTGGTACTCAGACAGTTTGCATAGACAGCCAAGAATCCAGCCTTGCTCTTTGACTTATTTCTTTTCAAATAGCTGAATAAAGGCTCCATACTCTGGCAGTCTTCTCAACTTTCAATATGTTGAAAAGTGTATGTGTGTGTGTGTGTGTGTGTGTGTGTGTGTGTGTGTGTGTGTGTGTGTGTGTGTGTGTGTGTGTGTGTGTGTGTGTGTGTGTGTGTGTGTGTGTGTGTGTGGTCAGGTGTATTGATCTAGTGGGACTGGTCCCCAATGATAACGCTATGTCACCCTATACTCCCCCCCTTGGCCACACACACACGCACACACCTTAATAATAGTATGGCTTGAGGCAGATGTCACTGTGCATTGTAGGCAGTGTTTACTACCTTCCACACATTAGGTCCACAGAGGGCCCTGTAATGACTTTGAATGGCAGCAGTAGTGTTTGTTGGTGTGTGCATACACACATGCAAATGTTTGTTTAATGTTTCATGTTTAGGGAGTGATTGCTTTCATAAAATCTACATGTATATCATGTATTTCTGTGTTAGACAGTTAATTACCAGTTTTGAGCTGGCGTAAGTTTGTCAGTGTTTGTGTAGGCTGGTTGGCATTTGGCACGCTGAGAACCCTGAAGAGAAGAAAAATCTATATCAAGTCTACTGCACATCTGTGCTCATCTCCTCTTCCATCTTTTCTCTCTTACCCACAAACCTACACTGTCTTAGAGCAGCCAGTGAAGTTAAAAAGTTAACCACAGCTCTAAACGCTCCTAGAGCCTCCTTCATAATGAGCAACCCTCCACTCTACTAATGGCCGTTTTATTAGTTCTCCATGGCGGTGTCACACACTGATTGTCTTTTGATGATGTTTCCCAGCTAGTTGTCGTGTCACACAATCTCACGTCAAGTAATGTGAAATTTTCATAATCTGCTCACTCTAAACACAAACAATAAAAAAAAAAACACATTAAACACAAACTCAATTATGTAAGCAGCCACTTATGTGGTCTCACACTGACCTAGATGGAAACATGCAGACAAAAACACTCACACTTCAATGGATCTTTCACTCATTTCACATATTGCTCACAGCAATGATGACCCTATCATGCGTCTCTTCCCCAGAGATGTTTGTTGCTTTGCTGTTGCTAATGGTAACCTGTCTTAACAGTCAGTGGGAAAGATTAATAACGTAATCATGCTCTCTTTTTTCCCCTTATCTTTTCAAGTTTCCTGCTGTTTCTTCATGTATCCAGTATTAGTACAAACTACAGTTTCCCATATTGCTGTGTGGGTGTCCGACAATGATCACCACTTTTTCTCTCAAATCCACAGTGCTGTTGATAGAATACAATATTGGAGCTGCCCCGGTTAATCTGAAGTTGATGGATAAAAGCACTATGTTCCAAACGTAATACTTTCTTGTGTTTCTGTTATGAACATGTCTCTCACCATGGTTTGGTCCCTGTTAAAGATAGTCTTGCCTGCCTCAAATTTTTATTCAAGTATCATTGCCCTGATAGCCAGAAAGTGTTAATATCTGGACACATAGAAATCTTGAAATTATCCCTAGACTTCTCTGATATTGATTATATCTGGGTCAAACAGTAGTTGCAAAGAATTCCTTGTGTATTTATAACCTGCCTACTTTACCAGGTGTGTCAGTTTTGCTGCATATCAATTATATGCATACATGGTGTAAGACAAGTTGTCAATCACAGAAAAAAACAACTTCCATATTCTTTGCTGTGATTTGTGAAATATTTGGTACTTGCTGCCTTGCCTTACATGGCGGAAACCAGGAATATGAGATTTAGAGACTATATATACCTAAGATTTTGCAAAGTTTCCTCAGTTTTACAGTTTTCCCCAGAATTCATTTTGACATTCAGTTGACAAGAGACATGTCTGAACTGAGAACCCGTTGCTATGCTTATGATATAGTGGTGTGCTGTTGAATCTTATTGGCAGATTTTCCTTTTTGTGAATCTGTTTATTTGAAATAATGTATTTAAAATTATTTCTTATTATCCACCATACTGGACATGCTCCAAATTGTGACTGCCAATTCTGTCAGTGTGTGCAAGGACATGTAAATGTGATTTTAACCTCAGCAGTGTAGCTTTTGAGGGAAATACTTTCAGAAAGCATAAGAATTATCATGCCAACGTGTGCTGTCGTTCTTGCTGTTATCATCAAGATTTTAAGTGGGAGCCTATTGACCTTTTAGCCAGCGCTTTTCCTCCCCCATTACAAAGGAGGCTGTTAAGCTCTTAACAGGACTTTTTAGCTAGATTTTCAATTGCTGTCTCTTGGTAAAAAACCCTGCCACAAGATGAAAAGCACTTAATCCGTCAGGTGATGTCAGAGGGCTGTGATGGTGTAAAGAGAGAAAAAGCAAGTGAGCAGGACAGCCTGTGATTTTATTTTTTTATTATTTTTTTTAGTTAACTTGGCCTGGATGTCCCCTTTTTCTGTATTCCACTATCCCTCAGTCTCAATCATATATTTTTCTAAAATCCTCCACCCTTTCCTCTTTCTTGCTCTTTCTGCCTGAAAAACCCTCTGCAACTGCACTCACCCCTGCTGCCCCCTCCTCAAAAGCCCTTCCAATCCAACCTGGCAACATCTGCCTCCCCAAACACAGTGCCACTCTGTCTCTCACTTTATCTTTGTCTATCTGTCTCCAACCTAGTGTACACCATCCTCCTCACACACAATTTAACTACTCATGTGATACTGTAATGCATGCTAATTTAGGCAGATGAGATGTGTAGCAGCAGAAGTGCCACATGTCCCAGCATGGTGTCATGGGCTGGTGTGATCGCTCTTTACCTGGAGGAGATGCTCCGGAACAGCAGGCTGGGCAGCTGGAGGAGAGGGTGAAAAAGGAAGATGGGTGATTAGCGGCAGAGATGAAAATAGGTACAGAAAGACCTCAGAATTTATAGTTATCCTTGGTTGCTCAGCGTTATCCAGGAGAAAACAGGGTACAATGTCATACCAAATGGAACCTACGTGACTTAAACTCTGTAGTTTGTTTTCTGAGAGTTCTGTGCAGATTTTATAACAATTTGAAAATGCTTCAGGAGAAACAGGAATTAACAACTGTGATAAACACTAAGCAAATGCGTGAGCTACCATGAACGAATCTAATATGTGTCCAGTGGCACATCAGACCCTGTGCATTGGCAGCTCTACCATAGAAAATCTGCTAATTTTAGGTGAAATTATCACCTTCTTGTTTGTACAACATGAAGTGTTGTCATCTTGTTTAGAGGTTTGGTCCCTCAGTGTTCCCTGTTGTCTGCAGTAGCCATGTAGCTGTCTCATGGTGAATGCAGGTCTGGATATTTCTCATGACACAGCAGCAGCCCATCTGGGCTGATTGAAATTCATTGAGGATGTTTGCTGACTCACTGTTTATGATTTCCAGCTTTGCCTTGCTGCTCTCTCTCTATTGTCATACTATCCTGACTGACAAGATGAGACGTGTCGAGGTCATACACATACACACTCGCAGACCTTGAGGTAACGCTACCAGCATAGTCAGCTGTCATAGGTTGATTGATTTATAGCTCATTGGCACCTGTAACATGAATCACTTCTTACTGCAAAGAATAATTCAAGTAACTAAAGTCCATGAAGTTTAGTTCTTGAGAGTATATCAAGTTTCATTTTTAAAAGACGCAAATAAAGTTACGATTGTTCACTTGTGCTGTCACTCCTCCCCTAAAAAGGGATAATACTCTCCTGGATATTTTAACTAAATGAGCTGAAACACAGCCTGCAGATATTGTGATTCAAGGGGACACATAAACATGATGAGATAAGAGGTGAAAAATATCCCTTCAGCTCCTGTAATGGCTTATTTACTTTCCCATGCAACACAGGACTCTAAAACCCCTGGCAACAGTTTGAGCTGAAGAGAGTGGATGGTAATGAATTGAAGTAAAGATGGAAATAAATAGCTTTAGCAGATTCCACTACAGTGCTCTGCATCGGCCACGTGGGTCCAACTGCGAAGCCATTATTATTACTATCATTATTATTATTGAAACCATGGTGAGCTGCTGGTCTCACAGCTATCTTGGTATCACATTAAAATGCCAATCATGTCAAGTACTCAGCGCTCACTTTCCCTCTCACTTCTCAGATATTCTCTCAATCTCTTTGCTCCTTTGTCACTCCTTCTAGCTCTCTTCTTGCTCTCTCCCCACTCACTGGAATAAGTGTACAATCCTAACTGATTGGGAGGAAAAACAGAGGATTACATAAATAATGTATCATTTGCTCTCTGTTGGTGAAACAAAATGATTTTCTTCTCTGTTCCTCCTCACAGTTCACATTCTCTCTACAATGTTCTTTGTCTCTTGTGTGTCTTGTACTCATTTTCTCCACTTATCCCTCTTCTTTGTCTCCAGCCTCCACTTTTCTTCAGTGTTTTCCTACCATCTTCACTTATTTGTACCTCATGCCACAAGGACATTTAGGACCTTTCCAGTACTCACAAAATGTGCTTGTCCACCATAAATTTCCCCCTCCTGCTTTTAAAATATGTATGACTGCCATTGCCCCCATTAGATCACCGACTGGACAAAGCTCATCTAACTGGGGCTTAAATTATGTAGGATGAATACCAGCATAGTTCTGGCATGCAAACCAGATGTTAAAAAGTGTTTCCATGGTAATGTACTACGATCAGAGAAAATTTGCTTTTCGTTCTTTTGACTGTGGTGTGACAGCATTTAAGTATGATACTGTATTGTGCGTCTGCGCCTATGTGTGCGAGTGTGTATGTGTGTATGCCCTTTGGCAACGTGTCCCTCACATTTTCAGAGGCCAGGTTTTGATAAAGCTCCCCATTCAGTAGAAGAAGGCTTTGAAGCAGATATGTGTGTGAAAGAGAGTGAGAAAGACGGACAGACAGACAGACAGACAGGCAGAGAGCACAGTATAATATCTATAACACATGCCTGCTAATATGTTCTCTTTCTATGTATGTTTTACCATATTCCTTGCCTGTTTGTGTAGCTGGTGTCAATCTTGTTTTCCTTGAAAGGGTGATTCAGGTTTATTAGAAATTTGGTTTTATTCCTTAATCGTGGCCATTATTTCAGTCAGTAATGCCACTCTATTGTAGTTTGCAATAAACAGCTGTAGATTGATCTGGAAAGGCGGTAACATGGATTAAACAGAAGCCAAACAGGGCAAGAAACAGGAGCAGTTAGACAGCCGTATGTTTTAAACAAAGCCCTAGCTTAGCCAAATTTATTTGAAAGTGAAAGCAAGGGCAAGTGTTAAATTTGCAAATAAAGTAGTTTAGATCATCGGAGTAAACTGTTGGCTCATTGACAGCCTGTCTGATTGTCTGCTTGTGTTTCTTGTCTTGTCGGATTTTGGCGTGGCAATGTCACCATGTTACCAAATCACAGCAATGGCTTTGGTGAATACAATTTTGTCATCACCAATATAATTTATTGTCAAAACTACAAAATCAGGACTCAAGTTGTAATAAACCAGGATTTTCCGTTTCATGGCCAGTGGCTGACACTTAATTCTACTGTATTTTTGAATCTAGGTCCTTTTTTACCAACACACTAGAAATTTTTTCGTATTCCCTAAAATGTCTAGAGCAAACATTCTTAGCCATGTTTGTATTTGATCTTATATCTCCTCACTTTTTACTCTGATGAATAAAATTATGATCATTGTAGAGCTCCTGCTTCGAAGCATTCAGCTATCCGCTATTTGTTCTAAAAAAAATAACGACTGAACATGTTGTGTGATAGTGTTCCAAGCTTATATCAAACATGATCGAACAGGAATTAGTGGAACGAAACCCCCGTCCTGTTCTTTCCTGCTGTGTGAGTCACTACACTTCTTATGAATATTCAGAACTGCAGTTTGGTCTGCTTTTTGTTTTCACCCTCTGTCTTTCTTTAGTTGTCCCTCTCTGAGCAATGGCCCTTTTTCCACCTACACGGGAACACAGACATACAGAAGCACGCTTACCACACACACACACACACACACACACACACACACACACACACACACACACCCTCTGTCTCTTTCACTCACTCACACAATAGCGGTTGGAAAGGCAACCTGATACTCGCTCCATTCATGAATATTCATCCACACCTGCTTCCGGCAGAAAGTTTTTAGCAGGTTTTATTGCTGCTTAGACAGAAGTTTGGATCTGAGATCTTTTGTCTATTGTGTGTTTGCGTGTGTGTGTGTGTGTGTGTGTGTGTGTGTGTGTGTGTGTGTGTATATGTGCTGTGCTCGCCCCAAGGCTGTTGTCTCAATTCCTATGATAGGCTATAACCATCTTTATTTCTACATCCTTTTTGCCAATAAAAGTCTACCTGCACATGAAAGTAATATCTTTTGCCACATAAAATGTATTAGCTATAATTGGTTGATATTTTGACCTTGTGGTAAAATTATGCTTTTATTCTCCTGGTGGGAGCATACATATCGTATTTCTATTGCCTATGAAATAGCAAGGGTTACTAAATGGTGACAGGCTGATTTGTTTTGTGCTAATAGCTTGGCCATTATGCAAATCAGCCTTTTCTCACCAGCTTTGGGCTGTAAGGAGCTTTGGTGGTATATGCTGTGTCTAGTGTACAATACTCGCTGATCTATACCTCAAGCAAAGTCTGTGATGTCAGCAAGCAGACAACAGCAGTGATGCAACATCAGTGGATGGTTTGGAAATAACTGTAGGCTAGAGAGAGGAAGGTTGAGGGGATTACAGTTTGGTGAGAAGGGTTTTGCGCATTGACGGTGTAGCCCCAGGCTGTTAGAGAGAGAGAGAGAGAGTGTGTGTGTGTGTGTGTGTGTGTGCGCGCATGTGCACGTGCACGCGCATGGATGCTGGCATTAATGCATGGAGTATGTGTCTGTGTCTGAGGCTGTTGGTGCCAAACCTTTCACAGCTTTAGTTTACAGCTTATTTGAAGGTGTTTGGTTTAGTTCCGCCTGTCCATCGTTTTTTTTTTTTGCTTTTGTTCTCTTAACTTTGTTTTTCTAACCTTATTTTGTCTCCTCTCCTTCCTTTTTCCCAGCACTTTATTCTCATCACCATCTCGCTCCTCTCCATATGTCTTTTCTATTCCTTGTAATTCCTCTTCTCAATCCCTCAGAAAGCTATCAGTGTTTGAGAGACTGTGTTAGGAGAGTTAAGAGAGCAGGGGAACATGACACTCACTCATTAAAGAGAGGAGTTATTGGCCCGGTCCAGCCACATAGCGACAATATCTCGCTCTCTATTTCCGTTTTCTCTCCCTCACACACATGCAGACACACAAACCATCCCCCCTTCCCAGAAAGCTGCCAGTGTTGAGAGGGTGTGTTTGGGGAATGAGCAGAGCAGAGGAACACGACATGCTCATTAAAGAGAGAAGTTATTGGCCTGGTCCACTCACACAGAGAAAATAGCGAGAACAACTTCTCTCTACTGAATGCCAGCACTGGTGGGAAAAGTGGAGACAAAAGAGGAGGGAGGGAATAAGTGAGGAGGGAGTGATGGAGGTGCATCAGAGGAATAACAGGAAAGAGACAGAAGTTTATCTGGCTCTTTGGATGACAGTGCAGTTGTCTTTCTCTTTTTTCTTTTCTTTCTGTGAGTGTGTATGTGGATAACTGGGTGGATGGTGGGGTGTGTGCGTGTGTGCTTGTGTGTATGCATTAAACCAGTTCCAGGATGGGAAGATAAAAGACACAGAGGATGTTTTGATGTCTTCCTCAAAGACCATATCAGTTAAACACCAAACCAAATAGCACTCAACTTTTTTTTTTTACAATGTTATTTACACATCAGAGCAACATAACAACAAGCACTGACTTCAAACATGGCTGCCCACTTGGACAAGTAGATGATTGAATAGCCTCAATCATTTACCTGTTTATGAGTCCTATTACAAAATTGGATCAAATGGGAGACCTACTTTGAGAAAATGATTGCTTTCATTACAGTGAAATGTATGTAAATATATATAATCGAAATAGAATCAAACTCTTCAGCTACAGTGATGTTGCCATTAAGTCATTTTAGTCTATTTCAGCACTGTATTCAACACTGGATGAGCTATTTAAGCATTTTGGCCCATTCCTTCTAATTAAAGCTGCCCCAGCACATAATCGAAAGAAGAACTTTATGCCTTCTAGTCCCTTCCTGCTTGCTGGGTTCATATGACATACACAGTAGTGTTCCTTAAGGCTATGTGTGGCCATTGCTTACTTGCATACAAAACGTTTTAATAGGGTTTAACAGTGTTTTTTTTTTGTATGGAAAAAAAGACAATCTGGGCCCACGGGTTATTGGCTATGTCTGATTGTTATTACTGAAACATAGTTCAGAAGGGCCAAAGTCAGTAGTGTGGTCAGAATTATTTGTGTTGTTTTAACCTTTGTCTGTCAGGGATGGCTCATTCCATCATCTTAAATCACCGTACAATAGTATGACCTAATTTTGACGTGGCAGCAGTGAGCTCATTGCCGAGCACACATATGTCAATAAACTTTTCAATTTAGACACGCTTGCAGCTACGTCACTGGACACCGATGGCATTTTGATTAGGTGTTACTCACCTATTTGCGCAGTGCTAGATCATCAGCTGACGTCAAGCTCATTTTGAAGAACCTTGCCCAACCAGGCTTAATTTTTTGTTCTTTGTGGGAAGAAGACAATTTAAAAACCTCTATATACGGTGTCATACTCTGTTATATGTTCATATATGTGTATATGTTTGTGTGTTATGTTATGTACTTAGCTTGATGCTGAGAGAGAGAGACATGCTGCCCTCTGTCTTTTTCATCCCTCTCTTTTCCCTGTTAGCTTCTTCACCCTTTACCTTCTACTTCTCTCTGTAGATTGCTGCGGTTTGGACATAGTCCACGCAAGTCCTGAGATATCCCCACTCCTCTCGTGCTCTCACTCCCGCACTGGGAAACCAACATGGCGGCCAATTACACTGCTAGACAATGCTCGCCATAAATCATCCATTGGACTGTCAGACACATGGGGACTCAGCACTAGAGGAAACATGCTCTCCTCTATTCTCTTCTCCTCTTTCTACTCACTCTGTCCTTCCTTTGTTCCTCCCTTTTCTCTATTTATGAACTGGTTCAGAGAACTGTATGTTGCATTGCAGTCATGCTTTGCCACATTCTTTCTGCATATGTGCTTCAGTTTCTTTTTTGATAAATGTTCTCATTGATTTGTCTTTCAAACTGCTCTGGTTTCATTTTAATTACATTTCTTCTCTTACCTTTGTTGCTTACTTTAACTTTTCATCAAGAATGTCATTTGTTTTTATCTTTCTCGTGCCTGCCTCGCTTCCCTTAATCCAACCCGGCATGCTTTAGTTGTATCAGTGTTGTTTGTACATTAGTTGTAGGCTCTGCTTTTGACAGCTTTCTGCCCTCTTTTCCCTCTCCCTTTCTTCCTTTTCTTCTCCTCCACTGTTTCATTAAAGTCTGTAGTGGTGAAGGAGCTCTTTCTATTTTCTTTTTTTCCCCCCCTTTCTTTATTTTTTTACTGCTTTTCACTTCTTCCGCTTGCATGTCGGGAAGTACAACAGAGCGAGGCCAGCAGGGAGACGAGGGTTTGATGGGGAGAGTTGGGAATAAGAAGAGAGAGTGTGAGAGAGGGTCAGAGGCAAACTTTAAAGGGAAATAAGGAAGATTAATTCGGTTTGTATTGGACAGTTGTCAATTTTAAATGCTATAAAGATTGTTTAATAATGTTTACATTCTGCAGTATGTTTTCTGTGCCTTTTCGTGTGTCTTTGTGGGAGGACAAAAATATACAGAGACAAGTGGAGAGTATTCCGGTAGGGTTAAGTTAAAGCTGGAATAGTCCAAGGAAATGGTCTCTGTGGCAATATCGATGTAGATGTCTCCAGTATGTAAATGCTCATGCGCGTCTGCTTGCATAGGGATATTTGTGTGTGTGTGTGTGTGTGTGTGTGTGTATTCTTCTTACATTACATTTACTGGTGTCTTTTGTATTTCTGTGTTCGTCCAGAGGTGTGTTTACTTGAGCCAGATCACAAAGAATGTGTTTGGTTGTGCACTGGTGTGTGTATGTGATAGGAACACAGCAGGTCAGTGTTTGTGATCAGGGCTGTGCTGGTGCCTTCTACGGTTCGTTGTGACTGTACTCTGTCGCCCAGTGGAGATTGAAAAGACCGTATCAAGATTATTGTGCATGGATGTGTGTGTGTGTGTGTGTGTGTGTGTGTGTGTGTGAGAGAGAGAGAAAGAAAGTCTAGCTGTGTGTCTATACATTACAGCATGAAAAAATGATTTTGTAGGTGTGTGCAGAGACGGGTCTTATCTTCTTTTCCTTGCACACTGCTTTGCTCAAGGACATGTTTCAGACATCAGTGGGAACACTCTCTCTCTCGACACATACACAGAAAATAGTTATTCTCAAAAGCAACCATTTTGTCTGTAACATATCAGGAATCTTACAATTATTTTACATTTTGAAGTTTCAAATAACAGGAATTTTCATTTGTACTGTAGCCATGTGTTTCTCACAATAACATCTTGACCTTGACAAAGTGTTTTTTAAACATTTCCTTTACATGTTTAAAGGATTACAAACTCAAATTCTCGCTTCATGAACTGTGTGTTAAAACTGATTTATAAATTGTCTCATCAGCATGCCTCCTCATGAAGTGCAAGAGTGCCTGGATTTTCTTTCACTTTGATTTATTGCTGGTGCATCTGGGTGGGAACAACATAAAAACTACCGGCCTGCAGCAATGTTGTAAGAACACTGATAGAGAATTTGGGTGTGTTGTGGTGTGTTGTGGTGTGTTGTATCAGTGGAGCCTCCCTCTGGCAGTGTGTGTTAATTAAAGTACTGCATGGCAACCTTGAAAGAGTCCTGATAACACTCAGCAATGTCGTGTTTATGACTTTTGTAAGCCTCTGACACACGCATGGCAGTGGGTGCACATGCATATTAATCCGCACATAAACACTTGACAGACACAAACATGTGCAGTATCAAGTCAGTACATTGTAATTAGCCTTTCCTGTTTATATTCTTTCCACTGTTCATTTATACACTAATGGATTCTGTTAATGAATGGGTCTTTCAACGTAACACCTCTTCATCCCTCCATCTCTGCCTCTATCTTTCCATCCAAGCTCTCTTTATTATGTTTACACAGATGCAACATCAATCATAAAAAGCTTCTCCAGTGCACTGCATTTATTCTAATCAACTAGCTTATTGTTGCATTTTGTTATGTAACTCAACAAGGACGCCATCTCTGACTGTGTACATCCTGTCTTTTTAGTGCTTTTCCTTAAAATGTTTCAATTTTAGATACATTTTCAAAGTTGTATATGTAATGTCCAACACACTCTGGTCATGTAACTGCTGAAAGAGCAACAAGTGCTAATGGCTGAGGATCTATGTAATCAGTTTTCATCTGTGCAATACATTGATTCCCAGAATCCATGTTGTATAAAAATCATGATTGATGACAGGTTTTTATTAAATGTCATATCAGACAGTCAAAGTATCTTTAAAGCTGAAGGGATAAAAAACCAAGATGTGTGTTGACAGGATGTACATGTGTGACCTTCAGTAGGATGCATCTCAGAGTAATAACACCTATCTGAAATAGGAAGATACAAAAACACACACACACACACACACACACTGTCACACATGTATTGTTTTTGTCAAAAACAGGATGCTGGTAATTGGGTTATGTTGTCTTTCAAAGGGAATGTGAGCTGCAGTAATGATGGGATAAGCAGGCTGTCTTTGTTATGTGTCAAAATGTGATCCAGTTGTGTTTCGGTGCAAGGCATTAGAGGACGTCCCTGAATCTGATCATATCTGGCTTCTATGTGATTTCCTCTTGTCATCCAATACCTCAAATCTGAACCTGAATCAGCTGGTGAGATCACTCTGATCAGTCGGTTTGGTAGCGTAAATAGTGAAGATGAATGGGACAGGAACTTGGCTTGTGCGTGTCTTTCCAACTGTATCTGTGTGTTGTGCGTGTGCATGGAAGTTGCATCTATATGTGCCTGATAAGAATCTATACACTCTGTGACAGCCAATATAAATCCTTTTATGAACATCTTTATCAGTCTGATGGGAGTCTCGGCACCCTGGCCCTGCTCAGGTCAGATTGTTACATCAGTGTGACAGCTCTGCCTTTACTTGTGACTCTTACCGACGAAGATATGGATAGACTTTATTACTCCCCACTGCTTCTTAAGCCACATAAGCTTTTCGTAGCAATAAAGCTGGAATTATGATAAGGCTGCATGTTGTATCACTATCAAAGCATGAAATAATGTTTTTGGTAAATTGAAAGTATAGTTTAGAGTGTAACAAACTTTTGTTATGATGCTGATGATTATGCATTGTATCACGAGTGATGATTAGTAAGAAATTGGCTTTTTGCTCGGTCAAATCAGATGGACAGCAGCACAAGAGCAGCTCCGGAGCTGATAGGTATTCAGGATCATTCTCAAAGACACACCAGCACAGTGTATGCTTGCCAATGCAGGGGCTTGATCCTTGTGTTTCTGGCTGCACCTGACAGTACTCTGTGCGAATTCTATCTTCCCACAAGATTGTGCCAGTGCAGGAAAAATGTCTAGTTAAACCTATTACCACGATGAGATCGTTTAAAAATAACTATCTGGGTTGTGGAATTTCTTAAAACTCACATACAGGCTGAGACATCCTGAAGATTTTATTCATTTTTGTTAGACAATCAAATAGCCTACTATTATTCATGAACACCTCTTCTAGGAAAACCCCTTCAGTTACTAGAAAAAATGAAAAATTAATAAAAATTAAGAGTATAAACTGAGGCATGAGAGGTCCAACAGTCAATTTTATTGCCACATAGTGTCATGAGGGGGCATTTCAAGCCCAAGTATTTCTCTCAGATATGATGTGACAGTTATACATCCATAAAAAGAAATTCACTGTGACAACATGGAAATCAAGCTTTTGTCTTTCTTTTTTAATCTCTTACATATCCGACTGATATATATTACCCTGTAAATAAATGAAGCAGAATTAGTTCTTTCTTTCGTCTCTCCAACAAAGTACAGATGTCACAGACAGTAATGGCTCCTCTCTCATTCTCTTGGCATAACCAGGAGTGACATTTTTATAATTACAATTCTCCTTCACCACTGTGGACCAAACCACTGTCATTACTAATTTATTCTGGGGGGATGGAGTAGCAGAGGAGGGGAGGGTCAGGCTTAAAGAGGAAGAGGAGAGAAGGGGGGGAAAAAAGAGGAAGAAAAGGTTGGAAGAGCAAAGATTGCAGGGAAGAGGAAGACGAGGAGGCAAGGATAAAGGAGCGGAGGATTGAGATAAGAGAGAAAGAGACAGAAGGACAAGTCAGTGTTGATGCTGAAGGACAAATACAGAGTGTGAGACAGGAAGTTGCGGATGAACTCTTGTCTTTTCTTCTCTCCAACCAGATTCCCTCAGGGTTTCTGCTGCTCGTAGGGGACTGCAGGTGGACTCTTCCTTCCCTCTCTTCCTCTCCTTCCTCCCTCTGTAGTCCTCGCCATGCCGCACCAGTCCTTGTTGCCATGGTAACACGGGGCGAGCCGAGCCATGCAAGAGAGCGATGCAGGAAGACAGAGAGAGAGAGAGAGAGAGAGAGAGAGGGAGAGAGGGAGAGAAGGAAAGGTCTAGAGGGATCCACTCTTCCATTTCCGTAATCTACAGGGAAGAGGGTGTCCCCCCTCAGTTTTCCTCAGTGGAAAAATAGATTCACAAGATATGTTTTCTTTCAGAGAGCACATGCTTTGGATGCACATTCTGTCATCTGTCTGCTTGGCTTGGTTGTTGCATTTTTATCCTTTATTTTATTTGCATGGTTGTCAAGGCTTCACCATTTAGTTTGGCATGCATACAGCAAATGAATTAGAATGAGTATACAGAGAAAAAGATGTGCAAGGATGAGGAAAAATGTCTATGGTTGACTTGGATTGAAGCCTTTTATATAAGAAACATACATCTGTTTCTGGATTTCTGATACTTTTGAATGCTAATACTATCACCACAGTAAATCTATTTCCTTCCTTCACAGTGAGGTGACACTACTTTACAATTGTGACACCAGATGGTTAATCATCTCTACCGTAGTTTGAATGTGCAGGAAGTTTACGACTTTTTCAGATTTTAGTTATCATATAATGTGTTGGCTCTTCAAAGCACAGTTACCTATCATGGTGTGTGTGTGTGTGTGTGTGTTTGTGTGTCTATATAGACCTCTTTATTGCCTCATGCCAATAGAAGCTCACTCTAAAAGCCTCAAATGCTTTTATAGTTAGTCTCTTGGTGTCGGTTGTGCGTCTGTGTTTGTGTAAAAGCTGCCAGAGGATAAGCTTATTAACGCCACCAAGCAAAAAAATGGGGCTGTTAATCAGATGGCATTTTAGGCACAGTTGGAAGTAATTGTGTGTGTGTGTGTGTGTGTGTGTGTGTGTGTGTGTGTGTGTGTGTGTGTGTGTGTGTGCGCGCACGTTTGCGGGAATATGTACTTTCAAACAGGAACGCATACACATGCGCAAACACCCACAGAGCACATAAACATAACAATCCAAACAACCAACCAACTTATTACCAACTCTCCCTGCTTAGCAAAAGGCAAAGATAACAGGAAAACCTGTCACAGTAAAAGCACTGCTTTGCTTATTCAGCAGCAGAGCTTGACTTTTGAGACCCACATAGAGCATGATTAAAGCACTTTATTGAACCATTTTGCATAACATCATGGCTTTGTTTACGAATAGGTGCCTTGCATTCGGAAGACATTTCTTTAACTGGAAGAAAAAGTCCAATATGAGTGTTTGTCCCTCACCTGATACAAGATGCACTTTATTTTTAAATTTGGTGGTGTTTTTATCCAGGAGATATTTTTAGAAAAGTATCTCCAGATGTTGGATGTTGTGGCTTTTTAATTATAAAACAACACATATTAAGAGCAGGTGTTAACCTGACCAGAATTTAAGAGCTCTATCCATCTCCTGCTTGCGCCTTCCAGCTCTCAACTGCAGTAACTTGTTGTACCATGATGTTTCCCATATTCTCTCAATGTTTAAATCTGACTTTCCCATTGTTATCTGTTTCTGCTGATGGGGGATGGAGATATTCCCTTCACTGTGCAGTGTTTTACTGTTGGAAATGTAACATATTCTGGCTGTTAGATATTTATGGTATATTTCAAAAAGTTCCAACAAGATGAAGAGTTTTTGTTGGAGTGCACGGGTATCAGAGCCCATTCGTGAGTGTCCTGTCTAAAAGCAAATCTTCAGCTCTACCCATTTTATCCCTGACAGCACATGTGTCACACTGTGTTTCACCAACAAACAAGCAAGCTGCTTTCTTGTTAGGCAAACATTTCATTACCTTCCATCTCGAGTTTATGCTTCTCTGTGATCAGGCTAATGGTCAATAACATACTGACTGTAGCACCAAAGTGTGTGTCCATATCCATGTAGAGGGAATGCAGACAAATTGCACATGTGTGCATGCATGCGTATGATTGCACGCACATACACATGGAATAAGAATTAACCCTGTGAAGTGAGGGGGATAATTCCATGGTAATTAGTGTTCTGTGTAATCAGTTTTTTATTTTCCTGCGCTGTTGTTAGGCGCAACAGACAAAACAAAAGGAGGCTTGCGCACATCTCTCCCTCTCTCGCCTCCTAATTACAAACATATCCAATTAATTACACACAAGTCCCGCTTTCATCTGTGTGCACCACGTGAGAGGGAAAGATGAGAATGCAAAGCAGTCAGGCAGGAGCGGTGACACACACTAATACACACAGAAGAAATTAATAATTGGTCACAGACTGGAATCATATGTATGCACACGCACATCTGAGCCTTAGAGTGGCTGCTTAAGACACACATGTTGGACATTTATGACTCTACTGGGGCTATCAGCTAAAAGTTGTGCTAGATAGTTGTGCATGTACAGCATATTGTGCTTGTCCCTCTGTGCGTACTGTAGAGGAGACAGGTGAATTTTCCTTTGATTATTTTATGTGTGTGGGTGTGTGTGTGTGTGTGAATAGAGGATGAGAGAGAGCCCCCTAACTGTAGGGGGATTAATACACACCTGCTGTTTGAAATCAAACAACCTAGCAGGATGGAGGATTCTCCAAGTAGCCTCCTGCACATCGTCTCTTTGATTTTCTACACAGACAGATTTAAGCTAGCTCTTTGTATAAGACAAGTTGGGCTTCAAGTTGGCAAGAAGATCATGTATGTCTCAGCCTATAACTTCGTACATAATTTGTTGCTGTATTCCCAGAAGGAGCTCTGGCTTACATGACAGCTTAGACTGATTTAACAGCAACTCCAGTTCTTACTGTTACTTTCTCCATATTATCATGTTTCCATGTGGCTCAGTACATTCACAAAGAAAATAGTTAATTATGGAGCATTTGAAATTCTTAGTATAGTATGCAACTTTATACTCTTCAGATCTTTAAGATAATATAGTCATAGGATGTTTTTCCTCTTGTCTATTGCCCTCTCACTCAACTGTGTGCATTCAGTACCCAGCTGGTCCGTGTATGTTTTGGTCATTGGATTTTCCTTTCAGAAACGGATATTAAAAAACAGAAAACGAGTGGTTATTTGATTTTCGTTTTAAAATACAAAAATTAAAATTGAAATACAAGGCGTTTTTCTTTTTCATGGTCAAAAAGGGATGAGTGAAATTAAAAAAATTATTCGATTTTCATTTTCTATTTCATATAACAAAAAATAAAATCACTAGAAAACAGAAACAGAAAAAAGGCCTGTTTTTTCATATTCTGAGACCGGATGTTGTCATTTACAGGACGGTGCTGTGTAGAAGAAACAGTAGGCTAGTAGACTGCGGTCAATCCAGCCGTGAGTCCGATCTCCGTGGTCAAATCAGCCGCACCTAAATGTCCAGTGTACAAGTATTCTCAGCATTATGGTAAATGCGGAGAAACAGCGTATTTACTTCTGGTGTTCAAAATAAAGGTATTTAGAACAGTAAGCTATAATTAAAATATGTTACATTAAAGTGTTTCATGCGCCCCTGATGAATAAAAAAACACTTTATATCAAGTATACTGCACCAGTGTGGAGAAATGCCAAAATAAAAGCCTCATATTTATGCCTCCAGAGATTGCATATTTGACAATATTTGAGGTACTGTAAAAACATATTGCTCAGTGTTTCCTGGCTACTGATGGTATATTTGACTTTTACACATATGAGACTACAACCATACTTAATATCAAGCATTTTTATTGTACCAATTTGGAGAAATTCAACAATAAAAGTCCATATTTGTACCTCCAAGTGGCATATTTTCATATATTTGAACTACTGTAAAAACACTTTGCTCAATAATACCTGGCTATGGGTGAAGCATTTTCATTATACTTCAATAATGATGCAGTAATCATGACAAAATTTCACACAAATGTTTAATAACATTTTATAAAAAAATATAATATAAAGATTAAACACTAAACACAAAATCCTACACAATTCTAATTTGTTTACTTTTCACACAAAATGCAATTCCAGTCCACATTCTTCTTATTTTGCAGCTCTGCTGTGTCCATTTGTAGGCACTGTATGTGGAAGCACCTGCAACAGCTGTCACACTGAATCTGTAAAAGGGAAAAATAATTAGTTTTTTACAGTAGCTCAAATATAAGAAAATATGGAATCTGGAAGTATAAATATGGGACTTTTATTCTTCAATTTCTCCACATTGGTACAGTAAAAATGCTTGATATTAAGTATACTTGTAGTCTTAGATGTGTAGAAGTCAAATATATCATCCATAGCCAGGAATTATTGAGCAAAGTGTTTTTACAGTAGCTCAAATATATGAAAACACCACTTGGAGGTACAAATATGGACTTTTATTGTTGAATTTCTCCAAATTGGTACAGTAAAAATGCTTGATATTAAGTATGGTTGTAGTCTCATATGTGTAAAAGTCAAATATACCATCAGTAGCCAGGAAACACTGAGCAATATGTTTTTACAGTACCTCAAATATTGTCAAATATGCAATCTCTGGAGGCATAAATATGAGGCTTTTATTTTGGCATTTCTCCACACTGGTGCAGTATACTTGATATAAAGTGTTTTTTATTCATCAGGGGCACAACACTTTAATGTAACATATTTTATTTTAAATGTAGGTTCGAATTATAGCTTACTGTTCTAAATAACAGTTGGAAACAGTGAGTAGTTTACCTGAGCCTGCATGTAAGATACAGACAATATTAAATTAATCCAGTTTGATACATTCATTTAGATTGAATTATGGAATGACATCTATAGATACAGACTTTATTATAATAATAATAATAATTAATAACAATAATTTTGTTAAGAGAATTTTCCATTTTGAAATTTTACAATAAAAATACATTGAGACTGTAAAAGATGGCCTTTAGCACATTTTTTATGGTTGCTTTTAATCTTGCATCAAATAGTGAACTGCATACTGTATGCAGACTTGCATGCATGTACAAATCACCAGCAGTAAATATTGTGCTAGTACTAGTATTGAACTACAAGAAGCAAGACAGTTGCAAGCCTTTAGTTAGAGTTATGTAAAGCTTTTGATGGGACATAGTCTGCAAAATAAGTCCAATAGTATTGAGTCTTATAAAGAAATGAGCCTACTTTGGACTTGATTTATGAACTCCGTAAACAGTTTCCCAATGAGTTTATGGTCTCAATCTCTAGTTTCAGTCTTCTTCCATACAACATGACCATGAAATTTTGTGATTGACAGGTCATTCTCAAAAACTCAAACTAAGCAGTGCTGATCAAATTTGAATCAAGATCCGGTTACTGCCCTAACTATTTCTGTTCAATTCAATTTTATTTTGAAAACCGGAAGTAAATACGCTGTTTCTCCGCATTTACCATAATGCTGAGAATACTTGTACACTCGAAATTTAAATGCGGCTGATTTGACCACGGAGATCGGACTCACGGCTGGATTGACCGCAGTCTACTAACCTACTGTTTCTTCTACACAGCACCGTCCTGTAAATGACAACATCCGGTCTCAGAATATGAAAAAACAGGCCTTTTTTCTGTTTCTGTTTTCTAGTGATTTTATTTTTTGTTATATGAAATAGAAAATGAAAATCGAATTTTTTTTTAATTTTGCTCATCCCTTTCTGACCATGAAAAAGAAAAACGCCTTGTATTTCAATTTTAATTTTTGTATTTTAAAACGAAAATCAAATAACCACTCGTTTTCTGTTTTTTAATACCCGTTTCTGAAAGGAAAATCCAATGACCAAAACATACACGGACCCCAGCTACATGGCAGCCTTAGCGACTGCTTTATTGCTACTTTGCACTTTCTCTGTGTCTCCCCCACACCCTCCCTTTCTCTTCCTCTCCCTACAAGGCATTCGCCCTATTTCTTAAATCGAGAAAGTAAAGGCCTTTGGGCCTTATGTTTTTCAATTACACACGGTGCAGAGATTGAGGGGGGCTGGTGAGGGGGTAAACAGAGAGAAATGGAGAGAATGCTAGCTGTCTTCTAGTCTCGGAGTGTCCCCTCAGGGAGGCTGTCCAGGTAAAGCAGAGGCGTTTGTTCTTATTTAGCGCCTGTGGCTGACTGTGATTTAGCCTGCCCTGAGACTATAGGGCCTGAGCACAGAGGAAACAGCCTTGTTGGGGGGAGAAAAGGAGAAATAAGGTGAGCATTATAGAAGTGAAGGTGTGGTAGAGGACGGCAGAAAAAAGTGGGAAGTGAAATAAGAAATAGTGGAAGTGGCGAGAGTTAAAGAGGTACATTAGTAGAGTGAATATTGAGAAGGTAAAAGGAGATAATGGATGTAAAAAAAAAAAGGATGTAATTGCAGGACAAAAGGGAGAGTTTACGTTGTTTTATAGGTTCAGGATATGACTACAGAGAGGCTTGGTTGACTGGCAGGGTGCTTGCCACTTGTGACTGCGGTCATTCAATGTATGCGTGAGAAAGATTGAGACAGATAGACAAAGCCTAAGTCATTGTCAAGCTCTAGTGACAGTAATGATTGTATTCTATGTCCCTTAAAACCCTTAGGTCATAGCATTGAGTCTAGCCCTGCTCCATAGGCATTTCTGCCCCAAGGCCAAGTGTCTTTGGCTGTGAAATGGTTCTCAGTCTCACCCTCTCAATGCCAAAACCACCGTGAAGTGGACTTCAGCCTGTATCAATGACTCCTCTTCATGGACTCCTCCATTATAACCAATTCAATAGCCATGGCTGCACGCATTCACATCAGTAGCATTCTTTGGCTGGGCTAGTTCCTCCTTTTTATGAAACCCTTTATCACTGACATCAGTTCAAGGTTATTTGTGTTTTTTTTCTCCAATGGTGATTAGCCATGCATTCTTTGAGAGTGTGTGTGTGCGTGAGTGTGGGATCCAAAAGAACCATTGTGCCCTTATATGAGTTCTGACCACCCTCCTGACCCCCTGTGATGATTGACAGGCCTTTTGTCCAATAGAGAGGACTCACTCAGACCCCCTGCTGCGGCTGCAGTTTTGTTTTGCCATGGGGTTTTGTGAAATCTGAAAAATTGTTTCAGTCTAGATTTCTTTGAGGTGTCATTGGATGCTTGCTCCAATGGAAGCACGGATGAGTACATGCGTACATCCATGTGCACGCTAGAGACACAGACGCTGGCACACCTTTGATCTTTACACACACCACTAGAGCCCTCAGCCCCTTTGCCTTTCCCACTGTCCATCCCTGTCAAGCCCTATGGCAGCCCAATGGCTTTTAGTCCATTCTCTCACCCCAGTGGCAGTAGCTTTGTCCTCCTTTAAAGCATCGCACAGACATCTGCCTTGCATAACCCCAGGTGGCTTTGGAAGTGTGTGTCGGAGCCAATTTACTAATATTGAATACAGTGACACACACATTTCCTGCAGTGCCATTAATCATCAAGTCTTTTCTGTCAACAGCTTTTATTTTACAGTTGGTTGAATGTATCCACTACACAATGAAGAGACAGTACTTTAAAGAGGAACGTACAAAAATGGTCTTAAAGCATTTGTATATTTGTTTAATCCCAGGATATTCCATTCCCAGACAGTTGCCCTTTCACTGACTTGGCCTGATGTTCATTGTCTTTTTGTGAAAGTGATGTTGCAAATAAAGCACTACGACCTAAATTCTTTTCCCTGCTTAGTTAACCCTTACCATTCATTTGGCTGGTTTTGTGGATTTTTTAAAGGAAAATTGTCAGGTTTTTACCCGGTAGTAATAGTAATATTCATATCAGCAGGTAATTACAGTTCCTTCAATAGAGAGTTAATCCACATGTGCCCTGTCTGTGTTATCGGGGTGCATACCAGGGGAGCTTTGGAGGTAGGCCCATAGAAAGACCTAAATTACTCTTTTATTCTGGGAGAAGACGCGTATAGAGGTTTGTGCGTACACACTCATATTCGACACCCACATACTTCCGTCTCTGACTGTTTCTCGCTTATACTCACACCTCCCCTGATTCCCTTCTCATCAGCGCCATATCTCACTCCATTTCCCTGTACAATGGCTGTGTTGCATTAGAACCGTCCCTGAACCCCTGCAGCCGTACTCTGTCCCCAGGCCCAGGCTATGACACAGTTGGCTGGGGCAGAAGAAAGACCCTCTGGCCCTGCCTCATTAAAATGGTAAAGAGCTGGAGGAGGATAGGAAAGCTAATCCTTCTACCAGTCCCCTCCTAGAGTCCCCATCTCCTGGCCTCAGACCGGGCTTGCTAAAATACATAGCCCCTGGGAGATGGAAATGATAGGGCTCAAATGGGACAGTTTAGGGGCTAGGAAATGGGTTCAGGGGGATTTTGAGTGTATTGATGCTTTAGCGGTACACAGCTATCCAACAGAGTGTGATCCTAGGACTGTAAACATCAGACTGTATGTCATGCTGTTTAACGTAAGTAGAGGCAAATAGAATCCATATTGGAGGCTGTAAGGTTTTTACAGTACATTATTTTAGACATAACACCTTAAAACCTGGCAATGTGACTTAAATAGTCCTGGATCATATCATTGTGGCAGCTGACTCTTATACTATGCTTATTGAGATACAAGATAGTTTCACAGGAACGCACATCATGTTAATTAATTTGGTATTCACTAAATACCTTGTGTTAAAATGATGAGGAATATTACAAATATCCCAGGACCTTTCAGCATACCAGTAAATAATGTTGGATATCTTACAGGGTTTTTTCGTTTTCCAAAAGTGAAATTTGGCTCGAAGGCCAGTGCGGCCAAGTCCACACTACATCAGTCATTCAGTCACTCAGTATGTAAGTTGCAGGGCTTGCAAAGCAGGAGAAAAATGGGGAAATGTTGTTAATTTCCCCAAAGACTGACATTACACAGGCTAGCTGAGTAGTGACAACAATAATCCCTTTTACTATTACCACACAGTGACAGCCAGCAAAAACTGCTGCGGTATATTTTGTGGTATTAATTGCATTTATTGATTGCAATTTAAACACCACATTGCCAGAAACTTAATAATGCAGCAATTGATTGAATACACAATTAGTGTTACATGTACTGGTTTTACCGTTTAGGCAGTATTAGTTCCAGTAACTGTACACAGCCAGAACAATGGGAAAGACGTATAGAGAAAATAGATGAGGTTGGTCAATGTGCTTACTCAGCACCTGAAGACTTCCCGGCAGATAATGATGCTCAGCTTTCATACCGCAGAGAGAGAAAGACAGGAAAAGGTTGAGCAAACCCATCTGTCTGTGTCCAAAGTTAAAGCACTGAGGCAGCACTCCCCTCCAGCCTGTGCAATTAACCCGCTCCAAAGGCTTGGAGGAACATTCAGCCCTCCGGCTGCTACTCTGGGTAGAAGACCCTGAAGAAGGCCCTGACGGTCGTCTGTTGGGTCTATATTAATGTGTTTGGCAGTGGACAGTAGCAGTTATTTATGCATATGTTAGTCTCAGATTTGTGCAGTGCATGGAGGCATTCCCTTCTAATAATGAAACCAATATATATATATATGTATAATAATAATAATAATAATAATATCTGCAAAGTTCGTTAAATGCAGTAGAAAAAGCTTGTGCTCCAAACTCAGTGAACTATATTGTGTGCATTTTTTACATTATATTCATGCTATATTATGGAGAATTTGCAGAATGCTGCTTTCCAACTTTGCACATTATTGTTGATGTTTCATTTTATAATTACTTTCTCGGCTGATCACAGCAATTTTACATCACCTCTTCAGTAACAATGAGCTTCCCACAGAGCCTGACAAATTAGCAGTTTTGTGGAAGGCTTTAGTTATAAAATGCTTATCATAACAGGGTAAGGCTCGGATCTTGTCTTTGTCTGTATGTGTGTGTACGTGTATGTTGGGAGTGTGTGTGTGTGTGTGTACGTGCAGGATTCTGCAGGCCATTTGCCAGACTGTTGATCACTTAATTCATTCACTCACTCATTCATTGAGCCTGCTCATCTGCCTCAAGCGACTTCTGAATCTGTACACAGAGGATGTGGACAGCAACCAAACAGCCTCTGAGGGCTTACTGAGAAAACTGTAGATAATTCAGGGCAATAAGCACCACATACTGTTAGCTGTGATTATAAGAATTATTATGACATACATGTTAATGTATTCATTATTTGTAATTTCCATTTTTCTCTGTGGGGGTGGTAGTTTCTGCCAGACTAAAGAATTTATTATTTTCAGAAATTGCTAATTCAATACAGTTTGTGAGTGTAAAAGCACTGCTTTGAGGACAGTTTTGTTCTCCTCCCCATCCCTCTCTTGTTTTTTTTTTCTCTCAAGTCTTTTTCTTTCTCTCCCTGTTTTCTTGCCAAATTAGTGTGTTGTGCCTAACATACAGGGAATGGACTAGGAGCGAAGGATGCGATTTGGCTTGTAGTTTTTGTCTGTCTGTACGATCACAGCATTTCATTTTTGGAGGTCATGTATTGTTACTAGTGCAGCACTTTTGCCTTGCCTACATTTGACTGACATACTATACTCTACTGTACCATACAATAGTGTTGTATTTCAATAGTCTCACGGTCTCAAGCTCGCACACACTCTCATACACATGCCTATGTGTCGACTGGCAGATAGCCAAGGCCATAGTCATAAGGCAGTGACAGTAGATGACAGCAGTAAGATTAAAGGGTGTGGGAGTTGTGAGTAGGGCCGGAAGACTGGCAGGTCCATAAATATCCCATGCAGGGATGCCCCTAATGCTTCATAGCACCATATCATCACACAACCCCATCATAGAGAATAGACCTGGTACAATGAGATTTGGATGCGACTGTATATCTGAAGGAGAATGCGAAGGTGGGTTGAAAGCATAGCAGAAATGCTCTCATGTAAATACAAAGTTTGATTTATAAAACTGCCAAGAGGAAGCAGATAGATGGATTCTTCTTGTTTTTTTCTCTTTTTTTCCCAATCTGTGCCAAAACAGTTAATTAATTGATTAGTGGATAGACAATAAAATTAATTGACCACAAATCTCTTTAATCACTAGTTTATCCTGCAAAATGTAATTTGCTGTTTTGCTTTTAAATTATTCTGAGCTGCAGCAATTTGAGATTGTCAGCTTGGGTTCACAGGACATGTGATTTCCCACTATTGTCTGACATTTTATGACTTGACCATTAATCAGTTAATCTAAAAAATATTCAACAGATTGATCAGTACTTATCATAATCATAATTTGCTGCCCTAGATAGAGTGATATTTTAAAATTAGTATGCCTGAGTGGAGTGCCTTAGTTTAGTCTTACACACCAGATACTGAGCTTGTTTGTAGAAAATTAGAGCTGTAGGAGGATTCACTAAATGCAGAATGGATGACATTTGTGGCGGCTATTTTGGATATGCTCTTCAAACATGGTTAAAGGAAGCACATTTTGTTTTTAAATCTCCACATGTGCTATCTGCACAGACAGGCGACACACTGACACAGACACTCTTAAACACACACACAGGAGTATAAATGCTGTTTTCTCAGTAACCAAACCTTGAGGTCACATACATAAATGTAGCTGCAGTTCATACTCACCCACTGACACAGTCCCCCCATTTCCACAGCAACACACACACAGACACACTTGGACAAAAAACTCACAAATACACACCCACACACACTGAAGCAGAGCGATAAACAGCTGGAGGGCCTTCTGTAATTAAACCTGTACTGCTGTTTGTAAGCTGTCAATGCATGTATGTGGGCAGAAACACACAGGCACACACATTTACATCTCATGCATTCTTTCTCTCAAGGCTGAGTAAATTCCAGAGTGCTGTGTGGAGATGAGTGGTGCCTATCTGACGCAATTACACCATAAACACATCTCCAGGTGTGTTATCATGCTGCTAGAGTGGTTCCGCTTTTAACTATGTGAACATCCAAATCTAATGCAAAAAAACCCATAATAAAAATTCATTTTGTAGACTGGGGATTTGTTGATCTGCTTGGTGTGAATTTGTGTGTGTGTACTACTGTATGATGTGTGAAAAGTTAGTGAATCAGTACTCAGTAATTTTCTTGGTTTTATTTTCACTCTGTTATGGAGTGTCTTTCCTTATACGTTTACTGTATGTTTAGACTGCACTGATTTGTGTGTGCACATACACATTGTATGTGTATGTTGTTTATGTTTATAGTGTTCCTTTTATGTATTGCTTCAGCCAACACGTGCACGTATGTGTGTGGATATTTGTCTGTCCCCAGTGAAGTGTGCTCTCAGCTCTGAGTGGGCGTTTCACAGACGGCCAAGAGACCAGCGGGGAAATTTCCCATCAGCCAGTGCAGTGTGCAGTGCAGGTTAACCACTGAAGGCTCTGAAATCCATAGTTGCAGCACAACACAGACTCTCTCTCTCTCTCTCTCTCTCTCTCTCTCTCTCTCTCTCTCTCTCTCTCTCATTCTCTCACCCTTTCCCTCACCCTTTCTCCCTTGCTCCCTCGCTCTCTCTGTCTCCCCAGATGAATCGGAGCAGAGATGAAAAGCTTTCAGGAATGCTGGCAGACAGGCAGTGCTTTACAGTAATCTAACCTGGGGAAGATGAAAGCCAGCTGGGAAGCTGGGAATAGAGTGGGGGGGTGGAACGACAGGATAGAGTTTTGGGAAAGAAAGGAGCAGAAGGGATTGATAGGCAGAGAAAGGAATGGTAAAAGTGAGTGAGAAAAGAATGCAAAAAGAGCAAAACTTACCTAGAAGTGGGATTGGGCAAGGGAGAGGTTGGAAAGGGGAATATAAAGTATCATGTCAATGCAAGTGAGCAAGTTTTTTAGAACTGTCAGACAGCCAAAACTATGAAAATAAGGCCAAATATCTTTTCATGGCTATCATTCATTATCATAATATTGCACACACAGTCAATTAAGATTTGTATTAATGAACTGTTCTTATACTGTTCAGGTAGCTTACTTTAAGTTTTACCTCCCATGAAAGTCACAGAATTGGGTTCTGATTTTCTGACTGTTCATCTATCTTACTTTCTTCTTAGAAGAAGTTTTCCCCCTCACCTTTACTTTTAATACAATTTCAGAATTTAAGTAAGATGTTTTGGTTCTTTTCCTATCATGTATGATAGTAAGGGAGATGGTGACAGACGAAGGAAAGTGGAAGTGAAACAGAAGCGGTGGGAATTAAATGAAAACAAACCATGAAAATGGACTGCTGCATTTGGCATTGTAATTACTGTAAGTCAGTGTCATTTGGAGAGGTTGACACATAGTGTAATTGTGGCTGTCGTACAGATGACAGCAGCCCAACACAAACCTGTGGAGTTTAAATTTCAGATCCTCTTCAGTGGAACAAACTCAATTGCAACACTGCTCACTGAACACTGAAGTAGCATCAAGTGTACCACTGTTGTCACTCGAAATGGCTTTGGCAGGTGGAAGGGGGAGCTGTCTTTTGTGTGTGCGTGTGTTTGTGTGTGTTCTTTGAATCATAATGTAGGTGGAGCAGGCCTGTCGCTGCTGTGACAAATCCCACCTCATGCACCTTGTACTTCCTGTGCAGAATGAGAGAAGCGCACCACAGCAAAACGCTTCCCCACCTAATTGAAATTTTGAGGTATAAGAGGATTTCTGCACAACGTGAGCTGACAGGCTCCATTCACCAAATATCCTCTTAGACTCCTCTCTCTCTTTCTGTCTCTCTGTGAGAAAGAATTAACTTTTATCTGTCCTCAAGTTTTAATGCAGCTTACACCCATCTCTATCTGAACGTTCTGCAGGTGATCTGTCGCACTTCCTCTCAATCTCTCCTCTTTTTCTTTTTTTTCCCCAGCCAGGCTTGCTCTGCTCCAACAGGAACAGGTTTTTTTCTGTTTGCTCAACATTCTTTGATATATCACATCGCAAAAGGACTGACTATTTAGTGAAGAACTGAATGGATAATAAGAAAGAGAGATGGAGGCTAGAGAGGAGGAGAGGAGATGGTAAAGAAAGACAGAGTGCAGAGGAGACGAGGCAGAGTGGGAGTCAGAAGTAAGACAGAGAATGTCTGTGGTTATTATATTTCTTTAGACTGTCTCATATCAGCGAAGTTAAATTCACCACAAATACTTTAAATCAACTATGCGAAGAAACAAATAGAGAACACTATTAAGTTATAAGTTTCTGCTTTGACATGTTAGGATTAATATCAACCCAGAATTGAATTTTCTGCAGTACCATATTGTGTGTATGTTCATTATGTGTTTACACTACAGTAACTAATTTCTATGTTTAAGGTCCACACACATGCTCACACGTCTACATACGTACACATGCAAACATAGTAGTAAAGGTATTGTTTGTATTCAAACATGCTTGCACGCTCCTTTTATTTGTTTCCTCATCTTTGTGATTAGATAACCAACCATCCTGAAACAACATGCTCATTTATTTATGGGGAGAAGTTATTTGACTCCCACTGCGAAGCCTCCATTATCATGCACAATACAATGCTTTTGTGCTGCGGCATAATGCATGGGCGTGAAACTCTAATGTGCTCCCTTGATAAAGAAGCGCTAATTTTAGAAAAACCTCCCGTAGAGTCAGTGAAAGGACGGCTTATACTTGTGATGTCTTCACTGATATAAGCAAGGGAATGTGTTTGAAAATAATACAGAGAGCAAGGTTTTAGTGATTGAGTTTGTGACCGGGTGGGGAATAATGTTCTTTGACTCCCTTAAATTCTTGAAAGCAAAATGGATGGAATACATTATTTGGCTTATATCACAAAACTTAAAGCAATTGCCATACCACCTAGTGGTTCACCTAGTGAATAAATGTCACTCGAACTAATGCATCATACATATTTTTTTTTTTTTCAAAAAACCCTGTTGCTGTATAAAGGTTTAAGTAGGGCCGTGGCCTAATGATACAATTCCAGTGTGTCAGGCATAATTCATGGTGAGGTATTGCACTGCATACAGGGAGATGTAGAAGTGAATTTGTGATTAATGTGTTTGCCTCTGGTGGATGTTTGGAGTGAGAATAAGACTGGGAGAAGAGAAAAGAAAATACAAGTGACTTAAGGGAACTGGTCTGATTGTCTTGGGTACATGAAGCATTTCTGGTCTTCCTACTTACCTAGCTCCTTCTTTGAGTGCTCTCTTATGGCGAATGTCCACTGCAAAAATGATCAGCTTCAACAGTAATATCATGGCAACGACTCAGATACCAGAAGAAAACACGCACCACCAGTGGCTACAAACTTTAATTTGTTCAGGATTGTTAAATTCTTTGGTGTGATATTTCTTTTAGTTTTTTGCATTCTTGAGGCAAATTCACAATCTCCTTTAGCTCAATTACTTGATTCTATAGTTTCCAGTCATCTAAAGACACAAGTGTATATTAAGGTTCACCATAAATATTCTTTGCTAAATGCATGAAGTTAGTGATGTGGCAAAAATATCACCAAGGAAAGTATGCTCATGCAGGCTGGAAGACATTGCAACCAATATATCAACCAACCCTGTAGTTGTTCTGACACACACAGCGTTCATGGAATGCTTCCAAACCATTTTCGGTGGACATTGGCCTTTAGTCTTCTTGCTCTCTCTCAGTCTCACCATCTTTCCTGTAATGATTGCCATTACTATCGCACATGCCTAGAGGGTTTACTGCAGTGTTATTCTTCGCTCTCCGTGTCCTCCTCACTCTCCTTGTTTTTCATTTTCTCACTCTCTGCCCGTCTCTTTGTCTCCCTCTCTCTGTCCCCTGCTATGCCAGCAATGCAATTTTTCACTTCAGTGGGAAAACAGGTATAATAGAGGGAGTGCGCCAGTCTGTTTAATAAAGGAATAAAGGCAAAGAGGAGACATGAGAGAAAAAAGGAAGCGCCCTTGGGGCTGAAAACAAGGGAATATACACACGGACACATGCACACATACTACATGCACACATACACACTTGCACAGACAATAATGAGGGAACACAGAAATCCACACCTGCTTATCTCTGAGGAATTGGTTGTGAGGTGCTTCCCTATTTAATTAGAAACTTTCGTAGGTACCTCATAAATCACCACATAAAACTGAAGGGTAGGCAATGAATGCACCCCATATACATGCTGGTGCACACACTCACACACACTCTCACACACACGCCTTTCCAACAGGAAAAGTAAGGCTGTTGGTAATTCATGAATTCATGAGTATGTGTGATCTTCAGCTTCAGTCAGTGAGCCATAGATTTAATGTGTGTGTGTGTGTGTGTGTGTGTGTGTGTGTGTGTGTGTGTGTGTGTGTGTGTGTGTGTAACACTGTACTGTCTAGTCCGTCTTTACCATAGAGGCTGACATAATTAGAGTATTATACCACTATTTTTAGGAACATTGCAAGATGTGCTCTTCTTCAACTTTTTAAAAAAGAGCTACAATTCCCATCCTAAGATCATATTACTCAACTCTGTGTTTACACCTGAACAAAGACATAGGACAGAGAGTGTTGTGTTGAGAAACGGTGTATAGGGGTGCAAGAAGGTCACAGTGCATGTGTGATTGTGTGCACAGGACCGTGCACATATGTAGCCTTGCATGTGTATTAGTGCTTGAACTTGGGGCATGGGTGTGTGTGTGTGTGTGTGTGTGTGTGTGTGTGTGTGTGTGTGTGTGTGTGTGTGTGTGTGTGTGTGTGTGTGTGTGTGAGCGCGTGCACTTGTGTCTCCAGAGTTATTCTGATGGCAGTGTGTGGTAACGGGATCTAGGGTGATGTCTGCTCTCAGACAGCGTCTGGCTCTCAGCTCCCCATCTATTATTCACACACCTGGATACACAAACACAAGCACCCACAAACGCACACATACACACTGCCTTCCTCCCTTATGCCTTACTCTTTACTACACTTTGTTTTCAACTTTTGTGACTGAATGTTTAAAAGTTCAGGTTTGTTGACATTTTCTTGCCATTTTCTTTGTGCATGTATGAGCATACGTTTGAGTATGCGTGTGTCTCTTTGTGTATTTATGTATTTGTGCTTATCTCTCAGGAAACCAATCACACCCTTGAAGTCAATGAACTGCTCTGTTTGCTCCGGTGAACAAGCCGAAAATTAGTATTGACCAGAGAGAAGAGGACAGACTGATAAGCAGTAAAGGAAAGAGATAGATAACCACTAAAACAAAGTATAGTCTGGAAAAAAGGGATGAAAGAGTTCTCAAAGTCATCCCTTCACCTTGGCTAAAGTTGATCTGGACCTGTCAATAGGTCATTATCAGACCTAGACATCTCTTTGGGTACCTGGGCCTTCTCCACCATCATTTTTGGACAGGCTGCTGATAGACATTTATAGAAACAGAGTATGCTCCAATCAAGAAAATGCTATTGAGTTTGTCTTGTTAAGATGAAAGAATGCACCCTTGTCATTGTGTTGTGAAACACAACCTTACAATAGGGATGGATAAAGGTCACAGTAGCAGTGTTTGTGAGATGATCCTGTGAATGTTGATCAAAGTCTGTCACTAGACCATTATGAGGTTCCTGAGGAGGGCTAGATACCTGTTCTTTGTAAGGCTGATCTAAGGTTTTCCTAACATTGCTTGTGTCCAATTAATCATGACCTTAGGCTATCTTAGGTCAGTTAGTCTCCTTTGCTCAAGGATGAAAAGGTCATCTTCTCAGTATCCTCAACGGTTGGATAAATTGCTGATTGACAGTTAAGGATGCAAGATATGGTCCACTGATAAAAGTAACATTACGTTTACTTGTGTGACTCAGTGGAAGAATGGACATCCTTTGTCTTTTTCAGTCTCCAGCCTGGACCTAACCAACTTCCCAAACAGGCTTCCATGCATGTATGCTCTCTGGGCTTTGGGCAGAGATTTTGGCTGGAAAGTTTCTCTATCCAAAGGCTGTGTGCCAGTCATTGTGGGAGGAAAGGCGGCAGGCATATGAGGGAGCTGTGTTGTGATAAACAAAGAGTTGGATGAACCGCATCTCCAATTCGTGGTCACTATTGCAAGTGTGATATGCTATTCATATAGAACATAAAACACACATCTTTAAGTGGACCCTTATTCATTTACAGGGAGAAAGAAAGGAGGTAGATGTGTCTTTCCATCTTTTCTTCCTCTGCCTTCTTTTTGCCATATGTCCAGCTTCCTGGGTGCTACAATTCTCACAGGTGTGGACACTTGCATATAACCTTTCTCTCTGTCAAATACACACACACACACACACACACACACACACACAAACACAAAATAAAGCCCCCTGAGTATAATCTCAACCTGATTATACTCAGGGGGTTGTATTTATACTATTCAACCTGCTGAAACAGTTTGCCAGCCACACTCCTCCAAATGAATGACATCCATAGCTCTGAGTTTGTGCACTGCTGTGTCGCCTGAAAGGCCAAGTCTTGATTCGACACAATAGGCTGATTTGGTGCCCTCACTACTCCGGGGAGCATGTTGACTTCATTAATAGCTCCCAAAGCCTTTTAGCTCTCACACAGTGGCCTCTGGTCACAAAATATAATGGGGTGCACGCCAGTCTGTAGCACTGCCACTGGGTTGCACCACTAATATAGACACAGGTGGTGATGTGCGCTCAAATTATGCCGCTGTGGGGTCCTTGAGGCCCAACCAGTAGCTGCAGCAACAGTAGTGGAAACAGTAGCTCTTATCAATGCAGAATAACGGGGTAAGAAAGGAAAAACAGTAGAGGAAATAATTGGTTTGAAAGAGAAATGTGTGTATGGGTTTTTCTCAGCCAGGCCAGGCATTTGTCTGCACTAAATGAGGTCTGTCAGGAGATCTCTACCTGTCACCTCAAACACCCTGCTGTGGCTCTAATGAGACAGTGAAAGAGGAATTGGATGGGAAAAGACAGAGGGAAAGAAGGACTAGGAATAGAGGGGTTCTGTAGAGAGAGACCAGCTATGACATCTCTGCAGAGTAAAAGCGCTGGAATGATGCATATTGCGAGGAAAAATGGCAAAACTGAAAAATCGTTGGACAAAGAAATTATGCAAGACCACAAGAAAAGAAAGAGGCGATCGAGAGGGAAAAGAATAGGAGATGGAGCAGTTGTTGAATAAGGAATAGGAAAGGGACAATTGTCCAAACACTTTGCACTGGGCACACTGAATATATTTGTGTGTGTTTTGTCTTATTGACTTGATAGAAGAGCATTTGCTGTCCACTTCCACATAGATTACAGCAACAAGTGCCAGGCCATTTCCAATTCATCTGCATAATCATGGGGAAAATGGTTACCGCCAAGAACCATATACCAACAGAGAAATGAAAAAAACACCCATCAAGGCTTTGTATTTCCGGTCTGACAGTGAAGAGAGTGAAGGATTTGTTTTAGCACAATCAAAAGAGAATGAATGGGAGGCAACATACAAAATGCATTGTTCCAACAGCAGGAATAGAGTCTTCAACCTACCAAGAAAGAGAGAGTGAAATTTTGATCATTTCAGAGAAACTGAGTGAGTTGTTAGGAGTCAAGTGTCACAAATGTTCTCAAGATTGAACTGGCCATAAGCCTACAGGTATTTTAGTCAACCTCGTGACATACAGATTGAGACAGAACGAGAGAAAGAAATGGAGGGAGGGAGAGAGCGAGAGGGAAAAGAGCAAACGCAATAGCAGAGGAGGGAAATGAGTAACAAAAGCTATGCTGTGAGCCCCCTGCCTGGTCACGGTGCTCTAAGGCAGCTCAGCAGTGAAGGGAATGATAGCAGGGAGACCTGTCACTCACCCTTTGAAGCCATGGGGGAGATTGAGGGAGGAGAGGAGAGCGTGGGGGAGAAATGAGTTAGGAAGCCTCCAGACACTTGTCCCCTTTCACGTCCAACACCATCATCCCTCACAATAACATTCTTGTCCTTCTCTTTGCCTCTCTCCTTGCTTTTTCTGTCTATCTCTCAGCAGGGGGATAAGGTTAGATTAGTGGGCTGCTTAGACCTGCAGGCTAACAGGTACCACACCTTTAATGCCACAACGGTCAGTCACTGAGCTAGGGGTCCCCCTGCGGCTCTGTCTGCTATAGTGTCAGATCCCAGATGTGCGGTGGTAGCACCAATGGAAGCAAACATGAGTGCATATATGTTTGTTCACTCACAAAACTCAGTTAGTTAGTACCTTAGTTTTTCCCTCTGACATTCAGTATTTCTTTAACTTTCCTTTTTTTTTTAGGTGCTTTGTATTGCCTCACTCAGACCACCCACTAAAACCCCCATTCTCTTAGTTCTACCACTTTTATCTCACAACACTGAGTTGTGCAGCTTTTCCAGTGTCTTTTAACCTCCTTTTGCTAAACAACCTAGCCAAAATTAAAGTAGAGGATTACCTCAATAGAACCTAACCCATCAGGAGGGCCGTTATAGAGGTCAATATTCGGCATAGTTTTGACACTGGCAACTCAAGTCTCTGTAGTTACTTCCCTGCTAACAATGACATTTCCCTGATTTGCACCCACAAAGCACGGTCCCTCACAGTGCAGGCAACCGGGGAAATGCATTAATTAAAATCCTGCTGTGTAGAAGATATGCCTAATCGCCAACATAAAACAGAGAATAGTGAATTAAAGCACAGAATGAGTTCAGTTCCACTCTGTGGGGTTTTCTGCCCACTCATCCTCCTATAGAGAGAGGAGTCGAGCCGGAAGGAAAGGAGGAAGGAAGGAAAGGAGGGGGAGTGGGGAGGATTTTTAAAGTGTCGTTAATGAACTGAATGAATATTTCGCTTCCATAAAAGAAAGCACTAAAACATTGAGTTGATGTCATACCTGTGGGTAACTGCAAGATGTCACAATTATTGCTTGTCATAAAACATAAAATACTATGCCAAAAGACATTGTACATATAGAAATACCATAGCAATAATCATTCATGTGTCACCTGCAGTACTTGTTGTAGAATCCACATATCTTTAATGCCTTCCTCTCTGGCTAGTCTTCCTCTCAGATTGAATAAAAACATCTGTCTGTCTTTGATTGTCCCTAATAACTCTTGGCAATCAATAGCAGATCATATGCGATTATCTGCTACACCAATACTGCACGGCCAGCTTGGCATCCCACATTAGTGTGCCACATCCTTGTTAATACTCTGAGATTAATGTCAAATCATCCACACTCCCCCACTAGTCTCGCACCAGTCCATCTTGCCTAAAGCCATATATTGAGGCATTGAATGTGAAAGAAGAGGGTTTGTCCTCGCATTGATTGACACTGAGAGATGGATCCAGTCCGCCTCCTCGGCCCCTTTCCTTCTGTTATTCTCTTTAGCCCCCCACCCCTCACCAGCCTTTTCTCTCTGTCTGCCATATGTTTCAGTGAGCTGGGCAGATTTGGGCAATCAGACAGCCACCATTGTATTGCTGTCGGTATGAATAGAATGCGTGGAGAGACACATTGCCATTATGTAGTGACGATACGTTGTTTCCTTTCTTCTTGTCTCTTTCGCAGTGAATGTTGCTCTCAGTTGTCTCTTGTCTGTCTGGCTGTGTCTCTTCCTAGGCTCTTATTGCATGTCCTGCCTTGCCTGGTTGAATGCCTAACACTCTGCTGTGGTTTGACAAAGAGGGTCGAAACCTGAGCAAAGTGTGGCAGGTTGGGTTACCGTAGCATTCGGCAGTGGCTATGCTGTTGCCGCTCCAAAATGTTTCTGATTGATATCTTGAACAGGGTTGGGACCCAAGGGCTTAAAGAGGAGACCCCAAGAGACCTCCATGTGCACGTTTTTGCTTGTAGTCTGACTGTCGTGTTTTTGAAAATAAAATCACTGAAAGATGTTACCAGTTTTTAGTCAACTCAGATACTGTATCAACACTGTATAATTAACATTATCAGACAGTAGTACCCAGACTTTAAATGTCCTGAATGAACTACTACTGATTTGTAGCAAAGTGACTTTACTGAGTAAACAGGATCATTTGAATTGGTTATAACATTTTAACTCCAATTCCATTGTTGAGATCAAGGAATGTGACACTGTTAGAGTCCAATACAGCAGTAGGTTGAAAGTAGTTTAACCCAAATATATAAACCACTTAAAATATCTGTTATCATTGTATGTAATGTATGTTTTTTTCAGTGCAACATTAACATAAACCTGATGTTACTATTGAATGACACTACCAATATACTGCAAGACCCTAGCTGTTAAACACAAACACTTTTCTTTTAAAGCATTCTGTTTTGTAAGTAAAGTTTGGGACAATGCTCATTATTTTATCATATTCAGCACAAAAAGGTTCATGCCCCCTTTTTGGCTGCAGAATTGCTGGCACTGACGCTGGGTTTGCCCATGCATGTTTCAGGGATTTGGTGGAATTCCTCGCACAAATGTTGCGGTAATTTCAGTTTCCCAGCATGATGCATGACTTTGGATGACATTCTGCTCCAGCCCACTCACCTCACTGTGGTTGCATGGCTCATGTCAGACCATAGTGATACTATAGTCAGCAGCTTATTCTGGCTTTCACCAGCAGCGTGTTGGTCATGGTGTGTGTTCCAGCCATGGTGTGTTAGTGTGTGTGCCATGCTTAACAGACTGCCACTCTGTGTGACTGGCCTTCCTTTTGCCACCCCAAAATGCATGCCATAGCAGACAAGGACACAATTCTCCAATCGCTCGCACAGTCCTCACATAGAAACATACACATAGTTCCTCCAGTTATTTTTATGTTTTAGGTAGCACTTTAAATGTGCCGTTTCCCAAGTGTAGTCTCATCCCGATGGGTCGTTTTGACATTTTGTCGTTATTTCCTGCACTGAGCCACAACCATCGTCTACACTACTACAGCAGTATATCTAATGTCTCCTGAGGATTGGCTGGACTCCTCCTTAAATGTGCACACTCCATCTCACCACTTGATGTAAAGTAGTTTCTACATAATGGCACACCAGGTCAGAGATTATCTAAAATCAATAGAAGTGCTCAGATGTGTAACCAGAAGTACTGAATTTCAAAGGGCAAATTTCACTGGAAGAATGTTCCACAGGGGCAACAACATTATTGACCTCGAATATATAAGGTGTTTGTTGGATTTAGCCAGTGACAAAACAAGCAATCCATATTGTAGTAACTGTTTTTATCTTTGTTTTTGTACATTTACAGCTTACATGCTTTTGATTTTATTGTACAACATAATATTAACCATTTAAACACAGTTCTTAGACTTAGTTTTTTTCTGTAAAACAATATATGTATAATAAGATAAAGGCTCCAGCATTACATTTTTACCTGTTTCAAAATGGATTCCATCCAGAGTCTGAGGAAGTGCGGTAGTTTCCTTGCGCTTTTGTGGCGCACAGTGCCAAAACAAGGAAACTGAGAGAGGGTACTCCTGTGGTTTTCACACCGGAATGGCTTCCCTGTCTGTATCACACCTTCTGCTAGCTGTTAGCCCCATGGAGAGAGGCAGATAGTCACTTTGGGCACATTATTTTTCATTGACAGATTCAAAGCAGAAATACCATCTGCACATGAGGTTGCATATTTTTTTGAAAAACTGGAACTGTTTAATAAACTGTATGAAAACTGCCCTCTTATTCTGTTATACTTTAATGGTAGATCCTGAGAAAATGAAGCATAGTCACTGAGCTCAAAAGTTTTAAATAGCTTTTAAAACACTTATAATATATTTTTGTGTAAAGCTCACAGAGAAAACATACCTGAGGTGCATCTATACTGCATTTTTCCTGCCAAAGCCACTGCCTTTATTTCTGTCTTTAGTGATAGTGTTAGTGTAATTATCGGTCACAGCCACTAGGGGGATACAGTTTCTGGCTAGGGTGGTCACATACATGTAGTGGAGGAGGACTAGGATTTTCTCTGTATGATCTCTGGTGTTGCGTGGATTTCTCCCACACATGCACACATATACATATGGATCCCAACACACACAAAGTTATTAAAGAAATGTTTACTTTTCACATTTTGCAGGTCTGAGGAAGTGTGCTCTGTGAGTCAAAAGTGCCAATGACTCTCCCCACTCTCCCCAGAGTATCTGTCATTACCATTTGAGTAGCTCTTGCCAGACAGCCTGTGTGTGTGTGAGTGTAAGCGTGTGAAAGAGAGAGTGAAATGCCAATGTTTCTATACGTGCAAGTTCTTGTGTGAACACACTTTTTTTGTGTGCATTTATGTGTGGGCCCAATGCATCTCTCACCTTCCCACTACTCAGAGGCAAAATGAAGTCTGTCTGGCAGTGAATGTCTATTGTGTAGTGCTAATGTGATAGCAGAGATTAGCATTGTAATCCATTTAGCATAGAGCAGCTAATCCACTTTATTACTGTTGAAAAGGAATCAGATAATATTGGCTAGCACCACTGTGGCTGCCTTAATGATTTTAGGCTGATGAAAAAATTACTTAAAGATATATTAATAATTACTGTAGCTGACAATGGAACTAGGATTAGTTGTTTCATTACAAAACATAATCATTAGCTTTGGCTTTTCGTCAAGGGAATTAAGGTATTGGTTGTGTTCAGTCTATGCTTAGTAGGCTCTTTGTTTGAAGACACTGTGTCTTTTTGTTGTAATAAAAATCACACACATCTGTTTATTTTCATTTAATTTTAGAATAGCACTTTAGGTGGATATTTGGAATATTATGCCTTTTTAAAGCGCAGCGTGTGATATCAGGGGAGATGAAGTCTGCTCTAACTGTTGTTTTAAAACCAATATTTAAAAAAAATATACATAGGGTGAAATTGTTGTTAAATACTGTATTGTATACATTTATAAACTTTGAGTTCTTTCTTTCTCCCTTGTGTGTTCCACTTGAGTCCCACTGTGACTCAACCAGCCAGCGTTGCATGCTGTGCACTCCCTGGTGGCTCATTTGTTTTGTCAGTGGTCAGATTGAGGGATAATATACAGGAGCTTCCCCTTGAAGTCCCTCTGCTCCCTGGTGACCGTGGATCTGTCCCAACACAATAAAACTCTATATTCAGCCATTGCCATAGACTACCTGCCCTTTAACTCTGCTCAGCAATTGGCTCCACACTCCACATGTACATACATTCTGTGCGCATACGCACTGCGCCTCAATTTAACTCACCCGATAGGGCAGATTAGATAACCCCACCTGCCGAATCTGGCCCTGGCTTGCGTGGAAGTTTCTTTCTTCCTACCTCCCTCTCTTCTTACTCTCTCTCCTATTCGCCTTCTGTTCTTTTCTTTGCAACTGACCCTTGTGCATACAATGGTTCCCAGTGAAAGTGTGTGAGGCTTTGATACACAGAACTCAAGGTCCTTTGAGATCAAGATCACTACACAAGCCAAGCAGGAGGCAGAGCGAGAGAGGAAGAATGACTAAGAAACAAAAGAGAGGAGGGAGAGTAGGGTGAAATCAGGGTGAAAGATGGGGCCTGTTTAAAGAAATGTCATGTTGTGAAACTGTATATCGATAGAAGCAGCAGGAGGAGGGCACCATGTAAACTGCACCCTGTGTGCTTAGGTTTCTCTCTTTACTATATAATAGTTGATTGTCAAAGTAAGTACAAAAAAAAGTTCTGTTGGTGGTTGTTGATTGGTTTCTGTTATAATGTAGAATAAAGTTAAGGGCTGGAGCGACCAACATTCAATCACTGAAGTATGAATAATGTGCATATTGTGTTCCTAGTACTTGCTATTTTATTATGATGGGGGGGAAATATATAGAGAGAATTGTTGTCCATATATAGTGCTCCTGTATGACCCATGGTGCATCCAAAAGCCTTTCCTCTTTAATTATTTTAATGTGACTATTTGATCTTTTCTTTACAATAAATCTCTCCAAGGAGGAAAAAAATACATACATCCACCACAATCAATTTTGTCCAGCCCCTGACAAAGATCTGTTCTGTTTCAATTGGTACAGCAGCATTTTGCTAAAGGGTTCAGTCTACCTACTTAGACCAGTTAAGACTTCTCAACCTTTTGCTTAAGGCGGGCCAGCAGAAAGATATTTTTAATGATATGCTGACAGAGTGTATGTTGTCATCAGCATATTATAATTAATCATGAAGTGACTCACCTGTCTGCTCGACCATCTGCTTCCTGTCCAATTATCTCCCGTTTGTGCCCGTTACCTGTGAACCCTTAAGTGCTGAAGAGCACAAAGAACTACCAAGAGTCATCACAACTTTAACAAGACTTGCTTCACACCTGTCTGCAAGCCCACACAAGTCTCTGTGTGTGTGTGTGTGTGTGTGTGTGTGTGTGTGTGTGTGTGTGTGTGTGTGTGCGTGTGCGTGTGTGTGCGTGTGTATTCTACTGGGTGCTGAAAGTTGCTTGGGTAGGTATGTGTCAGGACTGTGTGTTAGTGGGAAATTACTGCCAGAGGACCAGATTTAGAAAGGATCATTTGGAACGCACCCTATGAGTGTGCGTGTGTGTGACGATGTAAGCAGATGTTCGGGCACAACCCAGAACACTTCCATCACACCACCAAGTGTGTATGGGGCCAATTCCATTCACTTTCTGCTGAGTAAACACACCTAGGGGCCCACAGACCACACCTCTTGCCCAGATGCCTAATTACCGTAATCACTTTTGAATGGCTGAAACTGTGATGTAGAGAGATGAGCTTCTCAGATACAGCACTGAAAGCCGTGATGCATGTGACAATCCTAAGGCAGTATGCGGTAGATGGGCAATTTTATCAATAATGATGTTCAAAAGTACCTTTTAATGATACCTTGATTCCTAATTGCACACTTTGTTGTCCTAGACGCCACCTCTGTTCCATTACCAAGTATTCTTGAGGAAGGCGACATACATACTCTCTCCCTCACTTTGCTTCTTTTTTTACCTCAGCTATTCTGTATTTTCACGTTATGTTTTCAGCCTTGTCATTTACTCAGCCCATTTTATTTATCCTTACTATCCTATCCTACTATCCTTACTACTTGTTGGATATCATTCGTAACATAGAGTGCTTGATGGTTGTTGAATTCAAAAACCCAAACCAATTGCGAAAATGTCACTTACCCTGACCAAAGCACTTAACCCCCTCTGTATCCATATTATTCATATAGCTGCATCTAACACACAGAGGTAGTTTTTTTTTGTAGCATTTTCAGTTGCCCTTTTCTTAATCAATAAAGTTACATTAACAACTTCGGGTAAACTCTATACAGTTGGCACCGCTTCATTGAATCAAAACTCCTAAAATAGTTTTGATAATATATAAGCTTTGGGGTGTTTCTTTTTAATGTTATTATTTAAATTCCTGAGAGGTGGTGTGTCTGCTACAGTGATGAGAAATATTATGCATATATTAAATATATTCATTCTTAATGTGCTTCTGTGTTTTTCCAGATCCGGGTAGACGGCTCCTCTCGTGCTCTGCAGTATGAGACGGTGCAGGCAGTGGAGAACGGACCCATCCTCAGAGACATGGCTTTCTCTTCTGACCACCACTACCTCTATGTCATGTCTGAGACCCAGGTCAGAAACACACAAACACACACATCAAAAGTCCCCCCTGCTGACTCAATATCATAACCACTGGCATTTATCATTTTGTTATGTCACAGGGTAGAATAACCTTTGGTGTGGCATAGAGGATTTCATTATAGCCTGGCTGGAGGAGAGAAAGGGATTAGATGGACTGTTGGGTGCTATGCCCATGTATTTCTATAGAAAAAAAGACTGTGAAGGTAGAACTGGAGTGAATAAATGTGTTGAATTATAGGGAGAGAGAAGAGTGGTCTCAGTCCACTTGTGTGTGTTGGTGTGTATGTCTGTGCACATACAGATTCACACATTCATACACACTATCTCTCTTAGTACCTTTGATGACATGGAATGTGGAGCGAAATAGCAGCACTCTGTGTAATGGACACAGAGAGACTGTGAACACCTCTATCAGAGGCAAAACCTTGCTAAAATAGCACCATGGAAAGTCCATAACACACATGCTGTGCTCACATAAATGCACACACACTCACCAATGACTCACTGTGTTCGGTATTCACTTTCTCTTTATATTACACACAAAAAGATACATACCCACGAGCATGTACTTACATTATATTTTATACATGACCACAAGGTAGAAATGTATTTTTATGTTTTGTGTGGTGAAATAGTTATATAGTTATATGTATTTTAAGCTAAACATTGTTAGGATAAATAGTGCAGGCTTGTCAGACTCTGACAGATACAGCGACTGTTTAAAGTCCTCTGATGATCGAACATGAAGTGTTGAACGTTTCCTCCTTTTTTCTTTAAAATTGAAACAGACCCTTTGCAAAATTATTTCATTTATTTGTTGTCCTTGCATTGAAATTAGTTCAAGTCCTGATCTCAAAAGTTAATTCATCCCAGAAACGGTAAACACGCAGACTTCATAAGCATAAGCACGATCTATTCATCAGGCACTGTTAAAGGGCTAGTAATCAAATCAGTCAAAGAAGGGTTCATCAATCAAAGAACCCAGGGTGGTTCTCTGTCTTTTCAGTTCAGTGTAGCTCCATTTAATGTTCATTACTAATTTGACTGTTATAATATTGCAAAAGCTTGGAAGTTCAGATAATATGCATATCATTCCCTCTCTCCCGCCTCTTTATCTCCTGCCACCCATAATCACAGAAGGCCACTGCTGTTTTGTTGGCAGCGATAGCCTAGTTACCCCTGTATATTGTCTGCAGCTTCCAGAGGATTATAGACCTCTCTGGCACCATGAAAGTGTCAGTATTTACTAATGTGTAGTGCAATTTGTATGTGTGTGTGTGTGTGTGTGTTTGTGTGTGTAAATGCGTGCACATTTTAAGAGCCCAGATTATCCTGATAACACGTTGAATATCAGGCAGACAGTGAGTTGAAGGTGCCCTTTCAAATGCAGCTCTCATTGCCTCTCCTGAGGTCGCAGTCATTCCATCTGCAGAGAGAATAGGGATGGAAGGGAGGAGAGAGACACAAGTTAGCAGAATAAGGACATTTAGGATGCTATTTAGTCATGGCATCCTATTACATCCAATTACTCTTTTGTACAAATCTGTTAACCAGCAATGTGAGAATTTAGGTTTTTTTTCTCTTTTGGATTGCAGTGCGTGTAATTGGGCTTACGGAAGATATTAGAGAATAACAAATGAATTGTTAGGAATAGTTAATTTCCATTTCTTCCCATTATGTTGGATTCCTTTATGTCTCGCTATTATCGCCAAACATCGTGTTACACATTTAGCATTTTTAATTTGCATGCCAATTAGCTTATATTGAAAAAACTCAGTGAGTTTTGTCGGCCAATAGTAGTTTTTGTGTGTGTGTGTGTCTGTGTGTGTGTGTGTGTGTGTGTTAGGCTCTCTTAGTAATTAGTTTATTAGCCTAGTTAGAGGGCCGACCTCCACTAACTGTTTATGAGGAACATCTGGGAATTACCATACACACAAATATAAAGAGCAGTTAATGAACACAACACATACACACAAACACACACTCATTTACATTTACTGAATGAATATAATACGAATGTGACTTTATTCCACCAATCCATTCAAACCCTTTATCATTTTAATGGTTGTTTACTGATTACTGATTGTTTCCATAACTCATTTGACTGAGACTGATATTTTTTGTCCTTTTTATTTCAATACTTTTCTGTTTTATAGAAGAGTTTTAGACCTTAACTGTGATTCTTCATGCAGACTGAGACATCAGGAAAAGCACCTGTCCTGATTTAACACGCATGCACATTCCCGATTCCCAGTGGTGGCAAATGCTGTTAAAGCAGGCTGAGCAGGTCGATAGTAGGCCACCTGCTGTTCCTGGTGCCTGGGACCCAGCCACTCAGAGAGAGTGTGATAAATGTAACAAGGGAGAAATACAGAAAGAGGAAACACATGATAGAAAGAGAGAAGAAGAAGAAGGGGGGCCCACAACAGGGGGCTGAGAACAGAGTTGGTCGATATAGATCCTCCCCTGCTGTTCTTAGCCTTGAAACCCTCCTCTTCAGATGGTGCCAGACCTGGGGTGGATCAAGAGACAGACCGTGAGGGAGAGAGGATGAGGAGAGGGACAGAAAAAGGAGATTAAGTAAGGATGTAGTCATTAATAATGATGCAGATTGCAGAAATGTGTGATAGGTGATGGTTTCTTACTCCATATAATTTATACTGCTGCAGGCAGCGGCTTTGAGGCTCTGCGACCGATTGAACTACACATTTAGGATATAGTGACTGCAGAGACCATGTGGAAACCATAATAACTGTGACTTGTTAGCTTGAGTTGCTCATGTTTCTGATGATCCCAGCAGTTGACACTAAAGACAACTTGGAAAATGGTGAAAAGGCTCCGTACACTTCTCCTTTTTATTAATGCTAAAGGAATGCAAACCTTGTCCTCACTGCAATCATCGCTCTCTATCACAAAGTGAATTAAAGACGGTAAACATGATTACTCAGGCTATAACGATTGCTTGGCTCTATAATTTATTTTTATCAGTGGACAAATTTGTATTTTGTGCTCTGGCTTTCAAAACCCTTTTCAGTCCAAACTTTAGTATTATCACTTTCCATCACAAAAAACTAAATATAAACAGGATTTTTATGTCTGTAAGGACTGAAAGGCTGATGATGTATGACTGCATAATAAAATGTATAATCAACAATAAGTAAATTACAATGTGGTGGGACCACTGGAGCACCTTGACAGAGTCCACCTTCAGGGAAGGGCTTCATGCTGAGTGTCACACTGTACCCTGCTTGTCTGTGTCACATTATACACTCATTAGAGAAGAAAGCTAGCCAAACACAAACACACATACCCATGCAGTATCGTGAGCGGCAACAAATTCTCTCCACATTCCGGTCATTGTATTTTTCTCATCCTTCATTTCATTTCTCTGCCATCCTTGCAGTCTCTTTTTTTCTCTTTCTTTCCTCCATCCTGTCACTGTGTCCTCTTTGTTTGGTTTGTTTTTCTTTCAGGATTATAGATTTTTGCTCCTACAACCCCTATTCATTTCTAAGGGGATTTGTAAAGGGAATGAGGATTCAGTCTTTTGTGTTCCTTGCTCCTCGTTCTTCATCTCCTTTCTCTTCATCTTTATTCCATTTCTCTAACCCTCTCTCACAACCCATTGTCATTTTTACCCCATGCCATCCCCCAATCTTCCATTCCTGCATTTTTTCACAAGTCCCTACTAGCAGAGTAATCTGTCATCCCCACTCTCTCATTAATCCAGTGATTGGCTGTCCTCTAATTGGATCCTTCTCTCTCTCGTGCACACACATGCTCTAACACAGACCCACACACACACAAGTCATCCTATTAGTGGGTTAAATAGATGTTCTGGTATAAAGAGGACAGTCAGATTATAGAATGGGCTGTGATTATGGATGTTAGGGTTGGTGTTTGAGTGACAGGGGCAGGTCAATCACACTGTTAATATGAGTTGGTGCTGTGCAGTACTACACTACCATGTTACTATCCTGTTAACACTGGTTCATCTGTCAGCCACAATGAGGACGTCTGAGTTGGAATGAATGAGGTGGTGTCAGTGGAGGTTGCGGGATCATTTCACCATTAGTTCAGTATGCAAATTAAAAAGTACAAATCATACACTTACAAAGCAAAGCGTTTGGTTTTAATAGGCGCTATAAACCTGTTTTAGAGGGGGGAAAACACAACACCTTGGAGTGATCAACAGTGGAATGGGGAGCTAGCACAAAGGTTATCGCATGAGGTGGCTTATGGTATTGTTTCAGTGCAAATATCAATATACAATCGATAACAATATATTTCAGATTGTATCACTGTTGTGCAGGCATATTAATAATGCGTAATTAATGTAATTTCATTATATATATGGAATTTCAGCAGCTTCTGCTTGGACCTGATCATGAGAAAGTAATTTGAATGAATATGAATTTAATTGTAGAGTAAATTACTCAACAGCTGGCTGTGCTGAGACTTGACATGGGTTCCAGGGCATTTGGGAGCAGTTCAAGCAGTTTTGGGTGTATCTTGTCATTCAGTCCAGCCTCCAATGTTCCCATAGCCATTCCATTACCCTCCAGCAACCCGTCAAAACACACAAACTCATCCTGTCAGCCAACTGTTCTGTCAAGTCAGGGGTTAGATTTTTAATCGTGTTTTCATTTTTTTCAACATATACCAAGGTTTTTACATTCAGCATATAAACTGTTGCTCGAAAGTGCCGGGACTGCCACACTCAGGGTGATAAATTATTTATATTCAGCGTAGCAAATGCAGATCTGTAAGTGTGAATTATTGAAAATGTGTACTATAGTGGGGTGAGATCGTTCAAAGTCAAATGCTTTTTTCTGTTTTGAACCCCCTGAGGGAAATCCGACAAGCCAATTTGTGAAAGTATCGCGTCTTCGCATCTCATCAAAGACGTTTAATACCAGAATCCTTTAATTTCTATCAGCGGGAAACTTTTTACCACATCGCTTAGTGTGGCTTCCTCACCCCCTCTAGTGTGTGGCTCTGAGTTATGAAGGTGTTTAGATGTGCATATTATGTTGTGTCCCAGTTTAGCTGCAGGCTGCTTGGGTCTAACAAGGCAAGGGAACAGAGCTGATGTGTTGCAGCCATTGCTGCCTGACACACTTCTGAAAAATGTCAACGAAGTGGGGCAGACAAGGTTGGAGTGAACTCTTGGCTCACTCAAAGTCCTTTTTGAAGTTTTACCTTTGTGTTCTCTCTCGCTTTTTCTCCCTTGTTCTGTCTTGTGTTTCTCGGTGTATTTTTGAATCTTGTATTCTTCTCCCATTGCAGATAGTTGTGAATATACAAGCCTATTATACTGTATAGCAGAGAGATATTTTATAAATTCTGACATTCGTGTTAGTCATCATCAGCAACTTTTGTCAATGTCTTGGCTGCTGGAAACGGTCCAAACTGTGCACTCTGTCTGCGTAATACAGGCCTTATTTTTACCCAGGCTATGCCCCAGGGCAGGATGATGCAGCCTGTGCAGAATTAGCCACTGTGTGAGTGTGTATTGGTGGTGTGGGTTGTGTGGGTTGTGTGCGTGCGTGCGTGCGTGTGGGGGTGTGTGTGTGTGTGGCCACACTTGTAGCACGTGACCTGCCAATGGGAGAAACGGCATTACAAACTATATGGAAATTCTGTTTGTGCACCGAAGGGTCAGACCTTACCTCACACCTGTAAATGCACTTCACCTTGGAAATCCATCATGTCTTCAACATGGTTCTAGCACTGAAGACCGGCTGTGTCATGGGACAACATTAGCATGATGTTAGGGCAAGTTGTGCAGTTCTGTATGAATTTATTGTTGCTGAGCTTAGCATGCTTCAACTTTTGGTTGCTTATTTGGTTAGCATAGACATACCAAAGATGACAGATGGTAAAAATATAGCAGAGCAAGCCTCATGCAGGAAATTCTAATCTGTACCTATTATTAGTAAACTGTCTCAAGCTTGTTTAACTGTTTTTTGCGTGGGGGGGGCCTTACCCTCTTTGGAATGGAAAGATAAGTGAAAATGATTGATTGTTTCCGAGTCATTTGTCATGCACTGACAATCCTGACAGCGCAATGGACGGCTTTCTCATTTGACCTCTGAGAACGTCAAATGAAAACAATATTGCTCTTGCAGCCACTGGCCCGCTCTGTTAACTGAGTTTATGATATAATACCGTTGGTTGGTGGTTGACGGATTGAGCGGTGCGTCAGCTGTGACGAGGCAGTGGGTCGTTGATGTGTCCCTCGCTTCATTTGACTCCCACGTCAATCTGTCCTCCATCCAGCTGGAGAGGAGAGGTGGGACAGAGTCACCAGTGAATGAATGAAGGAATAAACGACAAAATTAATAGTTAGGTGATAGATAGAGAAGAGAATAAGAGACAGACTAGAAATTTAGTGGTGAAGTTGAGAATAAATAGATTGTTGTTTTACCACATGTAATAAATAAACACTGACATTGCCGTGGATAGAAGGACTGTATATATTGTATATTATCTGGGAATGCTGAATGAAATAGGGTTTCTGATTGATTGAGGGCGTGTGGCCTGTTTGTAGTTGCAAGACATGCTGTTGTGATAACAGTGGGTCATGGATTATTATTCTTATCCATTGTCTTGTGTATGAATAATGATTTCACTTTATCAGGTTTAATGATTTATTTCTTATTTGACTGTAGTCATCTGCATAACTTGAGGATATTTATTGGAGACGACGACCATCGTAAGCAGCAATTTATCTTTGAGACATGCACACAACACAACATTGCTAACTTAGATGTTTTAATGAAAATTACCAAAAAAACACTACATCAAATACATTTAACCAAATTATTTATTCTTAATTTCTGCTTTCCGGCCAGTAGTAGTGATGTACTGCCAGCATTGTGCCAAACTAATGAAGAAACTCACACCAGGGAAGAAGAAAAAGACGAAGCTAGCCTGGGGGAAGAAGAGAAAAGATAAGAGAAGTTCAGTGTGCCCTACAGGCTGTAAGGCAGGATTGGACTATCACTTTAATTTCCCTCTCTCTGTTCATTTGGAGTGGTGGAGTTTGGCTGCAGGTGAAATCCGTGTTTAATTACAAGTGGAGGGGGCAGGAAAAGAGTAGGATAAAGAGAAGAACAGAGATGAGGCAGAAGAATTAGTTAATAATAAAAGTCTCTGCAGATTTATTAAATGATCACTTTCCCACTGCAGGTTGACTCGAAGGCCTGTGGCATTATGTAAGGAGGAGGGGTGACAGAGAGAAAAGAAGGAGAGAGGAAAGAAAAACAAAGTTGAGTTTTATCATCTTCTCAGTGTAGTGATGAAGATCTTGAATTGGAAATTCTAATACACTTACGGCGAAGACTCTTCCTCCCTCTCTCCCTTTGACAACCATTTTCCACAGATACAATAGACTTCCACACTTACTGTATATATGCATATATAATTTGATGCCACTGTGCCACCACAGTAAATGATCAAGTACGTCTTCATCTCCCCCACACACATTAAGACATCAAGTACGTCTGTGATCATGGCCTTCTTTAAAATCATGATTATATTCAGCAGCTTCCATCCCTCCCTATTGTGAAAGGAGGGAGAGTGCAGGGTGTAATGGCTGTCATTTTCTCACCTGAAACAGGAGGGAATTATAAATGCCATGCACCCCATCCTTTGTATTTATCCCTGCTGATATGATAGCGCAGCCATAGTGAAGAGACAGTGAGCCATAATGGTTGCCCCTCTGGCAAAGCCCATGAAGAAGATTGCATGAAATGAATGTGATATCGAGATGAGAGAGACAAGGGGTGCATTGGGTCGTTTAGCCACCAAATCCCTCAATTTTTTTGATAAAAGTGGGGACAAAAGTGTTGCCTGCTTGAGTGTGTGTGTGTGTGTGTGTGTGTGTGTGTGTGTGTGTGTGTGTGTGTGTGTGTGTGTGTGTGTGTGTGCGCGCACCAGATAGAGAATTGGAGGCTCTGGAGAGATGATGAATGTATGATCTTACACACCTCAGAGCGTCTGAGTGACAGAGAAAGACAGACAGACAGGGGGAGAATGAATGATATCAGGATCCGCGCTCTGGAAGAGAGGATTCACATTGGCACCCATCGCTTCTGCTGGGCTCTGAATGTGGTGTGTGTTTGTCTTTGTGTGTGTGTTTTATCTGTTGCAAAAACCATTTCCCCAAATGCGGGCATCTGAGGCCTCGATAGGCATCAGGAGGTCCCTTCCATTCAACGAAGTCTACATCCGTGTGTGTTTTTGTATATGTGTGTACATGTGGCTGGTGTGTGTATCGGCATATCTGCCACCGATGAAGTGTTAAATTATAAAGCGTTCAGATATGGTGGCATTGTTTGCTACAGTTCTGTCTGGGTGCTTAGCTTTTATGGCAGATCAGGAGGTGACAAAACACTCGATGCGGTGACATGGCTACGTAGATTACATAAACGCACACACACACAAACACAGAAAGATTGCGGTTTCATACACTCTCATGATAAGACTTTGGCAGCTGAAATCCTTCCATAGGCTAACACAATGGCCTTTCTTTTCGCTGCCTAACAGGTTATTTAGCTGGCAGTGGGCTGAGGCAGTAGAGGAGGTGTAGGCTTGCTGGAGAGTGACAGGAAGAGAGGGAATCTATCATGTGAGATGCAATGAGAATCAGTGTGTGAGTTTGATCATGTGCACACACACTTGCACCACTATCTCTCTGATTCCATCTCAAACCCATTCTCTTTATCTCCCTAATGCAAATGCACCTCTACACGGCAGGGAGGGCGAAACATGCAGACCCCCCCCCCAAAGAATACGCACATACACATTTGCACGCTTAACACATCTGTAATAGCATGCAGGATTTCTCTTAACTTTGACAAGGTGATACGCCCCCTCTGAATTCATTCAGCTGTGTGTGAATCTCTGCCTGTGTGTGAGCACATGTCTGCCTGAGTATGCTATTTATAGTATTGGGCGAGATACAGAGGTATGTAAATGTAGAGAGCAAGAGTGAGAGAGAAGAAGTGTGTTTTTAGTGTCTGACTTCAGTGACAGTATGTGTCTCTTTGTGGTCCACGTGCTTCTCTGTGCACACGTGTAGGCTGAAATGCATGTAGAGATGTGCTGTATGATAGTCTGTGCATCCAACAGAGAGAACCACGGTCAGTACCAGGCTGCACTTTAGAGATACCACATAGGCGTTTCTGATCTCTTGTTGCATTCCGCCATGCCCTTCATTGGATGGTTTAATTATGGTGCTTTCCATACCCTCAAATATGGAATTGAGTTTGAAAATGTGCTGCAAAGACACGTATAATTGCATCACTTATGTACTTGCATATCTGGATGTATAAAGAGAGACTAGTTTTCAAAAGAATTTTATCCTCAGCACCCATTGGAGGTGTGGCAAACTGAAACTGTGTTTGGACCTCAGATGTGAAGTTATTAATATATATTTATCTTCTTCATTATACTAAAAACATACTCAACATACATAGGAAGTTGCCAAAAAAGGGCAAAACTTTAGTTTATTTGCATCTAAAACTCATATTGCAGGCACACACACACAAACATCAGTACACACACACACACTTACACATACACAAACAGCTTTATCCTCATCATAACCCAATATCAGTCCCACACTGATGATGTCGTCTCTCTTTCCCGACTGTCATCGGTGAGCAGCATGAGTGACAGCGGTCATCCACCAATGACGGCTCATTAATCAAAAGTGCCAGCAACACCTATTATTGCACCATGCTGTTACCATGGCAACAATAGGAGGGGACGGCTGAGCTGAGGGGACTACCTCAGCTTTGCCCCTTGCGCTCGGTCACTCAAGGCCCATGCCAATCAGTGCCAGTCAATGCCAGTTTGAATTGGCAGGGCTATATATCATAATAGATGGACTGCTCTCCCAAGTGTCCAAGTTTTTTCATATGGAGCCAATGAAGAAAGATGGAAACTGTCAAGCAGTTACATTTTAATGAAAGTCAGTGCTGATACAGAATACTTTGCATTATCACTTTACATATTACTTTGGTATGTTTGTTTGTTTTTGCAGTTAATGTGTATATGGATCTAAATAGTGCTCAAAACAGAGACACATTTTGTTGGAATATAATTAGTTAGTTAGTTAGCTTATGTTGTTATTATTCTTATTCTTCCATCACAGCTACAATGAAGTTTAATAGAGACAGTTAATAAAAATTGCAGTTTTAGTCCGAGTCATTAAGGATGCAAGCAAAAATGCAACAACAAGATATGTTGTGTTTTGGGAAAAGATTGCAACAATCACTGTTCACCTCTCCACCCACACATACTTGACTGTACGGTATCTGATTGCAACAAGTTTGTGCCTATTCTATAGAGGTTGTCCGAACTACTCTGCTATATTTGAAGTAGATTAGAAGTAGTACTTTCCATGAAAATTGGAAAATTAGTTATGTGTTGCATATGAGCCATTACTTGTGTATAAGGAATAGAGATGCATTGTGCTTGTCTAAGCAACCTGAGAAGGATTTTGTTTGCAAACAACTGAAAACAATATTTTAATCAATTTATTAATACAGATTCACCCTTTTTTCACCGTCTCTCTCTCTCTCTCATAGAGACACACACACACACACACACACACACACACACACACACACACACACACACACACACATACACACACATACATCTGAAGCATGCAGATATATTCATTACATTTAAATTCCTCTGCTGACATGACCCAAACACTGCAGTTCTTAAATTCCTAAAATGATTACATTTCTCTTGCAATGCATCTTCTGTGTCTGTCTTGTTGTAATGGTTCCTTATATTATTTCTACTCATCTTCACTTCATTGATACATACAATACAAAAACATAACATTTGAATATATCTCCAATGTAAATAATCCTTGTTGTATGTTTCTCTGCAGCTGTCAAGGGTGCCAGTGGAGGCCTGCGGTCAGTATGCAACCTGCAGTGAATGTCTTGGATCAGGAGATCCCCACTGTGGCTGGTGTGTCCTGCACAACATGTAAGTACTACTAGAACTGTCCTAGACGTGTACAAACACACACACACCCCTGTATTTTTCTATTTTGCTTTCATTTTCCAGGCGTACAACAATTATTATTGTCTCACTTCCTTCCAGCACATTCACAAAGCCTCAAACTTACTAACCAGATGGTTTCTTTTTCTTTTTTTGCTAACAATGTGTTTGGATTGTTAGCATCCCTTACCTCCATGACACCTGGGCCCATGCCCAGTACTCCATCGTTGCAGCCCTTGAGCATTAAGGGACTCCTCTAGCCAACCCAGGTCAACTCTCAGATTGCTTTCCTGGGGCTCGGCCTTGTGCCAGTGTCCCCCTTGGATCCATTACCAAACCTAACCACTGGCATTGTTTACCAGCCCTGAAACCAGAGCCTGGTGAGAGCACAGACACTGGTGGGCACTGCCAGGGCTCTGATGGGCACTGCTCCAAACTTGAGGAGTTGACACGAGGAGAGTGATAGCTTCTGTTATTGTAACTGAGCTGGAAACTGAAAGATATCCGAGATTATCTCATTAACCACAATTCACTCACTCTGTACCCTGCTAACCTGTTCTCTTTCCTGCATTTTTTTCTTTGCCTTTAAGCTTGTCTGTCTGTCTGTGTCACTCTCTCTTTCACACGCACACACATAAATGCACACAAATTCGCACATACCCCAGCTGCTGTCAAACCCTTGTCCCTCAAGATTGGAGTAGAAGATAGTGCTTGCTGGGGGCAGGGAGATTTCCCACTCCACTGTAAATTGAAAATTGGTTTCTTGTGTTGGTGCTAGCCCTTGGGTAGACTGTGTCTGTCTGTCTGTCTGTCTGTCTGTCTGTCTGTCTGTCTGTGTCTGTCTGTGTAAGTGTATAAAACTGAGTACATTTGGGACCTTCCTCCCTGCTGGCATGAGAGGACATGGTGAGGACAGAGAAGCTGTGTGTGTGTGTGTGTGTGTGTGTGTGTGTGTGTGTGTGTGTGTGTGTGTGTGTGTGTGTGTGTGTGTGAAAATGATAGATTTAGAAAAAAAGAGATGAATGGCAAGATGACAAAGAAAGAGAGCCAAGAGTATAGCAGAGACTAAAATAGTAAATTCCTAGAAACCTATAAGGATGGTCATCCTGCATACAAACTTCTAAGAGAGAAGAACTGTGAAAAAGGGCTGAATGTGATAAATTGTCAGTTCTGAAAAGGGTCTTAGTGGGGAAAAAGAGCAAGTTTGTGTGCAGCAGAGTGAAGGAAGGAGAAATAGAGGATGAATGTGTTTGAGGTCTCCAGGGCAGAAAGTGCATTAGCAGACAGAGGACACACTCTAATGGGTTATGGGTCACATACCAGGGGTTAGAGGCAAAGTCTCTCACACACATGCACACACCCATGCATGGATTTGTAATGTATAGTCTTATATTAAACTCCTTCTCTAAACACCCAATACTTAACCAAACAATCAACCATATGGTGTATTCTTGAAGATGATTTATTTTAAACATTATTATAAAGATATAAAAATCAATGTACACACCACCAATAGCCATCATGCAGATAGGTGCTTTCAATTGAAATCAAATCTTAACTGTGTGCAACTGTATGTCAATATTGTCTGCATGTGAGTGCATGTTCGTTTTGTGTGTGTGTGTGTGTGTGTGTACGCACACAAACCCATTAACACCCTGGACATCCTCCCAGTCAGAGCAAATGGGTGGCCACAGATTGGCCTGTCACACTTAGCCTGATAGAATCGGCTCACCTCAGCTCACCCCTCTCTTCACTCGCATACACACAAGGGCAGGCACACACACACCTTTCTTGCTGGAGAATTAGTGTCAAGTCGCCAAAACGAGAATAGAGCCCAGAGAGAGAGGGAGAAAATAACCCAAATGCCACTTTAGTCGGTCTCAGGTGTCTAGGTGTTTGACCATCACAAGGGCAGAAAGGGAGATTACAGGTGTGTTTTGTGTGTGAGGTTGTGAATGTGTGTGTGCAACACAACTCCTAACAGTTGGACTCACAATTTTGGCCCTCCTTCACCCTTGTAGCACACTGACCCACAAACACACATAAAATACACAACCCACTATGACCGATTGACCACAGGTTAGCCTTTTCCAAAGTTCCTCCTCCTCCTCGCTCTCCATCTCCCAGCTTGTGAATTGCTTATTGTAACTGAAGCTCCCCTTGAGCCCCAACTCTACCACAGGGCAGGACTCTGCTATAGTCACTCCTGTTTGTCAGCTTTATGTAATTCTCTGTTATATTCACCTGTTTTAATCTTTGGCACCTCAGCTACTTATTCTATTAGCCCCGTTTTCTTAAGTCAACTTCCTGTAAAGTTGACATTTGTGGCTTTTAACCAAATGTCGTCTTCACCTGCAATTCTCAATAAACCCAGGAGTCATTTTACTACTTACTACTGCTTAAAACAATCGAAGGTGATTTAACAATACCCAGTATCCTTTGTTAGGCTGTCAAATGCAGAGCTCTTTTTAAAATTTTAAGTGATCTTCTTTATTCCTCTCTCTCACAAATTTAATTAAATATTGATTTACAGATAAAATTCAGTGGGACAGTCTGTAGTAATGCTAGAAGACAAAAGAATAGCAGGCTCATTAATGAATTCTATACTGGGTGTGCACTGGTTGTGCAAGTCACAAACATGCTAATACACGTGCACACGTGTAGATGTATACGTACATACTACACAACATGAGATATACAGTACTCTAAATAAACATTTCACCTTTTCCCTGTAGGTCACTTATGTTTGGTCTCTTGGGGATGATTATAAAATAATTAGCTTTCTGGACACATAAAAACACACACTGAGATGACATGACCTCAAAATTTATGCTTTGATGGTCCCTAAGCAAACTCCCCAAGCAAATGGCTCAGATATACTGTGTGTATGCGGCTCTCCACTCCATCCCCAGACCCCCTTTATTTAATGATATGTCACATGAGGACAGTAGTGGTGCAAGACCACAAACAGGCCTGATTCATAGCCTGATAGAGTACATCCCAGCACGTTGTACAAATATCCAAAGAAAAAAAATTCCATACAGACACAGGGACAATCTTAGCGAAAAAACAATGGGAACGTATTCGAGTCAAATAAGGTTTTTTTTATGTAGCCTAGTATGACAAATCGCAGTTTGCCTCAAAGGTAAAAATGGAAGAAACCTCAGAAAGAAAAAAAGGGGAGGGATCCCTCTCCCAGAGGGAGGGAACAGAGCCAGACTGTCTAATATCAACAGGGGGGTTATTCCAGAGAAGAGGGGGACAATAGGAAAAGGCTCTGCAGCCAGCTGACTTATTTCAAACTCTGGGGACTGACGGGAGTTCTGCATTCTGGGAGCGGAGAGCACTCGGTCAGTACACTAATTGCCAATTTTCAGAATACTTTTCAGGAGGTATTTTTCAATTTCCCTTTTGTCATCAGTCTCTATTTTTATCATATTTGCAGTCTGTGGAATCACCAGACTGTTACTGTCAAACATCCATAATACTGGTCACTGTTCAAACCCCAAAGGAGAAATTGGCAGAAGGATAAAGAAAGTTGACAAAAGAAAAGGAGTGCTGCCTTGTAAGGTAGATAGTGTGACCGTGAATTAAAAACGCATTAAGTCTGTCCTTGGTGAGTAGGTCTGACACACACAGGCGCACACATACCTGACCCAAAGCCCTTCTCTCCAGGCATCTCAGCCATAACAAATGCCACCTATCCAGTGTGAGCTGAACTATTTGATATTCAGAAGATCCTATGTCCTTCATTTTCCTCTCACTTCCACTTGAGTATCTTGGCAGAATAACATTTGTATTTATCAAGAAGTGACTCAAATAAAAAAGAAGACATTTAGATAGATGTGAAACATAATAAAGTATCACTGCTGAAGCACAAACTTATAAAAGGAGCAGTTATCCTTCTGGAATAGATATATCTTATTTTATGTAAGTCAGAGCTTTTAAAAGTGGGAGACACTGAGCACAGCAAAACAGCAAAACAACAAGGAATTTTACAGCTTCCAAGGCGCTGCTATCCACTTGTGTGTTCTGAACATTTGTATTTTTACTATAGTAATAGACCACTAGCACAAAATCCTCTCATGCTTGCCTCCAGGCATGTGATTGGCCAGGAGGCCTGTTCAGCCATTACTTGAATTGATTAACCTGACATTACAAAACGTAGCCAAAGGGAAACCAGTGAATGAGTGCCCATAAGTGAATGGCAGCATCTTGATGCACGCAGGGTCAGTCTGCAGTGCTGTTGAGAAAAAAAAAACAATAGAGAGATGTTCTGTGAATTATAATGGAATATAGTTTAGTATATAATATAGTTCATATTTAATCTTGCGAAAGGCTTTTCCAGGCCAAGGTTAAAGATTTTTCTTTTCTTTTTGTTTCAATGAAACAAATGTGAAAAAAGGCACTGTGACTAGTACACTGACTGCAGACCAAAGGCTTAAACAATTCATATTTAATAACATATAGCAAAGGAGCCAAAACACAAGGAAGAATTCACACACTCTTCCACCTGCACTTACTTTGTGCTGCCAGTAGGTGTGTTGAGAGGAACCGCATGAGAGGACAGCATGTGGTTTATCTTCAAAGTGTTCGTCCAGATAGTTTGTTGTTCCCAATCAACCTTGAAATCACCTCACTGGTCTGAAAGTAAACAGAATGCAAGCTCTCTCCCTCTCTGCCTCTCTCCGTCTCCCTCTCTCTCTCTCTCTCTCTCTCTCTCTCTCTCTCTCTCTCTCAGCATTGCCTTTATTTACTTTATAGATCGGTGAGAGGAGCTGTTAGAGAGAACACCGGGGAAAGAGGAGAAAGGCAATCAATAGTACAGGGAGGAAATCAACAGGAGTGGATGGTGCACCTGTGTGTGTGTGTGTGTGTGTGTGTGTGTGTGTGTGTGTGTGTGTGTGTGTGTGTGTGTGTGTGTGTCTGTGTCTGTGTGTCTGTGTCTGTCTGATTGCAGTCATTGTCCTTGACAAACACTGACCATTCATTTAGAAAGTCAAATGCTTTCATTTGTAGACACAGTCCGCTATTCATCCTATCAACTATATATTTTTCGAGCTCACCAGAAAACTTTGAGTCAGCCCCCCCTCCCCCTCCTGCGGTTAGCCCTGCCACTATTCGAGTAAACCCGAAGCCTCACCTGTCAACCAAACTGTCTTGGCCTATCACAATCATGCTCTCTTCTGCCGAGATGCAGGACTTATGCTAATGCCTGTCTAGCTCGGCAGGTGAAAGGAAAGTCTTCACTCATATCAGCCCTCCTTTTCATCATTCCCTTTCTTTCCACTCTTTTACCACTGACACCAGATGTCATACTCTGTCAGAGGAGAGTCTCATAGAGGACTCCTATAGAAGATTACCTCTAATGGAGTATGTAAGAAGCATAGGGGTGGCCTATATACAGTAGAATACATAAATACATACTTGCATATGTTATGCATATGCAGTATTTATTCTACAATCCAGAATTTAAACAGACATTGTGGATAAAAACAGGTGACTTTGGTATTCTGCATATTCCATTATAGAGTCCTACTTGTGTGATATATGTCTAGACCTAGTAAGGACAGTTTTTGTAAATCACAGTCACAGGACATTACAGCAGAGCCATCTTTTAAGTTACTTTTCTTTTTGATTGAAAGAAAGTAATTTTCCAATACTTAATGTTCCAGCAAATCTCTTGGGTTTTGTGTCTTACTGTTTTCCTTTAAACACTAGTCTGACATTACATGACTTTTTCTGTGTGGTTTCCATCCACACTTCAACCCCTCTAAGTAAGGCAGGGGCACTTCTGCAACAAGCCAATATGTCAGAAATGTTATTGCTACGTTATGGATATGTTACCTCCCCTAATGCCGGTCTGTCAGCTGTCAGTTTTGTACGTGGTTAACTAGGCTGTCAACGCGCCTGTCATGCGTGACAGCCAGACAGATTGGAAACCATATTTGGAGAAGTAGCATTGTCAAAATGAATGTCATCATATTTTGCATGGATGTTGAGAATATCTCACATTACTTTGTGATATCGGTGTCATTTCGGAACAAGTGGTGCTAATGTTGCAATATCTTCACATTAATAATTGGTTTGACATATCTCAATCTCTGCTTTTGGCTGCGATCGGAGTAATATTCCCAGAGAGCTGAAATCATTGTCTCTTTCTCACTTTTTCATTTAATTTTTTTCTTCCTAGCCTCTTCCTATCGTCACTATCATTCAAATCACACTCCATCTCCAGCAGGCTTATCATACATATTTTTGTTTGTATGTGTGTGTCAGCACATATTTATGTGTATCTGTGCCTCCATAAGTCCACTCAGCCTGTATATATTTGTTTATATACACCAGTTTCAATGGGTGTTTTGGTGCATCGTACCCTATCATACATTTTTGCTTGTGCATGCATGTACACACATGTAATCTGTATGTCAGATCCCATTATTTTGTGTACTCAGAAGCATGTTTGACCATAAACAATATCATCCTCCTACTCCTTCTAACACTTCTTTCCTCACGTCCTTTCCTCTCAATACTCATAAACATCGATCCCTCCTTCCTGAAGTGGAATGGGGACAGTAAAGTCATCTGTGCTACTGCCCTCAGGCAAATGTCTTCTCCTGGTTCATTAGAGAAGGTCTGTCTGTAAAATCAATAGTAAACTTCTAGAGGTAAATTGTAATACACAGGAGAGTCCTTATGAATCAGAGGACCTAGACAGCACTTTGGTAGCATTCCGGTTTATCAAGATGAACAGATAAGATAAATCTAAATGCTTTGGTGAAGTTATATTTTGGGGTCACATATTCAGCACTTGATAAACAGTTGTCAAACACATGTACAAGCTTATTAGGATGATACAAAAAAGTTCAAGAAGTCATAAGTAAAACACAAAAAGGCTGATAAAACTTGCAAGTCATGCTACAAAGCTTCTTGTCTCCTAAATCCTTTGTTTTCCCAAGACATTTTTGGTGCTGTCAAACGAATAACCTTTTCAGAGGAAAAAGCTAATTGGCAGATCCATTGAATGTTTTTTCTTTTTTCTCCTTCTCATATTAATTCTGCACCACCGCTACCTGTCGCTGTGTCACAGTCATCCGTTACCACAGTGTGCTCATTATTGTGGTATGCCACACTAATGCTAATTAAACTGCAGTGCCACAATTAGCATGCTACCAGGGACTCGTGTTTGGTTGTGGTGACTACTAGCCTCCCCCTGGAGATGGCTGTAAGTGCTTTGAAAAAATATTGTTGGCAGAGATAGGAATTGTTCACACCAAAAGAAAGTTTTTCTTCTAATGTCAGAGTGAGATCTAACACCAGGCCAGACCATGTGAATTGATATCAGAGGTCAGGCTAGAAAGTAATTGATATTCCATATGTAATGATTTATGTGTGTGTGTGTTGCACAAAAGTGTTGCTGTGCATTAGTTACATAGTCTACATTTAAATCAGCCAGCTTGTGTTTTATGTGTTGCTGATGTAATGGATTAACTGAATGGAAATATTTACATAGATACAATTTGAAATTAGTTTATTGTTGAAAGGGTCAGCTGTGAGGAAAGCTACAAACATCTGAAGTTATATCAAAAGGTTAATTTATTTGATGTTTATAAAGAAAATGCCTTGTGTAAAAAATGTGATTAGCGAGATTTTTCACCCTTGTGACCTAGCCAAGATGCAAGGACAAGAAAAAATAGAATATAATGAAAGCAAAAGAAATGATAAACGAAAGCTTTGTGCTCAATGGGAAAACAGTCATGTTCGTTGCAGTATCATTCATGACTTGAACTAGATAAGGAATAAAGAAAAACAACAATCTAGCAATAAGCAGCACAAATGCCAGTATCTTGACAAACTGCAGTGGGTCTTATTTTGGAACAGCTGGACTATCAGCCTATCTAGTCACTAATAGATTCCCAATGAAGGGATGTGTCTGGCAAGTACTAGACTTTAGTTTAGGCTTCTCGTGTGCATCCACTCTGAATACACATCCACTTCTGCACTTTGAATCTCCTTTGAGATCAGAGCATTCCTGGCAGACTTTAATCAAATTCCAATACAACTTACTGATTTTTTTTCAGCGCAAAAGACCTGGCTATCCAAATAATTACTGACATATACAATTTTAGAACCCTTTATATCACAAGTTAAGCTACTTAAAATTTGATAATAATAATAATAATAATAATAATAATAATAATAATATCCCAAAGTGGAGGAACTGGATTTGGTTTTAAACAGTCACAAAATTACTTGGTCAAATCTCAAAGTTAAATTTATTCAAAGTTGTTTCTTTGATCTTGAGATCCCTGCATCCATGGCACTTGCTCTGATGTCTGTGCCCAGGGGAGGATGGCCATCCCTTGAGTATGGGTGACTGGTTCCCCCCCCTTTGCCCCCACCCTCCACCTCTCGCTGGATGCTAAGGGAAGTTGAGGGAAGGGAACAAGGCCAAGAAGTGACAGGGGCATCAGGATGGAACGGAGTGCTGCACCTCCCAGTTCCCTCTGAACTGTCACCATAGTATGAAGAGACACACACACACACACACACAATCAACCTAGCCCAAACACACAAGCACATATACAACAGCTGCATGCCCACTTTTAAGTCAGGACCATTGCTCACCGTCACTTAGTGTCACCCTACCACACACAGGGAAACACAGACACTTGAAAATGGACATGCTCACACACTCGCAGTGGGGAAGGTGTGTTGCTTTTGTCCGGCAGAGCATGAACCAGACACAGGGACTGACAGGAGACAGAGAAGATGAATGAGAGATGCATTGACAACCAAAGGAAGTGGGTATAGGGTGATATTTTCCACACGATGAGAGGGGTGAGTGGGACAAGAGGGAAAGAGAGGTTACATAAATTCAGAGAAAGAGAGAGTGGGGATGAGAAATCTTCCAGTCAAGAGCATAAATTAAACTCTAGGAGCAGGTACTCTTGTTGAGGATGTGAAGGTAAACACACACACACACACACAGATATATGGTTCATCTTGACTATGATGGAGAGCCGCTCTGGGAGAGGGTACTCATGCAGGTCACCTCACATGTCCCATCACATAGCTGGGGCTATGGCAACAGTGGCATAGTAAGACTATAATAAGCATGTAATTTAATAACACACTTAGAATTAGTCATGCGTGCCAAGACAATATATGTCATTTGTATCTGTATGTCTAAATTTACTCACAAGCTAGAGCTGTTTCCATAGTGGTAATACTGTTGTGGTAAAACAGTTGTTACCTGCTGTCAGGTCTAAAAAGAGCACTTTCAATTGTTCACTGTGCAAACAACTGGGCTTTTGTGTACCTTTTTATTGAGTTATTTTAAATAAGATTTTACAGACATGTTGTATGCATTTGCTCAGTAAACATTAGCAAATATTTTGGTCTTTATGTTTCACTACCAGCACCGATTTTCTTTCCCTGTGTGACACCATCTGACCAGCACTGACCAAACACTGGCACTAGATAAGGGCGCTTGCATTTTTTGCATGTTTCGCGGCTACCGTAGTTTCTCCTTTGTGCAAGGAATGGGAGGGTGAAGCGAGAGATGCAATCTGCAACTACACAGCTAGATGCCACTAAATACTACACACTATGTAAGACAAAAAATAAAAGATAAACGTGTATAAGACCTTATATATTGTATGTATTGTATACTCATACATTTCAGAGACTTGCAAGCACCCTACAAGTATAGTTTCAATGTGTCTCCACATTCAGAGTTACAAACTGCCTTGCGGCTGTGAATAAACACACCTTAACTCCGCAGGCTGGATATTGACTGCTTGGATCAATACTATCATATGCTGCCGAGTGCAGCTGCACACATGCAGGATCATAACACAATATATGGAAGATAAAAGCCAAGTGCACTACCGAGACCCCATTGAAAGGCAGCCCTCCAGTGCCCTGCACTATCACCCGCTCAGGCAGTTATGAAAACATCATCAAACAGGGTACTTCAATTCACAAATACCTTGGGAAACGCTGTAGATGCAATGCAATGATACGCCATTGTCTTCCCTTGTCACTGTCTGGGCTTTTATTTTATGAATGCAAGGTCAGGTTGTGTTTTGATGTAGTAATAAATGGGGCACTGATATATGAGCTGTTTGGAAACATTCCAATATTAGCTTTTATATTATTTGTCTGTCTTATCCCAGCTAAACTATCATGTTAGTTCTCTTTGTTCATCTTTAAACACAAAGAATGAGCAATCTTAGAACTCCCCATGAATATTTAAAAGTAAACGAGTGTACATATGTAATTAAGATGTACAAATAACCAGCAGTAGTGTAGTTAGTTGATGATGGAGTATAATTTCTGTCATTACAGTGTCCCCTCTGCCCTCTTTTTGTGTCAACAAAATGCTGCTTAATTGTCTAATTTGTTTTCAGAAAAAAAGATTTCATAAAACAAAATGTTTCAATAATTCAGGTGAAGAATTCTTAAAAATGTATTTTGTAAATGAGAGTAGTTGTCACACTCTTTAACTTCTTGCCCCCTACACACACACACACACACACACACACACACACACCTCTGAGCCAGACAGATAAAGCTGTTTAATATAGAGAGCCTGGCCTAATGGCATCTTCAGGGGCAGCACTTGCATCACATATGCTAGATAAACAGCCTAATAAGCCTGCCACACCATCCCACCATTAGATAGCTCTGCCAAGGAATTGTTTGTTTGTTTTTTGTGTGCGTGTGAGATAGAGAGATGAAGGAAGTTGGTGGCACAGCTCTTGACAGCTGCTAAAATTGCGTGGTGGAGTGTGAGGCACCAAAAGTCACAGCAGAGAGAAACAGCTGCTACTTGTTTGCCCGCAGGGCCAGATTGATGCAGCCGATCACCATCTATGCTAGTGTGTTTGTGTGCGTGAGAGAGCAATATAGGATTAATGGAGGTTGTTGGAAATCATAAGTGCTAATATCCCTAATTTCATTTAAATGTTTATGGAACATTGATTGACGAAATCAGGCTCTCTCCCTGCCCCATGCTGTTTTTCAGCCATATATTTTTAAGAGATCGTTTTATCTCATATGGCTACCTGTGCAAAGTCTCAGGAGCAGTGTTACTGTGTAATTTTCCGCTCAGCCGGTGTTCTTGCATTGGTACTATGTAAAGGGCATGGCTCAGAGATTTCTAGACTTGAGGGCAGCCACTCTGCAATTTCTGTGTCTTTGTGTATGGGCTTATATGAGAGACAGAGATTTTGTGAGTGTGTGTTTGTGTGTGTATGTGTCCACAAACGGGAGTAACAGGGTCATGGCCAGTGGGCCAGGTAATGACTCTCCCACCGGCCCCTCCATGTGGATTTCTGCTCTGTGGACCACCACTCTTAATGATAGCACAAGGAGGCACACTGACTCTGTGTGTGTGTGTGTGTGTGTGTGTGTGTGTGTGTGTGTGTGTGTGTGTGTGTGTGTGTGTGTGTGTTTGTCTGTGTCCAGCTGTGTTTATGTGTGTCTGTGGTCACATGTAGTGAGAGATGTAGCCAGGTTGAATGTAGATGTGTGTGATTTCACTGAATCCCTGTGACACAGCTCCTGCTCTACAGTACCTTATAGAGCCTCAGGCTATTAGTATGTATAGGATTCCATATAGTGTCTGATGATGCATAGGTAGTATGGTAATTGGGTTTCAACTGGACTACAGAGTCCCTGTTTGTTGTGCATTGATTTACCTCAAACAGCACTGTAAAGGCAGAAACCTAGTTGTAGTAATACTTGTAATTTCACTGCAGGGGAGGATTTGTTTTCTTGTTTGTGCGTAGAATTATGCATACACGTATGTATGAATGAGTTTTTGTATCTTTAGTGTGTATATGTACATGTATATACTAGTTGAATTACACTTATGTGTCTGATACTTACTGTGTGTGTGTTCACGTGTTTGTTTCCTCCAGTGACATGAGCATTTGATAGAGCTGAGGATGGCTGGACCTCGGCTTTGTGAGAATTTAATAGCTTTCATTTCCCAGACTGCTTGACCTTCTCCATGCCTCACATTAGATATGCATTACACCTGAAGTCTCACATGGCCAGATACATCTGCACCCTCTCTTTAGTATATTCTCTCTCTACGCTCCCCTGAACCCTGCAACCTGCGCCCCACTGATACTCAACTTGTTCAGCCACAAGGACTCAAGCCTGGAATGGTACTATGCCCCCATGCCTTTAAAATACCAAAGAATGCTGTATGTTTGATTCTTGTTTGACTTTGGCCCTTGTGATTATTTTTAATGTCATGACATTGTGTTGCATGAAACCCATGTACATCATAACTCTTTTTAAAGTTTCTACTTCTAAATTCTGGTGTTATTCTGTTTTCAGTTACCTGACAAAGTTCTGCTCTTTGAGTTCTTGTTCTCTTTGTTCTCCCTGTTCTTTTTATGTAGTTTTCATTCATTTACAGGGTACATCTCATTATGCTGGTGCACATTTCAAACCCAAACTATGAATCAAAGAATAAGTTGTTGTCAGCTATGCTCATTTTTAAGTTAAAGGTTACTTTTAAAGGTTACTGTATTCATATGCATGTCACTAGGCTTATAGTAATTTAAACCTATTTGAATTTATCCCTTTGTGTTGATTATGGGTATTTTTTGATCTGTGGGCACATACTGCACTGAATAATGTATAATAAATATGTATTCTAAACATTTTCGTCAACTAAATCATCAAAAGAGCTAAATGATGATGAATATTGTGAGATGAAATATATTATCCACAATACCATCTAGCTTTGAATGGCCATGACAGCCTCATCAGCAACAATTGCAGAGGCTAAAAATCCTTCTCTGCCCTCTTCTCAGCCTCACTCTAATTGTGTCACCTTATCAAAGGCTGGGAGAAACAAGAGTGCAGATTAGTTTCCATTCAGGGCCAATCTAATCCTTTCAGCTCGCTCACTCATAATGTATCATTGCCAGTCAGTCAAACAGCTCTGCACAACAGTGGTGTTTACCAACCAAATGAATAGATGTTGGACATCTAATTCTCCAGAAAAAAGATAGCCCCAGTCAGGCTTTTTATGACTGTTATTTGAAATCTAAATCGCTTTGATTTCTGGGGTTCTCTAAATGGTCTATTCTTTGATGTTTACAAAGGGTGGGATTGTTTCATATTGTTATAAACGATGCAATCTTTTTTTCTTTCAAGGTCTGTCTGGATAGTAATTGAAAACAATTATCCAGTGCTTTACTCTGATAATACCCACAACTTACATCAGCTAAACCATGTACGGCATTATCTTCAATATCCTTTCACGGAAGCCCCAAATCAGCCAGAGCAGCTACATAAATTCCCCTTCACAGTTGTGTGGACATTCGGGTTAATCCAAATCAATATGTGTACATGTTTTACACATTGGTGAGAGATTCAGTAAGGATGCAAGACCATTTCTTAAAGGTAAACGCATATATGTTAGTTGCTGTCACACACTAGCATCTCAGTAGGGTTTTCTGCTGGTATATACAGAAGAATGAACATAAACTTGGGGGTATGCCAGGAAAGAAATCACATAAAAGTAGTTTCAATATTTGAAGAAGTGCTTCCTCACAATGAAACAATGCAAGGGGTTGCATTGGTATGTAGATTTTCAAGATGAAATACAAACCAGAAAGTCCATTGGAAACCTTCTCAAATTCCAAAACACTGCAACATCCTGTATGACAGTGACTTTCTCCTGTCTCAACCTTTGCGAGGTAAACAGTGTTGGCGAATGGCGCAATGTGTCAGAAAGAATTGACTCAGGACCATGTTTTTTTTACCGGAGCATCCTGTGTTTTGTTGGTGTAGCACTCTGTGCACTTGCAATGGTCTTATTGAATTGAATGAGAAAACCCTGCGTGTTTTTGCAGCAGTGCCATTGTCCAACTCTTAGGGAGATAGAGAGGTGCAGAGAGAAGGAAAAAGTCTTCTGCTGAGTCACAGTCCCCGCATGGCTCGTGTCTGAGATGTCAAAGCTAATAATTCAACCTGTTGGCTGTTTCATCCTGCCCAGCAAATCTGTGACCTTCTGACTCTGAGAAAGAGATGTAACTTACAGTCCCTGCAGGGCTGTATGACATCAGCATAGATAAACAGAGGCCATCCAGGTGCCTGCAGTACAATTCACTGGATGCATTGCAACCTCTATTTATAACTTATATGACATTTTCGAGTTGGTAAAGTTTGTGAAGGAAAGTAAAATGTTTACAGTAAAAGCTGACATTGTAAAGGCTAGAGGGTTGTGTTCATACAAGGAGAATATATCATGATACATAACCATTGTAGAATCTGGGATAGTATGGCAGAAGGGTTCAACAAAGACACACACTGAAGCAAAGTAGGATATTAATCCAGTGTGTTTGCAACTGGTCTTTTCTTCAGATTGATGCTCTTTGGTACAGTTGAGTGTGGGTGTTTGTTTCTTTTTTAATGACATTTTTCATATTTACTGTACATTTGCATAACAAGCTCAACAAATTGGCCTCTGTCCACTTCTTAGAGCTTAGTGGTATACCCTATCTAATCATAATATATTAACAGGCCCCAGTCCAGATACGCCAGGTCTAGTTGTTGCACTCATCAGCTCACACTGCCTCATTATGTCTTTTTGGCTTGTAACTATATTAAGATACATTATAAAACTCTGCAGATTATAAAACACGTAGGCTGCAAATCCTCACAGAAGTAATTATTTCTCATAAACATTGTACACTGTGACTCACACGCATAAAAACCAAACCTAAAAATGTTATTTGATGTGAAACTGACATTAACAAGTCTTTGCATCATGTCTTGCTTACTCTGATTCCTTCTGGCACTGATTCCCTGCATCAACAGCCTTCCATCCCTCACTCGCTCCACTCGTTATTTATATCAGCTAGTGTCTTAGAGAGATGTCATAAACCTGGGTCATATAGATAGACCCAGTTTTACTTGGGCTGTGTCCAGAATGACTCCCTCTCATTCACTACTCCCTATATAATGGGCACTCAATAGTGAGCAGTAAATTGAGATCTTGAATATTTACTAATCATCATCATTTTGCAATATAACTGACAGGTATAAAGTCAAGAGTAATTTCTGCATCTGTAAAATGCAGCACATTGCATTGTGGGATCGGCAGAATGTAGTGTAGACTACTTTTTAAGTTCCATTGCAGAATTTATGAGGACAGTATAAATTTACACAATGTGGTCACTCAAATAAAATGTCAGACTGTTAATGTAGTGCACTCTGTGGCAAATTGGAAAGCCTTATTCAAAATCCAGCCTTTCTCAACAGTGTGTTGTGTGGATTGCATCACATGTCTCAATGCAAGCAATCTAATATACTTGTTTATTCACTTTTAAGCAGACAGCATTTGCAGGCTAAATGTCACCAAGAGAAGCAAGTCCATGGGCGAGTTGAGGGGTTGGGGTTAGTTCAGACATGTCTGTAATAACAGCAGGACAGAATGGTGAAGAAGACAGCAGAGATTTGAGCTAGAAAGTTGAAAAAATGAGAGAGAGCTTTGGTGAATTTTATGGGTATGGACTATGGAGCTGTAGGGTTTTTCTGTGCATACAAAGTGATTATTAAACTTTGGTAAAATCACAAAGGTTTCAGGGTCTAACTGCTGTAGTGGATGCAGATTTGTCTCCACGTATGGACAATAAACCCCATAAACAAAAAGACTAATGAGAGAAATGCTGAATGGGAGATTGCATTGAGTTACAGACACGAGTGGAATAGAGGCTAGCCTGGACACGACTCAGTGAGGTGTAAGGAGGATTTATCACCCCTGAGCACATCCCTCATAAATCAAAATACTTAGGATCTCTGTCTGGTTCGCCCACTGACTTCCCCGTGTGACAACCATAAACGTAACTGCACAGAAATTAAACATCAAATAGTTACCTAGTACATTTGTATTGTGTTTGTACTGTATACTGCACTTTCACATGGAAAGCTGGGGATAAAATAATAGAAGCACAACTTTTTTTGAAAGGACATTTCCTTTTCATGTAACTGTATGTGTCACCTGTAAGTGGTCTGGTGTTCCCTGTCTTCAAATGTTCAAGCAACAAGTGTATAGCTGATCAAAATTATCTGTGCTTGATTTGTATGTGGGAAGGTGCACATCATCCTATGCCAGGGCAAATAACATGGCCAAACCACACTGGCATAGACAGGATAATAAACTACACACATCTAGAACCTGGGCAATTACCACTGAATTAGAATTAACTGCATCTCATTACACATTGTCAACACAGACTAAGTTGAGAAATATTGGTTCATGGCTGAAAGCTTTTCTTGAAGTATATCTCCCTATACACATTATTGGTCTTGTATGACATAATTTGATTGAAGCTAATCCAAGGGCAACTGAGTGCCTTATTCCTTTATTATATGCTTAATATTAATTTATTTTTATCACTGTCCATTATTTTACCCTTGTAATTTCTTTATATCAGTGTCTTATACTGCTCTTAACATCCTTAAGAAATCAATAAAATGCTGCTGTTTATAAATATATTGAAGAGAACAGCTTATAGATGCATATTTATGGTGTGTGTATCTGTGTGTGTTGGAGAGAGCGAGATAGGGAGAAATTGATTGAATGGCATAAACCTCTATTCATCCATTTATTATTCAATTATAATGATTCAGTCACTCATAGTGATTCACTGAGAGAGATTGTGCCAGTAGACGCTAATAATGCTAGTCTTTTTGGCATGAAATTGATTTTTTTTTTACCAAAACAGTGACACTGTCAAGGAACAAGCACAACCAGCAACATCACTATACAAATACTCGCACGCAAATAAACACATACAAGACAAGCACGTAAACAAAACATCCTATTGAGCATCTTTTTACAGTGTTATTCCACGTGTGTAAACAGCAGACCTGTGGGTATGCAGGAAGCACAGTAAATGTATATGTTTATATGAATATTTGTAGGTGAAAGTGTGTATTTCTGGGTGTCTGTGTGTGCTCTTTGCCTGGGGGTGCTTATATGATGTGGTCTTATTAAATCAGAGCTAGAAAAGGAGGAACAGACAGGAGTGATAGAGAAACACAAAGGAAGCCGAAGCGATTAAACCCCTACTCAAACCGGCTTAGCAGTGAAAGCTTCACAGAAAGCCAACAATGGTTGCCTTCCTTTTAAATCTTCCTTCTCCGTTTCTTTCTTTTCCACACTCTCTTCCTCTCCTGCACTATTTACCCCTCCCCCTGTTCTCTCCCTCTCTAAAACAGATTATTTCTTTTCTCTTTCTTTATGTCTATCTTCTTTGGGGCACGTTAGGCCGCTTAATTTTACAATACTCATGTCAGGTCAAAACCCACCCTCCCTCAATCTCTCCAATTCAGGATAAAAAAAAGCTTCTTGCAGCATAAGGTATTACTGTATCTCAGACCTCAACCACCTCAAAAGTCTTCCTTTCATTCATTCATTACAAACCTCTTCCTTTCTTTTCATTCTTCTCTTTCTCTAAAGGAGTTTTAGGGGACTCTGGATTTGCCAGGTTGTTAATTGCACAGAACATTTTTGTCTGAATCAATTGGGAACTTGCATAAGTTTATGAGAGGATTAGATGAGAACAGGAGCGTGGGTGTGTGTTTGGAGAGAGGAGTAGAAGGTTGAGGTTATAGCGCAAATGGGCCCGATTTCTCACAGAACCATCATGTATCAAGAATTTTAAGCTTCACCAAAGTTTGTCAGCTGTAATATTTAACCCATTAACTTTCCACTGCAAGTCTAAATGGAAGTGAACTGCAATTCCTTCCCACCAAACTATGTGGAGTTATCTTGCAGTATGTCAAGGGATAGTGTTTGAAACAGGAGCCAGTAAATTCCTCTTACAAGACAAAGGGTCCAGTCCTCCAACTCCCTAAACCACTGTAGTGGACTGGATTAGACCACCTGGTGTGGTATTAAGAGGCGGAGGAATCCATCCCTAACCCCCCCCCACCAACATCCACATCTCCACCTGCACTTGGCATTGCCCATGAATGCCAGTCATTAAGACAGCATTACAAAGACAAGGCCTACCTCTTTCCCAACGGGCTGGCTCCACTTCCACATATAGAGCCACCATTGTTTTAAATGCCACTGCTCCCACCCCCTGGAGACCGGGTTTCCATTCACTGGCCACTGTGGCTAGTACACTCCTAGAGAGGAAATATGATAAATGTGTCCAACTCCGTCTGTCAGGGAGCGGCGGGACATTCTCTTTTTTCCCATGTGCCAACAGGTGAAAAGGGGTAAGCCCTGATCAGGTTACTAGATTTGTGTGTGTGTATGTGCATTTATCATCCATGAATAACACCCCCTCTCTTGTGTTTTTTTTTTTTTTTTTTTTCTCCAGGTGCACCAGAAAGGAGAAATGCGAGCGCTCATCAGAGCCCCGTCGCTTTGCATCAGACATCAAGCAGTGTGTGCGTCTCAGTGTCCACCCAAACAACATCTCAGTGTCCCAGTTTAGTGTCACGGTGAGTGAAAACACACTACTGGCTTTTCGTAATAAAATGTGGTCATATTTTAATTAGAAGTGCTTCAACATATTTTTTGTTCACTAAGGAAGAAACACTTCAGCAAGCATTTGTTTTAGTGGAGCCATATTGCAGTAAGCAGTGAGGCTAGCTGAATGTGTTTCTGGTGAGAAAATCTTGTCTGGCAGATTGACAATATCACACACTCAAGCATAATTTGTAATGCGATGTAATTATGCTCTAGATACTGATTAGTAGCCAGTGTTAACTCTATAATCCTGCTTTACATCATTTTACTGCCTGCCAACATGCATCCTTCAAATCCTGACCCTGACAACTTACAACTTACATTCCCGTCCAGTTGAAATAGTCTCACAACATATGTCAACAATCATTAACAGCACACAGTTTAGCTTCAGCTGTGTTTATTGTGATTGTTGGCAACTAAATGCAGCACTTTTTTCCCCTGGACATTTTGTTCTGCCACATTTCAAGGGTCTGAATGGTTTTTGAATGTTTAAGTGTATTGATTGGTGTGCAAGGAGCTGTGATACATTGCAACAAAAGTATGTCTCTGCAGGAATTGGAAAAAATACAAATGCTAGTTGGGTAGTTGTTTTGATTCTGAGTTTGCACTCAAACGTGCAAGAGTATGTTATATTATAACGTATATGCTTTTTTAGCTGATTAGGATTATGTTGCCTTTGGGTGAAATTAATAAAATAGAGACCTGTGGCTGTTTCCTCACTTTAACCCCTTGTACTGCTCCAGACTTGGATCCCACCACCAAAGGCCCATTCTGATTTGACAATTATTTCTCACTGGGACAGGAACAAGGCTTTGCTTCTAATGTTTTTAAGTGACCGTTTAGGTGTTTGTCTACACCCAAAGCTGTGTAATTTTACAGCATGCACAGGAGAAGATTGATATTGCCTTTACACATCGTTCTATTTTATGTCTTCCAAGGGTTACTGTTTTTCTTTATCAAAACTCAGTGTGCTGAAAGATATCCTATTTTAAAGGTTGGAACAATGAATGTTATGAAAATCTCTTTAACCATTTAACCACAATGTCACATTTCAATTCCCATTTCCTGTCTAATGGTGGTTTGGAAATGGCTTTGTATCTCAGAGACCAAGTGCATAAACATCCAATATGATTTTCTAAGGTCACGTCTGAATGACTATTCTACATCCGTGTTTGCTCTGAGGGTCACATGAGAGGTGTTGATTTTCTGAGGTATACCTCTGCATCACTCTAATGATATTCATGGGGTGTGGGTGTGGGTGTGGGTGTGGGTGTGTGTGTGTGTGTGTGTGTGTGTGTGTGTGTGTGTGTGTGTGTGTGTGTGTGTGTGTGTGCGTGTGTGTGTGTGTGAGCCTTTAGAGAGTGTTTAACCTTTTCCCAGCGAGCAGGCTTTACCCAAAGGCTATGCCACACATCTCCCATCCAACTGATTGCAGGGCAGAGGCTTGTGCCAGACAGACAGGTGCTCCTCCTTGACCTTTGTGTTATTAAATATTTGTTTGGAAAGATAAGCCAAGGCATTCTCGAGAGCACCAGAGACCCTCCACTGCTAAAATTAGAGCCATTCTAAGAAAAAATATATTGTTTTCTTTTACATTTAATTCTATGTTAATGTGTTAATAATTTTTTCACGTATTATACAATCATTATGCTTAAAGTTAAGTAAGAGTACAATATCAGTAGTGACATTAGGCTTTAAAATAGAGAATGTAAGTAGATAAAAAGTAATGTCAAAACATGTTTTTCTCCTCTGTATTTTTTCTGGTATCAGCTTTTGAATAAATTCTCACCAAATGTTTGCAGCCAAGACTTTTTTTCACCATGGCAACATGAACAGCCCATCATCACATATCTTCTGCATTAGATATGGTGTTTTGTAAACCACAGGAGGGCATTTGTGTATGCCTGTGTGCCCGTATGTTTCTGTTAACATGAGTTATTTTCATATTTATGCAGCCCTGCTGTGGCTAGACTTGGTCGTGACTATTCTAAATGTAATTGAGGAAACTCAAGGTCTGGCTGTATTCCCTCCTTTAAAAGGAAAAATAAATTAAAGCGAGAGAAGAAAAGGGTGAGAGGTAGAGTGAGCAACGATTGAGAGAGAGGATATGTAAGAGATAGAACCCCGGTCGTGCACTGTCCATCTTATGTGGGAAGCTGTGTATCTGTTCACACCCGCGCCGCCGTCTTTTCATTAAACAGCAATATAAAAACAGCGCAGGTCAGCCCTACTCTGCTGCTGAGGCAGCTTTCAGCACCACATCACAAGTGTACTATGGACTGCACCTCAAATCAATGCCTAGACCAAGGCCTGCTGCAGACATGCTTTTCCATCAATATGTATATTTTGGTCTTGACCCCACTCCACCTGCCTCCACGACCCTCTTTTTTTCCTTTCTTATTCAAGGACAGTGTTTTGTTTTTTATCTTCTTTTTCTTCCTGCACTACCTGAAACCAGTTTTTGCTGAGGTGCAGAGAGAGCTTACACAGCTTTTTCAAATGAAGAGGAAAGATTTGCATTCTCTATTTCCCAGAGTCCTCTTTTCCCTGTCCAGAAGCCTGTATGCCTGCACTTTTCTCTTCTCCTCCATTCTTCACTGTTTCATTCTTCACCCTCAGTCTTTCTGCTATTTCTGTCCTCCTCTTGTCAATAGTCTCTTTTCATCCTGCACTTTGTTTCAGCCATCTACATTCAATTGGCCCATTCCATCTCTTCTAACTCCTCATCCTTCCACTCAACCTGAGTTTCTGCTTTTACCATTTCTTTCACTCTCCTTCTTTAAAACGCTTTTTATTTTCTTGCTGAGCCAGAGAGTCAGCACATAAAATGGAACAATAAATCTATACAGCTCATCGATGACACAAGGCATTATGGGAGGTGACTAGGAAGCCTTGTGGCCATCAGATACGGGCTATTAACATGGCACGGATTTCAGTTTCAGGACAATCTTTGCCTTTCTGCATCAGTGTGTTTTAATGTTGTTTGGACGTCTGGGCAAGATGCATCTCATCACTGAATCTCTCATTCAACAGTCCCCCTGTGGCTCCTCTGGCCACTGACCACCCTGCAGATGGGCAGAACTTGCAGCTGTGCTTCTCGTCAGCAATATTGTGTTACAATCATATTTGAAGAACATATTGGCTCCAAAACACATCTGAAGTGCTCACAGATGTGGCAGTTTGAGCACTGTAGTCATAACAGTTGGGACATGGATCTAACTTCTTTATCTGACCATGGTCGCAATTATAAAAGGCACTTTGTCATGCTTCATCAATAGAATTAAACTGATGAATGATTTTTGCTGTGTCATGTGCTATTATGAATGTGAAGCCATTTAAGCTTGACTGAATTATCCCTACCTTTCTTTTATTTCAGAGTGTCAGAGCTACTGATCACTTTCATGTGTTATTTTTTTATAATAGTGAATATTTAGTATATTATTGCACAGAATGCTGACATCTTCTGTCTTTCCCTCTCTACAGTTGGTGTTGGAGGCCCATAATGTCCCAGAACTTTCTGCAGGTGTCAACTGCACCTTTGAGGACCTGGCTGAGATGAATGGCTTGGTGGAGGGAAATCGAATCAAGTGCTCCTCCCCCGCTGAGAAAGAGATGCCACGCATTGTTGTCGACAAAGGTAAGGGTGGACTTATTGCGGAATTTTTGCTCAAAAGGAAATGTACTTTTACATTGTAGCTGGTGGTGTATGTCACAGTGCTGGCATTTGATTTGATATTTACATTGTGAACATATACAGCATCTGTCTCCGCGTACATGACATTAACAGCAGTGATTAGCAAGAGAAAGCCTGCTGATAACCTGTCAAAGTGTGCCAGCATCAACTACTTATTAACATTAGAGCACCTGTTGAATACAAACATACTGTACATGTCTATCAGGGAATTATGCATTCATCTGGATGTTTTCCCCTCAGTCAGAAGCTACTCCTAGGGCTATGAGTGTTCTATGAATTTTTGTTTTCTTGTTGCCATCAGCAACTCAGTGGGCCTGGGAGCACTGCCCTAGGACATGTTTAGTAATTGAATGAACATTATTTATTAGACTGCTGTGGGATTTACTTACCACCCTCCCTCAAAGTGGAGATGCTCTAGAGGGGAGTTATGAGACCCCAGTTAACCCCAGTGCAAAAAAGGAGTGTGTCAAACAAGCCAAGTGTTTTTACTACAGTATTTCAGCTAATTTAGTGCCTGGAGATTACAGTCCCCATAGACAGTCTCAGTGTTTCCATTGCTTTCAAGAGGCAGACAGCTAAGACATTTCTGACAATATTCATTCCACGAGCAATGAAAGGAAAATATATTTTTCTCTCTCTAATTCCCCTGTTCTTAACCTCCCCTCTCCGTGGTCGCATAAGCCTGGTCTAATTGAACAAAGCTCCCATCTGGGAAGGCCTGTCCCCAGGCATGCAATCCTTCACCAGCACTCATTGTGTCCTCATGTTGAGATAATGAAGATGCCATTTCCTCCAATATTTCCACCAAAAGAAAAGATGCATAATGAATTAAAAGAGAAAATAGATGATCCATCAATAATACTTAAAATGTACACACAAAGGAATATTCACTGATGTTTTTAGACCCAACCACTATTGGTATCAGAGCTCTAAAGAAAATGGTATTCACAGCTATGTGTAAAAATTGTATCTATGAATTGTTTTGTAGATATTGGAGCCAGAAAGCAAACATTAGATAAGTATAGCCTTAAGTACAGACAGCTAAAGTGAGCAGACCATCATGAAAGAGACAGTTTTGGGCCTCAGCTGTACACATGTACGAATATGCAGCCAAATGAACAAAAGCTTCACACATACATACACTGCATGGACAAACACACAGCACCACTGCAATAAAGTAATCCACAGATAGATAGCACATGTGTACAGATGTACGGCTGACAGGGAGCCTGAGGGTGCTTTGGGGAATTAAAAACATTTGTTCAATGTTTGCCATGTCAACCACATGTAAAGCTGGTGATGCTGCCATCGTGCAAATATGTACTCTGAGGCTCACACAAATGAAGCATACAGCATTTCTCCCCATTTTTCGCTTCATTTTTCTCCAGCACCCGCAAACGCACACAGTTATATCCTTTTCAGGATTTGTCTCAGATGGAGGCAAATATTCCACATTTTTGCCTATATCTGAACCTTTCATCTTCCATTTTTACTAGTTCTCATTAGTCTTAGCTTGGTTGAAAGAGAGAAAAGATTGGAGAGCGACGGATGGAGCGCAAGAGAGAGGGAGGGATAGATAGTGTTAGCAGGCTTCAAGGTAACATTTAGGTGGCCTAATTAGGACAGATCCGTTGTCAGCGGTGCTTTACCGTGATTGATGAATGATTCCTTCTTTGTTAGAGAGATGGAGAGAGACACGGGGGAAAAGAAGGAGTCACAGTGTGGAAGGAAGCAAAGAGACCTGTGTGTAGAGATAGAGTGGGGATGAGAGACAGAGGTACAGAGGTAGTGTAGCGAGAGAGTAGTTAGATGTGTGGATGTGCTGTTGAATTAAACATGAACTCCTTCATTAGGGCCAGACAAAAGGACACTCCAAATACAGATGAGGCGCAAGCTTGCATACACACACGCAGTTACACACACACACACACACACACACACACACACACACACACGCACACACACACACACACGCACACGCACGCACACACGTGGTTCCTGTTTCATCTTCATCCCCCTTTACCTTGTCAAAGACACTCTCAAAGACTTTTCCAGGGGAATATTTTCCATCCCAAGGGAAATGTGTGTGTACCAGCTTCTATTGTCTCTTGTAAGACTAAGGATAGGGAGACTTAACCCAACAAAACCCTTCTACTCTCCCATTCTCTTAAGATACTGCCTTTACCACTGCAACAGGCTGAGCATCTGTGGCTCAAAGCAGTGCAGTCATCTTTCCTTCATGGGAAAATCTAATGTGACTAGACACTGAAAAAGGATATGTGAACAAGTGAATAAAATGATTATCATAGAGGCAGGGGTTCTTTAAAAGTGTCTACCCACTGCTAATGCTGGAAAAGTTGCTGTGACATCCAACCATTATCATTAGAATACACTTTTGTTTCTCCTATTTGCTTCAGTTGAATGAAACCTCTTATTAATGGGTTCAATAAATGAATTCTGAAACAAAAGCCATACTTGCATCTATTAGTTCTTGTTCTTTTACTCATCTTTTTACCTGAATATAAAATATTCTGGCTACCACTGTGTATCCAACTATTAATCTTGACTGTGATCTATTTTCTCTAGGTGACCACCAGATTGTGCAGCTCTATCTAAAGTCCAAGGAGACAGGCCTGGCATTCGCAAATACCAGCTTTGTTTTCTACAACTGTAGTGTGCACAAGTCGTAAGTCTATGAATAGCTTAAAAAAAACAAAAACGTTGTCATTGATTCTTAAACTGTTGGAAATGTATTATATACATAAGTAAGTTGGCATATTGAGCTTCTATGCTCTAGTGTATTTGCTGCTGTTCAATACTAATTCAAAGCACTGTCTTCCCTCTCCTCTGCTCTCCATTCAGATGTCTCTCATGTGTGAGCAGTCCTTACCAGTGCCACTGGTGTAAGTACAGGCATGACTGTACCCACGACCCTCGCACATGTTCCTTCCAGGAGGGCCGAGTCAAGAAGCCTGAGGTGAGTCCCAAGTCAGGGCTAGTGATAAAAGGGGTTTACTTGATTTAAGTTTTTCTAACTTTTAAGTTGACTCCATCAGAACGCCCCTGTAGGTGCTGCTAGGAGAGTGGAACACTCAATGGAGGGTTGAGCTGTTATCAGGAGGCCCAAAATTTCTAGCAGGACCTCCACCTTTAAAGACAATCAAACTACAGCCCATTAAGATGTTTAAGAATTTGCATACTTCTTAATGCTGGCTAGCTCTAGCCGGCTTCTTCGTATTGGGCCAGCTCAGTAATAAAGCATGGTGAAATAAATTGAGGGGAAATGTTTGGCTACGTGACACTAATAGCTATCATTCTAGGTTTCACATGCAAAAAGAGTTATGTTAAAAGGACTGAGACACCTTTCGGGTGTAGTGCTTCCATCTGGCATGGTCTCTTGGCATGTCTCGCTCTTGACTGCACATCAAAGGGCAGTAGAAACTAATAAAACTGAGCCATTTTCACTTGCCCATCCCTATTCCCTGCGACAGCTTAGTCTGTGTGAATTATCAATAGTATTGGCAGCCAGTTCTATTCCCGTCGAAGCAGAGCCCACTGTAATTAGGCTGCTCTGCTGCAGAGGACAAGCCACTCACTGGATGGGGTACATTCAGTGAATGCCCCCAACCCACCCACTCCCCATCCTATGAGAAAGGTCTCACTCAGATTTAGAGTCCCTGCGACAGTGGCGGCCTTCAGGGCAGAGCAAGTAGGTAAAGGAAGGTTTGGGTGAGTGCCCATGCATGTGTGTAACCCCTGGTACAGTATATGTGTATCAGCATGCTACACGTGTGTGTGTGTGTGTGTGTGTGTGTGTGTGTGTGTGTGTGTGTGTGTGTGTGTGCGTGTGTGTGTGTGTGTTTATCTGAATACAGTTTTTCCCCGCCTGTACCCTGCCAAATCACGGTAGTTTTCAGGGGGAGGCTTTTATAGGGAGTTAGTGGCCTGTTAATCCTAGCCTGAGGTGAGCTATGATGAAGATCACTAGTGCTCATGTCTGGGTTGGCAGACGCTGCACGACGGGCAGGGACAAGCTTAGCCAGATTGCCTCCTTTGATGAGCAGTCTGCTCTCAATTGTGTTATTCCACCCATGTTTCCCCCGAGCCATTCAACCTGCGCAGATGATATTATTTTCTTTTTCTGCCTTTTCCATTATCCTTTTGAACCTTCTGCTTAGTCAGGCCCAAGCCTAAGTCTTTGCAGGTTTACTTTTCCAATTAACTCAGGGGCTGGTGGTCAATATTGACTGAGGATAATAATGTGTGAATCCTCTCCTATTGTGTTGCTGACTAAAAGAAACCATAAATAAAGGGAAGGGGATTTAGTATTTGCACATTAATGACATCCCTTTTTTTGACGTGTTGTTTCAGAAAAAGCAGGTGTTTTGCAGGCTTAATGACTTTTAATTTGCTTTTAATTAACCCCTCAAATCCAAGGTCATGTGTTTCCTTCCAGATTTTTGGTTGCCGTTTTGAATTAATAACTTAGACACACACACATACAAGCTTAAGATCATGCAGACACACGCACAACTTTTCATGGAATCATTCCCAAATTTCATGAAAGGCAACAAGTCAACTTTGCTTTGTGAAATGGGATGGCCTCTTTCTGCTGCAGATGACTTTTTGTGTACTATTACAATTAAGGGATTTCAGGCATTGATCTGAATAATCCCTTAACACTATGCTAATGATCGAGGCCAGGGAAGTCTCCCTACTGGTTGAGCTTGTTGTTAGTATGCATGGCAGGACAGAGTTAAAGCCAGGCCTGAGCGTATAGTGGGTGCCTTTTTATTCATGCCAGCAATGATATGGGCACACGGATCAGATGTTTGCCAACCAAGGCCACGTCCCTGTTTGCCCTCCACACATCTCAAGGACTTAGCCGTTCTGATGAGCCTCACTGACAAAGAACATGCATGCAGCTTCACTTGATTCCTCTGAATAAATAGCCAAAAGTTATTCCTGACCACTACAGTTGCATTGATTATAGAAAAGGCTGTGCCTGTTTACCCAATAAGCAGTGTTAGTTTACCTGCATATTTATCACTTTGTCTTACTGCATCCCACATCCATAAAGTGCACACATAGCCTCACCTAAAGCAACTGAAACGGAGGACACTTCCAGTTCTCTTTGTCTAATGAAAACCAAAGGAGGATAGTTCCCTTTCTTCTTCTTCTTCTGTCTGTCTACATCACAGCATGTGCATCACCTTAGCTGCTGCCAAGCCTTTCCCTAATATATTCAGCTTGTTGGGAGATACAAAATACACCAAGATATTAATGTTACTGAATATATATCATTACCCCTTAGCACTTCCCTGTATTTGTTACTTCTTGTCTGTGTTATGGTGATCAATGCCTGGGAGTTTATTTACCAGGAACCTATTGATGAAGTGATCAAGATAATTTTATTAAAGCAGCTAAATGCCAGCTGTAATAGCTGTTAGTTGCCAATGTTGGACAGGAATGGAAGAGAGACGTGCTTTGGTTCGATTCATAGACAAATCAATGTCATACACAGGCACTGACTGCTGAGGAGTCAGTTGAGTATTTACAGAGTGCAGGCCAAAGGGATAGGTCGAAATTCACAATGAAAGCAAATTACACAAAATGGGGGGAAATGAAAAGATGCTAAAAGTGAAAGACTGAAGTGCTTCATAATGCCATTGAACTGCTCTAGGAAAGGGATCTTTCACGGTTGCATACAACCTGGATCTTATTTTTGTTATTTCTATTGGTAATAATGTTATGAGTCACTATACGAGTTGCTGAGATCAGGAAATGAAGCTGTGTCGCTGAAAAAAAGAAACTGTAGAATTATTATCAACTAATTGTCTGTTGTAAACATCACAGTTTACAGACTAACTACTGATCTTACCATAGCTGTAGGTGAATACAGTTTTTCTATGTAATGAGGGATTATTACAGACATTTCAGGTGCACTAACTTTTGGTTTCACCTTGGAATAAAGTTTTTTAAAAATCTGGCTAAACTGTTTATAATCCAGCTGATCGTCTAAATACTTATGTTTGTTGCCCTGTCAGACTTAATTGCAGCAATTCTGGCATGTTGTCAGATTCGAGCAATTACCGTAGTTTAGTGAGTAAAATGTTATCACAACCAATAGAAATGATGACCAAAACTATTAAACCCAAGTTGTAATACTTCTAATGTTCCTTTAAGAGCAAGGACAGAGGTGCAAGGAGAGGGACCAAAAATGGCAGGAGAAAAGAGGGAGAGGTATTTAGAAGGAAAAAAACTTAAGGTGAGGACAGGACAGTGGGATAGAAACAAGGTAAGGAGCAGCAGGAAAGGAGGAAGGATGAACATAGAGCGGGAGAGTGTCTTTGCCCGAGGCTCTGTAGGAGATGATAAAACAGAGGCCAGTTAAGGGGAGTTCTTGGTAACCACAAGGGGTGTGTGTGTGTGTGTGTGTGTGTGTGTGTGTGTGTGTGTGTACGTGTACTGTATGAAAACTTAAGATCCTCTTCATCTTCACACCTTCCACTGCTATAATTATGGGCTTCTCTCTCTTTCTGTCTCACCCTCCCTCTTCCCTTGCTTCAAACTATGCCAAGGGCTTTTACATTCACAGTTCCCACTGTGCTGCCTACTCTCTGTCACTCTCCCTATCTCCACCCTTCACACCTCCCACCAGCCTCCAATTATCAGATCTAAGTAGGTCCCAGAGAAGAAAAGAAGTCAGGAAAAAGAGGAGGAGAGAGAATCAGTGAGAGGATAAGAGATAAGAGAAATGAGAAGGGTCAGTAAGCGAGATAGGACGAATAACACAGGCTGGGTGTAGAGAGATAAATGAAGGAGGGATAAAACATGAGCATCATCAGAGATGAGGTCAGGGAAAACAATGAGTAAGTGATGGAGAAAGGAAGAATGAAGGATAATTATGTAGGGAAAAAAAGAGAAGCGGAAAGTTGGTTGCCAGGAGTCAGGCTTATTATGTGGTTATGATGAGTCATGCTTTTGACAGGTACTTTTCTTTTTCTAGTGCAAGCCTTTGATTACATGACTGTAGGGCTGTCACTGAAGTTCACATCTTCACACAAAGTCACATAAACACATACATAAACTAGTCTGCTTAACATCTAGAATGTACTTTCTCGCCTGCTGTTGACCCATGCAGATGGTTTTGGTTAAATTTGTCCATGTTTTAAGATATCTTACTCAGAGTTCTCTGCCTACACCCCAATGTAATAGGGTAAAATGAAATTTCCATTTAAATAATCCATTGAACATGTTGTCATAGGGAAATAGTAAACTAGAGTGTGTTAATGAAAACTGTTAACAGTATGTATGTATATGTAGGTTAATTCAGAGTAACCTGTGCTCTGTACCTATATCTTACTTCTCCACCCCACTTTCCGCTGTCAAACAGTCAACTGTATTGAAGAGTATGGAAGAGTTGTGAATTTGAATTCTAGTATTCTGTATGACGGCGCACAGCTACAATACTGTATGTGCATATTTACGAGTATGTGTGAGTACATGTAGGATGTGGTTATTGTGCACGTATCTGTGGTTTGCATTTGCTCCACAGTTATTTATCGCACTTCAGTCGTTGGGGGTTGAGAGGGTGGGATTGGAAATAAATGCTCTGACATTAGATCAATTTAATGTTGACATATATCTTAACAGGCGACAGTGAGCATCACTGCCAACACCACCAGCATCGGTAGCCAACTAGCATATACACGTGTTTGTCCAAACCAATTTGGCCTCAGGGACTGCTGGCAATGATGACAGTGTGTTGTATCACTGTTTCTAAGTGTCTATGTATACACACAAACAGAAATATCTGAGCTAAGGAGAAAAAACACAGAGCACTGACAGTGTACACGCTTGTTTGTAGATTCCCTGCCACATTATGAATTTTTCATTGTTGTTGAAGCAAATAAGGCATCTGTTTTCTGCTTTTAAATTTTGCTGTTTCTTCTGTCACAAAACTTTAAAAAAGAGACTGAAGATTTTACTGATTTTGAACAGAATGACAGTTTGTACTTCTGGCAAGGTTGAGAGTGTGCAGTTGTTTGGGTGTGTACAATTTGTAGTAGTGGGGGAAGCCTGCTTCACAATTACAGAGCTTGGGAAGACTTTAGTTTATCGTTTTAAATAAACGTGTGTGTATGTGTGAAAGAGCGTGTTTACGTGTGACTATAAGATTATTAACCAGAGACTGCAAGGATGGGTATTTAAAGCATAACTGTAAAAAAGAAAATATGTATTCCGATGTCAGTCTTGTAAAGGGAATTGTGGAAGGTGGTAATGAAATGGTGAAATAGTGCCAACGTGTGTTTACATGTGTGTAGTCAGCGGCTGTTGGCATTTGCTTTTTGAAGTTTTCCATGACATGTTGTCATAAAAGCAGATGATGCAGAAGATGCTGTCTGGCTTTGACTTGTGGTGTTTATCGCATTCCAAGGCTGTGGTTTATTCTCTGTATGTGTATGCATACATATGTGTGAATACACTCACATGTCAGTGCGTGTTAACCTTGAATCTGCTTGCATGTGCAAAGTGTAGTTTCTGGGATTTAGGGTTTCAAACACTTAAGTGCATTTTAGCTGTGATGCTCTGTGTGACAGTGTGTGTGTGTTTGTATGTGTGTGTGTGTGTGTGTGTGTGTGTGTGTGTGTGTGTGCGCATGCACAATCATATCACCTCATCACCATATCCCACTATCAGTATAGATCCTCAAGATTCAGCTTTAGTTGCCGGGTTAAGTCATACCCCAGTGCTTCCCATGCCTTAATTTCCACAAACCAGATCAAATGTATTGTCCCTATTGTTCATGTGTATTAACTGGAAGAGATGTGATTAAAAATGGATTGCATCTCTCTTTGCTCTCCCACTCATTTTCGTTCTCTAAATACGACCCTTCGTTCTTAAGAAAATGAGATTTGGGAGAGCAAACACACATGCACCACCTCTTCCTTCCTCTCCTCCACCACTGAACTCACTCACCCTGTTTGTCATTTATCTATAATGACTTTGTGAATAGTGTCACAGAGCTTTCCCCTCTCTCTCACCACGCAGCCACCCAGTCAGTCACTCAGCCTAACCCAATCAAGTGGCTTTTAATGAACTTCAAACAAGTGTTATCACCCAGTTCAACGTGCGCTATGCTCCACTCCCCCCCCAGCTCCAACCATGCGGGGGCTCACCTTATCTTCTCTCCTTCTTTTCACCCTCTTTCCTCCTGCCTCTTTGACATGCTAAAGCTCCTCCTGTCGCATATGCTTAATGGTATTTTTTTGCTTCTTTCACTCACTCTGTTCTTTTGTTGTTCCTCTCTCATTTTGCCTATTTCGCTTCCTTTCTCTATCTAGCACTTGTCAATGGAAACATGAAACAGTTTAGGGAAGTGCTGTTCTCTATCTTTACCCTCCTTTACTTCCCTCCATACCTCTCACTTCTGCTTGTCAGTCACCTATTTTTGCCATTGCCTTTTCCCCCACTTGTTCTATCTGTCTTCTGTGTCTTTTGTTTTCTCTTCTCTGTCCATCTCTTTCCCTATCCACACCTGTCCTCCTCCCCTTTCCTCCCCTTTCCTCTCATCTCCTCTTACTCCTCTTAATCTTTCAGGCAAGTAATAGGTGCTCTAAATTTAGGCAGCTACTAACACCTGAATTGATTGGCTGTTAATTTTAGACCTCCAATTGCTAAGTGACTCATCTCTCTCTCTCTCTCTCTCTCTCTCTCTCTCTCTCTCTCTCTCTCTCTCTCTCTTTCTCTGTCTTTTCATTGTTTTCAATTTAATATGCTTTTAATGGCATGAATGTTAGAAACAATTATTGCCAAAGCGTTCATAATTTGAAAACAACAACAAACACAGTTCTAAAAAATAAATACAATTAATTAAGAAAACCAAAGTCCATTAAGAATACATTTCATAACAATACTATTCATTAAATACAATACAATAAGTAGATTAATAAAAACAACAAGAAAATACTAGGAAAACAAAGTGTGTGTGTGTGTGTGTGTGTGTGTGTGTGTGTGTGTGTGTGTGTGTGTGTGTGTGTTCGTTCCTTATGTACAACAATATATTGATTTGTTTCATTCAGTAATGATATTTTAATATTTAATATTTAATACAGTTTGTTTGTGATCAGTGACGTATTTTCTTCAGGAACACAACAACCAAACTGAAAGCTCTCATCCTGTGAATAATGACGATGGAGTATCTATTGAGTTGGCCCTTCACTCCCAGTGAATGTGAGCAGGTCCTAGGACTGTCTAATCATGAGACTCAGTTGATATCAACCCAATAGGAACTATCACAAATACAAGCACTTAAACACTGAAAACAGTACACAATGAAGTGGCTATTTCATTCAATTAAACCAGTGTTGGTAAAGTACTGTCCTGATGAGATGTGAGTGTTGATGGAAAAGGTGTGTACTTCTAATAACGCTCAGGGGGAAAATTACTTTACAGGATCTCTTTGAGTAACAATAATCTAATTGCAGTTATGCATTAAACCTAGTGATGAGACTTGTACTTACACACTATCCTTCCTTGTCTTTTTAACTCTCTTCCAGGGGTGTCCCCAGTTGCTGCCCGCAGATAGGATCCTTGTGCCAGTCAATGTGGTAAAGCCGATCACCCTTCGGGCAAAGAACCTCCCCCAGCCCCAGTCTGGACAGAGGGGGTATGAGTGTCTGCTGACCATCCAGGGGAATGAGCACAGAGTTCCTGCCCTGCGCTTCAACAGCTCCTCAGTGCAGTGTCAAAACACATCGGTGAGGATGAGTGTGTGTGTGTGTGTGTGTGTGTGTGTGTGTGTGTGTGTGTGTGTGTGTGTGTGTTCGTTTTTACTTGCTAGATTATGTGTGGTATCATCATTGACCACCGCCCACCCACACACTAACACAATCTCTATAAAAACGTCCCGTTTCTATAAAGTTTGCCTATAAAAGTGACCATAATATTTTTTCAATCACACACATAAAGCCACACACTCTGATTCCAGCTGAAGGTTTTTCCTCTTGTAGCTAGACAGTGGGTAGATGAGACAAGAGCCTGACTTTGTCTCTCCTACGCAACCATCCCTGTGATCATGATCCATTCACTGACTGAATAAGATATTGACAGCAATGAAATACTAGCATGAAAAAGGCTTTATGCTGGTCTTGATGCTAATCATCTGTTGATACAATAACATCTCATCTTCCTGTCTATCTTCATCATTCTAAGTGTTTGTGTCAGCGTCTGTGGGATTTGTGTGTGTAATCACAGTACAATCCAAATATTGTACTTTGATTGAGCAGTGAAGGAGGGAAACTGTAATTTAGCGGAAAATTATGATTCTAGCACCAATCCTCCATGCTGCTACTTTTACAGAAGCAAATGAAAAATAATCTCGTCTTTGAAAACTCCCTGTGTGTTAGTGAATTAGGTGTGTGTGTGAGTTCATGTGTGTATTCACTGTGTCTAAAGCCACCTGTTGATGATGTGTTTTGCATTAAAAGGAGTATTGTGATACCAGAGTCTTTTGGACTTAAGAGATAATAGACAGTTTAAAGTAGCTCAACAGCTTCCCTCTCTCTCATACTGACTTCCCCGACTCTACCTCATTCCCTCCTTCCGGTTGCCATGGTGATAGTATTTCTATGATGGGATGGAGATGAGCAGTCTTCCCGTGGAGCTGACCGTCATCTGGAACGGAGATTTCAGCATAGACAACCCCGCCCACAACAAAGGTGAGCTTGCACATAGCATGTGCACACTCAAGAGCACGTACGTGTACACACTTGTGTGTGTGTGTGTGTGTGTGTGCGCGTGCTTGCACATGCGCTCACACATACACACACTTATGAATCCATATCAGCTCTTTCCATAGTTCTCACAGTATCGTAAGAAACCATACACATACACTGCAGAGTCAACAGTGTCTTATGAACTCTCACTTTGCGCACACATATAGACACAAACACACAAACACATATTAAAGCCACTGCCTCCCTATTGTTGCCCTTGGAGCCGGTCTCCATGGCAACAGGCGGGCGGTGTGCTGAGGTGCAGCATCCTTCCCCTGATGTTTCTATGTAGAGTGGTTAACTTTAACACATCCTCTCTTACGCTTTCCTTCTGTACGTCTGTCTTTCCTCTCCCGTCTCTCTCCATTTGTCCATATGTCTCTCCTACACTTCACTGTTCTCTGTCTTCCGAACTCTCTAAATTCCGTCTTCTTGCCTCCTCTCAAATATTATTATTTCTTTCTCTTATTTGCTCTGTCAACACCTCTCTGGGAGTTTGGCAATCTATCCATCTCTGTCGCAACTGCCTCTCTCCTCCCTTCATTTTATTTTTCTCATCTCAGCAATTCAATGTGCTTTACTGGCATACATTTAGGCAGAGCAGTAGTGGAAAAACATATAGACACATCTGAACAAAATAATGTTCATAAATAACCAATAATAACAAAAAATTAACTGAAATGATTAATCTAAATAATGATACATAATATGATATACTAATTATTAATTATTATAATTATTATCCCTGGCTGGATTTGCTGACAGACAAATAGGTGCTGTATAGCATATGCTATATTTCACTGCCTCTCATTTTTTTCTGTCCAACTCTCCATCTACTTACGGTATATGTGGAATGACAGCTCAGTGCTGAATTTTTAAGCACTGAGCTGCTGAGCTTGATTCAGTTTGGCCACTGGCAATCCACCTCTGTGAGTGATCCATGCTGGTGCAGGAAAACAGCAGCATGCTGGGGGTTGTAGTTCTCTGACAGGAAAACGACTCATTTTAACCAAAGGCAGCGGAGTCAGTCATAAGAAACGTATTGTTAAAATGTGGATGAAATGCCAACATGACACAGTGCTGTAAGGCAAAGTTTGTACAGTGTTTGTGTGTGTTTGTGGTTGTGTGCATGTGTGTCTCAGGCAAATACAGAGTACAAAACATATCCTTGAGCATAAATGTAAAATCAGAAAAGAAACAAAAATTAGAGAAATGGAGGGAAATGCTTGAACTAGAGAATCCTCCTCTATCCTCCTCCTACCTTTGTTTGCCTGTAGAGGAAGCTGCTCCTAGGGCATCATTTGATGGACAGATCACACATGCATCTAATGGCAATTAAAAAGAAAATGGCTGGCCCGTTGCCATGGAGATGATATGTTAAATCTGTGGTGGGTGAGCAGAGGCGAGAGGCAGTAGTGTAGGAAACTCAAAGAGAGAGGGAGGGAGTGAGGGAGAGGGAGTATATAGAGATGATGATGATAGATGAAGAGATAATGAGACAAAGATATCAACGAATGTTGCTCTCAAAATGTTCAGTTTGTCGTTCGCATATTCAAACAGCAGCTGACAGACATTGAGAGATTTGGGTAAACAACCAAAATTTTAGTTTTGAAGTGTTTGTCCATCATTTTCGAGGCACAAAATAAATTTGCATGCATTTGCTGTTCTGTAATCATTTGTACAAAGGTTTCTCACTTGAGTTCTCCACTCTTTCTCCTTTTGTCGTTACCTTCTTCCCTTCCTTCCCCCTTGTTTTCTTTCCCTCCTTCTCTCTGCTTCTTTCCTCTCTCCTGCACAGTCCATCTGTACAAGTGCGACGCCCAGCGTGGAAGCTGTGGTTTGTGTCTGAAGGCAGACCCGCTGTTTGGGTGCGTTTGGTGTAAAGGAGAGAACCGCTGCACCCTCAAACAACACTGCCCCCACCCTGAGAACCAGTGGCTGGAGCACAACGGCATCAACAGCAAGTGCACCCACCCACGGATCACACAGGTGGGACACGTACCAGGACACACATGCAGTACATACTTTGCACATGAGCACCTATATGGGCAAAGCAATGCCAACATTAATGTAAGTCCATTTTCATTCCACGGCCATACATATACACATAATTATAGTGAACTGATGGGAATGCACTTATGCTCATCACCTTCAAGATAGTGTTGGCAGTTGATCATTTTAACATAGGCTGTAAGTCACCACCAGATAGTCAGTCTGACAGCATTTGTGAAGAACTATATATTTTACAGTGCAGTAACACATTTTTCTTATCAAAGGTTTGAACTATAATCATATATTTGAATCACAGCAATCATTTGAATATGCCTTTTTAGATGCCATTTCTCAAAAATGTTTATTTAAATTTACTCCTACTTCAATGTGAACATACAAACAGTTAGGTAGTCCTGGGTAGTAAGACATAGAAAGAGACAAATCATCCCCACTCTTATTAGTTATCAATCACCTCTGGGCAGATGTTCACGCAAACCCCCACTTAACCCAATGTGCTCCTGAAAACCGCAGACACCATGTGAAGCAAATAGACTTGACCTGTACAAAACATATAAAAGGGGCAATAGCAGAGTGGATAAGGGTCAGCAAGATGAAGGATAAGAGGATACAAAGGAAAGATGAATGGAAAGATGCCCAGATAAAGGGAGAGGAGGATGGATTGGGTTCACATGAAAGAGAGGTGGTGACTGATGGGTAGACTTAGCCAGAATAGAGTCACATGAGGCTGAAGGGGTGAGAGAAGACCCCAACACCCCTCCCCATTTCCCAGTGATAGATATGATGGAAGGTCATCTCTGCATCCTTTTTCCCGATGAGGAGTTAGGAGCAGATGGTGACTGACTAGAGATGAAGGAATGAAGCAAAGACTGGATAAAAAAAAAGACAGGAGGGGAAATCCCCTTTGGTGTCCTGGGGAGTGATGGCTTTGAATGGTTACAGCAGAATTTCCCAATTTTTCCTGGATTTTTTTCTGAATAAAGTAAAGGAGTGCTGTCAGAGGAAGATAGACACAGGAGAGAGAAGTCTGGAAGAATGGATACTGAGGACATAAGCTTCTACAAAACAGGGGCCTTATTTACCTTACTTATCTCACTCAGTGATAACCCCGACCATTGTGATTATTTTTAACAACTCTTGTGGAAGGTAATGTTATATTTTGTCCCCCATTGCACTTATTAAACAGTCTGTATCAGTAAGGTGCACTCAATCATTGCTCCACTCTAGTGTTTGTCTTCACCCCGAGCAGTGGATTTATTCCTGGAGATGGGCCCTGTATTTCTCCGTACATCCCCGAGGCTGCAGCAGGGACATATTGCAGCCTTCTCACGTCCCCCATAAAAACTGTCAGTGGGTGAGGAGTGAGGACTTTTCCAAGACGACCGGGGCCCTAATGCATTCTAATACGCTTCATTATAATGACATCTCCTATCAACAATATGAGAGAGGGAGACTCACATAGAAAGATGGAAAGAGAAAGGGGGAGAGAGAGAGAGAGAAGTGATTAAGCGTTTGCCTCTACCCAACCGTCAATTATCTTGTCAAAGTCACAAATCTAATCAACGCCTCATTGCGTTTCTCTCTCTCTCTCTCTTCCATTCTTTAGCTTGTTCCTTCTCCTTGACTATTTCTCTTTAAGTCTTCCTCCTTCTCCATCCTCCATATTTGCTAATAATTGGAGAGCCACGATGCATTGTGTGCAATCTTTTTAATTGCATGTATTGTAGCCCCATTCCCACAGGGCTCTTTTTTCCATTAAGATATCAGCAGGGAGTCTTATTAATCAGAGACATTGAACCGTACAATAACGATATCTCTCACATGGCAGCCACAGGACTTGTGTTGTGCATGACCTGGCTTCAGCGTGCCTCTGTCATTTGACTGGCTAGTTCCTTTCAAGCACAGCTACAGTAGTTCAATTTGTTCTAGTTTGCTTCTTTGAAAAAAAATCAAATGGCCAAATTGAAATAGTTTGATGGCACATGTGGTAGTAACATAAGGATTATCAACAAGCAAGAGCTTCAAGCCATAAGATAAAGCCACACTCACGCAGCATTCCTGTGAACACCGCAGGGGGTCACACAGCCTACTATAAACTGAGAAGCATTGAGAGTCCCAGCCTCAATGAAAATCCTTGGGATCACTATTTTTCAGGGCAATGGTGACACAGCACCATTAAAGCTGCGTCCCTGTCTGCAGCATGCAGCATGGAGGCAGAGACAGATAGGAACAGACTATTCTGTGTCCGTCTCTAACATCCATCCGTCTGTGCCGGCCTGATGATGTGTGTGCACACACACACACTCTCGTTGGCCGAAAAGTAATTGTGTGAGTAAAGTGCTGATGGATGTTGGAACCGCCTCATCAACAATGAGAGATGCTACTGATAAATCAAAGGACACTCTGATTACTGCAAAGATGTCACCCAATGCCAAGTTTTAAGTTAATCTTATGTAATATATTGTTGTGGTTTTCACTGAATACAGGATTGAGAAATGACAATCCCTTGACCCTGAGTCTTGACCTCTTAGCTGTCACTGAAGCTGTTATTTTGTCATTTATTGTTTCTTTTCTGCTGCTGTCTCTTCCGTCCTCCTACCCTTCAGCAAAGTAATTTTTTTATGAGTTATATAATGTGTGAACAGAAAAAAGTTAATACTTATCCCAAAAGAATTTGAAAATAAATATATAGCTATCATTGACCTGTTTGTCCTTCTACACCTGAACCGTCTATATTGCTTTTGCAGAAGAACCAAAACACTAAGAAGTAAGAACACTGGAGACTGGCTGAGCACTAACACTCTTAATCTCATTTGGGAAGTTATCATTTTGGGTAAAATATGCTTGAATAGGAGTTCATTATCAGATGCTAGTTAACAAACATTCCTGCTTTGCCACTACTCTAGGAAGCTTTTTCATGATAACAATACTTTATAAATTGAATATGCACTGCTGTGGCTCTTCCAAGACACACTACTTTCAGATAAAGTTGCAAATAAATTTGTAATTTAAAATAATGGCCTATAAAGCTAAAGAATGAGATCTGTTACAGTATGGACAAGGGGTTGAGAGACATGTTGCAGCTAATAGGTAGAGAGAGAAACAAACTGAGTGGCGTCACTTTTACTCATCTACAATTTTCACATCTAAAATTAACTGGGGGGTTTAATTAAATGGCCTCTGATCTTCTTCTGCCCAGTCACGCCATATATTGTTAGTAAAATGCTTTGTTTAAAAATCTTATACTCATGGTTCAAGAAAACAAAATCACATCTCCAAAATCATCAGTCTTAATTTGATTTTCAACAGATAACCCCTCTACGAGGTCCCAGGGAGGGCGGCACACTTGTGACTATCCGTGGTGAGAATCTGGGACTGGAGTTCAGAGAGATTCAGGATAATGTGAAAGTGGCTGAAGTGGATTGCACCCCCATACGCGAGGGCTACATCCCTGCTGAACAGTAAGTAACATTTTACACTAATGACCGAAAATAAGTTGCAGCAAGTAATAAGTAGCCTATCCTCACCTAGTCCTCATTTACATTCCTGCAGAGCAGTAAGCCATTTGAGGTAGCAGCTATTAACAGCACATATACTCATAATAACAGGTGATAATGAGCTTTGGTGTACAGGAAATCATTGTTTTGTCAACCAAAATCTACATAATATAGAGACATAATATAAGAGTAAAGTCTCTTTCCAGATGCACTGGAACCATATGGGGAAGTCAAACTATAATTTGGTACAGCAGCAAAGCTAAATCATGTATTCAGCGTAATTTTTCTGCTCTCCCTTCACTTGCCCATTGAAAGCACTTTGACCACAGCTGAGCACTTCATGCCCTACAGGGAGCTTGACACTTGAGTCACACACAGATACAACACTGTGTTACCTGTGTTACCCACACGACAGAGCCATAACAAGTCAGCACGACCAACTGATCATGAGTCAGAGTACTCACCTCAGGGTGTTTGTGTGCCTGTATGTGTAATGCAGCAAAAGAGAAGGTGAGTGACTAACAGAGAGAAAGAGAGAGAGAGACTGTGACATGACCAGTAAACTAATGCTAAATTGGCCTAATCCGTAGACCAGAAAAAATTGGAGTTTGATTTAACTACAAGTCACAGCGGTGCACATAGAGTACAAGAGACTTGTATGTGTTCTGCTGTGGGCAGCAAAGAACAACTCAGGTCTCAATATTTTATAGTAACACGCGCGTGCACTCACACACACAAGCACACATAGTCCTATAATCACTTTAGAAAGTTCAGGAGGTTACATTTAGTTGACATTTGAGTTTAATCCAGAGCTTTGGTTCCTTGCAGGTGCCGTCCATCAAATTATTTTAAACTAGTTTAAAGTTGGCTTATCAACAGACCCAGTGCTTCTTCTGCTAAGAAAGTAAGTTGTGTGCCAGCACTTTCTAAGCAAATGCTGACCCAGCAGAAGAGGAAGCTGTATTTGAGGTCATATGTAAAAGGATAGAGACTTTTTTCCTTTTCTGCCGCAAGTTGCCAGTATGCAGGAGGTGAAGTTGCTGCCCAATAATACATTATTTTATTGGGGTTTTAACACAGGACAATTCTTATTACATAATCTGCTCTGCATTTACTAGAAAGGCGAATGGCAGCAGGTTTTTGTATAGGCATTTTTGTGTGTGGTATATATGCATTTGGGTATATCTTTATATGCATTTTCTATATTTTTTTGCTTACATATTTCATAATTATGCCAATGTGTGTTTCCAGGATTGTGTGTGAGATGGGTAAAGCAGAGAAGAGCCAGTATACTGGTAACGTGCAGGTCTGCGTCGGGGTTGGAGAATGCAGACCAGAATTCATGGCAAAGTCCTCCAAGTACTACTATTTTGTGGTAAGTCTATACTTTTGGAGAGTTCCCTCTCACTATTTGATGTTTAAAAAGACTCCCAGATGATGGATTCATTCCATACAGTATTTCGCCCATATGAGCAGGAAGGCACCCATGCAGCATATGTCACCCTCTGCATGTTAGCACCTTGCTGGTTGCCAGTCCGTGTTCTCACCTACTGTGTTAATACTTTATGTACATGTTGATTTTCCCATATATTTGGCTGTGATCCAACATGGTGCGGTCTCCCTCTCAGCATTCTCATGCACTGGGAAACACTGATGGTTATAAAAACATTTTTCTGACGTGAACAAAGAAAACGCAGACGTTTTCTTTCAAGGCTCCGTTTGCACACAATTAGTCAGCATCAGTCGCACACACTCGCACACTCTGAAATAAATTTGCAGTTGTTCCCATTATGTACTCGTTTTATGCAGTGATATCATTTTTACTGCCATCCATTAATGTGCGCTGGCCGAGGTTTATTTCTCAATGGGGTCCCCATACAGGATTATATGATGTTAGGTCTAGATGTCATACCACACAGCAGGCTGGAGATGAGATTATAAGAAGGCCAAATGAACTGGAGGAGGATTTACTTTATACCCAGCTACCAGTGGACTACATCAGGTGCTGCAATGTCACTTTAATTTGAAAGCTTTCCACCACAGTATAGTGTATGTACAGTATTAACACTGAGAGGCCTTTTTACAACGAGAATACTCATTCTGTAGAGTTTTGTCTGAGGCCCACAGCATATTAAAAAAAACTTGTAGTCCAGTCATATGGGAACAAGTTTGTGTTTCAATCTCAGTTTTTTTTTAAATGCTTTACCTGTTATTGAGGTAGAAACAGTGTTTAGTTATGAATAGGGGAAGGATAAAGACCTTTCATTGTATATTGTTCAATAAAACATACACCACTTGTTAAAGTAATGTGAGTAGACCATTATAGTGTAGCTGAATCAAATCAGAAAGTTAAACATTTAGATTTATTTGCATACATTAAAAGAATTTAACAATGCAAACACAATTTTTTGTCATATTTTCCTTTTATTTATTTCCTGGATTTCAATCATTTTGCCCCATATGTTTAATACTGGGTATTTAAAGCAGTTAAGGGTGTTGAGCATTTATTAATTTTTGAGCCTTAGAATTTCACTGTTATGCATAATTTATTTTCCCATTATTATTAACCTTGATTTCACCCTCTGATTGACTTGTGACCTTTCAACCTCTGCCCTTTCTCCAGATCCCAAGGATTATCAACCTCAAGCCCAGCCGTGGGCCAGTCTCTGGGGGAACCATTGTCAACATCACTGGCAGCCACCTTGATGCTGGGAGCAATGTGTCAGTCATGTTTAAAGACCAGCCATGCACTTATCTGAGGTTAGTGGAGAACAATCCAGAGCTGATCCTGCCAAACACACTTAAACAGTCAATTAAAAGCTCAGTCAAGAGTGTTAGTCAAACTACAAGTAGTAAACCCACCTGACAGTTCTCAGATCAACCAATCAATTAAATGTCATGGAAGAAAAAAGATGTGGTGAAAGCATGTCTTCTTTTTTTATTAATAAAATCATTTTCTCTCATCTGTTTTGCATTAAATCACTGGAAAAAGACTATAGTATTATTGTAATCCACCACTTAACACTGATCAATGCGCAATTCCAAGTTCAGTCAATAAACTATCTATCCATGTCTGCTCAAGCAACCATTCAACAAGTCTTAAATATTAAATTAATATTGGTTTTTGAATCGTTTAATACTGTGATAAACAACAAGAGAGATGACCCATGAGTGTCTACACAATGTTGGATAAAAATCTATATTAGGTAACTGTACTGTCTATAACTAACTAATTCAACTAATTTTTCATCGTCCTATCATCTCTTTAGGAGGGGTGGGCAGTGGCTCACTTGCAGAACCCATGCTTCCTTGCATGGCTATGGAAACGTGTCTGTGTCTGTGAGCATAGACAAGGCTCATCTCCAGAAAGACCTGCGGTTTGAGTATGTGGAAGATCCCACCATCACCAAGATAGAGCCTGAGTGGAGCATCTACAGGTATGGTACAAGGGCACATTTCAGTCAGTTATCTTTTTTGTGGAGAGAAATATCCCTGCAAAGCAGACACTTGTCAGAAACAGACACAAATTAATGAGAAATGATGCAACAAATAAGGCTGTTTTAACCATCTAAACAGGATAATTTACATGAAAATTTACAGCAGCATAATTTTGCACCAGCACTGTCCAAGCATCAATATCACTCCCACTGAGTAATTTTATCACCATCTGTCAAAACAATCTGAACTGCCCTTTTAACCTTGTTGTCAATCTTCTCTTTCTCGCACACACAGTGGATATACCCCAGTGACAGTGACAGGAACTAACCTGGACATCATACAGACCCCACTCATCAGAGCCAAATATAACAACCATGAGACACTCAATGTAAGTGATTGTAAACACAAACAAAGAAAATCCAAGGTCCTCAAGGAGTACTTTTTTGTTATGTTTTTTGTTACACTTTTATTTGACATCTTTATTTGCTTTGATCCTTTGGTCAGAAATAAACACACATTTATATACAGTATACACACAAAACACACACACACACACACACACACACACACACACACACACACACACACACACACACACACGCCCATGCACAAAGTCAGGGAAATATCTTCCACCAGTATTTTTAAGTCCATAACTTCCCTTTTCAGCTAGATGTCCCAAAGGAAGTCCGCCATAGTGAATGTCAGAGTAATTTTCTTTTTTCCAGAGCATGACTAAATGCCTCAGTGCCACTTTTAGGTAAATGGGTCAAGGAAAAACCTCAGAACACTGAGAGGGCGCTATGAAAATTAACAGGTTGCAGTTGAATTAATCGAGAATGATGTAATTCCTCTCCACACCTTTGTAACAATAGAGACGTTTTGACACTGAACTAAAAACCACAAAGATTGCCCCTTATCAAGTTCGTCTACCATCTATTCACCCTTTCACCCAGGGGAGGATAGATAAAGCTATACAAGGGTCTCTGTGATCTGATTGAAAGAAGAGGGAGTAACAAAAGGCAGTAATGCTATCTTCATGGTCCATTTGAGCATGACCTTGCACTACGTTTAACATCTGTGCTCACATATGCCTGTACAGGGCATTGTATCTCCTGCTACTGTACAGACAGTTTGTACTTTGAACCAACATGAATTAAATGTTTCCCCACGTCTCACTTTCTCAGTCTGACACAGCTCAGTTTTGCAGTGAATGAGAGAAAAACAAAAATAAACATCCAAAGCATTTTCAAGCAACATTTGTGCACAGAGAGGAGGTTTTTTTTTTTTTGGCAGTAACCTTTCTCTGTCAGCGCAAGATCTATGGCAGTGATGTCCCAAAGACCTTGCAGGATTTGTCAAGTTTGATGTTCAAGGAGCCAATTAGAGTGACAACAATAGTGTGAAAAGGCTGTGTGGCAGAGAGGTTACTGCGGAAATGTGAAATGTCTGTGAATGAGACGGAAATGTCTGTGAATGAGACCTGTGCTGGTGGTTGATTTGTCAATGCCCGGACAGACAGAGAGGAATGGAGATGTTAGAGGGATATTGGAGGGCGTGTGCCATGACAATGATAGATCGGACAATCTGCACTTGTGTATATTACTAGCTGAGAGGTATGAATAAAGAAGAAGAATTTAAATCACATAACGTGTCAAATGACCAAAAACACCAGAGCAAAGACAGAAAAACACAAAACAAGAGACACTGTAATTGAGCAGTAAAGTGCTATAGAAACAGATAAGTGACAGAATAAGAATGTGTCAAAAGAAGGAAGAAAAGATCACAGAGAAGAATAACAGGATAAGGAATAAATAAGTGAGAGGGTGGGGGTGTCTTTCTGCAGGGTAATGAAGGAAGGGTAAGACCTAGTTGTCACACCTGAAGCTTCACACATCAAAGCCTGATTGTGGTGAGACTACACATGCTCTTTATCTGTCCTTCATTTGGTGGCTTTCTATAAGGAAAATACTCCCAACAGGTTCTTCTTTGCACTTTTTGAAACAGAGGAGCTTCCAGTTTGAATTGAGTCTCCAGTGGTAGCTTAGTGAAACCTGTGACATAAAAGATTCCCACTAACTGTTGATGGGATGTCTTGGCATATTGTAAAATTAGTGCATGTTCAAGTGCCAGTTGTTGTCTTTAGTTGCAAGGATTTATTATAATATTATAATATAAATAATTATGTTGAGATCCAGCTATTAAAAATTATATAAATAATGCAGACTGATGAAAAAATGAAGCATAATTTTCTGTATTTATATTTTTGTTTCAATTTGTATTTCTCGGCTTCCGCTAAGCGCTCAATTTCTTGTGCACAAGATATGTTCATTCATGCATAAATATAACTCCCATCTCTGTCTGTCTTCTGCCAGTTTTGCCAGGTGTTGAGCCCGACATCCATGCTGTGCCAAGCCCCAGAGCTGTCAATCAGTCTGGCCAGGCATCAAGAGGTGCCTGAAAGACCTGATGAGTTCGGCTTTAAACTGGATGATGTGCAGGCTCTGATGGCACTCAACAACACCAATTTTATCTACTACCCAAATCCCGAGTTTGAACCACTCAGTGTGTCTGGGGTGCTGGAGCTCAAACCTGGATCACCCATTATACTGAAGGTAAGAGGGTAGTTATCACACACACTTACTTACAATTAGTATTGATAGCAGCTTATTGACTTCTGGTGGAATTGTACTACCTACTCCATGATCATATGAGCGTTGTTTGCATTTGACAGAATTCTGCTGTCCAAATTAATGATTCATTCATTAAAAACTAGCAAATAAAGCAGAACATGTGTGAAACAAATTATTATTAAAAATAAAAATAATCAGCATGTGTTGATGACTGTATGTAAGACTATCGGAAACAAATCCAGTGTCATATTAACAGTAAAAGTAGCTCTGCCTATACTAATCATATATATATATCCGTATTGCAGATCATAATGTAGACTATTTAACCATTTATTACCCATACCTTTAACAATACAAACTCTAATTATGCATAAATTAATTCCTACAGGGGCGGAACTTCCTTCCACCGACCAATAGTGGTAATGGAAAGCTGAACTACACAGTTCTGATTGGTGAGAAGCCCTGCATGTTAACAGTGTCAGAGACCCAACTGCTCTGTGAGTCACCCAACCTGACGGGACGACACAAGGTCCTGGTGAGTGACACAGCACATGCTTACAAAGACAAGAGAAAGAGACACACACACACACACACACACACACACACTGACAGAGTCACATGACAGATAGGAAGACCATGGTGGAGGAGAAAGCAGACAGACCTACAAATCGATTGACTGTGTGACAGACAGACAGACAGGCATTCCTCATGTTGCTTTCTATCCATCTTCTTGTCCACTTCGAGACAGACGACTCTAATCCAATCAGCTGTGTGGTTCCTGTTACTGCCCACAAGCAGACAAAAGACAAACAAATAAGCCTTCAATAAGAAGGATTAGGGCCCCGGCAAACTCAATAAAGATTCCATTTGTGGTTTTAAGAGGGACCACTTTGAACAAAACGCTTCCTGACGTTACCACCTGAACCATCATAGACAGAGAGGGACACATTACTGTAAAACAGTTAGTAGATGCACAAATAAACAAAATTGTTTACACATTTGAATTGCAAATCAATATGTCTGACAGTTTTGACCGGGATTTTAAAGAGAGAGAAATGCTTCTTGGACCTAAAAGTGAATATTACGTTATGGTTCATACATATTTGTGATATGTTTTACCTTGATGAACACCATACTTCCTTGTGAGTTTGATTGCCACTCTATTTCTCATATCCACACAAGATGCTAACATATGGCCCTTCTTTATGAAAACCTTTTAAGGAAGTAAAATGTGTATTTATGTGCATGCAGTAATTAAAACAGGCCTCTTTATCTTTCACTATCACAAGGCACGTGTGGGTGGTAGCGAGTTTTCCCCGGGTGTGGTACACATCACGTCTGACAGCCCACTCAGCAGCACGGCAATCATTGGCATTGCTGCAGCTGGTGCCTTGCTCATCCTTTTCATCGTGGTGGTACTCATTGCCTACAAGCGCAAATCTCGTGAGAGTGACCTGACCTTGAAGAGGCTGCAGATGCAGATGGACAACCTTGAGTCACGTGTGGCTCTGGAGTGCAAAGAGGGTAAGAGGTTGATGCTGACGTGTGTAGTAGGTTATATGGATTTGCTGCCTTGGACATATTCAAAACTTTTTAAATCATTGATTTACTCTATTTAAAGAAGCACACTCATTCAGAGCAAAATGTCAAATCTCAGTGAAAGTACAAAAATTCTTTTCTATGTATAACTTTGTTAAGAATACTAAAAGTTGATTATGGGATCAATATGTTGGGAGAAGCTCATCAAATATGACAGAAATAAAAGCAGCATTTGTAGAGTGAACTTGTTCAGGAGTGAGTTAAAAATAGAGTATGTGCTAGACAGTTTTAATAGTATTCAGTATTGCCAGCACCCAGTGCTGCGGCTTAAGCAATTATTTTATGTTTATATATCTAATGAAAAGCTAATTGCTTTGTTTTGTGTGTATCTGGTTCATCCATCAGCTTTTGCAGAGCTCCAGACTGATATCCATGAGCTGACCAGTGATCTGGATGGAGCAGGAATCCCCTTCCTAGACTACAGAACCTACACCATGAGGGTCCTCTTCCCAGGCATTGAGGAACATCCTGTACTCAGAGATCTGGAGGTATTGTACAATATTTCACTGAAATTGAATTACATATGGAGTGTACACCATTTAATCAAGGAACACCTTGGGATTGGCTGAAGTAGTACTTGTTAAACCGACCTAATATTTAGATTTTGTCAGTGTCAGATTGTGGACTTGATTTGTATTGGTGACACAGGAAAAATATCATGTACAAAGGTAATAAAACGTTCTACACCGACATGCTTGAAGGAAACTATTAACAGCATTTCCATTTAATAAGTATTCCATTAGTTGTGTTGATCAGCAGTTCGTAGGAATTCTTGAGAGTGGACAACTATACGTATAAGAAGTTGATATTAGTTTCCTAGTCAAATTAGTGTACTTACTAGCAGTTTAATAGTGCAAATAACACAAGTGTGTGTACCTGTTCTTCAGTCTCTATCAAATAACAATCGCAGTGCAATTAGCCTTATTTGAAAAGAGAGCAAAATGAGCAAACAAATTAACAATGTGGTGGGTCACAGTAGGTGAAATTGACGCCGATGTTGTTTGTGTTGCTGTCTGGTAAACAAAAGCCTTTTGACGGCCGACAACAACACTTTTTCAAAACAAACAAGGCAGCCCTCAAATCAGGAGCACGCTCTCATTAATAACTGAAACGATATGAGACTCTGCGTCGTTTTCTCTCTCCACCTCAAAAACAAATTAAAAGTCAATCAGTGGGAGAAAAGCAAAAGAAAAAAATGAAGTCATTTATCCCCAGTGGTGACATTGATAGACAGCCATAATTGAGCAGGTCGTCTTGTTCCATTAAGAGAATGATGGACCCCCATTTCACTGCCCTCAGGGTTGGCCACTCCATCCCTGATGAGAATTTCCCAGTAATAAGCAATATTAATTATGTTTTAATTGGTATAAATGTCGAACTGTATGAGGGGTATAATGCGGAGTAGGAGCCTAATGAAAAAAGCAGCAGGCTTGTCTTAGGCGCTTGATGGCTGCTTAATTGTTATTGATGTGTCGAAGAATTTAAACTCAAGTTTTTGACTGTGGGCTGTAGATACTTAGAAATACCACAGGTGATGGAAGATCTGTGCGAGTTTACTGAAACATTGTTTTAGTACCTTTTAAATTTAAAAGCAAAACAGGCATTTAGAAAATTGCATGTGGAAAGATATCAAAATAGTCTGTGCATGTGCCAGCTCAATGAAGCCTGCTTCTTGACATTTTATTTGTTCCTTGTAACTGTTAAGCGTTATTCTTAGCAGTCAAAATCACTTCCTTTCCCTCTATTTTACCAACAATTTCACTTTACACCTGAAACCCATTTTGCTTTCTGCTTATGTGCGTTTTTTTTCTTTCTCTCTTCGCCATTATATTTCTTTCTTTCTTTCTTTCCTCTTGATCTTTACAGAAAAAATCCTGTTTCAGCACTAGTTGACATTTTACTGCTCCACCTGTCAACCTGCCAAATTCAAATATTCCAGTGTTCCCATGAATACTTTGTGTAGGTCAGGACAGTTTTTTCAGCACTGTCTCTCCATAATCCTAAGAGACTTTTTATATGTTGGGTCTATAACCCATAATAATTCACAGTTTATTTGGGTAGATATAAAAGAAGGCAGAAAACATGCATACACACAGACTTCCATGTGTGCCTGTATTCACACGCTCATATATATACTGTACATCCACAACAGATGCACACTGTACACATCTTGTCAGACACTATGAAATTAGACTTGCAACTTAACAATAGCTCCCAGTAGATTACAAGGGGTTCCTCCAGGAAAGGTTGAAAGACTGAACATATGCTGTTTGACAGCTGCATTGGGTACAAAGAGATGCTGTCTTACCATGAGTGCTCTTGACGGATAAAAAAAAAAAAAAAGGTGCTATTTATGAAAAAAAAAATTGAGAAAAGAAGCATGTGCAGTAAGTGACTTGTATAAATGGTGCAGGGACAGTCTGGGCTCAGATGAGGGGAATTCACATCACTGCACTCCTTTCTACTTGCATTAGTGTGGAACACAGCGCCATCAAAGTAATAAACATTCCCTCAAGAGGCTCACTGTTTTCCTGGCTTTATTCTCAACCTTCAGACTAAATGTAACTAAAGCTGGAAGATGTTTAACTCCTCATGTCCCTAGATTCTTTTTTCTTTCTCTCACACTCTCCCTGCTTTCCATCCTTATTTAATTTAAAGTATATGTATTAACACACAAATATTGCACAAGTAGAGTAAGTGAAGAACATTCTACATTAATTTATTAATTACTTTTATGTATTACTACCCTGATTTTCATGTGTTTACACTTATGTTCATATTTATAAACCTGATCTAAGGCAGAGAGCATATATTACATTCAAATCAACTGATGATTAATTAGGTCTATATGTCATCGCCTTGATTGTGCCACACATAATCTGTACTTTTTTTCCCTCTGTTATTTTTAATATGTCTCAAGTAAACATTTTCCTGTTTCCTCACAGGTGCCAGGCTACCGCCAGGAGCAAGTGGAGAAGGGGCTGAAGCTTTTCGGCCAGCTCATTAACAACAAGGTCTACCTGCTGTGTTTTATTCGCACTCTGGAGGCCCAGCGTGGTTTCTCCATGAGAGACCGTGGCAACGTGGCCTCCCTTATCATGACAGTGCTGCAGAGCAAGTTGGAGTATGCCACTGATGTTCTAAAGCACCTGCTGTCTGACCTCATAGACCGCAACCTTGAGAGCAAGAACCACCCCAAGCTTCTGCTCCGCAGGTGAGTAGCAGAACTTTACTCCGTCTAGAGCCCAAAGTTACACAGCTGGCACGGACCACTTTTGGTGGTGTTGCTTTGTTGCATGGAAGGGACTGTCAAACCCAATTGCTTTTCCTTTTTTCCCTCCTGATAAATAGTCAAAAGGCACTATGCTAAATATTTAAACACTGAACAACTGCCACAAACATTCAACTTTTTTTTAATTTAGGGTTGTGTTGTGCTTGGTTAGGGATAAAATCAAAGGTTTGTGTCAACCCAACAGGATATGCTTCTAAGTGTTTCCTATCTGTGACATGTTTGGATTAACTCCTGTGACCTTGAATTGCCGGCTCTGTCTCAGAGACACCGGAGTTCGTTGGCATGCACATCATTAGCAAAATAATTATGATTAATTAGCAGTGAATCCAATTTCAAATAGCTCAAGAGGAAAAAAAATACTCATTTATGAAAAAAAAGGAGAAAGTGAGACTGTGAAAGCTTGCACTCTAGCGCAATCACAATCCTCCCTTGGATTTGTAGTCAAAGCCTTGATGGCGTGCACTTGAACACAGTACTGTGTGTGATTATGCTTCCTGCCTGCGGTGTTTGGTAAATGTGATGATTATGGTTACTTGAGTAAACCGGCTTCCTCACAGCTGTTGTGTATGTGTGTGATGTGTGCATCCTCTACATATGTGCATACGGTATTGTATGTTGTTTTGCTTGGGGGTCGTCAATCAAGTCTTGACACCCCCAGATGATTTGACAAGCATGTCACAAATTAATTTGTCCATCCTATTTCAATTATTCTTCTAATTCTGCCTCTGGCTAAAAGCTTATCTCTGCCTGTAAAGACACACACAAATATGACAAGCATATATTTAATGCGGAGAGGACTGAAATCAATGCTCTTCATTATACCATCCACAAGACAGTGTGCATATTCACCTCATGAAAGCCTGTTTGGACTCTACTTGGTGATGCAGAGAGAGATTAATGCTGTCTGGGCACGAGGCATGATTAATTGCAGCCAGAGCTCACAGAGCATGGTGCAGCCACTAAACAATGGAGTAACCGCTGATCCTGGCAGTAGATACCACATAAGAGATGGCATGTACAGCAGAGACAGGGAGAGGTAGTCAAGGACAATGGAGACACTTAAAGCTTTGTCACCAAGTCAGGAAAGCTGACTACTGGTGCATGTAGAGAAGTAGTGAGATCAGCTCTTTGATCACTTAGTGTACGTGTAACCAGCTTGTTGTATGTGCTATAACCAGATATTGTTGATTTATTTCAGAATTTGATTTGATTTGATTACAGCAATTTAATCCTAAATTAACAAAGACTAACCAACAACTGTTCTTCAAGCACAGTCTAAATACAACACAGTGTCTTCTATCGCACTTTCTTTCCACATTCCTTCCCTTCCTCTCCCCCCCTTCCTTGTCATCAAGGGAGAGGGAGAAGAACAACCTGGCCAAACCTCCATAGCATTCAGCCAGCACTGGAGGGAGAGCACATGTTAACAACAAATGCACGCTCGGTTTGATTGCCCATTTGTCAAACACACGATTGTGATAGGCACTAACCAGACTGTCTTCATCTCATCCTTCCTCCTCGGATGCGCTTATTAGTCCTTCGACATCCCAGCATGCATTTCAGATGTGATGAGGCAGTGTGAGCAAGCTACGCCACCCCATAGTGTGGGCTGACTGGCATGTCCTTGGATAACAGCTGAAAATAGCCCAGATACACAGGCATATGGCTGTGAAGATGAAGCTTAATATTGTCTAGGAGAGATAGCACCCCTCCCTCTCTTCTTCTCTCTCTTTAATTTGTTCGGTCTGTTCTCTATTTCTTTCTTTCACCATGTTTGCTCATTTTGAGTGTTATTCTCCCTCACAATCAGCCTCTGTCTGCACACTCTCCACTGCTCTCTCCTCTATTTGTCTTCAGTTCTGATGCTTGTGCCGCTTGTGTCACACCGTCACTATCTTTATCTCTCTTCCTTTCTTATACTCGCTCTATCAATCTATATTCCCAGTTCTTCCTCCCCTCCTCCTTCCCCTCCCCTGTTTTCTTGATTGCTAAATCAATGCTTAAAGTGCGTGAGCAGGGTGTCTCTGGCACAGCATCTGAGCACGGCTACCCACTGCCTCCTCTTCCAAGAAATCTGGCTGTCTGTGTGTGTGTGTGTGTGTGTGTGTGTACGTTTGTGTGTCTTTTTCCTCTCTCCACACACAAACACACATCCTTCCATCTGTCCCATCTCAACCTGTGCTGAAGCACAACCACCAGGCAAGCTAACTAACGAGAGCCTTCCACAACCATCTGTCGCATTCCTTGCTGCATTCTCCTCCTTTAACTCCTCTCTTCCCCCCATTCCTCCATCTCTCACTTGCTTCCCCCCCCCAACACCATCCCTCTTCCCATCATGCAGAGTTAAACAGCCTGTTCATAGCCTTAAGTTTAGTTTGGCTGCAGTTGATGCGTCAAAATAGCAGTTTTGATATTGGTCAAAAGATGAAAGCCCAATATGTTCTTGCGTTGATCACAACCTTGCTTTGGCTCCAACGTGGACACACAATCATCACACACGGTTGCAGGCCCCCCTTGTTTAACTGTAAGGATAATTTCATCTGAAAGAACATTTGTGTTTGCTTGTGAGTGAGTAATAGATAGAATAAATGTCTGCAGTCAGTGTCTGCAGCTAGTCATCACTGTGAGACTGTTTGACACATATGATGACCAATCTTCCTCACCAGGAGCCAGAGTGGGAAATGGAAATGATTTCTGACCTCAAGCTGTGCTGTTTTAACATGTGACTGAAGCCACGGGGGGCTTTCAGATGCTGTTTCATTTTTGGTTAACACAGCTGCTCCTTTTTACAAGAATGTAGTCTTGAGATCAACTTTTTACTTCAATATCTGGTTTTGTTTGTGAATGTAATGTAATGTTTATTATGGGTCTTAAAGACACCATAAAAGGGTTTCTTTACCAACTTAATACGAATAGTATGTAGTGTTAAAATGATTAGTCAGTTCAATAATCAGTTTTTTATCATTTTGATTATTGACAAAATTGCTAAAGACTCGCTGGTTCCAGCTTCTTAAATTGTGAGAAATTGTTAGTCAGACAAAATATTTTCTGGGATGATCATTTGTCACTATTTTCTTAAAATGAATCTGCAAAATATCTTCAAGTAATCACTGCAGTGAGAGATCATTCTAAAGTGTAAACAAAAAATATCAGTAAAGGAAAGATGCTGTTTGATTGGATTAGATGGGAAGTTATTTTTAGGGCTTTATTGGTTAGATTTTATGTTCACATCTACCATCAAAGATTCATTCTTCTCCAGAAGGAAGTTTTTCAGAAAGTCATTTCATACAGATACACAAATACATGTTACTAGCAGCTACGGCCAACCAAAATGTTAAATGTGTGATGAAGCATGGATTCCCATCAACCCTACCTCTGTAAGCAGGGGGAACTAAGCGCTGCCAGGTCCCCTCTGCTCTAGATCATTCTCAATGCCCACTGCCCCTCTGACTGGCTGCCAAGTAGGCAAGCCTGACCATGCCAACACGCCACGGCACATTTCATTGCATTAACCCAAACATAGGTTGTGCTGTGTTTTGAGTAGCAGCTAAGGAGAGGTTTGGAGACGATTGTTTGAAAGTTGTAATACCAAATGCTAACGTTAGATCTTAAAGCAGCTCCGTCACAGTGCCATTTTTATCCTTGTTCCCCATAGACTGTGCTGTGATCGAGAATGAGCATAAGCAAACTGGTGTGGTCGTGCCAAGACTCCTTATTACTGCAGGGCTGGCACCCGCTGCCAGAAGCGTGCACAGACACACACACAATAAACACTAGTCAGCACACATGGTAATTTCTGAATACATACGCAGTGGGATTAATTTGTGCTTTTTGCACGCTAGACTTAAAACAGCCACACAGTTGTCCACTTACATAGGTACACAAAAACACAATATCTATTGGAAGTAAGCAAGGAAAAGGACATTTAAAAAGAAGAAAAGGGAAGGCCAGACTCAGCCAAGCCATTTCTTCTCGTTCTTTTCTTTATTTTTTCCTCCTTCCTTCCCTGTGCACCTCCTCCTTTCTCCATGCTCCTTTCATCCCTTTGATAGATGGGCTACATCTGTGGAAATGGAGAGGATTTGGAAGTGTGTATGATTACAGGATCCAGAGTGGGCACAGCCAGAGCGAGGGAGAAACACAGCAAGGACACATGAAAGAAAAGATGAAATGTGACCTTGTTGACCCTTGGATCTGTGGACGGAGGAAGGGCGGGAGGGGCGGCAAAATGAAAGTGCGGGCACTGTGAGAGGCAGGAAGTTAATCCCCCCCAGGTGTTGTGCCAGTGTTGGCGGGGGGTGCCAGGACAGCCCACTGGCACAGCAGACATTATGTCCCCCCTCATGCCTCCGTGTGGAGACCCTTAAAGAGGCTGTGTGAATGGTGAAAGGGGGGAGGGCTGCAGGTGGCAGCCGAAACACGGGGCAAAACCTACACACAGACACAATGGACACTAATCCTGAAATATTGATGCCTATGGTAGTTGCTCATTGAAAGCCGAGGGGAGAGTGCGTCAGTGTGTGTGTTTTAGCTGTTCTGACAGATTACCCACACACCCCTGCTGCTGGTCAAGAAGGTTGCTGTCAAAGGATATCCGATCCTTGCCTCTCCTCTTTCTCCCCTCACCACTACAGCTTTTGTTATTATGTATGCATATTAGCCATTCACACGGGATCAATCACACTGTTGGCCCAGGTCAACACAGACACGCACACAAACGCAGATGCACACCATTTTGCCACACCAGTGGAGCATGGATGCCAGGCAGAGAAAGAGAGGGAGATGTATTCATTCACTTTCTATTGTGCACGGATCGAGTGTTAGTCCAGTGAATAGGCAAGGGAGCGCTTGATAATGAGGCCAGTGTTATTACAGAGCTGCTCCAGCCCCTAACGACATCAATCCACTGGGATCAAATAAAGGCTTTTAATTGCTTTGCCTCATATTAAAATCCCCGCCGCCGTAGACGAGCTGCCCTTGGCATGCCTGAGCATAAAAGCCATTCAAAAAGATTGTCTGAAAGGCCATCATATAGCATGTGCAAGGGCTCTTTCAATTCATGTCTTTACAAAAATATTTGTGTAACGAAAGCCTATTCATTAGCAGCGGTCATCATTTTTAGCAGAATATTTGATGATGGTGTTGAATATTTATGATGGTAATAAGAGCGAGGGGATCATATGTTCATTATGTGCTTTGTGTCTTTCTGTTTGCAGGACCGAGTCTGTTGCAGAGAAAATGCTGACCAACTGGTTTACGTTCCTCCTTTATAAGTTTCTGAAGGTAACTCTTAAATTTTGGTTTTCAACTTAACTGAACATTTTAAGTTCCTTGGGAAAAAAAATAAATTTCACGCCCCAACCGAGTTGATGAAATCACTGTCACCTCACTGCTGTCTTCATATGTGTTTCTAAGTAATTGTGATTGATATCCATTAGTTACCTTTATTTTTAAGGCTGCAAATCTTTCTCAAAAATACACAGAAGACTACATTCATTCATACTTCATATTCTGTATTATACTACTTTTCCCTCCTCTGTGCTATTCTTAATTAAAAGCCGTAACTACCTTTTAAGATTCATTGGAGAAGTAGTTGTCCTTTTTCAGCTAGCCTGTATGCTGATGTCGATGTGCTATTGAAGAGGAGTACCTTTTACTCCACAGGGCACCAGTATAAACTTAAATAAAAATTCACCACTCCTCTCCACCCTTAAGTCAAACAAATGTCCTGTTTTTTCCCTCCATCTCTCCACTCATCCTTTTACTGCAGCTGGGAGGAGAATAAAAACAATGATAAATGGACAATCTCTTCTTTTTGATAAATGACAGTGTTTTCAGGAGAGAAGACGGGGGTGGCTTCAAGAGTCTGTCTTTTATGGCATTTTTCACTGTTTATCCATCAAATCTTTCCCAAACTTCATTTCAGCAAAGTGTATATATTGATAGGTTGTACAGTTTCTTTAATTTAGGGGAACTTTAGAGTTTGGGATGTGATGTTTATAAGTCTTGCTCAGCAACTTTGGAGGCAAGGCAGTCTGAAAAAACATTACAAAAAGCAACTACATTTTAGATAGATATTTTCTCTGACATTATTAAACTTTGCTGACAGTGAGTGGAGTGCAAAAAAGGCTTCAAAGTTTTCTTTCTCCCCCAAAACTTTTGGTCTGTTCCTGTCTCTCCAAATCTCTTTGTAGGAGTGTGCCGGCGAACCTCTCTTCTCCCTCTTCTGTGCCATCAAGCAGCAGATGGAGAAAGGCCCCATTGACTCTATCACAGGAGAGGCACGCTACTCGCTCAGTGAGGACAAGCTCATCAGACAGCAGATTGACTACAAGACGCTGGTAAGGGGTTCACCTGCCCAGGGGTCCAAGGGCTAAAAGGGGAAACTTAATATGCTTGCAGGGACAAGAGGAGAGAAAAGGGTGGTTATGGGTTGTCGGTCATGAGATGAGCAACGGGACATAAAGTTGTCGTTGTCACGCTTGACATGCAGGGGGCACGGGAGTGGCGACCTCACTTCCTGTTGAGACCGGAGCTGTCAAGGAAAAAGAGCAGGGTTTCGGGATGAAAGAGATTATGCATGTGAATGTGTCTGCACAAGCAGAGAGACGCTGAGACTCTCTCCTTTAGGAGTGTCGCGTTTATTCCCCAAGTCTGTCTGTTGTCCTCTCTCCACTGTGACGTGTCACTTGTACTCTGCATTCTGGGACTACAGATTTTCATACTCTCTCAATGTCCATGGAACTGTGAAATTAGCTTCAGATTGGACTTTTACAACAGAGTCACCCATACTCAGCTCACCACCCCATTTTCCACAATATAGATGTGTATACGAACTACACTTAAAGATAAATATATATTTAAATGGAAGCTTTAATTTTATGTATACTGCAGACATGCACATTTGGGACATTACATACATAGAAGATAACACATTTACCCTCTCTATTTGTGTATAAACACAAATACACACAAATGGGTATTTGTGTTAATCTTGTAATTCAGTTATTTCCACCAACACCCAGAGGCAGTACTGAAAGATCTGATGAATATCCTAATAATATTATAATTAGCTGGTTTACTGCTCATCAATTCAGGTAGCACATTGCTGTCTCTCTTCAAGCTCCAAGGAAAGAGCTGTTTCCCTGGTGAATGATCTTTTTTCCCCCTGCAATTCTCTCACAGACCCTTTGGCGAGCACAAAATTATTGCACTTCCATTGAGTACCAATCCACAGTGCAATCAACATTATTAACATAACACACACAAAAATCTTCTCTGCCAAGATTAAACATGCATTACAATCTATCTATTGCACTAAATCAACTTGTAAAGATGTTTTTATCTTTCCAGCTTGACTGCTGCAGTGGAAAATATTGCAAGAATCCTTACCTATAGATACCCAAAAACAGTTCCCACACGTGCAATATAATGAAAGCTGTCTTTTAAGACATCAAAAGGCAACACTTGGATACTGTTTCACCAGCAGCTTGCTGCCAGCCCTCTCCCTTACAGTGGCAGTCTTGTGTGTATTTCTGCTACAGGTGGTGAACTGCATCCATCCAGAGAATGAGAAAAGCCCAGAGATCCAGGTGAAGGTGCTGAACTGTGATACCATCAGCCAAGTGAAGGAGAAGATCCTGGATGCCATCTACAAGAACGTCCCACACTCTCACCGCCTAAAAGCCTCCGACATGGACCTGGGTACAAATCTATGTCTTGTCATATATAAATAATGTGAAAAAGCAGGCAAACAGTCATCTTTGGTGCATTAAATTTATGTAATTCTACTTTTCAGTTGATGAGGTCTTGCTCATGCAGATCCCTGTAGTTGACTTAAAGCTTGTCAAAACATTTATATCCACACAGTGTTGATCTCATCTATGTGCCTGGAGAAAAGCAGGCTGAACTTAGACACCCATTGATTTTACAAAGGCTTCCCCACCCCTCTCAGCCCCTCTTAAAAAGTACAAGTCTTCTTAGATACAGAGAAGTAGATTTCTTTTCAACCTCAGGAGACTTGACTTCCTGGCTCTCTCAGTCAGATGTCTGATATTGGTCTCTCCCCTCCCCAAACTTCTCATCGATTGACTTTCTTGTTGACTAGCGTCTGAGTCACATGATTGATCAGCTAATCAATTGAGACGCTCAGTGATCTCTTCCCTACAAAATCATTTTCCTAGTGTTCTTTTTCTTCCTTCCTTTTCCCTGAGTTGTATAACTGTATTTATTGGGTATCTCAATTGTATCTAACTTGGGTCTAATCTATTTGCGAATTACTTTCATGGCCCTCTGATTGGAGAGGGTGCAATGATACACCTTCTCTGCAAGACATCTAGCGATCAAGGGATTTGGTACACTCTGTGTGTGTGTGTGTACAATTCATGTACATGTACAAAACAGACGTGCATACTTGTGAGCGTAACAATATTATCCATTATTGTTGTCTGCCGATACCTACAGGCCATCTCTGCACCATGTGCCATACTTTTTATGGTTTAATATTGCCAGATGGATTTTCCATGCCCCTGTTGTGTGTTTGTAATAGCATATTTATAACCAACCCAGGATCTAAGATGGGCTGAGTGCATACCATGGGGAATCTGGCTGTGTGATAGCTAAGTGAAGAAATTGATTTAGCCTTTTGACAGCATTCCTGGATAAAATTGTTTTATGGCCCCCTTTGGGCAGCATGTGTTGTTCTATTATTGTTTTATTACGAAAGGGAATTGGAAAATTGTCAGAAATAGCTGGCCACTTGTTCAGCATGTCCGTGATTGTGAATAAGAGAAAGAGAGTAAATGCAAGCTAGCAAGAGAACATGCATATGGTATTCAATATTTTTTCAGTGCTATATTTATAGTATGTATCTGACATGCTGCACAGATTCGAAGAAATATCTCTCTTGTCCAGACAGACTGAGAGCACAAGTTTGACACATCTTTTCACACCTGTAGGGGTTTTTTTATTCGCCAGTGATGCTGTCGTAATTAGCATTTCTTGGTCTTGTGCTATTATGGTGATGATAATGCTCGAGTGGAAACAAGTCTTCCATTTGATTGTTTTGTTATTTTTTAACAAACTTGAAGTGAAGTGCTCTTCGTTTACAGGTAATATCAGTGGTTCTCAAGATCTCTGACACACAAACACACACCCAAACACAGACTGATTGCAATGGCTGATAAGGATAATGGGATTGAGGCAGGCCTGTCCTGAGACAGATTGGCCAGGAGTGTTGTTATCCCAGATATTGTTTTTAATTCCCCTGTGCTGCAATCCAAAGTCCCCTGCAGGGTTTGAGAGAAGATGGGGCCTGAGAACAAAGAAGCTGGGCCCTGGGGTGTGTGTGTGTGTGTGTGTGTGTGTGTCTTTGTGTCCGATGTTGCCACTAGTAAATGTGTGTTATGCATCTCTGTGGAGTACAGCAGTCACCTTCAGCTTTTCTCTTCACCATCAGCTTCCATACGCTCCCCAAAGCCCTTATCTCTTTAGTTGTGTGTGTCTATAATGCAAGCCTATACACACACACACACACACACACACACACACATACTGTTCTCTTCCTACTGAGTAGCAACCACTGGATTTGGGAATAGGAGTAATCTCAGTTTACTCTGGTTTCAGACCAAGTTTATTCTTTTATTTATTCCTTTCTGCCTTTCTTTTTTCTCATTCCTTCATTTGTTTACTGAGCCTCGACTAGAGACGGGTGCTCATTTGCATCTTTATGGGAAGATGTACTGTATAGACAAAAACAACAGGAGAATTTTTATTTCCAGCAGATTTTTCAGATGCCAACACAATTCTGGTCGATCCTCCAAAGACAGGCCTCATCATGCGCCACAGTGATTGCCGCTTTGTTTTCCTGTTTGTGATCAGAATAGGAGATGACAGTGGCCGATGCAAGTGGGAAGTACAGCAAGGAGCACAGACACAATAACGTATTCATAAAGCCCATGATGTCTGCAAAAAGAATAGAGGAATCATCTGCTTGTTTGTTTTTGAGATGGCTTTCCTTTTTCACTTATGATAATGTTGCTAGGGTATTGTGAGATGTTTCTATCAAAGCGTCTTTTGTTTTGTGCTGAGGTTGCACAGATGTAGGAACCCTGGTGTGTATGTAGTGCAGATGTAATTTGGTTGTAAGGTCATGTAAATGTCATGCTGTTGTTTAAATGAAAGACACTGTCATTTACACTGGAAGTTACTTTTTGAAAAGTATGGAAATTAAGTGATCTGCAGTCTTTGTATAAGCTATTGTTTTATGTTTACAGCTTTCTGGTTTCTCCATATCCTGTTGGCATGGATATGAGTCTGGTCTGCTTCTACCAAAGCTCCCAGAAATATAAGAGCAGCGCGGCAGGGGGCTTAGAGCAGTAGATGGGGGACTGACTAGAGGAGAGCAGGGACCAATAGCGCCTTCAGAGAGTAGAGGATAAGAGCCGGTGCTGCAGATGGAAAAGGAAGTGTACAAGCCCTGGGCATGCAGCTGTAATCACACCCATCGATCGCACCAGCATAAGAGATGGAAAGCTAAGAGCGGAGCGCTTCGTTCTAAAAAGAGTAGAGTGGGTGATTAATTCAGCTCGCCTCGTGTTACTGTCTCTCACGTGTGCTCTCATCTCTTTGCATTTCTCCTCTACTCCGACTCTTAAGATTTTGTATTTTTCTCCTCTTTTTGATTCTAGTCAGGCTTTTCATGACAATGTGAATTCGTTGTTCAGAAGAAAGCAAAGAAAACTTCAGAAGATGAAGATAGTGACAACTAGTTTTCTGGCAGAACAGATATTAGAACTTGTACACAACAAAATGTATCATTTCTTTTGTTGGTGTGGTTAAAAGGCTGTCTCCAAAGGCATTCTGTATCAGGACACCAAACATCATGGAGATGTGTTATCCAAAACGTAAATATTATCAAAGGAGTTGTGTCGCGTGAATATGGTTGGTAATATCCTGATCTTTTCCATTTTTTTCCTTTGCGATTGCAGAGTGGCGTCAGGGTCGAGGACAGCGAATGATCCTGCAGGATGAGGACGTCACCACTAAGATTGAAGGTGACTGGAAAAGACTGAACATGCTGTTCCATTATCAGGTATGATCCTATGACTGTATATTTAAAAATGTAGACAATGGCAACTTAAACTCATTATATTTCCCAACATAAAAAAATAACAATATTCTAAGTTTAAAAAACATAAAAAGTCTGTTTCCTTGGTGTACGTGATTGTCTATGGTGTGGGACACACATAGACACGTGTGCGCAATCTTTTAAAGATAATTTTAATTAACATTGACAGAAATGTTGTTAAAGCTTATTTAAGTAAAATTTCGAAGTTGTTTAAGATGTAGAAATACAAAGGGTTTGTAAAGTTTTGGATCTCACAAAAAGGAATAAAAAAATATTAGATTGCTATCTGCAGAAACTTGGGCCTCTGAGGCTTTTAATGGATAGATTACATCTTTTATTTGAACACGCTTCTTTCAAGAAAGGTACAGCTGTTTTAATCCCATTTCCAAAGAAAAGGTACACAAACAAAAATCTAAAACACATGTTGTGTCCAACACATTAAGAAAACCTTTTGATTCTAAGCACAGAAGCCTGATATTTACTATTGAACTTTTCTTGAGTACCTTATTCATTTCAGCAGTCTTCTTTGCCATCTGCCATCATCCCTCTACCTACAGTGTATATATAGCTGTCTCCAATGCCCTCTCAACTCACCTCCACATTTTCCTCTTAAGTTGTGTGACCTGATAATCTCCGCTAAGTTTCAAAACTATCTAATGGACTTTTCAGTCAAAGAACCTTTCTGGCTTTTGTAAGTCTTCAGCTGACAGGGACACACACACACACAAGCACACCACCAATACGCTTATCTGATTTATCTGTCAGGTGAAGGGGAATGAGGCAGGGCAAGGCAGGGAAGTGACCAACAACAGTGACACTTGGAAGTAATCCCTTACAGTATATGTGGAGAGGGAGAGAGGACTTGAGATAATATCTGATGTGCTGGTCAAGTGTCATCTTCTATATGAAGTGGATTAGTGTTGGCATAGACTTCATGTACAGAATAGACATATCTGTGGTCACAGACACACAAGGTATTATATGCGCACACACAAATCTACAGTTAATAGCACAAGGTAAGGTTAGAATTTGTTAAGAAGCATATACAAAAAAAAAAACCATCTCACTCATTAAACACACAAATGCTTTTATTCAGTGTCAAACGCAGGTTTTGTGCCTCATGAGTAGCAACCGTGCATACAGCCAACCAGAATGAGACTTGAAAAACAGGCCTTCTTTGTCAACATGTTAATAATTGGAGCAGCTAAGCAAGCAGCCACTGTCCCCTCCAAGTGCAGTTTGCACGGTGCCTAAATTAAATGTCAGCATCAGCAAGTGTCAACAGGCTTGGAGTACGAGGCGCGGGTGGAATGGATTAGGGAGCTGATTCAAATCGGAGATAAGATAATGAAGACAGAAGTTAATTCACTTTTTTTCAGGCCAGGGAATAAGGGCGCCTTATCCTTGACAGACCAAAAAAAAAGAAAAAGAAAACACTCCCATCCACTCAAAATTTGTCAGCAGCCTAAGCAAAGGGCGAGGAAGGGAGGGGACACCAGAAACACATTCAGACTTCAGTCAAGGGCATCTGCAAATCCATACTTAGCTTTACCTTAACTTAATTTCACTGAAATGTTATGGCTTGAGTTTAAAGAGGTTAAATGTATAAATCATTTTGTTGAAGATCTTGTCGCATTATTAATCAAATCCATTGATGCACTCTTTGATTGATGCCAACCCAGATGTGCTACTATATTTGGATTTGGGATGTCATCCAGACATGTTATCTAAATATTGTTTGTCTTATTAGAAGTTAACATGACACAGACACACTCAATAGAATCATGTGCTATCCTTTATTAAACTAATCTGGTTTGATTTGCCACCAGCCAAACTTACCCACTCACTCTGCCATCACAAACTCAGTGAAAAGTTAGATTTTTTGTTCAGGAAAACATCACATAAATTTGGCATTTGTGATATCAGATCTTTCTGTCCCCATAATGAGAGACACATCTCTCGTCCTCCTCTCTTTCAGGAAACTATGCTCCGCTTTCTGCCTTTATCCTCTCCTACAAATGTTATTTCCCCAAATGCCACTCCTCCATTTTATTATGTTCCATTGTGCTTTGCTCATGTTATATCCCTTCAACACATAAGAGCAGTGATCAGGGAGCAAGCTTAAGGGTGTTGGAGAGTTTTAGGGGAGGGGGCTCCCCACAAAGGAATAACAAGATCTGCCCTGTGGGCCTCCTGCTTACAATAATATAAACGTATTATGCATAAGGAGCAGATTGAGTGACTGGGTGAAATAATGATACAATCTTAATAAGACCCTGGCTGGCACACACGCAGACACACACACACACACACAAATATGCAGTATATGCACAAAAGGCCCCTGGTCTGTATTCCCTGTCCCATCCACTCACTCTTTGATAGAGATCACTTCAATTAACCCTGCCTTACCCTGCAGCATGGGTAGCCAGATTATGCAGAATAGGGGTATACTCTGTGTGTGTGTGTGTGTGTGTGTGTGTGTGTGTGTGTGTGTGTGTGTGTGTGTGTGTGTGTGTGTGTGTGTGTGTGTGTAGGTGGGGGCGGCACGGCTGGGACAGAGTGCATCCCAGTTGTGTTAATTGAATCCTGTTTGGCTGACTGGGGAAGGAGGAGCGCACGATTGACTCATTCATTCATTTACACACACTTATTTATACATAGACCAACACACACACTGTTTGATTCTTCACACCTTAATATACACAATCTCAAACACACACACACACACACAACTACCCAGCCCTGGAGGAAAGGTATTATTGAATAGAGACTGTGGGACATCCCCTCTCACACAGGCCTGTGCGATGCTCTGCTAAACTCTCCCTCCCCCCTGTCAGTCATCATATGTATGTGTGGGCTGAATAGAGCACATAAGGGTAATAAGATATTCTGTTTATCCACATGAAACCAGAATAGATGAAGTGAAATATAGAAAATGACACCAACACAATGATCTATGGGTTTTCTGATTGGTTGTGTTAGAAATCTGCACAAATGAAAGAACAAAATCTCTACAAATGGCTTTTGTTTTGAAAAGTCATTTGCATAAAACGTGTGCGTCTGTTTTTCAGGTACCTGATAATGCAGTAATGGCCTTGGTTCCCAAGCAAGTTACAGCCTACAATTCTGTAAACAACTCCACTGTGTCTCGAACTTCTGCAAGTAAATATGGTAAGCCTACATGTTTCTGTACATCCTCAAGTTTCAGTAGTAACTGTGTCAGAAAGCCAACTTCCCAACAGACCTAAGACCAGGCATACTGGTAGAAACTACATGTATGTCTTTCAAAATACTGTTATTATTATTTCATATTAATATTAAATATTCAATAAGGAAGGACATCATTTCAACAATGCTATTGGACTTCTCGTCAAGTACAGAAGGTTTAAGTGAATTAAAGTGTCATATAAAGATTTCATATGTAAGAATCTGTGTCAACATTGTATAACAGTAGGATAATGTTAGCTTATAAACTGATATACAGGTAGGAGATCTGGTGATGCGCATCCACAGGACCCTGCATGACACTGACAGACTAAGAAAGACAAGACACAATTTAGAGTAGTTGAAAGGATTTCTAAAACATAACAAGAGACCAAATTGACTTTTTTCTTGCGTTGTTCTGGCCTCTTGAGACTCCAAAGTACTTCCATGCGGCAGTGTTTTTTCCGCCTGTCCGTCTGCTCCATGTCTCCTTGAACCTGAGAAACCATCAAGTTAGTCGCTGATCAAAGGGCCAGCCTCAATGGCCACAAACACTTCAGACACATCAAATGTGGTACCACATTATTAGCATTGCCTCATCTCCATACAGTGTCACCTCGCTTCTCCGCTTCCAAATTAGACTAGATAGGACAAGGTGAGTGCCGCAACAGAAAAGGGAGGGAGGGTGCCAGGAATATCTCCCTCAACAATTTTTTTTAAGGGATTGACTTCAAACACAAGCGTGATCCACTTCACAACTGGCGTGGTACTTAAGAGTGACTTTGAACTCTTTTCGAGTAAAATGGCCAAATAGTGAAGAAAGAGACTAGGCTGTAATATAGCTGCTGAAGAGGGAGAGTTTAGCAGGAAAGAAAGTTGTGGAAAAAGTACAGAGATTAGACAAATACTGTGTAACATGTTGAGTCAGACAATGAAAGGAGAAACCTTTGTGTCTTTGATGTAATGTTTCTGTCAAAAACCAGAAGGAGGAGAGGAAAAAAAAAAAAAGTAACAAAAAAAACCCCATCTCCTTTGTGTGGAGCTGGATCAGAATAGAATCCAACCAGAAATCTGTCTCCTGTGTATCCCTGACTCTGCATCACCCTCAGCTTTCTAACTTCTTGAATAAATAATTAACACAAAATGACTGTACTATTCATTTTCCTGGTTCACATCCTCTTGCCCCCACACAACCTTCAAAACAGCACAATCAGTGTCGCACTTGTACTTGTCCAGCGTCCCTGACAAAATAGAAGTAATACCAGCCCTGTAAATTTTGCTCACTGAAGTACCCTATAGGAGATACAAACATTTTCAGTTGATCCCACTGTAATTAAATCTGTGCAATCGACACACACACACACACACACACACACACACACACACACACACACACACACACACACACACACACACACACACACACACACACACACACACACACACACACACACACACACACACACATTCTCTGTATCTGATGTCTCCAGCTGTCTCTTTTTCCCTGAACTCTCTCCTCCCGCTTTTCTCTCTGGACAGATTGATTTCTGCCACGGTGAAAAACACTTTTTTTTCACTCCTCTCTCTACACCGCACCCACTGATCAATTTTTTTTCACACTGTGTAAACATTCATTGAGCCATGTGTTTGGAAATGTCATCGCCACTCCGGCCATTGGGTGGGCCATACATATTTCATCTCGTCTGACACCTGTTCGATTTTGTGTCAGCCAGCGATACCATTTCTTGTCCCTTGGAGAAGAAGCCATGAAAAATTAACCATGCACACTTTCTAAAAGTTTCATATCCAATCTCCCAGACCTGTAAATTGGAAGGCACAAGCCAGAAAACTGTAATCTGTAGCTGACATGCAGGTTATGGCTTTCCTTGCCTCTTTTTTGTATTTTTATGTTGTTTTTTTCATTTGTTTCTGTGTTTGTGCTGCCTTTTTGTTAGCTTTCTTTTCTTCTTGTTTACCTCGAACTCTGATTAAGGCTTAGATGTGTCTTGCTTCTTCTCAGTGTGTATGACTCAGGCACCGAAAACCCAAAGAAAATCTTCTTTTTATTTTCAGGTGTACATACACGATTTATACACATATATATTATAGTAAAAAGTTACAAACCAATTGAAGTTTAACTTATGCTAGAAGACAAAAACCATGATTCTGAGTTTTCTGACCTTTTGATTTACATTAATAATATCAGTACTACATGAACTAACACATGTTGTTATTCACAGAGAACATGATCAAGTACACTGGAAGCCCCGACAGCCTGCGTTCCCGCACTCCTATGATCACACCTGACCTGGAGAGCGGGGTCAAGGTTTGGCACCTGGTGAAGAACCATGAGCACGGAGACCAGAAGGAGGGTGACCGCGGCAGCAAGATGGTCTCGGAGATCTACCTGACACGACTTCTGGCTACCAAGGTAAGCCATCTGTGTTTTACAAAATCTTACATTTGATGTATGTTTATTCATTGCTAGTTGGCTTATGATATCTAGTCATGTAATTTATTCATCATGCTAAGTTTATTTGGACGTGTAACGTTGTGCAGGGCATATAAGGCAAAAAGGAGTTTAAATCTGTCCCAACAGTTACAATTTTAACCACTTTATTTGAAAATGTTTCTTTTTCGTGAAGCAGTTCAGAAGGTGAAAGGTTAAAAGGTCACAATCACCTTCACCCTGTGTTACATGACTCACTTTATTTAAATATTCATGTTTACTTTGGATGAGTCATCTCAGTGGAAAAGATTATTCAAATGTATTCCTCTAACCCCTCAGGTGAGAAAGAGAAAATAGATATTATTTGTTTTCTCTTTTCATTGCTGGTTCGTTGATGCAGCAGCATATCAAAAAGGGTAAAGAAGAAAAGACCCATGAAGCTAGTGAAGGTGTTTCTGTAATGAAAAAAAATGATCAGGCAAAAATAGATATGGCTATAAAATGAATATCTTTGAATATGCCTCCCGACAATGGCCTCCAGGAAGAAAAAAAACAAAACGTTAATTTGGTTTGAAGGGAAATGTGACTTTGATCCAACAGCTGAATGCAAATTTCCAATCCACTGCGAATGCACCTCCTCCCTCTTTTTTTCATCAAGACATCCACTCTATCAGACGCAGACAGAGGCGTACAGTGAAGGTAAAAGAAAGGCTACGATCTGACAAATGTTCAGGCTGTAATTTTTGTGATTCAGGAACATTTCAGGTTTTTTTTTTTTTTTTTTATCCACTTCTTGCCTTTGTTTAGCAGTTCACATAGAGAACATCGACTCAGTTCTGTGAATGTGATGTAAATACAGTAGCAGGAGTCTAAGACGAGCGCCTCACAGACGAAAGAAGCAGCAGGAGAACAAACACATCCATTCTTGAATGTTTTGCAATGATTAGCAGACCACATGAAACACATAGGCCACATAGGTTCACAAGCAACACTAATGTCAGTTACTTAGCAATATTTATCTATAGTAAACATTAGCTAGCATTTCCCACCAAAAGCTAGTGGTCATACCAGACCAGTAAGGTTGTACTGGACAACCTCCTCAATGTATTGTAAGTAAGAAAAGTGCTTTTTATTTCCTATGACTTCAACTTTTTAGTTCTTAGAGGAAGAATTATTTCTTTTTTAAAAAGTTAACTTGGTCTTCCTTTTAGAAAAATACATCATCAGCACATGGATGGAGTTAAATGTTACTTAACACTGGTGAACATGTAGTGAAACACACGCAATCACTTTCCTCTGTTTATACGAGGGAGAATTAATGACTGTGCAGATGTGTGGGCAGATGAGCAAAATCAGGTGATCAATTAAAGCAGATAACTGAGGCAGTAACAACAGGGCAAGAGAGGTATGACTGTATCTGTGAAACAGGACATGATGAGCCACATATGAGAGAAACTAATAAACAAACACACTGGAGACTGCAGAACAGGAGGTACGAAGAGAGGACTGAGCAGCGTCACCATGACACATACTGTATAGCCCTCTACACACCTACACACATGCGCACATGTCACCTCTCGGCCTCTGCGGGCTGCTCTATTTCCCTGCCATTATCCCATTCCAGAGGGCAGGAAGGTGGCTTCTGACTGCAGACAGCACATCATCTTTCCAGATGGATTGTTTTTGTGAAATAACCAGTTTATCTTTGCTGGCCATCTCTCTTGGTGAGAAATGATTGGGCAGACAGGCAGTGTAATTGACTGCGTTTGGCTTTCACCTTGCCAATAAATACCTCTCCCTGGCAACGCGGCTGACGTCCCTCATATTAGCTCCATCAGTGTCACTCTGACTGAGAATGGGTACAGGGCGTGTTCATGCGTGTGGAGAGTGGAGGGGGCACAGGGAAGGATTGCATTTTCTATCCTCACTTGTACACTCAAGAGTATGTGTGTGTCCATCTCTACTTCACCACGTCTACTTCTTCGTGTCTCTATTTCTGTTTCGGCACTATCCCCACCGTTGTGATTGTTAGCGTGCCTCTCATTTCAATGTGGAGGCAGATGGCATCAAAACATCCAGATGACACATTGTGTTTCGAGCGTGGTCTAATGACAGGGTAGATGGTCGTGGGGGGGATGTGTTGGCAGTTTCAGCTCCAACAGGAAAACAAGAGAACCCTGTGACGATTACAGTGTTGGTGCATAAGTCCCCCTTGAGATATAGGATGACATAAAATGTCACATCTTCAGTATACATGCAGGTCTTGTTCATCTACACACACGTACATGTGTGCAACACATAAGCTGTTAGGTCTTCCCTTGCCAGCTAATGCAGACTGTCACTTGGAAGGCATGTGGGTTTGATATAGAGATATGAGATTCCATCTTCATAGAAAAACGATAAGCTGTCGGGAATGTGGGCCACATTAGAATTATAGCCGTGATTGTCGGACTAACAGGATTCTCTCCTCCCACTCTCTTCTACCTCTCTTGACTCTGTGATTCGGTCACCCGCTCCAACCCAAATTGGATTTTTATTTGCCAGTGCCTGTACACACCTCATCTGCCACACTCAATGGCCTCTTCTCCTGATAGGAAACCTCTGTCGTTTCATTTCCATCCCTCGCTCTCGCCTTTTCCCGTGCATCCCATCAGCTCATTCTTTACAAGAGGATTAGATTCTCTCACTCTCTGTCTCTCCTCTCTCTTCTCCTCCTCCTCCTTAAAGTCGCCAACATTAAATCAAATTAGGGTCAATGGTGCAGTGTAGGAGCTAATCCGGCAGCACAAAGAGGCTTAGGAGATGCGCCTCCTGTTCCCAGATATTATTAAAAGTCAGCTGTGAAATAACAATTTCCCCCATCAAAGCTGCAAGCAGATTTAGGGGCCGGGTCTGTGAGATAGGAGTCAGACACATAAACATCTCAGCTAGGGGACAAAGTGACATGCACTGCACAACTCATAAACTCACACAAGTAAAATATACACAAGTATTTTCCAATCTTTCTGTCCACATGTTGCAAAATGTATATGACAGTGACAATCTCATTCACTGGTTCTGTGGAGGAAGATTTTCCAAGGTACAGGTTTTGTGATTGTTTCTTAGAAACTTCCTGTGTAGCAGTGGAAACTAAACTAGAAAGAGGAATGCATTTCTACAAGTTTAAAACACATTTGAAAACTTTAATGCACTTTGAGTGGTTGGTATGTTAAAACAATACCTGGTTTAGGGCTTCATGTAATCTTTTTTTCCATCTCTCCTCTCTCTCTGTAGGGTACGTTACAGAAGTTTGTGGATGACCTGTTTGAGACCATTTTCAGCACGGCCCATCGAGGCAGCGCCCTGCCACTGGCCATCAAATACATGTTTGACTTCCTGGACGAGCAGGCCGACAAACACAACATCCATGACCCGCATGTCCGACACACATGGAAGAGCAACTGGTGAGTTTGAGCATCTAAATCTGCACAGGCCTGCAAACACAGAAATGTGCACACACACAAAGGCATAGTTGGCTCTGGCCATGAACCCTTAGGAAACTGGTGAGGCAGTTACTTGGATCTTTGAGGGACACAAAATTTATTTCATTATTTGTAGAGCACAGTGGTGCCTTTGGCTCTGTTTTTGGCCTCTTCTTCCTGCACTGTTGTTTAATGCACTGCAGCCATAATCAGTACATTTTGGCACATTTCACATGGCATTGCCCTGGTTTTGCCCTGTGTCAGTGCCAAGCTTCACCACATGCCTCTTCCCTTCCTAATATCCATTAACCACAGGGGCGTGTAATCTTCATTAAAGCCAACCACAAGGGGCTAATCCAATTGGCTGCCAAGACTCTCCATCTATTATCATGGATAACTGGGCCAAAAACGCCTGTCACTGTGGAAATCTCCATAGTGACAAATGTACACTCCCAGGTGGAGGAAGTGCACCTCTCAATTAATATCTGCTGATTAATTTAGACCATACTGACCTCTGTGAGCCCACCTTAAGAGGTTGGTAGGGGTTAAATAACCAACAGTGCACCAGAACGCGGTGAGGAGAGAAATGAAAAGGTGAAGAAAGGGAAGTGAACTCTGTGGGAGTTAAACGCACACTAATATCTCATTAGCCTCCTGGCCTCTGCCAAGATCCCAGCATGCATCACTCAACCCAAGGGCCAGGGGAACCATGGAGATGGGGAGGATAAAATGGATGTGCATCAAGGGACAAATAGAGAGATGGAGGGTGAAATGGGAAAGGAGAAGCTAAAGAAGGGGGAGAAATATTATTTACTTTACGCTATGGTCCTAATTGTAGTCCTTTCCCGCGTCTGCGTTATTGGGCCATTTGCAGTGTGTTAAGTGTTTTCTGAGAGCACAACGGGTCGCTCTTACATTAGACTTTTAATGGAATAGGCTCTCACTAGAGGGCTGTGAATGAATAGCAATTTATCATAACACACCATCACAAAAAGCCACTTAGATTGCACACAACAGTTTGTGCCAATGCCACCACAGATACCTTCTCTGTGTGAGATGTGCATATGCCTGTGTCTTTTCACTTCTCACTCTGTGTGCTTACCCGTAACCTTTAATCGTCTCAAAAGAGTGCAATCTTGGCTGCCACAAAAGCCTTCATTTTGTCTGGTGGTAGAGAATAATAATGCCAGTGCCCCTCCCATGCTGGGCCCCTGTCCCATTAAACCTCCCAAGCCCATCGCCATCATACATGCCATTAACTTCAAGCCATCACAGCAGCCAAAGCCTCCTGCACCCCACTGCTACCCCCACCTCCCCTTCAGGGTTTCCCCGCCATTAGAGCTCCACTGTATATCCTCTGATATAGCCCTTATGTTGGATTTCCCATCAGCTTGTAGTGCTTCAGGGTCTATGTTGTTAGAAGTTTGATTCTTAGATCAGTGTCGATGTGTAGCTTTTAGACCTACCAACAAATAATTTTAGTTTTTCTAAAACGTCAAAGTTTTATGAACAGTAGGTTTGATTTGGATAACTCATATTCAAATTAAGAACAGTTTTTCTATCTGTGATATCTGATAGCGTGCATATGTATTAATAGTTGTTTTGGCATGATTCTCCCTTGCCTTCACAGCTGTACAGTACATTTTAGATTTTGATTGATTCGGCACAACATCCCCACATTTTAAGACCTGAAAGAGACATAAAGATGGCATCCAGGATTTATTGTAGTCCAGGAAATTATCTGTGACCCCTTACGATCCAAGGTCATCCTTCACAACAGTCTAGTGATAGCAATGGCACTAACTCTACTGCTGCCTGTGCCCCCATTTCATACATGCTACCTTTGTTGCATATTGAGTTTTTTTTTAAAGAAACTGTTCTGTGACTGTGAATTTGAATTGTGCAAGTTAAAATTCAGTCAAAATGTTGGTTGTTTCTGCATTGTGTGCCGTGAGTTGTAATGTGTATTTGTATTCGTGTACAGTAAGTGTGTGCATGCATGAGTCACTGGCTCCTAGAGCCTCTCCAGATGGTATCTTTTGGATTAGCGGCAGTGTGTCAGCGTCTCCTCTCATCCTTCCTCACTCCTCTGTGTTTGGTGTGTGTGCGTGTGTGTGTGTGTGTGTGTGTGTGTGTGTGTGTGTGTGTGTGTGTGTGTGTGTCTCCGTCTGCACCGTGTGTTTGTCATGTCAGGATGCAACAGACAGAATTTTAATTATTATGCAAAACTGGCACACACATTCCTCTTTTCTGCATGCAGATAACCACCTATCTGCTGTCATACAGCAATCCCAGCCCACTCAGACTGTAAATGGCATCAACAAGACACTTAGGGTTAGGCTAATTATCTGGAATCTGTAAAGTTGTACAGTTTGTAATTTTGAGAAAGTTTTCAAATAGTATTTAGTCCTTTTGTCCTGGCACACGGCTTGTTCAGTAGTGGATTGCAACTTGCCATTCACATGTCGTGTCTTTTTGCCTACTGAGGTCCAGTTGGAACAATGCCCAGTCAGGTCACCTTTATAAAGCTGTTAATTCAAACCTTGCGTTGCTGCATGAAAAAGGTCAGGCTTGGTCAGTTCCCTGTCTGTGCTGCAATGCCTCGAATGGGATGCCCTGGATCACAACATCTGTGACCCTTTTCCTGCCAATGGCAAGCAACTTCATTAGGCCCAACTGCAGAAATGGGACAACATCCCACAACTGCAGATTCAGAGGCTCAAAGTGTCAATCTGTACAAACTGCAGGAGACAGACGCGCTACTGAAGGACTACAGGGACTTACTTGGTGTGGATGTACTTGTGTGTTTCTTTTGTTGTCTTCATTTGCAGCATAGTGCCTGTTGAAACATTCAGAACTAGACCCAGTAAACAGTAAATAGAGCTAACAGTGGTGTGATTGTTTGCTGCTTGACAATTATGACGTTTTGTCAATACTGGTTGGTAAGGTTGCTAATTGGTAAAGATTACCAGCTTATTTTAAATAGACAATGTTCTCTGATCCATGAAAGAGACCAACCAATATTTATTAAATAAATCTTCTGTACGAACTGTTGCTCATATTATCAAACTTTTCTTAAATCCATTGGAATTTACAGCACTTTGTAGTCCTAAATCAATGGACAGAGCAATAGTCTTTCAATAAAAGGGCTTTTTCTTACTCCGCCAGCGTAATTCCTCGAGGATAAGAGATGCCCTTGATCTTGGCAGCTGATATTTAACCTAATCCCTGACCAAAAAGGCCGATCATGGCCATCCTTCAGATTCCTAAAACTACTCAGCGTGAGTCAACTGCTGGAGAAATTCTGTGCTTTTCAACACAATAGAGGATATATATATGTTATTATGATGATCAGTTTGAATGTATAAAATCCTGTGGGGAACCTCATTTTTGTTTCCACTGCCCCACTGGAGCAGCACATACCTCAAAGCACAGGGCAGCTGGGGCAGATTGTCAACAATCAAGGGGGCACAGCAGTGGCGTTAATATCCCTTTGATCCCTGCACCTAATCCCACTAGATTCTTTGCCTAGATTAATTTTCAAGTCATAATGCAGTTTTTTCTTCCTCTGAGCCCAAATCCTCTTTTGTTAGATTGTACATCTGAATGGCTTTGTGGGTGGTTGTGCTAGGATAAATGCTTAGTGGGATGGTGGGGAGCACCGGTGATATTTAAATTATTGCATTTCAGTTTTCTGGGTTTTTTCCCCTCATCCTTTGATACTATGCCACACAGAGGCTGGACTGCAGTGTCTTTCTTGTTTGATTTTTCCTGCATCAGCTAAAAGCGCATAGCCCAGAGAATAGTAAAGATATAGAGATCCAAGTAACACTCAGCTCTTTCTTAATACCACCTGAGCCCTTTCACTGCAACACACAGATAAAGCTCGCCCTATATCTATTCATTTTGGCAGAAACAAGCCCAGCAAATAAACAGACTTGTATATTTTTATTATTCTGGACAGGCACAAAATAGAACCCACTTGCACAAACAAGGTAATATGAACTGTGTCACTGTGCGGCCCCCAGCGAGGACCTCTGGACACTGCTGGAAAAAATGAGAGCCAGCCACCACCTGGTTTTAAAGATAAAGGCTTTATTGAATTGAGCACACACATCAAATAGAGCACATCGGCAACAGCAGGGCCTGTGTACTAGCTTTGCAAAGTGAATGAATCCTCGTCCCCCTTCTGGCGCATAATATGCTCATGTCTATTGCCTGACTGTCTGTAGCAAATATAAAAATGACATTTAGGGACTTAATCTCAGAGCAGTTGAACTGGACACAGACTGTTGTTTTACTTTACACTCTTTGTTCCTCTGTTTGCATGCCTATTTGAGCATTCTGTCACTGAGATGGAACTGAACAATCAATGCAATGCAGTACTTTGCAGAGCAGACTACATTAATGTGCCTAAAATGGTATAAGTCATTTTCTCTCATTAGCTCTTTGAATTTTTTTAACAGATGACATTTTGTTTACAGGTTGCAGTACAAATTCAGTAATGGTAAAACGAGTTAAAGCACCCACAATTAGCATTAGCATTTCTTGTTGTAGGAATATGAAATATTGAACTTTCAGGAAAGCCCATTTGAATGGAGATCGCGGCACACCAACAAACATTTGACAGTAATGGAAAAAGTAAAAGTTCTGAACTTGTATAATCACGACTAGTTTGCCCCTAAACTAGTTTGCTCTCTTTTTCTCCCTCCAGCCTACCTCTGCGTTTCTGGGTGAATGTGATCAAGAACCCCCAGTTTGTGTTTGACATACATAAGAGCAGCATCACAGATGCCTGTCTGTCTGTGGTGGCCCAGACCTTCATGGACTCCTGCTCCACCTCAGAACACCGCCTTGGGAAGGACTCACCTTCCAACAAGCTGCTTTATGCCAAGGACATTCCCAGCTACAAGAGCTGGGTGGAGAGGTGAGCTGTGCTGTCCATAAAATGCAGTGTGTGAGTGTGTGTGTGGGTGTGCTGGACACCTATGTGAGTGAAAACATCAGAAAAGCTGCATTAGCCATGTTTCATTCCAACACACACAGAATGCAATGGTAGCGCTGTGATCTATGGGCCATGAAACACAATCCAAATTACAACACAGTGGGAATGGATGGGAGCGCCCAGGGCTCGAGATCTACAGTACGGAGGAGTCTGTGTGGGGAAAAGAGAGAGGGAGAGGAAGCAGTAGAAGCCGGTAATTTGTTAAAATGAGAGTTTTATTAAATTTATTTGTCAGCAGGGGAGGCGCAGAGGTCTTGAATAAAAGATGGGATAGTGTGAAGCGGTCAGAGTATTTATGTGTCGTAGCTTCGTCACGAGGCAAGCCTCAGGATGAGAATATATGTGCGCTGCTTGAATGGGTGGAACCAAATGTGGAGCTTCAGGCTCAGGACCGTACTCATTAGTCCTATGTGCGTTTGTGTCTGTGGTCTGCCATAAACACAAATATGTGTGAGGGTCCTCTGCTGATTCATACATGGATATGTTTGGATACTGTGAGCAGAAAAATGATCTGTCTAGTCAGAGATGGCTGCTGTAGGGGGTAGCACAAGCAGACATTTTAGCCTGTATTTAGTATGTATGTTTAGTAGCTCACACACAGGGTTATATCAGAGGTTTGTGTGTACACACTATTCTTAAAGATCCATGCATGCTCTGGGATTTTCAGAAAATACGGTTTGTCTGAATATCTGTAAAAAGAAACATCCCACTGTCCTGTAGTGTATATAAATCATTCCTGAGTTGCAAGTTTGGGGAAGCAATACTGTCATCAATGAACTCCCCACAGTGGAACTATGTTATTCAGTTGGAAAAGCCTCAGTAACATAGTAATGACTGAGTAAGGGTGGATCTAGTGCTGCTTCACTCTGCTGTCCAACCGTGACAAAGTAAGGGTCATGCCAAGGAAAGGATTTAAAATACAGACTGCAGCAGCTATGAAAGAAGACTGCAAAGGGAGAGGAAAGAAAGTGAACACTGTAGAGGTAAAGAGGAGATGTCCTCCTTGTCTCTCTCCTTCATGCTCCTTTCAGCTTAATTGTAAGGGTAGAACATCCTTACCTGGTGAGCAGGCTAATGCAAACGTGTATCTCAAGAAGGAAATCTGCCCTGCTTGTTCAGTGCTTTTCTGTACAGACAGAACACATGCAGACACTGTGTTTTTACTATGCTTCACTCAACCTACAAAGAAAACCAATTGAAATGCTAATAAATTACACAAGTCAACAATTGGACAAGTATGCACTTTCAGCAGTTTTACAAAGTTTTTTTTCTATCTGGGGTTTGGAGGCAGTGTACTTGGGCAGAGCCATGATATCCCACAGAGCTTTTTACTTGCTACAGTATGTTGATGTTATTAATTTGGGGCTGTGAAGTGAAGCGGACTAGTGAGATACTGACACTTGCCTCGAATTTGATGTGGGAGTTGATGGTCCCCAGACAATGACAAATCCATCACAGCTGTCATAACATTATTTGTTTACAAGGTTGTTTGCATATGGATCAGTACATTTGCAAAGATAACATCAAGACAGCTCATGGTGCAGCTCTTATTATCACTATGCTATAAATATCTAAATTTCATTATTTGGCAGCAGCTTTTGTAAATGTAAGTCAGTAAAAAAAATATGAACATATGTATGAAATATTATTACTATAACATTATACCTCCTAAAAGCAAATTTCAGTGGAACTCCATGAATTGTAGGAAAATATGTATGTACTACATCTTAAAACAGTATAAACGCAGTTTTTACATAGACATGCACAAGACACAAGAACAAAGACTTGAAACCTAAAAAGTTGCTTTAGGTTGCGCAAGTGAAAGGCAGTCTAGCACGGTGATAGACAGCTCATTCATGCTTTACATGCAAAATCAAAGCATATCTGTCCTCTCGGATAAGAGACGGACAGCTGAAATATGTGACTGCAAGCTTTTAGCAGATATGCTTGGGAAAAAAAGCTCAAAGATAGCAGTTCATTTTTTAATTATATTAGTTATTTCCTTCCAGTCACTTTTTTAAAGCATTTGTTTCTAAAAAACCTTTTTCCTAAAACAAGCACACCTGGCCTCTACACGAACAAACCCTGCTAGGAGCTCCCTACAACTGCCCTCCAGCACTGAACAGGTGTTGATGTGTGTATGTGACCTCTGTGCAAAGGTGCAACACCCACCTGCCTTTTTACTTTGCTCAGTTTGCTCTGAAGACTTGCTTCCTGGCAAATGCATCTCTTCCTCATACATGCCCAGAATTATCCAGCCAAACTCTGGGCTTGTCCTCGAGCGGCTGCAGCTACTGGAATTTAATATGTAAATAACCAGCTTTAATTAACATAGTTGATAGGGGCAACACAGCTGCTGCTGACAGTGACTGATTACCCTTACCTCAATGCAGTGGATGTGTTCTGTTGTGATGTTCAAGGTTGAAATCTAAGGCCTGTCAGTGTCTACTATGACTCCATTTCAGACATGTTACTGTGCAACACACTTGTTGCTTCTGTGCTACATTGCACTATCCACATTTAAACACACACACGTTTCTAACAATGTTCTCGACAGTAAACATAGTCCTAACGTGTTTATGCTTTGTTTTATTCCTATTAATAGGTACTACTCAGACATTAATAAGATGCCAGCGATCAGCGACCAGGACATGAACGCCTACTTGGCAGAACAGTCACGGATGCACATGAACGAGTTCAACAGCATGAGCTCTCTCAGTGAGATTTACTCCTATGTGGGAAAATATACTGAGGAGGTATGTAATACTCAGACTTACACTTACATAATGATGACACAGGTGTATTTTAAAACAATTTATACCCACTGATGTTATTGATTTTTTTTGGTAAGAAGAGTTAAAGGAATACTCTACTGGACATTGATTTTATATAAAAATCTACAGTGATATCAATCTAGCAAAGAGCACAAACTAATGAAATGTGCTATTCTGCTTTATATATTAATGAGCTGACCCTACTTAAAATAAATCCTGAAATAAATAAAATAAAATAAAATTTCACCTGAAAACATGTACAGGGGTTTTTTGTCCTGAGTAGTGTCTCAAGGCTCAGGCTGTGTACTCCCTAACACACTCCACCAATCAGATGGTTAGCCTGTATGCAGCCTGAGAGGCAAAGCCCAGGGCAAAATGTAATCACCAAAGCTTATTACTGAATGTTATCTAAATGACTGTATTATCTTCATCAGCTCTCTTTTCTCATTTAGATTATGGTGACCAGACAGTAACAGGACAATTTTGAATTTCTCTCATAGCTGATGGAAATTACACTCCCTGTACACTTCAAAGGTGTCTCTCAAAAGTTTGTAGCTTGCTTCTCTGTGAAGAATGGCAGCTGTACTCAGCTTGTATTCATAGCAGTTACAATGGATTCCAATGCCCATCCATATAGAAACAAAAGGCATCAACATATATGCCTTTTTCCAAAAAAAGTCTTGCCACGCCAATAACTTTGATACTATCCTAATCCTGTTGTGGTTTAGGTGTTTAGAGAAGACTTTATAGACATGTTGATACTTTTTATTCTTGGGTTTGCCATTGGAATCCACTGTATTGTCATCCACAAGGAGGAAGCTACAAGAGTATATGATGTTCAAAAGATTTCCAGAGGAGTATTCCTTTAAGACTTTTTAGAGTTTCTACAGTAATATTGTTATGTTGAGTGCTTTTAGTAATGTGTCTGTGTTTACCTCACTGTCCTGCTGGCAGATTGTGTGTGCACTGGAGCAGGACGATGCAGCCAGGAAACAGAGGCTGGCTTTCAAGCTGGAGCAGGTGGTGGCCTTCATGAGTCTGGAGAGCTGAGGACCGCACTTCCCAGGGCGCACTGGGAAGAGACCCCATCAGAAACCGAGCCGTGCCTGAGCGAAGACCTGTCCCCATCTTTTTCATCATGTGACATCCTCCCTCCGCCTTTCAAAGATGACTTCTTCCTTGACCTTTCTTCTGCTTCCTCTTCCCCAAGAAATATTTTGTTTTCCTCATCCACTCTGCTGCATAGACTAGTTTACCTGAATATATCTGAAGGGTGGTTCGGGGTTGAGGTTGGCGTCTCCCACAGTGCAATGCGGGGGATCCCTCAGCTTCACCACAGGGAGAGCTTCAAGGGGTGATTGCTTGAAAGCTGGCCATATTGGCATACTTCAGTCCCCCTGCTGGAAGAAAAGAGGGGAAAAAAACATTTTTATGTTGCCTTCAAGAATTTACACTGATAGGTAATTCTTTAAAAACCACAATGTTGGGTGTCCATTTTGTTGAGAACTTTTTTCAAAAATAGGATAGAAAATAAAACCATCTCTAGAGTCCAGTTTATTGTAGTTCTATATTCAATATACGGAATCAAGGGGAAACATCAAACCTGATGACTGCAAGCCAAATGAACACCTCTGAAGAAAATTAATGCAAGGATGGTTTGCCAAGTTTACACTGTACCTACAAACGAAGCATACATATCTGCGAAATTTGGGGCGAGTCCAGGCAAACCTAGAATGTTCTTGTGTTCTTTCAATGTAGCTGGAGTTGTATTTAAGAAAAAGACTGATGGGGGTAGGGAAGGATTAGTGCTTCTCTGAACTTCTCCTTTATTGAAATGTGACTGACACTAAAACTTTACAAACCAGAGCATCCCTAATCTATACCCCTTTGCAACATTCGCACATTTTCCCCTGCCCAGCATACATTTACTTAAAAAGAAAATGCTCATGATTTCTGCTTCCATCTGGCTTATGTGGCTACTGCAAAATTAACCTATTAGACAACCCGGAGGCCCCGACCCAAGTTGGATTCTCTGTAAGAAGCACACAACCAACTCTGGAAGACAGTGTTTTGACTGCTAATCGAAACACCAGGAGCAGTCTTTGTCTGGCTCTTGCCACTTCCAATCTTGTGCCGCCACTGCGACGGTCTATCAAAGCACACACACATGCACAGATACACACACAATCAGCAGCTGCCCAAGATCCTGACTGCCCAGAAATCTACGCCAACCCTGGAGGGGGTAAAGGGAAGAGCTGACTGAAATATAATGGGTAAGAAACTGCTTGATCATTAAAAATAAGAAGAATGATTCAATACAGCCAGAGATGGCTGACTGCTCCCTACAGGAGCTCTGTTGTGAGGGTAGCACTTCTTTCCCAGGATGTTCTTATTTAAAGACTTTTGTGTGGAGAAATCAAACAAGATGGACTTAGTCGGTCAGCCAAAAAACCAAAGGAGCTTGAAATTTTCAAAACGGTCAAAAATGTATTTGTAAAGTGCCACTGAGGAACTGACAAAAGGACTATGTAAAAGACAACCACTTCTGGGACAAAAAATATTGTGACTGGAACTTTAAGAAACCTGTGTGATTTTTCTGACCTCAGTGTGTCGAGGTGAGAGGCTCTGTGGGCGAGGTGATCTGATCCTCCTTTCTCTTTCCATCGTCCCAGGTCTCTCCAGCTCTCGGCACACCGTTCACCCTTGTGTCCGGCTCCTGACTTACCAGTTTTCTTTTCTGTTTTGCACAAGCGTTGGAGATGGTAGCTAGTTGCATACGGCAAAACCCCAACTCTTGAGTGTGTAACTGTTGAGGCGCTCTTGTCTGTATTAGTGTAGTTGTCCTCAGTGGCGGCAGGGGGCAGCCTTCTCCAAGCCTCAAAAAAAGAAACAAAAAAAAAGAAAAAATCTGATAAAGCAGAGCAGGAACAGAACAAGATGTGAACATCACGGCAGGATAAAGAGAAAATGATAGACATTAAAAGTATATAAGACTTGTGGAGAGAGCGATTGAAAGAGAGATGATGGAGGCGCCCTCCGTACCTTTTGACCTCTGCCCTTTCTTTTGCCTTGACAACGTGCCCCATGTGGTGATGTGAATGTGTGAAGACCGCCCTAGGTCCACCTTGGGTCCTTTATTGGCTTTTTAAGCGCATGTAAAACGTAAACAATTTAAGAAACTTATTTAAAAAAAAGTGAAAAATAAGAAAATTAAGCCTTGCAATGATGATGTGGATGTGTTCTTTTATCTTTCTTTTGCTTGGAAGAATTGAGATGGAAAAGTGGATTGTTCATGTAATAAAAACTATAACTTTCGTTTAAGGTGGAACCTTTATCCAGTTCAACCCCTACTGCAGAACCTCATACCCATTGTTTTTGTGAAGTGTTAGATGCTAAATAAAACAGATATTATATACCCTTGCATGTTGACCTATTTGGATGGTATGAAATGGAACTGCCTTGCTCAAAGATATTTATATACTTCTACTACTAATAGGGACTTTAAAGTCATTAACAAGCCAATTGTTCATTTTACGAGTATGGATCTCACATAAAGACAACATGAACCCTGTTCTGAATTTCTTGTTCTGTTGTCCCTCCATTGCAGGCCATCTCGGTTTTGTGACAGCTGTGTCTCTGGTTTTAGTTTTGGTACACAGAAGATGCAAGTTGAGTCTTGCTCTGTCTTTGCTGCTATTACATTTTCTTTTGAGAGTTGTTTATTGCATAAGATTGATTAATTCATCATGATAACTGCTTAATTTTTTTTTCTCCATCAGTCGAGCCCAGAACAGAAAAGAAACATTCTGAGTGATGAAGCCCTGTTTTCAAATCACTAAAGATGGGAACAACTCATGAAAACAAACAATTTTATGAAAAGCAACAAAAGTCAGCAGTTTACTTGTGTTCCCTTTCTGTTTTCTTGAAAAACACACAGAAGAAACAACGTATACATGTGATTTATCATACAGATAAACACAACTTTCTAATAAGACAGGCACATTAGGCTTGATAGTAGACTTATGTTTAAGACTGAGTTTGGCAAGTGACTGTTTCTGTTTTAGCTCTTGTGTCAAATGTTTGTGAGATTTCCAAGTCATTGTCCATTAATTACTGTCCGCAGGTATATGATATGATGAATGTCTGTTGTTTCAACTTAGAGGGGTACATTCACAAGGTGTTTGCTGGACAAGTTATGTAGTAAACATATCAATATTATAATAATACATTATTGGAAAATGAGGGGAATAAGGATTGATTTAGCAACTGGATGATTCATTCAAGCAAGGCTGGCATTAATATTGTAAGAAATGTAGTACTGAAACACCTTAAGACAATTTCAAAGAACCTCTATCATTCATGTAGCCAATGCATACTCTGTCTAGATACCCAAAGTTTCCCCTCACAGCCCTGTGTTAATAAATAACACAAGGTCAGAGTCCTTGACTGCCATTGTGAATCTGCCCCCCGATGTAACATCCTGTCTTTCATTTCTCCCTGCCCTGTCCCTTCCCCTGCAACAAAGGTTGTCTCTAGTAGCCACCCTGTGTTGCCAAGAGCACAGATAAAGTTTCCACCTTCAAACGTTTTGTAGGAACTAAAAATGTCCTCCTAGCTCAGTGTTATAGCAGGTGTTACAGAAACATGCTAGAAAAGACTTTTACTAGACCATATTTGAAAGATAAAGAGTATCTTATCGAGAGATAAAAACGAAACCTGGGGGATATAAGGCGAGCTTCTCTAACTTTGTTATAATTAATTGTATACCTGTGTATGTAAATATAATGCATTCCTATTTTGCAGTCAAGAACAAAATACTATTTGTAATATAGAATAAACTTTATTATGAAACCAAGCATTTCATGATTGTTTTTGTTCTTTGTGTCAGTTTGTTGACTGCAGTCTTGTTGGAAGCTAACAGCCACATTTGAAATATACAGTATATATACACAAATTCTAAAAAAAAGACACCAAAATCTGAAATACTATGGTCTGAATCTAAAAGTATTATGGGACAGATTTAGACTTTGACATGCCCCTTACTCCACTGGGAAACACATAGCCTCCTGCAAGATGCACGCTTGATAAATATTTAAGAATCCAGTCAACCTCCAAGACCTCTTCACAAGATAACTGTGGGTGGAGATATGCTGACAGTTTGCTGAAGTCACCAAAATCATAATCATAAATGAGTAAGTTGTTCTGCCCTAACAGGTGCAACAAAACCAGCACAGGAGACTTGGTGAAGCAGGTGCTGTACTGGGCCACAGCTACAGTCTGAAAACACAAGGCATTACAAGGGTTTAAATTAAAGGGTTTGGTCATATTAATCCCAAGCCTTACACACTACCAACCTACATATAATTTATGCGCAGTGTAAAACAGTAACAAGAAACCCACAAAAAATCTGAATTCTTGGAATGTGCTTGAACATACAGACTACACTTTGTGCCACCAATTTTCCTTTCCATCCTAGTGACAGGTGCTATGTCAGCCAGACTGGGTGTTCAGGGATTTTGAGGCCATCTCAGGTCTCCCACTGTCTGGTCCCAGACAGAGCAAAGGAGAATAAATGCACAAAGATGCATAACAAAGAGCCTTTTCTATTGTACTCTGAGATTTGTAATTATTCTTTGTGCTGTCGACTGCATGTCAGGATTCACAAGAAATACTGTACTGTATATAGTAACAGGACAAGACCTCTCGCATGAAAAGAAGGCCCTCTGCTTTTTAGATGCATAATGGCCCAAATCATTTTAGACTTTGTTAAGTATCTAAATTATTCAAATTATAGTTTTATCCAATTAATTCCCAGTCCATGGCCTGATTTTCCACAGTACCACTGGGCAAGATAAAGAAACCAAAGTTTGGAACAAATCTTTGCACAGGGGAAGTCATGCTCTGAGTGCATACACTGAATAGTCAAATTCTGAATAGAACTAGCTCAAAGAGTAAATCTCTAAATAATATGTAAATCAGCATCCAACAGTCATACTGTAAGCCTTCCTTTCTACTCACACAGTGATGACATCCAATTCAGTCCAAACCACTGTCATCATAGTGGTTGAGTTGGTCTTCCAAATCAGTTTCTCTAACCAATGACAAATCCTTCTCATGCTGGGCAAGACCAAAACAAACAAGTTGGGAACAGAGTGAACAGAGCTGGGCCCACAAATCAGCTACAATCAACTGACACTGGGAGACTTGGTTGGTCCGTTAGAAGTAGGGATGGATTGTTTAAATATTTTTGATACTGGTACTAAAATGTTCGATACCAGTTGCTGAACAATACTTTTCCCAATAATTATTTTATAAAATGATTTTTTTTTTTAAAATAAGAAATTACATTTGTGCACTGCTCCTAGTACTTGCCTAGTAGCAGAGTGAGACATCTTACTTTATGTTTCTTTCTAAATCTGTAACACATTTTCTGATACTCCGTAGTATTGAAGCAATTCGGTAGATGCCGTAAAAGTCTCAAAGTTGAGTACCCAGCCCGAGGTAGAAGCAGCTGATAGCAGCAGTAGATATTAGATTTATGCAGCCAGATGTTCATGCGTTCAAGCAGCTAGCATCCTTGAAAATTATACTTCTAAACTACTATTTCTAGCATAAAGTTGTTTTGAAAGCTTCATCCAACTCTTCTCCTTCACCTTATCTTAATGAGTAAAGCTTAAAGACACAAACAGGATTCGGCAGGGCGGAATGTAAATCATACAGATGTAAATTTCAATTTCATTTCCCCAACACTGACAACTTTTCCATTCCATCTGAGGTTTGAAACTGGCTGATGGATTTTTTAATTAATGAGTAAGACTGGCTCACTGGGCCTGGACCTCTCATTGTGTTTGGCTCCAACTCGGCCTATTACTACTCCAAGTGATGCAAATGCTGCTTAACTCCTAATCTAAATTGCAGTAAAATAAGCTCCATGGGTAAATCCATGGATCTTATTTATATTGTCAAGAGGCAGGTTACAAAAGCTTTTCTGGTTTAATGAGAGGTGTTTCCTGACATGATGTAACCCTAGTCATTATAATGAACGGAATTCAAATATCCGCTGCCAAAATAATTAGGAAACAGCAGCACTGGTAAAGATTAGTTGAACCTATAAGCTTCTTCCTCTTGAAGCCGGTCTAGCAGACCTGAAGCCATTCGGGAATCAAAGAGGGAAATCCCTGCCTCTGAGCACATATCAGTCTACAAAGCTTAGCTGTAGTTGTGCAGTAAACACATTGGTTTATTTTACTCTGCAATCTGCATTATTCAATATCACATCAAAGGCAGTAAAAACACACACTTTAATGTACTAGTTTGGGGATTGTACTAGTGGCCCATCAGCTTCGTTATCTCATAAAACACACAGCTTCCATGGCGGACTTTTTGCAACATCAACTTTTTCAACTGGTACAGCTACACAATAAAGAATATCAATATGCCAGCACAACCAGGCCTTCTTAAAAAACACCTTCCCAGACACACACACACACACACACACACACACACACACACACACACACACACACACACACACACAGGACTTTAAAAGTCAGAGGTAAGCTGAAGAAAAAAAAGACAAGTAAATGGAAAACAGGAGTGACAGATGAGGAAATAGAAAGTTCTGCGTAGCCAGGAGGGCAGGGGAGGAGTGAAGTGTAGAAAACAGAGTGACAACCTGCTGGATGAGTATGCCCATAGAGGGGAGGCTGCGGCACTACGAAAGCCTGAGCGGCTGACGCGGGACGAGAGATTGAATTGGCCCAGTGTCACCCTCCATATACCAACCAGTGAACTGGGAGTAATGGGTGAGAAATGGAAAGAGGGAATGTGGAAGGAGAGAGAGAGAAAGAGAGGTAAGGAAAGGAGGGAAGGCCACCAAGTGTCACCCTAATTTTCTGACCAGTGAGGTGGGAATAATGGAAGGGAGGAGAGAGGCAACTCTGAGGGCTGATGGGTTGGGAGAGGTTGGATGGAGGTAGCGAAGGGGGCAGGATGATAGAGAGCTGGCTATGATTGCCTCGCACCGGGGGTGGTTTTCCAGACTCCCATGATCACCAAAGCCCTTTCACCCCAGACCCCCACCTTGCTGTCACACTGATGTGATGCGGCCATGGAGAAATAATAAGAAAAAAAAAAAGAAAAAAGGTTAGAAGGTCTATCCACGTGGAGATAAAGTGATGCACAGATGAGGAGGTGCTGTTGAGGCAATCAGTGTTAGAGGGCATGTGGGGTTACAGGATTGGATAATCGATAAGGCTGAACCCTCCAGCTTTGGGGATTTGAACCCATATCCATCCCCTGGCCACCTCAGCTTAACAGACTTATCTTCAAGACAAGAGACTATTAGATTTACTGTCAACAGAGCAATTCAAAAGATTAATATCACTCTATCAGCTGCCGTGGCAAAGTTCTCTTACAAAGGAAGGCATGTTTGAGTAACAGGTCCAGGCAGGAAACTAATGTTACAGAAAAACAGGATTGGACATACAGCTCAGTCATCTTGGGGTATAAAAACACTTCAAGTTTAGTAATGGTTTGGCCTGGCTAATGGTGCTGTTCTGTCTCATGTCTGTGATGTATATCTAACACTCAGTGGTCTTGGAGCATTCATACGGCAGTGGAGAAGAGGGGGATTTTTCTGACACTTTGAGGTGTCAGATTGGTGCAAAAAGCTCAAATCTTGTTTTATCGTCTTTGTCTTTTTATCTTTTCATTTTCTCAAAAGGTTGTAACATCTTAAGGTTCATTCGTCTCTTACTACTCACACCAAAATGTTTCCAAGCTTTCTCTAATGACTCTCACAGTATGACGGTCGGTTGTTCCTGTGCAATTACTGTTTCAAAAACTGAGCTAATATGTTTTCGGTTTTTGCAACACAGTACTGCCAAAAATCATTTTAATAATCTCGGATGATCTTTATCCTTGCCAAAAACTGTTATTAAAACATCTGGTTATTGCCTGTATTTTTGGAGAGATGTTTCTCTTGTGGCTGCTGTCATGTGGATAACTGGCTGCTGTGTCAACTGGCTGACTGGCAGGATGGGTGAATTGATGATAGGAGCGCAGCTTGGACACTGGTTGACGGGTCTAATTTCAGCAGTGGACTCAGAGATACTGACAACTGTACGCAAGCAGATGGGAGCTATTACCGATATTAGTCCATTCTCCTCCGTCTGCTCTATCTTAGTAAACATTTGTGTTGCTGGTGGCAGCAGGGATGGAGTGGGAAAGAAATCAGACGGACTCAATGCCACAGCCAGAAACTCCCTAACCACTACAGATGGAGAATGAAGATACAAGTCTGAGTCTGTCAAAAGGTTTCAAAACAAAGCGTTTGAACATTGAAGTAACCTTCAAGCTGAAACAAGGTGTGCAAGTCTGCTGGAGTCATATCAATGGTACAAAAAAGTGTGTGATAATTCTTCTTGAGGGTAAAAGCTTGGATCTGAGTCTTATTAAATGACTCCCCCTGTTAGCTAATAGTAAGTGATTATTATAAATTAACTGAATAAAATAATTTCTATTTATGCTCAAATTGTGATACGCAATTGTAAACAAATCTTAGAAACTTCCTCTCCAAACGCAACGCTCCTGACCACCACCACCTGCTAAATCAGCGGCACGGTACAGGGTCTAGACGTGTCCTGTTATGCTAAACATTGCCATTGATTTTACACAACCCTGCCTCCTCATACAAACACAAACACAAACACACACAAACACACACCCACACACACCCACACACACACACACACACACACACACACACACACACACACACACACACACACACACACACACACACACACACACACACACACACACACGACGTACACCTACACATACACCATGCTCTGAAGTCCCTCCTTTATGGGCTCCACAAATCTTCTCCCTCATTTCAGCTCCTAATCAATAACAACCATGCAATTCCTTCTAAACTGCACATTTGCTCCCCAGGCTCCAGCACCATATGCTCTCACCGAAACACGAATTACCAGAGCTGTGTGAGCCTATACAACACCGTAAATTGATTATCTGGTTGAGAAGTACAGTGAATTTATTATTACTTTATTGTCTGCTTACATGTCCTGCACGTTTTTTCCTGTTGATAATGGATTATGGCGGTGCAACAGACAGGTACGATTCCAAAAATCCCTCTGCTGCATAAACATGGAAACATGCATAAGCCACAGCAGGAAATGGTTTTCAAACTATAATTGATTTGGCTCAACACTGTGACAGATGTACACTTTACTGCTCTTCCTCAAGTCACAATTTCAAACCATTACAAAACATTTTTTAGCCATGAACTATACAAATACATTCAAAACAATATGGACAAAATCAAAAGTGTTTGCACATTAAAACACTTTTATAATGACCTGTAGTATGTGTTTGTTCTTAACAGGAAAACTGGAACAATTATTGTTATCATGGTACTTGAGAGTACTTGTGAGTGCAGGCATTTCAGTAATATTACCATTGCCAATCAAAAAGAATTTCTTAGTTTTGCCATCACCCTCTCTGAATTTGAAGTAATTATTCAGCACTTTATCACATCTGGACCCCTAATTTTCTTTCATGTTCGCAGTCTTCTCAGCTGACATGGACATGCTCTTAAATTAAGTAGCTACAGATAATTAACAGCAAAATTTACTTTAGTGCCATGAAACAGAAAATAAATATCAAAAGTATGTAATGCACCACTGCTCCTACATAGTACGCTGTGAGTAAAACAATGTAAATAAAATTAAAAATAAAATTAAAAATATTCTGCTGTTTAGTACAGAGTCAAAAGCTGTTCATCAATCATTGTCAAAGAAATCAGTGTTTCTGTGAGCTGCTCCGGTGGGGCAGCAGACAAAGGGCAGCCCTCTATCATAGTCAGCCACCTGTGGGCTTCTGTCCCTGGCTCACTCACACTCCTCATTCCCACCATGTTAGCCTGTCTACAATGGACAGGAGCCCATCAGCTGGGCTCAGTGCTGGCTCGTCTCTATGGGCCAACTGCTGCATGATACACAAAGACGCATCCCGCCAGGCATAATAACACAGAGATTAGCACAAATACCCCCCACCCAAAAAAAACAACACACCATACGTGAACAAAGCCGCACACATTTTCACAGCTTTTCCAGCACCAACATTATGAATATGAATAACCCTCTGGCCTAGACTTTACCAGGCTGTGCCATTCTGTGCTCCGTTCAAGCCCTCAAGATGTCAACACACAGACAGAAGGGCAAGCTGAGAAACAAATCTGACAACACAATGTGGGCCTGCAACCGGCTATGGGTATTAGCCAGTGATCAGGGGGGCTAAAAGAAAAGGCTTGTCCTAGCATTGTCCCGATGTGCCAGTTGTGTATACAATAAATGCCCATGTGGTGAACTGAAAGTTTGCATTTCAAGGGGCTAACTTGTCAGGAGACTTGTGACGACAGCTTGCTGAGAGGGTACAGATTGTAGAGGGGTAGAAACGATGGCAGGAAGATCGTCCTCTAATCCAATTCAGTGGCAGCCATTTGAATAATTGATGTGGGGACATAAATTGGTCCATTCCAGATGTCCCCTGCTCCCTTAATCAATACTGATTCCCTTAATCAATGGCTGGCTGGCCAGCCCAAGGCTTTGGCTGTTCTCCCCCCACACAGCAATGCTGCAGCCAAAGCTTCCCACAGTCGAGTCACAGGTGGTTGGCTGTAAAGTGGCTGTTTGCGGTGATGTGCTCTGGGTAATTGAAGCTCTTACCCGGCGGGGTTGGGGTGGTGAGAGCGGCAGTGGGGGACTGCAGATTGGTCTGGTGTCTAGAGGAGGCACATGGCTTCCACTGGGAAATGACTGCAGACAAATTCCAAGACTGACTTGAAAAGAAAACTTTCATCACATACAGGCTGACTTGATTAATTAAAAGACAGAAGAACATGGAAGGACGGTAGGTTGGAAGCTAGCTAAAGTCAGTGATAGTCAACTGTCTTGGAGATGTGGGGAAAGGGCATGGAGGGACTCTCATATTGGTTCATGCCACATAAATAACCTGAACCTGCTCCTTTCCATGCTAATAATCTTCAACCGTAAGGCCTGACAAATGTGGAGTACACACACAGGCAGATAATGGTGGGCATAGGGAGCCGTGTGCCAGGATGCCAGGACAGAGTGGAGCATAGCAGTGTGTGACAGCTGGGTGGCACAGCTGGGGGAGACAGATAACCCCTCAGTCTGTACGAGCTGACAAAACAGCCACATCCCTCCTCAGAAGACTGAACATAACTTCACCTGGCTCTGCTCTCTTTCTCTTCCTCCCTCTGTACCCGTCGCTCTTGTTGTCCCTCTAAATGCCTCTCTCTTTCAAGCAGCCTCTCATTTTCTACCTTCACAATCCCTGCGCCCGTTACATCCCTCACCCTTTTAACGTCCTCTTCATATCTGTCTCTTTTCCAAATGTAGCCCCTGGCTGACAGGACACCGTCAGACTACACCTGGCCAGAGTAGTCCTGAGGCTGTCAGCAGGACATTGCAGTGATCCATCAATGTTCCCTCTTCCTTGGCCAAAAACATATCTCTGTCCGTCCCAGACTCACAGCCATCAACAGGTACAAAGTACAGGAAGTAAAAAGAACCACCATGCTTTAGCCAACAGAGCATATATGCTGCTTATCAGGAAGGGGACATACATCTATTACTAAAAATACAAGCTGTAGTAATTGAGCACTACCAGCACAGCGGGTAGAAAAACATCAAAGCCCTTACATACTGTTGCAATATAAGTATATATGTATTGGATAAAGTAAGTACATATGTATTGAACAAATGCCTACTACACACCAATCACAGTGATATTTGCAAGCTGTGTTTCTAATCGCCAGATAAATGTAAATCCAATTTTTCAATCTCCTTTTAACTCTCTTTGGTCTCCACCAGTCTCTGAGGAAAATATCTAGGTTGTCTTCTTACAGATTTTCAGTGTTCTTCACTAGCTAGTCGCTTACTTTGTCCGTCCGCCATTTGCGGTGCGTTGTATGTAGCATGCAGTCTTGTTTGCAGAAAATGGCTGCCAGCAGAGATAGATGAGACGGGCTGAGACACCAGCATACAATAATGTGCCATAAAACCAAAACAATAAGTTAAAATAGGCTACAAAGCACCACAAAGTTACAGATTGTATCAGTTTTCTGAGATTTTGGCACTATGAGTGACCCTTCTTTCACATTACACAGCCATTTAACTCAATGTAAATATTAAAAACTGAACAATTATTGCAGGTTCAAGACTGAATATTTACCAAATCATGGACAGATAATATTCCATCATGCTACCTTGAAACAGCTTGCTATCATTATAATGGGCTGTTGAAGTGTTGTAAACACTGCTGTTTGACTACCTAATACTACATTCCTCTAGCCTAACGTAAACTGAAATGGGTAAGCACACTTGATTGTATGCATGTTGGTCGTACACAACACATCTATATAAATTGTATGCAGTGTTCAATAATCTCCTCTCTTAAACATGGCCCTTGGCTCTGAAGCCCTGCTTGGAGCTGCCTGGCTCCCTGACAGCATCCTTGGAGGGAGGTGTTGCCATAATCGATTTACACAGCAATCACAGATCTGCACACAGCGACCTTCAACAAGTCCTTGAACACAATCTCTCTGTGCTGATCAAAAGCCATCAACAGAAAGTGATTAATGAATTGGTTGTTTATGCATGCAATTAAAGTCACAATAACAGCAATTTGTCAATAGCTTTGCTGCAGAAGTGATTATTACACTTGTGTCTGACAGGATGAAAAGAGGCTACATTATGTCTGGCTGGATTTACCAGCAAATGTCACCTAAATGACAAGTGAATCACTCTGAATTTTGTAAAACAGAGCGGGAGCACTCACAGACGAAGAGAGAGAGAGAGACAGTGAAGGGAGGTTGTTTCTTTTGAAGTTATTAAATATTTAAGATTGAAACCAAGTCCCTTTTATAAAAAGCAGCTGCAGCAATAAAATCCCAAGCTGTCTGAACCACCAACTTCAACAAACTTATAGAAGAGCCCCATTATTTGTGACTGCAGGAGAAAAGCTGTCAACTTCATACTGGTATTTCCTCCCAGTTCTGTGCTACATAAATCCCTATAACGTCTGGCATTTATTTTACTGGCTACCTGCAGGGGGAAAAAAAAAATGGGTGAAGGCTTGCTGTATTCTGTCAAGGAGGAGATATGGCAGAGCGAGACACTTGTTGTGAGACGCTCGCTCACTGTCAGTATCCATCTGTTTACCTCGCTGCCAAAATGGTGGTGGTGATGGAAAACAAGCGTTCTCTTCAAAGGCCATTAAAAATGAATGAGCAGATCACACCGGGCTTTCCAAAGCACTCAGGCCATTTTATGCCTCAGGTTGAGAGATCACCACTCCCACTGTAAAACATCTCACCATAACAAGATAATATCAAATCCCCCGCTGCTCCAAGATAGAAACACACGCACAGCTAATGAGCCAAGCAATTAACTTCCAAACGTGCAACAAAACTTTGTCACCGGGGAGATAAACAGACCTGCTGTCTGTGTGTGAGGAAATATAAAAGATTGCAACCCTGTTTTAATCAGTCTAAAGAGGGGAGAGCAAGCGGGAGGACGAGGTTTTTCGGACTCAATCTGCTAATCGATCATCTTGACACAGGTGTTGACAACCTGTCATCGGGAGGTGACAGTGTTATGTCCAACAGCTCGTCACAGAAGTGTATGTGACAGATCTGGTGTTGTGTTTGACTCTTAATGGGCCCTCGGGTCACACAGCAGCCAGCCAGGGTGTCATTTAGGGGTCCAGAGGTCGCAGTTTGGTCTACCAAACACACACAGCGCCGGTGGTAACCAGGGACATCATTGTCAGTGGGCAGGGAGAAGGTGTGTGTGTGTGTGTGTGTGTGTGTGTGTGTGTGTGTAGCTTATGCGTGCGTGCCATGGCAGTGTGAAGATGGAGGGGGCTGTCTGTAAGGAAAAAGAACAGATTGACGGAGCGGAGAGGGAAATGCACTTTTCAAATGTCACCTCGCCTTGCCACCCTTTACGCTGAGAGAAAGAACGGTGTGAAATAGAGCACCCAGATAAAATAGCTTGAGGAGAGAAGAAGGAACATGACTCTACCCATTTTTAGAAATTCATAGTATATACTAAGTGGAAAAGAATTTTTTTGTTAACACCTTTTAAAGTACAGTATTTTAAGCTTATTTTCCCTCTTTCTACAATTTATCCTTATAAATAAATACAATACAATGTCAATGTGCACATTATTAGGAACGCTTTAATAAAGTGCACTGATGAGATGAAACAAGTCAGCGCTGATTTGCAGGTCTAAAGAAATCTAGACAAATAGGTTAAAACTGGGCTAAATCAGGTTTAAAGTTCACATAGGTGATATAACTGTTTTTTGCACAGCATGTTAACATGTCATGAGTCATTATAATCAGATGTTGCTGAAACAATGGTTATGTTTAAATCTGCAAATCACCACACCAGTACTTACTGGCAAACTACATAAAGTCACTATCGCTTAATAGTTTTGCTCTAATTTTCACTATGTTACTATGCCCTTTATATTTTGTACAGTCAATGTACAGTAGCACCACAAACATTTATTTTAAGTCTTTTATGAACGACTAAAATAGCCAAAGGGTGGCACGCCATCAAAAACAATTGCTCAAATTGTTGCTGTAATGAGCTTCATTGGGTTTGTTGGTAGAAAAATAGCCTCATCCATGCTTACACATTTCCCTGTCACCTGAATGCCTTCAGCAAGGCATGACTAACATATTTGTAATAAGACGAAGTTTTGGCTTCAGTTGGAATGCTAATTCTCCTCATTGTATTCATCAATAAATTTCTTGTAAACGCCCTCAAAAAATAAATAGTATTATTCTGTAACTTAAGTACCTTTGAATAAAATAAAGTGAAGTCATGTTTCCTTCCGTCCTAACCCTTCCCTTCCAGGAACTACAACCTGCCAGCACATGTGTTTAATGATGGTCACAGGCATTTTCAAGTTTGCCTGGTTATTGTTACTACAGTATGATTCTGTTGTGTGTAGTGATTCATACTTGACTTTTATTGCACCTTGTTTAGAAAGTTATTCATCACCCCAAATAAAAAAAGGTTTGAGCCGTTTCCATCTTTTGTTCCAGTATTCATTTTCTTCACTGTAGAATGTTACAGTAACTATCCTTTTATATTTCAGCCCCAGGTCTAGGACCAAACTCCATTTACATTCTCCTACTTCACAGATTTGCCAACTTAATTCATTTAGATCATACCCCCACCAACTATTTCTGTCTTTTTCTATGTATCTCTCATACATACACAAACACACACATAAAAGAAAGAAAAGAAAAATCCCAATACATTTTGAAGAGAAAAAGGGTCCCTGAGGACAGAAACGATTCAGAGAATAAGTTCCAACTGACCTTCAAGGTATAGCTGAACAGCTTTAAAACTCAGACTAAGTAATGTAAATACTAATGGTGCATAACAGCTGAAAGGGTGAGTGTCACATCTGTGTTAAAGTCAACTCCAGCACCAAATCTTAAATCACTCATACAGTGTAGAACTATTCACAATTCTGGTACTGTGCCCTTTCATTCATTAGGAAACACTTGGCTGGTGAAGGAGATCCACGCACACTGTTTAAAAGTATATCGCTAATCCCAGCTGAGCACTGCGGTGTGATGTGTCATCTATCTGCTCTATGCCAGAAAGGAAGTTTGACACTGGCTCCCCCCGCACTTCAAAAACACATCAATCAAGTCAGTCAAAAATGTCAGAGACCTTCTACTTGTCATTGTGGGCTACTTTGCTGTGATTGATGGTCTGATGGTCGTCTCCCTCAGTCCCTACACCCCGTCTCCTCTCTTACCCATGCATCAATTTGCACACCATGTGAAAAATAACAAATGATAATGTTTTGAAAAATGATTCAAAATATCCTCTAGCAATTCAGATAAACAATTCCCTTTTACTAAAAAGGAGGGAGCAAAACAGAGACAGACGGCAACAGAGAGGGAGAGAGAGAGATGTGCCAGCATTGCTTTCTATATTGACATTTATGGCTTAGAGGCTGTGAGAAAATGTGTATGAGGGTGTCTGCGTGTGTGTGTGTGTGTGTGTGTGTGTGTGTGTGTGTGTGTGTGTGTGTGTGTCTTAAGAACAGAAGATGCTTTGAATATCTGATGCATGTTGAAGGCTGCAGTGGCCTCTATAGGCAGTGTGTGTATACAAAGACCCATTAAGCAGCATTCTCATGGGGAAGGTGTGATAGGGAGAGATCCAGGCCACTGTCTATACACATATCTGTCCATACTGACTCAAACTGGCCTCAATATCAATACTCTCGAGGCATTTTTCTCTTTCCCTTCCTCTCTTCCTCATTTGTTTGTCTTTCAAAAAATCTATTCAACCCTCTCTTCTTCCATCTGCCACTTTCTAAAACGTTGTCACTCATTTTTCTCTCGTCTTTTTGCTCTCTTCCTTGTGTCTCCTGCTAACATGATTTGTCTGTTTCGCTCAGTATCCACATGTATCCTCTCACTAGCATTCTGTTTTACATGCTGTTACCTTCCGTCCATCGCTCCGTAATGCTGCTCTCCCCCCTTCCATCCCTACCTCATTCCCTCACTCAGAACTGTCAAATGGCTTCATGAAATGAGCTGGAGAGATGATGAGAGAGATTGCAATCCTAATGGTGTGACATGAAGCATTGTCCCAGGCCGCTTTGATAAATGAAATTCGGCGAGCACTTGCTCTGCGGTGAACCATGCTAATTAGGCTCGGCAACCCAAACAAAGATGTCTCCTGCTAATTGAGGTGAGGTCAGAGGGATTGAGCAGAGTGTGGACATGCCTGTGATGATGTGTGTGTGTCAGAGAGGGAAAGCTCTAACTCATCCGTCTGTGGGCTGCTTGTATGTGTGTGTGTTTGCATGTGTGTCCACTGGGAATTGACTTGATACCCCCTTTGGGGAGCTGGTAATGGTGGTCTTTCCCTTTGAGTATTTGCTTTGCGGCTGGAGACAGAAGGTTAGTGGATGACCTTGTTTCCCAAATGCAAACTTGTCCCTTACACTGTAGCATGGTTACCATGCCACTTTTGCCATTATAATTCTAGTGGGGATCTGTGTGAGGTCAGTGCGAAAATTGAAAAAGCAAGGGCAAACCACTCACTTCATACTCAAATTACATAAGCTCACTTCCACATTGATTCCATCTATGCATTGAAATGGATCTGTGGAGGAACAGTGGGTTGTATACTGCCCAATTCAGTCTCTTAAATAAACATTATTGATATGTTTAGAGGCAATCCAAACGACCTCTGCTGTTTAGCCTCCCATCATTGATATTATTGGCATGTTTACAATAACTGAGTGGCCATGCATCTGTCATTCCCAGGATATCCATATGTCCATGATTGATCCGGAAATAATCAGAGAAATGCCTTTAGACAGTAATAAGCTCTCAGGTCATTAGGGACATGAGAGAAGTAGAAGGAGGGCTGAGGGAGTATGGAAAGGCAGGGTTGAGGGATTCAAGAAACAGGCTTTTAAATTTATATCATCATAGGTTTTCAATCAAGGCACAATAAATCTGTTCACACACTTAAAATAATAACTTCCTACTTTCAGTCAGAGAAAAAGCTGTGATTTCACTTTAAAAGCATTTCTATGTCTAGACAAATGTCTGTCAATCAAAGCAAGGTTACATACTCAACACAGTGCCAACAAAAGATGTGTCAATCTTTACTTTGAAAACATGAATCACTGATGATGCGCCCAAGCAACATATCAACAGGTGCCATATTATCGCCTGATATTGGCTTATGACAGATGTAGTGTATGTATGTTAGCAGCTATACAAATAGAGATTACGTACGTATGTTATATGTTTTTTATATATATATATATATATATATATATATATATATATATATAGTTTAACCTTCAAGTCTTCTCTCCTCACTATGCAAGTAGGTGCACAGCTATTCAGTGAGCTAAACAAACCATGTTGTACAGCAGCCAAGAACAGACAAACCAATCACTGGATCTAGAGAAGGCCTTTTGTTTCACAGGCATCGTAGTTTCACCTACTAGCTTAGAACAGGAGGGTGAGGCGAGGGGGTCGTAATCTGCAATTTTAATTTCAAACTCTCAAATATCAATATTGGCATCCAAGCTCCCATATCAGTTAGGTATAAACACACATACCATATTAACCAGTACATGTACATATTGTACATACATTGACTGATGAATATGAGATAAGGACATCTAGCTGGACTGTAGTCTGCATACAGGGAATCCAAATTACACCTGTCAGGTAATATGAGGTAGGACAAAGTTTCTCATTATAGTGGGTATCAATTTGTATAGCAGGAGTGAGTGTGATATTTACATACTGGCATCACAGGAGCCGACACTCTACCATTATTATGAATATGAGGTCAAGACAGGCTTGCTGACAGCAGCCAAGACACATTTTTGACAAGTACCTCCCTCAATGGTCTATTTCACAGAACCTTGAGCAAAGTGTTGTCTTGGTAACTCAAGGTGCACTATATCATTTGTCAGACAGGGTCGGGGGTGTAGGTTTAGATGGGGGGAGGAACTAAGGGCCATTAAAGCCCCACAGGGAGGGCTCATGCATATTTAAGTGGGTTAGATTAAAGGTTGGTCGTCTGGAAGTTGTGTGTGCCAACCAAGACCGAATCTTCTTCTGTGACATGTCATTAACCCTTTAATTGACTAATGGGCGGTGAGGTTGCCGATATGAGCTAATGTAGCCATTTCTCAATGCAAATTTTGGCAGTGTGCGCACACTACGCTTCAGCAATGGGCTGTAGAATGATAGGCACTGACATATGGACTCAAGGTGAAAAGGTCAAACTGTGACACTTGGATCTCTGAACATTCTTGTTTTATCTATACTACTGCAGGCCACCCAGACACTTGCAGGGTACAAGTGATTAACTAATGCTGTTTCTCAGTCATTCTATTTTTTGTCAATTAATGCCATTATCACTATAGCTCGCATCATGGTCTCTAGAAAAGAATGTTGCTATTACTCGAGTTATTGCTGAATAATCTATGGTATAGGGTAAAAGAGTACTGGTATGAGATCTGTATTCTATACCCTCTTGAGGAACACTTAAGACTTTGAGTCCTGGCCCTCTGAAGACTTAACCTGACACTGAATTTCAAGTTCTTAGATATTAGTTTTGGCATCAAAGATCCCATATCAGTTGGGTAAAAGTGTACCTACCATATTTACCAGTAATACCCCTGTACATACACTGACTGATGAATATGAGGTGCTTTAATGATTTTATGCATTTCCCGTACAAGATATTCAAATTTCAGCCAATTTCCCCCAAATTTCCACAAGGCAATGATCCTCAGAACAGCCCAGTGTGAGCCCAGGGGGGAGGCAGAGGAAAACATCAAACACACAGCCTTGGTGTGAACAGGACGCAGCATACAGAGTAGGGGTTAAGACATTTCTTTCATTTCTGTCACGACTGTCAAAACATGTGTATTTGTAACTGTCTATCTGGCTTCTGTGTCACTCCACATCCTGTAAGGACAACCAGCTCTATATTTCTATATGCCAAAGTAAATTATAGGGCTTTGTGTTTACGTGTGGGAGAGTGAGTGGGAGAGGGCAAGATTGGTCTGCCTATGTGAATAAGCATGCGAGTACAATATCTCTCACATCTCAAATCTCCTCCTAATCTTGTTATAATTGCCTGGTGAGCCTCTTTGCTATCCTCCACCTTAATGCCTCCTCTTCAACCTGACCTTGCTACTTCACATTCACCTCCACAACAATAGAAAATTCCACAGTTCATAAGGTAGACACAAAACTTCAGAGTTAAACACCAGATGAAACCTCATACTTTCCCCTTTTGGAGTAATTTAGCTTGTGTAAGCCTAGTAAGGAAAAAGGAAGAACATTGCTTTTTGAGAGAGTAGTAGACTCAATGATGTTATAACAAGCAAAACAATATTAAGAATAAAAAAATCTTGTAACAGAGGAGCCTAGATTTTGAACTTACAAATACAAGGGCTATGAAGCCTACCTAACTTGGAAAAAACACATCTAAAGTGCAGAAATGTATTGGTTTTTGTCTCAATCTTTGCATATTTTATTCTCCTCTTTGGGTCCACTGAGAACCACATCTGCTCAGCCTCTAGCCCTCTACCTAAGGCAAAGACTTTGTCCTGGAAAATTGCCTGTGGTAGGTCAAAGTGAAAACCTCCCCCCAGCCTCTCTAAAAGCGACAAAATTCTCTTTAATAAGCTTGACTGCAGTCTGAAAGACCAGCCAAATTTGTGGAAAAGGCCCAACATCGATGACCCATGGGGACCAGCCTCAGAGCCATGAGGAAACTGATCAATCGAAGCCAGAACCATCGACCTGGCTTGTCCCCCTTCAGAGCAGTGACCTCAACCACCACCTGTATTGTCCAACGGCAAAATGTCAGCCTAACACAACATGGCGAGACAGACGTTCCCCTTGATTTCTATAAAGAGTTTGATGCCCAACTTCGAAACTGCTATTTTCAATTAGAAAAGTTAAGTTGTTTTCTTCTTGTACCATTATTTATTATATTATTATTACCCACTTTGCACATTATACTGTTACTGTTGTGTGTGGATATAATACACATGTTGCTGTTTTGTAATTTTTGCACAGTGCAGGAAATCACTGAAAGAGTAAAGAACATTTAACTTCAGTCTGACCCTAGTGATTTTTTTCAGTCACTTGCCTGTGTTTTCAGACAATTTAATACAAAATATTGGAAAACAATTCTTAAAAAATGAAAAACCAGAGAAACAAACCTAGTTTACTCAGCACAGTTTTTTTTTAAAATCACATTTCCCACATTCTCACAAAGTGTGTGAGTGTGTGTATGTGTTTGTAAGTATACAATTGAATAAGAATGTTTTGGGACAGGAGGAAGCGCAGAGAGTCAGAGATGCCTGAGGAAGAGAGATAATTGGGAGTTTAGATGCTTAGAAGCTGCTTTTGTTGCCAGGGCGATAGACTTGCAAACACTGACCGATCCAATCTTCTTATACGAGAGAGAGCAGGAATAGGGAAAGAGATAGACAGAAGTCAATCAATCTTGGTAGAAAATTAGACATAAACTCAGGCAGACAGCCAGACAGCCAGACAAATAAATGCAAAAACATTAACAGACACATGCATCTGCACAACCTTTCCTGTGGCCAGGTAGAGACTTTGTGCTGGGGGACAGTGTTGTTCCAGAGAGATTATGAGGTACATGGGTGGCACAGATCCCATCAGGGCCTTAGGCATGCAGGCTAAAGTCAGTCAAGTCAGTAACACCTATGCAACGCCCAGGGGAGCACAGACAGAATTACATTCACCACATTCAATCTCTGAGCAGGGCCTCGAGATGCATGTGTTTCATGGAAATAATGTAGAAATGGGAAAACAATGAAATTGAGGAGATTATGCTCTCTTTCCAGCCTCATCAAAATTCTGCTCCCACTGGACCTATGCAAGCATTTTCAGAGATGCTACCTTTAAGTAGTAACCTTGTTTGTGGGTACCAAAGAACATTCCTAATTCAAACCCTCCGGGGATGGAGGCCACTCAATTCAGTAAAATGGAATATACTGAAATAAAATTGCATTTTATATTCATAATATTGAACATGCTGCACACACCTTCCAAACACTGTGGCTGAAAAGCTGAAAAACAAACATTCCTACTAAAAGCTGTTGGGGCACAGACATTTCAAGCCTTTCCAGAAACAAAGGAAACTCTAGTTCACTCATAATGCCCCAAAAATGTATGCAACCATCAAGACTATTTCCTTGTGGGGTTTGCTCAAGTTTCAAGACATATTTAAATTTCGATGTTGTGGAATTTGTATTTAGCTGCTTGATACAGCTGACATATAGCTTGGCTTTAAATGCGTACATTTATTTCCTTTTATTACAAAGTATGTTCATTTAGTTTTTGATTGTCATGCTTCCTTTTGCCTGAGGGTGGCCAGTATTACTTAATGAAACGAAAAAAAAATCAAATTTTTTGCATTTATGGTGGCCTATCATTTAATAACGCTAAAGGTAACCTGGCTGCTTTGTCTGTCATTGGCGATAAACATGCTCAGCCAATCTACAGTATCACTGCTTTATTTAATCTTCAATAACTTTGCTACTAATCAGAAACTAACCAGATGGCAAGGCAGTAATGAGTTTGCTTGTGGTGTGACTGCTTATATTAAGAACATTACAATTTTACAACATGACTGCACAGCTGTTGTAAACATACTGTATAACGCATTTTTTGTCCATCCACATAAAAATATTGTATGGCATCTAGTGTATTTTACTTCAAATTTCAAATTCAAATCTTCCATGTTTCTTAACAGCCCATACAACAAGAACTCATCCACATTCAACACATACATCTCTTGTCTAAGGCTGTGCATGTGGGTATGTGTGTGGTAATGGAAGGCAGACCATCTCCATGTGTCCCTTCCATCTGTCGCTTGCCGAATCATTGAGTCCAGGGGCCATGATCCAGCCCCCCAATATGTGAGATTGCTGGAGGGAGTAAGGAGGGGAGGGTCAACATCCATGTCACACTAATGGACATGGGGCCCACGACTGGGGTTTCTTCATGTATGGATAATTAAATAAATGCATTTATAACTGCAGGCACTGTTATTGTCAGTGTGTCATTCAGAATAGGCCGCGACCTCCAGAGTTTTGAGGACAGACGGATGGACAAAGCGACACCAGCAGCAAGACAGACACTTTCCTCAACCCGTAGCAGAGGTCATTAACTGGGACAGTGATCCACAGCAGCAGTCATTACTGTTGGAACTGTGATCCCCAGTACTGACATGCCATAATGTCCAGGCTGTATGGCTGTGTCAATAAGACAGAATGACCCGTTTCAGTGGTCATTACATAGTAGCAAACGGGTCACTGGCTTTGGGGACTGATGGAGGGAGTCTGAGGAACAGGGGGCAGCAGACATATTGTCATAGTCTGTAATTACAGGGCAGTGCCCATTCAATCATGCAATTGGTTGTGTGGGGAATGTGCACGACTGCACATGTAGCTGTGTTTGTAATATTGCTGTGTGATTGCTGATTCTTCTGTATGTTTGTAACTATGTGCCCCGATTAGTGTGTGTCACATAGCTGTGTCACATAGCAGCTCACAACAATCACATACTGTCGGCCACCAACAGTGGAAGATAACTGAGTACTTTAAAGTAAAGTACTGTGATTACAAAGTACAACTTTGAGGTATGTGTAAGTACCATTTCATGCTACTTACTACATTTTTGTGGAAAATATTACTTATTTTGCAGATCAAAATTTTGAATACCAGGCCTATAATGAACTTATAAATATTGTGCATTGTGTAAAACAAAAGACAATAGTACATTATATAAAGTACTTTAATTTAGCTCATTCTCAACCAGCTACAACTTTTAAAAGCTGCTTACATGTTAACACATCATTAGTATAACACATAATACAACAATGATGGGGGCCTACATAAGAATCAACTATGGGTACTTTGCTGAAAAAATCCTACATATTTTTGTTTAATATACTTACATACTTTTGCTTAAGTAAAAGAGTATATTTGTGGTTTTATTTTAGGATATGAATTCGTATTCCACCACTGCTGGCTACTTAACATTCATGGCAATTGTGACTAATCCTATATTATAAAACTGGGGAGCCCGAAGTCTGGCTCATACCAAGCAGCACGCCGTCAGCTGCCTGACTTTCCATCTGTTCATCAGATCCTTTCCTGAATTGTGTTGGTGGTGCTCAGAATTTGATTGCAACCTCTTAGCGCACTGGTTTTTACGTGTTTATTCCAGCTGTTCCAATCTGATAGGCAGCTGGTCCTTGTGTGTTTATGTAAGGTGTGTCTGTGCATGTTTGTGTTTGTCTTTCGATGTGTATATGACGGGGCAGTGAAAAGACAAACAGACGCAGAGTGAGCAGAGCATTTGTTATTAGTGACAGAACCAGGAACAACAAACGGAATAGTGGAACACATGGCTGATTGAGCTGAAGATGGCAATTAAGAAGTAGTCTGTGAAACAGCTCAACATTGTCATCACTCCTCAGATACTTTGCTCTAATTCTTTTAAAAAATGACATAGTTGGAACGGAGCAGTGTATTGGTGAACAACACGAAGGGGCCATGGCTCTGCTGATAGTCAAAATTAAGCTGCTGCCAGAGCCTTGAAGATGAGCTCGGGGAGGAAGAAAAACATCATGAGAAGAATTCAGAGGCACTCTCACAGTGTTGAAATGCAAAAGCTGACTAATAGCATTACATGGTTTCACTGCAACAGGCAAAGAATGGGAACTTTGACAGCCAATGAAAAACAAACTCGCCTCATGAGATACAGGCTTGTAAACAAGCTTTGTGTGCCAGATTTGAGGATGTGCTACTTAACTCGTGGTGCAGGTGTGGATTGTAGTTTACATACATTGTGCAGAGAGGGAAAGTATAGTCGCTGCGGTGGATCAAGACGCTGCCCCTTTTGCTCTCTTTGGCCCTAGCCATAGCATCAAATGCCTTTCCGAACCAAAAGAAAATATAGTTCTTAATTATAATTCTTATAATTACTACTAGTATGTTGTTGTCGCCAGTGCTCCTGAAGAACTGTTATTTTTCCTTGCGCACTTGCTTTGTGTGTGTAAAATGTCTGCATTACGATAACGGCAAATCTACTACTCTATCTCAATCTAGCCATTTTGCAGTTATGACTAGTTTCCATCTATGCAATGAATCGGTTGTAATGATTTATCTTAAAACCTTGTAAAATGTATTAAGATTTGGGGAAACTTTCAGTGCTTCTATAATTTCTTTAAATAATGAATCCCCATTCTATTACTACTCTATATGTACATCTAGTAGATTTCTTTGAGCTTGTAGTTGGTGATCACTGCAATAGGTGAATCATTGTCACTGGGTTGCTGTCTCTCATAATGTCTGTAATGGCCCTGATGCAGAACATAGACAGTACAGAGAATATTACAGCTATGTAAAAATCCCCCACATTGTCTTGTCAGACACTAGGTATGTTTTATCAGGTCCTGAAACCCAATTAAAACAAAGTATGTAAGTTCAAATCAGTATGTGTGTCCGGGGGAAAGCCAGCCACTTTTAGCCACAATGAAAAGATTTCCTCCAACAAAAGCATTGTACCAAATTTCAGCTGCACATTCTCTGAATTGTTATAATTCCCTTCATGGTCTCCCTTGCCATTTCATGAAAATATATTGCATGGGGTTATAGCAGCTCCTAATGTTGAATTAAATTTCTCACTTATGATAACTGGTCATATCTTCAGTCCCAAGAGAAATTTACCACATTTTGTAACTTTCCAAGATCTTAAACATATAATTAATTCAATTTCCTTGTCAGGGTCTTTTTCTTCTCTTTAATTAATGACATATCTTGAGCTCTATAAGACGGGAAGCTTCGTCTTCTGACAAATAATTGTCAGAATTATGACAGGCACTGGCGACACACCAACAGAGTAACACAATGAGAAAGAATCCAAACCTTATTGGATGAAATGACAAGATAACATAATTGACAAATGATTTCACTTTGCATGCATATAATTTAATTGTTTCTGGACTGTGGTTTGCTTTAGTTCCGTCTGGTCTAATGAGATATACACAAAAAGTGATTAGCATCACTTGCTGTACAACACCACTGAGCTTTTTATGAATTAATTTACACAACACCTCTTCTAATTGCTCACGTTTAGTTGAACTGAAACTGCTAGTGCCAATCATTAATACAACATAGAAGTTCAAAATGTTCTCTTGACCTTGACTCCTGACTGACATTCTATGTTTTGATCTCTGCTGTGTCTCCAGTGCAAATATCCCTGTACCCACAACTTCATATTCTCTCATAAACATAATTTCAAATATATTGTGTAGAGAAATAACTCTCCCCTAAAAGTCAATCATGGCAATTAGACACAAGTAGCCTGCTCTATGAATTTATCCACACATTGACGTATTCATTGACTCCGGCCTTCTCCGGGTAAGGATGGTAATTAAAGGTTCTTAGTCGAGTGGTCCGGGGTAATCTGGGGCCAGTTAAAAGCCTAACGTCCTGCACTGTGGGGCTTAATTGGTACTGTGCCATTTATATGATTAATAACTAACCAAGGTCTGCCACCTAAAAAGCACTCTTTACTCTTGGCAATTCATTACATGAAGGGCACTCTGGACTCTAATGAAAAGAAAATGTGTTGCTACAATAGCCTTGTTAATTTCTAGACATCATATTTGCTTTGATCCTATTTGCTGATTATCAATCAGTTTCATTGCTATCTGGCCCTGGGGGCATGGAGGCAATGCACTGTTTCATGGTGATATTGGCTTATTTGTAATTCTGTTGATGGACAAAAGGAATCATTTGGGGCTACCATTAAGAACGCAAAGCAATGTGGAATAGCATTTTGAGGGAAATTAAAGCGACCTGGGAAAATAGAAAATGTTAATGGCTGTCTTATAGTGGCCTTATGTCCAGAATGATTCTTTTTCCATGTTTTATTGTGTGTGTGTGTTTGCGTGCGCAAAAATAAATGTACTGTAATAGTACTGAGTAGGCTTCTAAACAAATTATCCCAGCAAAAATGTTGATAACAATTACATATTTTACCTGATGAAGGTGGACTAAAGGATGAAAACTATAAAATGAACTAGAAATGCAGTATTTCTGACTTTGGTACCCCCACCCCTGGTAGTATCAGAAGTTGAATCAACACCTCTCTAAAACAATTTAAACCAAACTTTAACATATAACCTCCACGAAGGTAGGTAGATTTATTTCTGAGTGCAGAATTTTTTGCCATTTTCAGATTTCAGAGAAATTTTAAATCCAAATAACTTAAAAGTTGATATTTAAAAATTTAGTGGCTTTAACAGCAACTGTCATAAATACCACAGTGTGAGTTTAAAATGCAGTTATTTCATTATTTTACAGTAACTTTTGATGCTACAATGAAAGCTTACAATCCACCTGTGTAACAAAAGTTTGTTGAAATAAATGCCAACGAAGTGAGTTGATGATGCAGAGGGGCATTAAACAGATGAAGCGTCAAGTGCAGAAGAGCTTTAGCGTTATAACAAACAAAATGTCCTTCACACAATTCCCAGAACTAAAACCATCCAGACAACTGGACAAAATCCATGCTGGAATAGCTAAAAGCGACAGATTCTTTTTCCATTGCTGTAAACAGTAATCACTTAAGAAAAGCACATATATATGCCCTATAGGATCTCTCAAACATTTGAACTAATACAAAAAGACGAGCCAAAAAAAAGATGATCAAACCGTGGCTGACATTGTGCTTTGTCAACATTAAAAATCTTTATGGAGAATTGTTCTGTTGTCTTTATACATTTTTTTAAATTGAACAGAGAATAGAGAATATCAACTCTTTTCTGAATAATTATCTGCAGCTCTATTTTTTAAAATGCAAATTAGGTCATGGTGTGAAGGACATTAGTGATATAATTCCAGGAAGTAATAATTTAAAAACCACAGGACAACATTCAGCCCTAATTGTATCGTCTATTGATATACTGCTGCAATAATGAAAATATTATATTTGGTGTAACATTCATGGTTATGGTGGCTGGCTGACTTTGTAATTAAGGCTTAATTAACTCATCAAGATTGAGTAATGTGTCACAGTGATATGTGTGTGTGTGTGTGTGTGTGTGTGTGTGTGTGTGTGTGTGTGCTAGTATCCAGTAGAGATCATTATCTCAAAATGTCATCATCTCAATCTGATGTGAGGATGAGGAGGAGCAGAACTGGTGTAAACATGGTCAAAAAATTAAACACACACACACACACACACACACACACACACACACACACACACACACACACACACCACAGTTGACCACTCACTTTCCTCCACATCGTATAGTGTACAGTATAATCATTATTCTACAGTCTTTGTGGACCTGACCTCCTCCAGTGGTGGAGGGCGAGGACTGAGTTGCTACTTATCAGCCCAGCCACGTCTGCCTACTCGACCGTCTTTGCGTGTTTCGCCATTCTACTGCAATGCAAAGCTCTGCGAGGGGAAATCAACTTCAATCAGTCACGCTTTCCTGCTGCGTCGGAGAAGAGAGTCTACACCTCTCAGTTTTGATGAACAAGGACTCGGCTGTGTGATTTTGGAGTAAAGAGCCAAGTTCTTGGGCCTTGGATTGTGCCCAGCTGTCACCTTTCCATCAAAGGTGGAGATGCGCGCGCGCGCGCCACACACACACACACACACACACACACACACACACACACACACACACACACACACACACACACACACACACACACACACACACACACAGCTTATCACTTCTCATGAGAAACGGCAGCAAATTGGATTTTTTTATATTATCATAAATGAGCTGATTTTTAGGGCTGTTGCACTCGTAACATATAATTTTCTCAAGCTCAATTGATATTTGTGTGTGTGTATTTACAGCAGCCCTTTTTGAATTTGTATGTCAGTGTACTCTAGGTGTGTGTGAAGCAGCTTTTGTATGTGTGTCAGCTGTAGATAATTTTATATCCCATTTCCTCCAACTATAGGTGAGGCCTTGGTGTCTACAGAACTCCAATTACCAAGACCCTTCCTTATCTCTGTCTATTCTCAACCCACGCGTGCCATCAACAATAATCAGACCTTAATGAATTCACCCACATTATTTGCCGGGTTTAATGACCTGAGACCCAGGCTCTCTCTATGGATGAGCCAGACCTAGGACAGTCCCACTTTAAAAAGCAATTACAAAGAGTGTACAAATCCTCATTTCCCATATTACATCCTACTCTATTTCTCCATCCGAGCAAATAGCTTTAATGAAACTAAACATCTACAATGGATGTACTGTTCTGGATGTACAGTACTGACAGGCTGCACAGGAAATAACCAATCACACAGAGCAAGGCTGCATATGAGAAAAAGCAGACAAATTACAGGAACCACACAAAGGAGAGAGACTGTTTACTGTTCACAGTGCAGCTACACAATACTCTTTTATAGCGCAACTGTAAAGTTCTATAAAAAGGTTTTTAAAATGTTCATAATTTCTTGTGCTTGAAATTAAATGCTTTTGTGGTAATTGTAAAAGTTCTGCCTGAGATTAATGCAATATGTAGAACACCCCGTGAAGCTTGTACATTCAGTAAAATACATCGGGTGTGTTGTTGAGGCTGATTTTTAAAATATATTTTAAATCCTGCATTATTTACGTCCATGTTTGCTAGCTCACAAATTTCTTTCTAACATTTGTGTGTGCGTTGCTTCATTTCTGGTGCATTACCCCCACCACCTGTCAATCAGGAGAAAAGCGTGGTGTGTATGTGTATCACGTCACTCACTTACATGCTTATGGGATAGAAACTAAACAGGGTCCTACTTTTGCAAAAACATTGCTCAGACCACTGCTAGAGGTCAAAATCTTCACAGGGTACCTGTAAGGGATGGAAAAAATTTATTCAAATTTCTTTAATTAAAAGTAAGTGAACCTCTTTTTTTATTAGGGCATACATGGAAAATGTAATATCTTATGCTGCTCAGATCTCAACCTCAGGTCATATAGATTTTGAACTTCAAAATAAACACTTTCATTGGAATTTGCACTACCTAGTTCATGAGATCGACTCCCCTGCTCCTAAACTATATCTATTTCTGTGCGTATAGAATGACCTAAACCCTGAAGCCATCTATGAGTGAACCTCCCATTCAACACTGTATTTTCATTCTTCTGTTATACAGAATTTTTTTTTACAAAGATTCCACTGAAAGTTATTTTTGCCTTATTTTTTAATCACAAGAAAATCTACATGAAATACATTTTTATGTAGCAGTCACACATGGTAAACATAACACACCGGCCCCCATAGAATACTGTATTTCAATTTATTTTAGTTATTGTAAGTTTACGGTATTATTTCAGATGAAACTTACTTTACAGAGATGTCATATCACAGGCTCAAACAAAAGGTAGCCAGAGGAAACACTGCAGATATTGTAGTGAGCATAATACTTAAACATACTACTGGCAGATGGGAAAAAGTGTCTTAATGAGACCAAAGGAGGTAATGATGGTGGCCAAGGATATAGAGAACACAGGCTGAGGAATGAGAAAGGATAGTGATGAAAAGGACAGAAAGATATAAATTGGACTACTGTGGGGGAACAAACAGAGTAGTGAAGAGGTGAGGAATAATGGTAGAGACGGACGGAGAGAATGAGAAGAAGAAGATGCAGCAGTATAAAGAGAGGGATGGAAGATTAGCCACAGACCTGGAAGGGAGAAAAAAAGAGTGGGAGAGGAGGAGGAGAGCTGCTCATAATGGATTGATTCTCACATTTCTTTGAGGGCCTGTTCTTCCTGTCTCCTTCCAGATGAATGGTAATTGCCCCGCCGGCTTTAATCATGTGTTGAATTGGCAAAAAAACAGGAGGAAAGCGCTTCTACGGCAATTGAGAATCGATCGCTCTGGAAGTCGACCTATTGCTACTCCGCTTTATCCCTCAACACACAAGCACACACTCTCTTACACACACACACACACACACACACACACACACACACACACACACACACACACACACAGAGACACATGCACAGACTAACATGTGCACACCCATGTCAGAGCAAATGATAGAAGTACTAATTACAGTGATGGCTAGGTGGAAAAGAGGACAAAAAATGAGCGACTACACAAGGGGGGGGGTTAAAACAGCAGAAAAATGGAGGTGGTGAAAGAGTTGAACAGTGGGGCGCAGGCTCCCATCTTGGCCTCAGAGTGTCAGCCATGGCAGCAGACTGAGAGGAAGATAATTGTTTCATCAAGGGTGTGATTGCCATCACTTCCCTTATTCTCCACGAACAAAGCACCTTTTAACATTTGTATCTCATTTAACTTCATGGAACAGTCTGACAAGCTGATACATCGCAGCCTTTTATGCCGCTCAGCAATACACATGAAGCTTTAAAGTGACAAATATATGGTGCTATATAGACCCAGTATATGAGACCTATAGCAGGAACTCCACAGACCACAAACATTCAGAATATCTGAAATTGCAGAGCTCCTGGAGACACATGCAAAATTCAGATGGAATTCTTCAAATATGGAACAAATACCTACTTTTAAAAACAGTAAGATCATGGTGGTTTCACTGTATATCTATATATTTGGTTGTTTTCTTGTTTGGTTTTGGGCCTTTTATAGGTCTGTAGTGGTGTATTCTACAATCAAGAGTACATACTATATGGAAACATTTTAATGTCATATATGTATATACTGAAGGCTTTGATTACTATAGGGGTTTCTTGGCCCCTCAAAATGATACAATATATGAAGGAATCAGAAATATAAACAATTTTTATGTGCAAACTGCAGTGTAGTAAAAACAGGATATAAAATGAAAAAGATATGCCAGCAATTTTAACACTGCTTCCTTTTCAAAACAAAATATTTTATAGTTATAGCAGCTGTTTCAGCTATGTGCCAGTATGGGGTTATATTAAAAAGTTCATATCATATGGGAAAGTAAAACCCATGCAATATGGCAGTTAATCTGGTATATCAGCCAGCACCACTACTGAATACTAAGAGCTTCACTGAGGGTTATACAAGTAGAAAGAAAAATTAATTTAAAAAAATTGATCATACCATCAACCCCAACATATAATGCAACTGTAATGTCCAAGATTCCAATATCTTAATGCTGTCTTTAAATGAAAATTAATCAGAAACCAGGAAGCTTCAAATAGTTAGATGAATGAATACTGTTGTTAATAAAATTATATCACACAGAGAAACAGAACTCCAAAAATCTGGAGGCTCAGTTTGACGGCCAGTGACAGAAAAACTTTCAGACAACGCCAAGTTTTCTGGGCCAACTAACTTGTCAACCGTCCACAATGGTTGGGTTTTCCTGATTGTTCAGCTTTAACAGGAAATTAATATACTTCTGGCCACTGATTGATTGTGTAGCTTGGTTGAATGAAACCTTTCCATTGCAAGCACCATTTAAACAAAAAGCAGCACAAAGTCAATGCCTTTTACTAGGATTTGATTTTTTTACCCTCCCATACTTTGACCTTTAAAAAGGTCACACCCAGTGTGATGGAAGATTTTGCTCATGTCTGCCATTCCCTAACATCATTATGAAATGTTTCTCAGTACTTTGATTTGTTGAGATATTTGTTATTTTTACATGCTATTAAGGGCTTGAAAGCATAACTATATCACCGAAAAGCAAATAACTACAATTTAAAGCTGTAATTCTGCAAAGTTAAGCTTTAACCTTTTTTGTGTTCTATGTGGCTGACATATTCGTCTCACTTTGGTTTATCTTTTGGCCTTTCAGGATTGCGAATGATGGGAATGATTTACTGCTTTATTTTATAAAGAAAAACTGAAATTCAGACACATAGTAAAACCATGTAAACTGGAAACTTTGTTTTAAGACTGAAACAATAATTTTTATAACAGAAAAATAATTTCAGCTATTTATATATTTAACAAAAATGGCAAACATTCACTTGTACCAGCTGCTCAGATGTGATGATTTGCCACCAATTATTTGTCATACATGATTTGCTTTTAATTTTATAATAGTACTTGATTTACAAGTAACTCTCAAATCTTACAGTGTTCCAAATGTGCAAGTTAATACGTAAATAACTACTTTCAAAATATACTGGTTAAAAGCCTGGTAATACCTTTCTGATGCTATTTTGTAACTGCCAGTTTCTCACTGACAATGATATATTACTATACCTTTGCAACCCGCTTTCTATGCTATTTTAAAAATTAAATTGTAATGAAGCCTAAAAGAATGGAAAGTGAGTTTTTTTTACTTTATTCATGATGCTTACACAGCTATGAACGATGCAGAAAATGTTTGAAAGTCCTTCTAGAATTGCCTTTTCAACACAAATTTGTAGTGTAAACTTTTTCATTAATTGTGTGGTTAAATAATGATGCTGCGTGTCTTCCATCTAAAAGAGGTTTGCTTTCTGTAGGAACTATCATCCCTTATCTTAGCACAGACACTCATCTCCTATCTGATGAGGATATAAAAGCCTTCTATTATTCCACCCCCTTATATGAACATGTCCCTGTTAGCATTAATTACCCCTTGCAATCAGGGGTCCCTCCAGGGTCGTGGCCCTTTATCAGAACGGTTGAGTGGTTGGATCGAGGGATTGAAGAGGGGGTGGTTTAACAGAGGGCTGGGGGTCGGTGGTGGTTGATGTGGCAGGTCAGTTCATCCATTTACACTACATTAGTCTCTGTTGTCGATTTGGGGTGTCAGCACTTCTGCCAGACTATCACCATGTGGTTAGCTGCTCTGAAGACAGGATCTGAGGGGGAAAGGGGTCTGTGAGAGAGCATCCTCTGAAATGGAAAGTCCATGTTTTACCAAATAGAGACTGATAGACAAGGTGTGACACTGAGACCCAGCCACTTAACGGCCACTAATGGCTGTACCAGATTACCTGTCGGAGCCAACCCATTGCCATCCAAATCACCATCTCAAATTGATGGCGCCGGCAGTGCCACAGAAAAATAGCTCAGATCAGCCTGCTCTCAACCTCAAATCTGATGGCCTCCTCCCTCCTCCATTAGAAACGCCATTTTCCCACCGGTGTGTTTCAAATTGAGTTTGGGCATGCTTAATATTCCACTGCTTTGATACCTATGGGCTGTGTGTGGGTGGTGTGTGACATTATTCATCATTTAAGTATAGAATATTAGATTGTGTCACTCGTTCCAACTTCATAATTCCACATGGCGAGACGGCAGGTCATAAATCTAGAGACAGACCACCAGTAATTTATCACGTCTCAGAGACAAAAACAAGAGTGAGACGACAGAGTTCTTCACAAAGTTGGAAAGATTGAAGCGGTTAAGAATTGGAAGATTGGGCGTTTTTTTTTTTTTTTAAGAGGAGGGATATGAGCATTGGCTCCATCGCCTCAGGATATTCTCAGCTTGGAGTGCTGTGACGCAATTTAACACCTGTGAAATCAACTTTCAAGCACACAGAGCCTCGAGCCATTATTAGAGGTACCCTTACTAAAGGTATCACACCTAAGTGCCGTATTATTGTGAATCAGTTTCTATCCATCAGTACATATACATCACAGCATTTCCTGTAAAGTCATCTCTCATGTGGAAATGTGTTTTTAGAAGTAAAGGAAAAAATAAAAAGGTACAACAACTGAACCTTTAAGAAAGTTGATCCTTCCCAACAGGGCTTTAAAAAGTCCTGGACTACTCTTTAATAACTGATCCAACTAGTAACATCTATAGTCTGATTTAGAGTCAAGGCTCAACAGCTCAAAGCTCAGAGGAAGAAAATCCACAGGTGCTCAACAGTATGTCATAACAGCCACTTAAGAAGGATGTATAATTGAACATAAAATGGTAGTTCAGAGCACATTCATTCAGCGATAAGGAGTTTTGTGAGAAGTGCTACGCTACTAAATTGTTGACTCTATTCGCTTCACTTTAGCACAGTGCTCAGTCATTATACCTTACGCAAACACTGAATGTTACATTAGGTAAGAGGTTGTGGAGCAGGACCAGGGACAGAGCTTGCAAAAGGATGAGCAGGCAGCAACAGGTGTAATGTGTGGTTCTGTCTACACAGAATACATAAGGAATACGATAATTACTGTTAACACAGCGAAAAAGAAACGTACTTTTAGTCTATAATCATATTTTGTGTCCTTTAATTGTATTTAGTGTGTATCTATCCATCCATCCACTGATTCATGCATCCTTCCATCCTATTAGCAAAATCTAAGCCACCCATTAAGATTGTTTGTTTACATTATGTGTGTTTTTTTTCTTCTACTACTTCTTACACCGATCAGCCATAACATTATGAGCAATGCAATGTGAAGTGAAAAACACTGATTATATGGTTATCATGTCACCTGTCAGGGGGTGGGATATATTAGGACACTTTGTCCTCAAAGTTGATGTGTTAGAAGCAGGAAAAATAGGCAGTGTGAGGATTTGAGCGACTTTGACAAGGGCCAAATTGAAATGGCTAGACGACTGGGTCAGAGCATCTCCAAAACTGCAGCTTGTCTGGTCCGATCCAACAGACGAGCTACTGTAGCTCAAATTGGTGAAAAAGTTAATGCTGGTTCTGACAGAAAGGTGTCAGAGCACACAGTGCATCACAGTCTGTTGCATATGGGGCTGTGTAGCCGCCTACAATGGGCACGTGAGCATCAGAACTGGACTGCGGAGCAATGGAAGAAGGTGGCCTGGCCTGATGAATCACGTTTTCTTCTATATCTTGTGGATGGCCAGGTGCGTCTGGAGAACACATGGCACCAGGATGCACTATGGGAAGAAGGCAAGCCGGCGGAGGCAGTGTGCTTTGGGCGATGTTCTGCTGGGAAACCTTACTTTGACACGTACTACCTACCAAAGCATTGTTGCAGACCATGTACACTCTTTCATGCAAACTATTCCCTGATGGCAGTGGCCTTGTTCAGAAGGATAATGCGCCGTGCCACAAAGGAATAATGATTCAGGAATGGTTTGAGGAACACAACAACGAGTTTGAGGTGTTGAGTTGGCCAAATTCCCCAGATCTCAATCCAGTCGAGGATCTGTGGGATGTGCTGGACAAACAAGTCTGATCCATGGCACCTCACAACTTACAAGACTTAAAGGATCAGCTGCTAACGTGTTGGTGCCAGATGCCACAGCACACATTCAGAGTCTGCCTTGACGGGTCAGGGTTGTTTTGGTGGCAAAAGGGGGACGTAATCATAGTCATAATGTTATGGCTAATCATTATAACTAGGTATAGACTCAGCTTTAGTACATGTTTTACCAGATGAACTACCAGGGCATGACCCTTTTTTTTCAGCTTTCAGGGACATATTTCAAAAGTTTTGCTCCTTTGTTGTATCTTCTCAAAATTAGAGCGGAGAGTCGATTTCTTTACATTATTTTCCCTCAAGGCAGTAGGAAAGTTGTGAAGAAAACAGGGCATTACAAACACAAAAGAGAAGGTTTTGCTCCTCAGGGCAAGATGTCAAGCCTAAAAAATAAATCATCTAATAAAAGATCTACAACCACCTGTGGGAAATACTCTTTTTTTTTTTACTTTTGAAACAAAAGGAGGCAGATGACTAGTTTTACACTACTACTAAGTTTGCATTATATAGTCATCAATAGAGGTTGCAGTGTTACTATCCAAAGTAACACATTTGAGCTTGAGTAAGCCTATTTACACCAGCAGAAAGTGTTTCTTCGTGCGCACATACATGAACATGTGTGAAACATAATGCTACACTCAGCACAACAGGGTTGTTGCTTGCATTACGATGGCTGCCAGGGTGAGAGCTTTAATTACACTCCAGCCCGCACAGTTTGCAGCATGGAGCCTAATAAACTGGAGTGTCAATCTCAAACTCATTTAGGGATGAGATGCTGCATCTCTGGTTACATTAATCAATGATACTGAGGTTGAATGAGAACAAGACACTGTGATGGATTCTCCCCCTCAGCTGATGAAAGTGAGGATGGTTTGATATGAAGTAAATCTGATCACAGAGTGAGAATGATTAACACCCAACTTGCATCAAGGTGCACTTGAGCAAGGCACTTCTATCCAAACCACTCTACTGGAAGTGTTCAGGGATAAAAAAAAGTAAAAGACTGAGATTGTTCAGCTTCTAGTTCCAACAAACAATTCATATTTTATTTGGTTCTCAAGTTATAAAAACTGCCTAAAAACAATGTCAAAACACTGTAAAAGTACAAATATCCTTTAAAAAACATGGTTGAAAATCAAGACCAAAAAACAGATAAAGAAATATTTATAGCTAATGGGATTAAGAAGTTATATACTTCACTATGAAATACATTTACTTACTTGCAGGTTTTTAAAATTGAAACATAAAACCATCTTGTTTCATGTCATCATTGACTCTTTCAATATTTAACCACAATTTTTCCCTAACCTTAAGTGCCATATATTGCCTAAACAGAACCATAAAAAGTGAATCATGTTTTAGTTGCCAGGAGTGGATATTGTAGGAAATACAAACACATAATCAGTGAATGTTTAGTAGATGTTTACCAAAAAAGAAATCTAGGTGGCATTTAATTTCCTTCAGAACATGTTTTCTGTTGCAAATAAGTAGTCGTATAAAAATGACATTTTTTAGAGACAGAGTTGTCAGACAAAGTGAAAGTGAAATACAGAACTGTTGCCTAAACAGCATGGACACAATTCTCTATCCAGAAAGAGTCATTTCCATAAGTGGGTTTCTATAAAGTATTATATCCCAAATGTTTGTTTTATGATTTCATATGTTTCCCATGTTATAGTACAAGGTTGAGACAAGCACTCGAGTTGGATGCCACTTGCAAGATAATAAGCACTACTAGAGCATTAATCACACGTTGAGTCACAACTCTGAATGTTTTGAGGAACAACAGAGGAGAGGCAGCTCATTTACAGAGAGACACAGAGAGGGATCAGGCTTAAGTCAAGTATTTGCCCTGACAGCAGCATATTTTTGAAAGTTGGATGAATTTGCAAATGAAGTAAGCATCAGAGGGCGCATACAAAATCAAAAATAATAACAGATGAAAAACTCATCCTCAATTCCAACTAAAAATGGCCACCAAGCTCCTTGAGGTGTTATTGTGCAGACAGAAATACTTGAGGGCCTGTAGGCTATCAACAGCCCAGTCTTCATGGGTTTGTGCATAATGGGCTTGTTGCCTGAACGCAGAGGAGAGCCCGGTGAATTTTGATCACTCTCTCTATTATCTTACTTGTCATTGTCAATCATCTGTCTCCCTTTTCTTTTCATTTTTCCCCCATTATCTTTCACTCCATAATCCATTATTCATTGGTTCGGAGATTTACATCGTACATTTCTTTGTGTTCCCACTTTTTTTCAAAAGCTCTTTCACTTGAGATGGGTGACAAATTGATGAACATTTCCAATTAAATGTTCTAGTTTTATTTATTTATTTTTACTGCAGACTTGAGACTTCAAGTTGGCATGCTGTTCATGAATATGTCCCTTGTAGTCTTGCATTTTCTAGCAAATGCTGGCACTCACACTCCCACATCTGTCATAGTGAGGCAGTACAACTTAACAGACTGTAGGTGTGGGAGTGCTACTGCCCACACACACTCCGCCTGGTTTAGGGTTCAAGTCGGTGCCAGTTAAACATCAGCTGCTTGAGCCCTCATGGTGGCCTAAGCAGCCCGCTGTAAACCAGGCCAGATGGCATCATCCACCAGGGAACACATGGTACCTCATGACAGGGCCCTCCAAACGTCAGCATCCTTTCTGAATTATGGAGGCATGTGAAATATGGAGAGCTCTCTTTTAAAATTAACACTTCAGTGTTCTTAATGAGATGGGGTATCTATGGGGGCTGTGGCGGTCGCCTCTGCCGGCTTCCCGAGGTGGCATTCTCCGAGCCGTATTTTAGCCATCTCTATTGCATTTTGAGACTTTATCAGTGGCACGCAGACCTCGTCTGTGCTGTTACGAGGGCACAGTGTGATGCTATCACAGGGCGCGTTAACTGCTGCGTTAAGCTTTAATGAAGAATAGATTAGGACATTAGGATGCAAAGCACATACCATCCCCATACTGAGGGGAAGGACCGTAATAGGCCCGATAAGAGCTTTTTCTGCTGATCTCACACAAACATGGATGGTCTCATGGGGGCTGTTTTGGCCTAGCTCAATGTTTACAATGCCATTCATCACTGAGACAGGTTTCGTTTGCTGAGTGGGTGTCACAAACAGTTACACGCACATAAGCAGGAGTCCACACACATGCAAACACGCACACATACTCATACACACAGACACACACACACACAATCACACCCTTCTCCGCAAGGAAGTGATACATCTTGACCTTAGAACCTCCAATCGCTCACCTATCCACCCTTGAGATAAGCAGGCTCAAGTTCAAGTCCTCTCTTTGTCCCTTAATTAACTCTCAGAAGTCCCCTTGACCTGGATTTTCTACTTCACCATTATACCCTGCTCAGACAAAGAATTATAACAGTGGCCCATACTGCAAACCTCAGCTCTTGTGCTTTTGGAACTAATTTTTGCACCTTCACTCAAGAAGCATTTATTTAAAATCAGAGAGCTTTAGATGTACAAACTCTTGAATGACACAAATAATTAAACAAGCACATCTTATTAATGCCAACACTGGACATAAATGGATCTTCTCTCTTCAATTCTGGCATCACAGTTGTTCCTTTCATCTGCTGGGCTTTTCACTTATAAACAACACCATGAACATTACTTCGAACAACTACAAACATATCACATATATCATTTTCCTTCGTGGCAATAAAGGCCAAACAAAATCAAACCCATTGTGAAGTTATTTCCTCTCATCTAGGCCCATCATCATTCCAGCCTCCTGTGTTTTCTGCTTTCAAACGTCAAAGGTCACTCAGCATCTTTACAGAGCTGCTCCAATTTGACTGGGACTCGCTTCAGTCCATAAACATACACACATTCTACCAGTGAATGATGACATACATCAAAAGCTGTCCATCACTCACTAATGATCTTGGCAGAGCATTAGTTGGAAGGTATGCCAGCTTATGGGGAGAGATAAAATAGAGACAGAGAGGGAGAGATAGACAGAGGCCGAGTGAGTGTGTGTGAAGAGGACATGATATATGAGATGGTGTAGACTGTTGCACCTTTCATCATCTCCTCTATAAAGTCCAGCCAGTCATGAAATGAGGATGTTAAAATCCTACAGCAAACACAACCATCAAACTGTACAGCTAGCTCCCAGACAGATAACATTTCTGTACGGATGACTGAAACTCTGATTGGTCCACAATTCAAACAAGATCTGCAAATTCAAATATTACAAAAATGAAGATATTGCACATGGTTGTCATAGAAAAAAAGGATTGAGGAGGAATGGTCGTCCAAATCCTGTTAACACTGTAATGCAAATATATTAAGATCTCAGTTATTATATCATACAGATTTGATCTACCTGTGATGCACAGGAAATGGATTCCTAACACACTAAGTGTTCAGGCTGCAGCCGAGTATTAGACACTGCCCTTTAAACGAGATTGATTTTGTTTGAGAACAAACTAATCCATATTCTTTTCATCTTTTAAGTACTCATTACTTTCGTTGCGTCATCAAGGAGGTGGTGTCAACACTGAAAGTACATATGGACAACTAACAAAAAGTTCTTAATTTAAACCCTTCTGTTAATGTTCTGGTATCTCAAACTTCATTAATAACCCAAAGGAACAAATGTGAAATGTAAATTCCAGTGTGATTCACCTTCACTGTTTTGTGCTGAGATAAAAAAGAAACTTGTAAGAAAAGGTCAGTATCTCTGGATGTGGAGCGTGTGCACGTGTGCACTGGGTAAGTGGGATTTATGGAGACAGTAAACCCACGGATGCTTGTCGATGCCTCTGCTGCAACTCCACACACACACACACACACACACACACACACACACACACACACACACACACACACACACACACACACACACACACACACACACACACACACACACACACACACACACACACAGGCGATACTACTCTACCTCCCCTAGTTTACTGCAATGCGCCAGCAGTGGTTAGCACATAAGCACTAGGAGACAAAAGAAAGACAGAAAGAGGAATATAGTCAGAGCTATAGAGAACGAAAGAGCACAAATAATAGAGCAAGATGCTCGCTGGTAGTCTACTGCTATAGACTTTCTCCTTCCTCCTCATTGATTCCTTAGATACATTTTTTAATACACCCTCATCAATAGCACTGGTGGTCTGACAAATGCATTTTTCAAACATTTGGCAGTCAATAGTCATTTAGTCTGTATCTTTGTCCCTTGAGTAAAGGGCCTCGATCAATTTAGGTGATGAAAATTCAGATAAATCAGAAACAGGAATGAAGCGGAGCACTGCTCTGTATCCAGTGGAGCACAGTGCAAGCGGCTGTATAAAAAACCAATATGTACTGCTATCTCTTTCAATAGGAGATCAGTTAGAACTGTGTGTGGGGTGGAGGAGCTACAGCTAGCTGGCTTAGGCATTGTTAACGCATCGGAGAGTCAATAGACTGTTACAGACACACATTCTTCTGTTGTGTTAAGATGCTGCTAGAACCAGATAAGGTGTCCACATGTGGTGATGGAGAGGTAACAAGCTACAGGGGAGCTGCTCAGCATCTGTTCTGTTCAGGCATGGGAAGGTGTGAACCAGAAGTAAACACATACATTTAAGCATAGCATGCAGTGTGCATAGATATAAATTGCAGTGAATTGTATTAATTTTGTATTTCAAATCATCATTTACCAGGTGTACAGACCAAAAACAATCCTGCATTTAAAAAACACAAGGGGCTGTCTTGGTTGGGACATGTGTTTAGGTTAGGTACAAAATGCAATTGAGGAAGGCTGGTAGGAGTAACAGATCCATGATTTTAAAGGCATAACAGACACCAAAACTCTGCACAGGGGTTTATAATACTATCAGGATTTGAACAACTCTGAAACTGAAAGTTACCACAGCAGCAATCATTTAATCTTTCATCCCCACAATTTCAAGGTTAACAGTATAAATACAGTGTTTACGGTTACTGTACAAAATAATCTATCAGGACTGTGCACTTGCACAGTCAAAGCAATGGTTCCATTTCAAAATTAATGAGGGGGTTACATTTTTCCATGTAGCACACATAGTATATGATGTGTTTCGACTACGAAAAAATACATAAAACACATTACAAAGAACATTTAAAAAAAATAGACAACCAACATACATTCATATACATATCAACCAATGGGGCATCTACACATAGATGGGCTAGGTATATGGTCATGTGGCTTCAGACCAATCACATTCCCAAACTGCCCAAGAGGCAAGGGGAGTGGCCCCATTTCGTTCACAAGCAAAAGACCTCTTCAGACTTTCTTTTTTTTGGGGGGGGGGCTTTTATTGCCTTTATGATAGAGACAGCTGAAGATAGACAGGAAAGGGGGACAGAGAGAGTGGGGATGACACGCAACAAAGGGCCACAGGTTTCGAACCCTGGGCCGCTGTAGCAAGGACTCAGCCTCAGTACATGGGTCGCCAGCTCTACCCACTGAGCTAACCGGGCGCTCACCTCTTCAGACTTTCTTACCTTAAATAAAGTTGTGCCATATATCCCTCTCCAACCCTCCAAATAATTACAATGATATTAAACAGAGGGAAGCAACAAACCCTCAAAATCTGAAAAGCAGTGACAGTATTTTTGTTTTTGATAAATAACAAACAACTAATTGTAAATCATAATCTTAATGATTGTGATCATCTTGTCATTTCAACACTTAACCAGAGAAATGTTAGCTTACTAATATTTGACTTCAAGTCCACATCCATCACATTTGTTCAAAAACATTTGGTCCAATCTACTTCTTATCCAACAGCCCTAATTGGCTCTGGGGAGCAAAAGAGAGCATCTTCAGCGTGTCTGTGCATGAAAGTTTCTCTGTCCTCATTGCAGATCCCATTCTGCCACACTGCTACCATTTAAACTCTAAAACTGCAAGACAATTAGAACCCATGGAGACCTAATTACAGCCAGGACCAAGGCTCCAGCTTCTTCTAATGGAGCAGCAGAGCGCGTCCCGAGGGCAAAATCTTCTTGCCAGTTAATTATGCCATTATTCTATTATTCCAGACTGACAGAGGGGGCCGAATCTTGGCTTGACCTCCAGGACCCAGAGAGCAAAGAGAGAGAGATCCCCTGTAGAACCACGCAGCCCTGGATGACTCCACGACTCTCTGACTGCTCCCTGTCCACCTCTTCCCCTTCCTCACACCAATAAACAGTGAAGAAGATGAATAATGAGATGTTGGCCCTGGTCCAAATTAAGCCGGTACACCGTCCACACTGGTAATTTCCCCTCCTTGCTCATGCCTAATAAATTTGGTTACTTGCAGACGACAGCAGTGGATTTTGCAGACACTGATTGTGAATATGAATGAAGATGGAGTTGAGGAGGTTGTGGAGGGGGCAAAGAAGGGGTTTATTGTCTCTTCAGAGCCTTAGGCAAGAGAAGTGCTGGCCCTGCAGTATAAACGATTGGCCTTTAAGTTTTACTTGTGTAATTATAGACAGAGGTAAATCATTCAGAACTCAAGACTACCTTACTAACATATATATAGATGCAGTATTACACTAAAATGCCATGTGAGTTTTACAACATACCCTTGACCTTAGATCATCCATCACAAAACACTATACTAAAGACACCACAGGCCATTTATGATGGATCGCACATTTCCTTCTTTCTTCCTGCTCCCTGAGAGAGTGATGTCACTCAAAGACTATAATGGACCTCTAATGAACTCCAAATCCCATGCCAGTACATTTACACTGCATTATCGCTTCCTGACCCTTGACCTCCCTGTGGAGTAGAGTGGAGAATGCTCCTGTCTGCAGAGCTCATTCAGTCATTATATATGCATTCACACAGACCGCATAGCATGGTGCTAGAAGAGGGGGTATTATATACATAATGGAGTGTATCCAAGTGTGTGTGTGTGTGTGTGTGTGTGTGTGTGTGTGTGTGTGTGTGCGTGTGCGTGTGCGTGTGCGTGTGTGTGAATGACCAGTGTATACTCCCAACCCTGCTTCCAACCACTGCACTTGCTTTACTTATTGGCCTCTATACTGTTATGAGGACCTCCATTCATAGTTAAGTGTGATGTTTTTGATATGTTCCCAACGTTGAGGTGAAAGTTGTAATACATGTGCCCCAGGTCTTAGAGCAGCAGGGGAAAAAGGAAAGGAAATGTCAAAGAAGAGAGCAAAAATGTCAGGGAGTGGGCACTTGCTCTCTTTTTCTCACACTCGCTGTGCCTTCCTTTCTTCCTTCTTCTCTGTAAAGGCTGAGCAAAAAAACAAAAAACCCCAGAGAGGAAACCAACCCACACTATTAAATTCTGGCATTCAAAAACAGCAAACTGCTTTGACAAATTTGCTCATCAAACCCAGAGAAACACTCCATCAACGGCAAACCTGTCTCCACATTACTCTCTCTCTTAACAAATGATGCGCCCGATGTTGTGCCGTGGCCAGAGAGAAATGGGAGAGGAGGGGTGAGGAATGGGAGGCAGAGTTCAACTAATTGCCTGATGATGGAATTTTAGTGTCTCCTTCATTATAAAGCAGCTTCTAAGTGTTATTGATCTTAGGAGGGGTGTCTCAGAGTCATGTGGTATTAGAGAGCCCAACTGCTCTGAGGCTATGCATTATTCAACAGGCATTCTGACACAACGCCTCGCCAGGGCCTGCCAACTCCTCTCAGGTGGCCTGGGAGTAGCTGCAACTCACTATCCACCACACCCTACCTCTACCTCATCACACACAGATGCAGGGACATTTGTATCCCTGAGGTAAAAGCATTAACATATAAGCTACATGCACATGTGCACACACACACACACACACACACACACACACACACACACACACACACACACACAGTAGAAGCACCAACTCTCAAATCTTCCCCTCTGACTGAAGGTTGTAGATTGTTGTTTTGCTCTCTGATCGACCTCACACTCCACTGAGGGGATAATCTATAATGAACTGACTGATGCTGCTGTCTCCTTCTATTCCCAACAAGTCATTTATGGACACCAACCTTTCCCAGCAAACCCACTGCAGACAGCATCTGAGAAGAGAGACCACGCAGAAGGGGGTGAGGTGGCAGATGAGATGAAATAATGAGAAAAAGAGAGTGAGACAAAAAGAGAAAGACAGACAGAAAGCTTTACCTCAACTCAGCTTTTCATCTTTGAACCGAACAAAACAAGGCAGTGTGCTGTTTGTTAGGATGAACATATTATAATTACATGGGCATGATAGGCACTGGGATAGGAGTGTTAGTACCCCTAAACTACACTTACAATATATTTTCATTTATACACCTTCATACAAAATATAATTCCCTGTAATGTATATAGACAATATAAACTGAATTGTAAAGTTCTAGGTTTCTTTTGTCATCTTTTGACTGTGCATCTCTTTAAAACAGGAAGAATATTTTTTGTGTTTCTGGAGATTCAGACACTCTTGGAAATATGTTGTTTGCTCTGTAATAGGTATCAATAAGGCTACAATTTGCATACCAGGAATTGCAGTGCAAAGATTCTAGTCTGGTAATCTTGACTCTCAATACTATTAAAAATGCAGTTACAGTATCTTTCTTTACTGCTTTATATGTCCAAGACAATAATGAAATTGTTGCCCTAGTCAAACCGGATTAAATCAGGAGGAAATTAATTAAAGGAACCTGATTGATGTGAACAAATTGTAAAAGGCTTGTTGCTCTAAAATTACATCCTTGGAGGTGAATGCTACTAAGTTGGAGTTCATTTAGAATATTCCTGTGAGAAAACACAACCAAGAGATGTCCACAACAAGAGCACATCACTACATATGTACATTCATCATTGTTTAGCCCTGGCTTTTGGTAAAAGAGGCATAGCTTGATATAATGTATCTTTGTTTTCACTGATTGCAATTATCTAGGAGATCAATGGGTGTTATCAATACCTTACAGCAATTAACATTTAATATCCTTCCACAGCCACTTACTCCATTAATGGATGATTGATTATGCGAGGCCTGGGAGCCCTGGGGCTGGGAATGGCATGGATCTATTCTGTCTGTCTGTCAAAGTAAAGGCAGGCTGCTCTACTGCAGAACCTCTGACTCCAGCTAATACCGTATCGATATGAGGTTACTTCAGCCAGAGAAGGAAAGATCAAGAGATCCTGGAATATCTTTTGTTTGCAGTCTCTGTTTCTCTCATGCTGTGACCATTATTTATTCCTCCCGCTTCTTTTCTCTCCCCAGTTGACTGTTAGCACAGTACGTTTTGCTTGCATTTCACCCTCATATCTGCCACTACTCGGAACACCCTCCCTTCCACCCCTGCAGTTCTTCATAATCTAATCAGCAGTGATGTATTTTCAGAGCAAGAAGGCACTGCTTTCCATTTCAATCAAATTCAGGCTTTTCAGAAGAACCCATAATGCAATCGTTCTGTACAAAATTCAGGCCCAATTTAAGCCCTATAGACTGTAGATGACTGATAAACACTCCACTCCACTCCATGTCACTCTCCTTCTTGTGGCTCTACTTTGCTGCAGTGCATCGTCATAAATAAAAGCTAGCTCTGTGCTCCCTTCTTTGGGAATAGTACAGGCCAACTTTAAATTGGCAGTAGGTGGACACGATAAGGAAGAAGGTGAAGAAATGCAGAAGTTAGGAAACCTGACAGGTGGGACTTTGCTAAAGAAATGTAATTGGAAGACACGACAAGTCTCAGCTCGGTGGACAGGTCCCAGAAACAGGCTCTCCATTACCAAGTGAGGGGGATAGTAGAGCAGAGAGGGGTGGGGTGGAGGTAGAAGGAGATTGGGAAGGTTTCGCTTAATAAACACTTTGTTTTCTGCTGACGATCAGAGGGGCGAGCGAGGGATACGTCGACAAATCGATAGACTGATTTGTTCCGGGCTCTCCGTGTTCATCAGACCCATACTTCTCCCTTGGGGTGTAGATAGACTGACTCAAAGAAGAAAAGAAAGGATGAATTGAGGGAGGAAGGGTGATTCGAAGGAGGAGACAGACAAGTGAAATCAAGGGAGTAAAGAGTAGAAAAACAGCAGGAGAGTTGAGGAGTCAGAAAAGCAGACAGACGGATGATGATGGGAGGGAGTAATGTATGGAGAAAATAGCGATGATGTGGGAGGGTAAGAGACTGCGAATGGTGAGAAGAGGAGTGGGAGAGTATTTGGATAGGCTGAGGGTCAAGTACGAAGGTAAACGACAGCAGAGATGGTAGGAGGGGTTGACTGTGTAGGCGACATACAGAACAGGAAATCCCTTCAATCTCCGCTGGATCACTGGCTCAAGAACCAGCCTAAATACGTTTCTCTATCCTCCCCTGTCTGCAGATGGAGCAACACACACAGACACACACACACACACACAGACACACACACACACACACACACACACACACTTCCCTCATCACTCCTCCTGACAACCAACACAGGTTTGTCTAGGTATCTTAAAATGGAAAAAAAAAAAACTCAGTATTTCTCAACTCCCTTCTTATCTCGCTCTAAGGGCAACTTTATTCAAGAAGAGATGATGAGAGGAGGAGGGGAACGTTTAGATAATAACATAGCAATTTTGTGTCTTCTCCACAAAAGCAAAAGAGGCCCTGGTGCATAATGGCAGCAAGCAATTGTATCTGCAAAGATTTCCATTGCCATTACAGCATTGTTCGCTATTGTACGATTTTATGTCAGTCAAAAAGCTATAGAGCTGCAAATCACTCCACCCGTGTCTTCTAGGTTCTCTTGGCAACAAAAAAGATGCATTATTGCTCTACAGTATATCCAATTTGACTAATAATTGCACAGTTCATAATTGTTCCTGCCTCAACTCTCGCCAATTAGCTATGGAGTTACCCCCAGAGAGGGATCGTTTTACAGGTCATGAACCAACAGGAAATTGCAGTGATCTTATCAGTGCATGATTACAATTCAAAAAAGGGTCCATAATCGCCCTTGTTTTTTTACAGCGCCTTTATTCAAGAAAGGAGAAAATGTTCATCTCATCCTTTGATTGGCCTCGTGGTAGTGCATCTCAATCTGGGGGCCCCACTTCACCTTTACCTCCTCATCCAGTTGTTAATTACTCAACAAGGCACAGTTCAGGGGTAAGGTGGTTCTAGTTGTTGTCATAGGCACACAAGAAATGTGTTCAAGAAAAACAAAATGGCCAAAGATAAAAGTAGTGAAGATGATATGATACAAGAATATCAACTAAACTTCACTCAAGTGCCCTTCAAATAGCCAGCCAGTTTAAACTGAACTCTTTGGCTTGTCAACACCATGTGCTGCAATGCAATATCGGATTTGCCATGCAAGTAAAATACAATCTCTGAGAACAGTACAATAAAACATTTTTTTTTTTTTTCAAATTAAGGCAAAAGAAGTCTTTTAAAAGTTTGCTATTAGGGACGTTACTTTCTTTTTCTTTGCCACCTGCTTCCATCATTAATTCCCTAGAGCTTTTTTCCACAAGGTGAGCAGCAAAAAATGAATATGATAATAGTAAAAATACACAAAAGGCAAATCTGCCCACATAAATGAGAAACACAGCCGGGGGTGGGTAGATAAGAAGCAACACATAAATGAAAAGTCTAAAGGTATAAATGTTCCACAGACTGCAGGTATAAATATGTATTATGAACCTGCACCATTGGAGCATTGCTGTGGGCTTGCATTCTTCCACATGGAAAATAGCCACGGATGCCGTGTTTTAACCAATCAAATTTGCCCCTGGGCAGGTCGTTTTTGATGCAGTGGAGCACAGTAATCTCAGACAATCCTTTTGTGTGACTGCTGGGGCTTCTGGGTCAGAGATGAGGGGAGTGGTATGAGGAGAAAGTCGCCAGGCAACTGCAGTCATAGCCCGTGGCTACAAATATGCAGTAAATCCCTGAAAACTACAGTTTTCCTCTCAAGTTCATTATTGTAAAGTTCACCTGATTGTATCACAAAAGACCTTTCTATATTTCCCGCCATGTAAAGGCAACTTTTTTTTGTTTCTGCTTACATGATTTTATATGCTGTCTCACATTTGAAAAATTATTAACAGCAATGAGACCTCCACATATAATGTTTGGGATTTTACTAAATAGCTAGCTGGTGTGCAGGGTGTAAACGGATGCCTGGTAAAGTTCTCACAGAAGGGACTTATCTTTGTTTGCTTTTATGTGCTTTCTATCCCTCAGTGTGGCCCAAGCTATTTGACAAACACACAGTACGTATACCAGGTCTGTGAAGTCCCTGTCGTAGTCAAAAATCCAATATGATGCTTTGCCTGATTAGAATAAAGGAATAGAAGCAGAGGATGAAATGAGGGTAGGTAACAGAGTCACATTCAGAACTCCACAGACCAAAACTAATAGATGAGGCAGGCTGGTTTGCACTAAATCTCAAATGTATGCTTTCTTCAGTGTGCAGGCTGATGACCTTAGCCAATACATTTGTGTTTGTCACTTTTATGCACTAAAAAAGAATCACAAAACAGTAAATGTGAACTTCAGAAGACTCAGGAGTGCAAAGCTTTCTCTCTGGTTGGACACTGCAGATTCTTCTGGTTTAAATGCACCAGGGAAACTAGAGTGAGTGCAGTTACTCTTAACTATTGGCTAATGACAGGTTTCTGTAGTAATCTGTTTTGTAAAACATTGAAACAAGAAAGATAATTTCCTAAATCTGGGAAAGGGATTAAAAGAAAGGTAATTAACATAGCTAGATTTCTGCTGAAGAAACTATATTTCTTGTCCATTACGCTTAACAGGGACATGTGTACATATATTTGTGTGCATGTATACACACGCAGTTATATTAACGTGAATGCACTTGGTTGCATTTGTGAACACATACATAATGCAGGTCAGCTAGTATGCAAATTACAACAAAATTGTTATCCTGTTAGAGCTTGAAGGACAGAAGTTCAAGCTCTGGGTCTGCTTGCCAAGCTAAATTTGACTGTTTTTGCCTGCCTGGATGTTTATTCCCCTGACAAACTATCTGCTTTCAACAGCGTCTACATATTTACTTATGACAAAAGTAAGTAAAATTCTCTGTTAATATGAGGTATTATGCAGCTACATAAATTTGTGCTGTAAGGCCACGCATTGTTACAGAACAACATGACAATAACATACCAGTGCAATGTGATGAATTCTCTCTTCACATATCAATTTGGATTAATATCTAATTAAATATCTTATTTATCTAAAAAAAAATGCCTTATGCATATTTATCCTCATTACAAACAATATTAATAAACAAACATAAGTCTTTGGCTATCAAAAGTCGACAGAACATTACATACCCAATGCTCCTTTACAAACACCTAATAATAGTATCAGTTGTTCTCTTTTAACACTGTGAATAATTAAAGTATAACCATACAGCAGCAGCCGAATGCCACAGACGGATTTGCCAGAGATAGACATAATTTTATGTCAGCAGTACGGTAGTTTACATCTTTCTCTTTCACTCAGACCTGACCATGAACCTACCTAAATGCATCACTGCAGAGCTGGCAGTGGTCACTTATTATTTTTAAACTGGAAAACATGGTCAGCAAATGTCTAACTTCTATACCAAATTATCAACCTAAACTAGTTTCTGTAAAAATATCAGACGAGAGAGAAGCCATGCAGTTGTAGAATTATGCTTTACTTTATATATACAGTATTTATACTAATATACTGATAAAAGTTTAAAATAGGCGACAACGATTTGGTAAGTCATGTTATCATTCACTCCACAGTTTCCTTATTGGTCTGACACATATCTGGTTAAGCTCATCTGACTCACAGTTAATGTCCATACTGAATAAGCTGATTCACACATTTTGGTTTAATTGAGTTTAAGGGTGAAATGCCTTAATGACTTGGCAGTGTCTCATGTGGCAGCTGTTTGAGGGCTTTAATCATGTAATGCAACTTCAGTTAACTGTAAACATATGGAGTTAGAAGTGGCTATCACAGTTGTTTTGCAGCAGGTTCAGGAAAATGCTAACTTTTTACAGGAGGGGTTGTTCACTGCCATCTTGGGGCACTCTCATAATCAACAAAAGCTGCCTCTTTCTAGGATCACCATATTGCCTTGATGTGCAACAATCATACGCAACACGAGCAAGTCCAGACATACAATTTCTCCACAAATACAGAATGATGCATTGCAGCCAGGAGACATACTGTTTTTTAAGGGGAAAACAGTGAGCGCTTTTAAAAAATACAGTGGGTACAATGTATGAAATAGACATATATTTGACCCGGCATGACTATTTGCCCAGACCATAGTGTCTAAAAGTGCAGCAGTTCAAATAAATCTCCAGTAGGAAACACCATATCTAACGCAATCTTCATGTCTAACAGGGAAAAAGGGGGCTTAATCTTGTCAAACACAGCACAAAGCAATCAGAGGGGCTGATCTTTGATGAGGGAGATGGATTATAATCAAATAGAGGCTCAGAGTCTGGCTATCATCCTGTGGAATTAACTGTGGCTGTGGCACATCCACAGACCACAGGAGTATAATGAAAGAACAATATCACTAATATGAAAAGGGTTTTTGTGGATGAATGTTTTGCTTTTTAGGATTGCTTTTGTGCAAATGGCAGAAACAATTTTCAACAGAGAGAACAGAGAATACACGCAGACAACTTTCTGGGGATTACCACTTCCAGTGATGCCAGTTGGTGGGAGCAGCAGAAGTGATAGCGATTAGACGAGCAGGTTTGTGACCAAAATGACACAATGTCAAAATACTCAGGCTTTGTGGGGAGAAGTTGTTAGGGTATTTAAACTGTATGAAAGCAAGACTTTGCTGGAAGAAAGCTAGAGTGCTGCATTGACTTTCTTTGGACAGATAAAGAATTTAAAAATGCTTTCAAAAATGTGACTTATAATGTGGATGTATGACAGACCGTTTTCTAAACAATAGTAGCATTGTTTTCACACACACACACACACACACACACACACACACACACACACACACACACACACACACACACACACACATACACACACACACACACAGTATGGTTACACAGCAGTCAGTTTGATTGACTTCAACCCCTTGATAAAGTGTGTTGCATTATTTATAGTTACCTGTAGCCGTTATTCATTACTCACCTTTCAATAGCTGATACAGACTGATGGATAGTTATCTTGTTCGAAGAAAAAAAAAATATTCAATGGGCACACTACACAATTTTAATGGATGGTTAGATAATGCTGAGCACCTGACTTGTTAACTAGAAGCTCCTTAATTAACATCAATACCCATCTGATGTGTCCACAAACAGAGGAAAGGTGCGGGATTGTGTGCTGAGTGAGGAGAGGTGGTGAGATATTCTGCTTCAGTTACATAGTTATTAGTTTCAGAGTTATTTTGTTAATTTCTGTAATATTTAAAAAGGAATAAGATAAATACTACACATACATACATAATATAATATAATAGCTTGTGATGTTATTATCTTGTGGTATCAATACTGCAACAACTGGCAGAATCAATGAAAGACATTGTACAATCAGTACAGTTAAATCTATACTGTACAGTATAGTAAATAAATAACTAAACTTTATGACTTTAATATTTACACAAACGTGTCAGCAGAGGACCATATCCAGGCAGGACAGAGAGGACAAAAGCCCAGTCACTCACTGCCTTGTGGGGTTGTGTCGACTATAAAGGGCCCTTCTCCTCCAGAGATCAGAGAGAGAGGCTCTCAGTTTTTGAAGGACTGGTCTTATAGGTCTCGGGTTGTCGTCCAGACATGATATGTGTATGGAGTGGACCCAGTTGTTAGCACTGAGAGTCCCTGCATTTCAAACACAGGCTCATAGATTTGGGGTTACACTGATTGAGTCCGTCAGAATTTTTGTTTTTGTACAATGTTTAAAATGTGTAATTCATGGCAAATTTATATTTTCTGAGTGGAAAAACAGATTGACATAGTGACAAAATATGCGTAAATGTTGCAGTTTACAGGACTGGGAATTAAGTCTAACTATCTACAAGAGGGATACGATGAAAAAGGACCCTCCGCACTGATCTGTGCTCTCGGCTGGTGTTCATTGAGGAAATAATTTCTCTGTCTCTAAAAGTTGGACATAACAGATTATAATTTGTCTTTATGACACTAACACAAACTGGAGAGGCTGATGTCTTTTCAAGAAACAAACAGTACAAGCAGATGAATTAGTGAGCAGTCTTTCAGTTTCTGCCCTGTCTAAGCTGAAAGTGGATCTGCAGGCTCTATGCTGGTGAAGCATCTGATAGTGACAACCCATATCTGTATGAGATAGCCAGGATCCTTACTAAGTTTATGGCTTAAAATATAAATGTCCCAACATATTTTAGTCTATCTGCATTTGTGCAATTACAATCATCATCCCTAAACCTGTAAAAAGAAAAGTTTTTTTAGCCATACCACCCAGCTCTACAGGCTGGTCAGCTATAATGGAACACTAGATGCAATACTAACAAAACACACTTTATTTTCTCCTTTTATGTTAAGCGAGCAAAGTTCCCCAGGTGCACATACTGTATATACACCCCCCCCACAGCACCACTGCACAATCATGCACACACTATGCACAAATCTTAACCTACGCTAAAGCCCTCTTTCCCCCTTCAATGCACACACCTATAAGTAAATAGGAGATGAAGGACATGTTTGTGAAATTGGCTTTGAGCTTTGAGCCCCTCAATAAGTCATGGGTTGAGTCAAGGAATTTGGGTTTGTGGCAGCAGAGACACTGGAAAAAAGATAAACATGCTCAGCGCTTTCCTTTTAGGGTTCATTACTCTGCCGTCCCGGGTGAGCCAGAGTTGAGAAGAGGAGTTAATTCCTACCGAGTGAGAAAAAACACATTAACTGAGACCTATCCATCTTCCCAGTGCTGGCACCTCCATTTAAATCTCTTATTTCTAAAGGATGTAGGGGGAGAATCGTCTTTTCTATGTATGAGCCTGCACATAGGGGGTGTGTAAATGTGTGCGATGCCGCAGTAAGAATCTTTCATTATGATATTTTCAATTTAAAAAGAGGCCAACATTTCCTGCTCTTTTGAAAAATTAAGTGGCGTTTTCTGTGAATTAATTTCAGACATCTGGGAGTATATTCATAATGCTAATGCAGGTTGCTGTGTTTTCATTTGCTCCAGGGAGTGAAAACTGTGATTTGGGGGTGGGTCTCTATTAATCTATCCAAGGCCCATATTTTAAACATGGGCCACATTAAAATTACACTTGACATTTCATCAACAAGAGGTCTATAATACCTTTAGGGCAAACCATATGTAAAAATGAAAAATTACATTAATAGTTGCTAAGTCTTGAACATGAGCTCAATCTCCTTATGGAATCTTTTATGAGAAAGTTTTTGTCTCTCTTTCGAACTTTTCAGACCTCCCCCACCCTCCCATTATTTCTTAAATTATTCTCCCACTCTTTGGCTATTATATATGCTAAGTGGTCTTGTCATTGGGTCCCTAGTTGCCAGGTGTAATGAGCAGCCTTGGAAAGGGATCTAGTGGCTTTAATCAAATCAGCCCCGGGTGTCACCAGCTCCCCAACGAGACCAGCTTTGTGGCAGGGCTGCCAATATTATCCCCGGTTAAGAAACAATGCCCAGCACGTAACACACACACACACACACACACACACACACACACACACACACACACACACACACACACACACACACACACACACACACACACACACACACACACACACACACACACACACACACACACACACACACACACACACACACACACACACTGATTAGCACTTATCAGAGAAAAGAATTAAAAGTCCTGGGGATCCCGGGGGCCTACATCATACTGTAGGAGTATTATGAGAAAAGAGGCAAAGTGATTGATGTTGTTAGATATACAATATGTCACATTAAACACACACAGGATTTTTGTTCGAATTGAAGTTTAATCTCTTTAATGAACTTGCTTTCACTACTGGTAGTAATGCATTAAAAACAACAAAATAGTCAAGAGTTGTTGTTGTTGTTGTTGTTAAATCAGTTAAAGAGTTTGTTTTCCAAAAGCATCTATACAGGGCTGGAGTATGGTTTGATAGCATTTTATCAAATCCAAATACTTTCAAATCCCTTATTATCATCATGATATTGAGTTTAGCTTCCATCATTTGTAAGCAACTAAATTTATAAATAACTATAACTCAAAGACTTAGTTTAGATATGTGGTCACACTAAAGTTGTTAGTCATAGCTACTAAATTAATAAAAATTAACATTAACTAAGCTGGCCTAATAATTTTCATAACTTACAACCTGAAAATGAGATGAGCAGCAGAAGATGTAACATGTTGATTGATATTGATTGTTCTGACACTGAAATAAGAGCTATAACATACTGACTACATCTGATTCTTCGCAAATTATTAAAAATCCAAATAATGGAGGACTATCCTCTCCATTAACTGGGACTCTCCTTTTTGTGGTTCAACAGAGTGATCCGTCTTTCACGTTCAGGCAGAGTACAGGCAGCAGCTTGGAGAAAGCACAAACCAAATTTTCCATTGTAGCTGTTATAGAATTAAAATTAATTAGCTACAGCTGACATAACCTACCGGCCGACGACGTTGGTCAGTCTAACCAGCGAATGCGACCATCAGCGCCAGCTAATAAGTGAGAAGCCTTTTAACGTTACCTGCATGTTTTCAACATTGTCTTTACTAATAAAAAATAGTAAGTAGAGATCAAATGTTTGATACAGGAAGAGATTCCTTTGCGTGTGAGCTTAACAAATCTGGGTATGTCACAGCAAGGGAATCAGATCCAAAATGGAACCTAACCCTATATAGAAAGGATATCAGCAGCAACTGCATAAATATCCACCGGATGGAGACTAGGGCCAATCCAAGCTGTTTAAATGGCTCAACATTGGCTCCACACCATTTACAATCCTTTGTTTATTTTCTCTGGGTAACCCAGCTGTCAAAAATGCCCCCTTGAGCTCTGTTAAAACACTGGAAGGTCTCCTAACACACAGTGTTGTGAGCAAGTGGACTGCATAGCACAAAGCAGCCAGCAGTTTCAATTAATGATAAGTATTGGCAAAGACTCATTTTTAAAAAGGACTCAAGTTGGGATTGGAGTCAAAAAAATGTGATCAGGAAATCTCTATCAACAACAGTATGATTTTAATGTATAATTCAATACCACAGTTTTGAATACATTTCTGAGAGCTAATATTTAATATTGAAGTTTCACTGGCAGTGAAGTCATCATGAGCCAGCAGCTTCTCCTGAAATATCAATCTTAAGGGAATGCTAATGTAATTACCAAACTTTTTGGGTTCCTAACAATGGAGAACATAACCTGAACAACATACTATTGAGTGGCAAGAAGCATAATTCATTTTCCTTTTCTGCTGAGCAAGAATTAAACATCCACAGTACATTGATTACTACAAATCTACTATATTTGGCACAGTTCAAATACACGTGCACACACTCCCACTGGACGTAACCTTCAGGGAAGCAAGACTTGCCTTAACAAAGTGGAGAATAATTTCCAATACATATTAATGAAGCGGAGTTGAATCGATGCCCTTGGAACTTTATGAGAGTGTGTGCCAATGCAATGCTGCGACAGCAGCATAGTGTATGTGTGGCTCAGATTTTGGAGGGTGGGGGCATGGGTGCTAGCTAGCTTGGCTCAACAATAAGAGCCCTCATCTATCATGCTGAGCTCACAGTGTGATCTGGCCTCATAGGTCCATGTGAGTGACCCTGACTATGAAAAAGCCTATCAAGTCTGGATAGAAGGACTAACAGTGTTTGAGTGCTTCACTACTGTATGTGTAAGCAATTTTAAATGGTGGGTTAATGATTCAAAACACAGAGAGAGAGCCCATCAATGATGTTTGGATGTGCAACTGTTCTCACATGCACATATCTGTGTTATCTACTAAATGTGTCTACACTTGCACATGTACACACACATACACACACGCTATAAAATCCTGCTTCTGCAGCGAATTGCCCGGACCAGCTTGTTCATCAAGGGCTGAGAGTGTGTATTGAACAGAAAGAGAATTACAACCCCTGCAGCACTCGTGGATGACACAGCCACTTACAGCTTGACCAATAGGCCATTTGCACTCAATGAATCACATATTTAAACACATTAATAACTAAGGCCACTGGCTACTGTACAGGGAGAGAACAAAAATAGGTTGAGAAACAGGCAATCGTGAATGTACACACACCTGTAATTTAAAATTGTGCATACAGCCACAGAAAAGCAAAAGATTTAAGCATTTCTGTCAGTAATTAATAAGTGTTATTTGACACAAATGTTTACACATGAACAACGGTATTTTGGTCTCAGGCACGGATTGAAATGTGCAGGACAATGTTGATTTCCCATACAAGAAAGACACACTGGACTGTAATTAAAAAGTGCAGTAACAACATACACACAGAGAGCAACACACACAAAATGCAGCATGGTTAAGCTTGTTGTTATTCCTGTGCTGTGTTGCCACTGCATGATCATGCTGATGCCCTAGGGCAATTTGTTATGGACATCAGAGGAGCAGTGAAGGTCACAAGGCAAGACAAAGTATCCAGCCAGCCTATCATAGGCACTGCTGATTCAGCACTTTCAAAGACATCACCTGTCGATGTTGAGGAAAGAAAGAAAAAGAAAAAGAGAGAAAAATCAGGGACAGAGGGGCATACGGGCAAAGGGGGTAAAAAGAACTACATCTGTCTTGAATTGAAGACAGAGAGCATAAAATTTTTATGAAACACAATGGGATTTCGTTTTAATTTTGGATAACAGGTTATCTGTTATTGGATGATAGAAGTTGCACTTTTTGCAAATTTAGAAATGTCACCAAGTCTACTGCATCTCATATTATCATCTTGAGCCCCAACCAGTACTGTTCTGCCAATGTAAGAAAATCTAACATGGCAAAAAAAAGAGTATGCGTTTACAGTTAAGTGGGCATGATGGTTTAGCAGAAGGGTATACAACTAAAAATGAACACAGAAGACTTGGGGGGGAAACTCATCTGAGGACTTCTTATTCATTGATTCATTCAGTGCAATTATCTGTAAAGGCCAAACATATCTAAAAAAAAAAAAACAATCAGATGGCATTTCATACTCAATTTACAATAATAAAATAAACACTGAGCCATCTGACTGATATTGAGCTGGAGTAGCTTCTGCATAATCCATATCTCCATTATCTCAAAGCCTCATAATCCTCGTCTAACTCGCTTACTTTTTCATGTATAGATGTTACAATTGGTAACGTTCATGGGCTAGTAGATCATTCTTGGTTAACTTGTGCTTCATCAAACAAAAAAAATATCATTTTCATGTATATTCTTTTAAAAACACCCAATATGCAGGAACAAATAAGGGCACACATCTAAAAGCCTAAGGACAGGCATTTCTGCCTGAATCAGGGTATGAAGGATTACAGGCACTGTGGCCCCTTGATCATTCTAATTAACACACATAGCGGTGTCACAACCCCTTGCTACCACTTCAACAGTCAGCCAAAGCTGGGCAGATATCCACAATCTCTACAAGGGGGATTAAATTGGTCTGTTTTGTCATAAACTCAATATTTTTTTGACTACTAAAAGGTACTGGAAAGTTAAGTATTGGTGAAAAGATCAATTCATTTGATATAATATGACCTCTGAAAGGCACTGGATGGAATACGGCTAACTGAAGCTCTTTGGGACAAGAATGAGACATAGAGAGAGAGATATTCTGAGTAAGAGTTTGAAGCGAGGTTGAAAGGACTAGAAAGACAGAAGGCGGGAGTCAGAAAAACTTCCACAGGGGAGAGGGAGACAGGAAGAGCGAGGTGTATTTAGGTCTCTTTAGTGCTGAGTTGCAGCCACTACTTGATTGGGTGCTTTGGGAGGAAATGGAAAAGCTCTCCAGCCAGGTGCTTATCTCTGACCAGAGCTTACAGAGTCAACCGACCGCCAAACTGCTTTACCCTGACAGCCAGACACTCACAGGGTAAGTTCCAATCAGCCTGTGAAGAGCAATGTCCAGGAAAGATATTTCCACCAAGCTAGTGTAACTTTTCAGCAGCAGATATGTGCTTTCTAAACTTCTGTGTGACTTCAGAACACTGACATTTATGTTTCAAGCACCAGGAACTCCCCTTTCCACATTTTTCCAAGGTACCAATTGTGCTAGATGGCAAAACAATGACAAGCTAGTTATGAAAAGTATACAGTGACAAAATAGGTAAATGGATCACAAAGGTACAGTTCCAGGAATAGATTTGGATAGCCACAGCACCTTAACTCCAGTAAAAAATATTATACAGATCAAAATATTTCATCTGTGGTGGCCCTGTCCAGATGTCCACCCTAAACTCTGGAAATCACACACTTAAATTGTGTGATTAGTGCTTGTGCAAGAGGGTGCAAGCCCCTTTAAAATGCCGTAGAAGGAATGGACAGAACTTTTTTAAATCCATGTTAAACAGACATGAGGCATTTACTGTTCACAGACCAAAGGACCAGACAAAGACCCTGTTTATACCTGGCATTATCATGCATCTTGGGGGCGGCTCCCTGGTAGCTTATCTGGTAGAGCTGGCACCCAGTGTACCAAGTCTTAGTCCTTGCTGCAGTGGCCGTGGATTTGAGTCTGACCTGTTAGGCTTTCACTGCGCGTCATCCCTTCTATCTCTCCAAACCCTAACCCTTTTTATACAAACAAACATGCTTAGAGCTGTCCACTTGTGATCGTTTCACCCAGGACGCATGTCAGTTCACACCTGGCCTTATGTGTCCTGACTGGCCATGTGACAACAGTATCACAATGTTCTGTAGTGCAGAGATGCCCTGGCCTGCTGGGAACAGACCCAAATGTCACATCATCATGTTTTTTCAGTGAAAATGAAAATTATGATGCAAAAATGATCATTCCCACTAATTGTGAATCATGGTGCAATTGTAATATCAGTCAAAATAATGGTAATATGGTTCCTGTAACATATTGTGCAGCCCTAATGAGAAACAGTGCCTTTCATATGATGGTGCAGCTAAATGATTATGTGCATCTGCATTAGAGGATGATGACTCCTTGGCAGTGTTTAATGAAACATGACTTATTACTTAAATACAAACAACAATGCTGAAAATCAGTCTGTTCTAGTTGTTGTTATGGTGCTCAGACTAACATAGATTTTCTATGAATACCTGCAGTAAGTCTTTGGTGCTCTGCAATCCCATTATCCCTGCATGTATGAGATGTGTTGACAGTCCCACAGCGGGGCAACGGAGCCGGGGGGTGAAGCTGGGTGGTTGGGGGGCTGCTGATAGTGAAGAAGAAAGAAAAGGTAAGGTCCAGAGAGAGCAGAGGGAAAAAAAGGAAGATAGAGAGTGAGATGGAAAGGTGTAGTGTGCGGGGCTACCGGCCTCTGTGTCCTGCAGGGGATTACAGATGGCCCTCAGAATTAAATCAAAACTGTGCTGACTGCCAAGGAATGGGCTCTGCGACACATCGGGTGCCACATGAGAGGGGGGTAAAACTGGCGCAGAGGGAGGAGGCTGAAGGCGAGGGCTGCAGCCATAGAGTGAAAATCGCCTTCAAATGAGTTTTTGAAATATCTAAAAATAAATTGCCTTTGAAAAAGCTCAACAGACAGCTGATATGCGGGCTGGATAGGGGCCAAGTGAAAAGTTGCCCTCTCCCTCCATTCCTCTTCATCTCAGCCTCTTCTATACCTTGGCATCATTCATTTTCTCACGTCTCATTCCTTTCCTCACTCACTCTCACTCACGGACACAGACACCTGGATGCATGCAGGTACTGTACGAACACATGGGTTTAAACAAAGGTCAAGGCTCTCATTTAGTTACCAATTAACAACAGTTGGATTAGAAAATGAACAAAGCACCTTCTCCTGGCTGATGATATTTATCTACAGAATGCTGTACATGGGGATTCATTCCAAGGGCCCAGCAGATGGTGAGGTCTATTTTTAGAGGAAAAGATTGAATAATGTATAATTGCCTCTGTCTGCTCATCATTTCCTTTGCACATGCTGTGTGTCAGATACATACAGATAGTTTTAGCATTTTACCTGGTACATAAAGGTGACTGTTACTGTAGCTGACCAAATTAAGACATTAAAGCTCCACATGTGCCATCATTATACACCTTCATAATGTTAGGATTTGTTTAACCTGGAAAAGTCATGGAGTTTTGTGAATATTTAACACACATGCATCTTCATATTCAGGTAGCCACATTTACTGCCATCTTTGAAGCAAGTCTTGTATTGCTATCTCATTCCCAGCCCTCTGAAGATTAACTTCTAAGTACAGTGTGTAAATGAAAATGTTGCATCTATAAAATGCAAATTAACATGCAAATGAGTAGTGGGACGTTATAAGATTTTTAAAACTCTGCAGCTCACAACTTTAGGTAAGCATACTACAATGGCTGATAATGTGTTTTGGTAAACACATCAGTTAATGTCTGCAATAAAGTGTGGAGTCTGACTGAGATGTCAAGTTCATTGTTAAATTTGTAATTCATCATCCGTCCATCATTTCTCTATAATAGATTTCCCTTCAATGTGTGCATTGTTTTTATCAGAGAAAACAGATTTGGCTATCTGTATGTGAAATGTTGTCAAACTGAAATTGTCCATTTTGGTCAGATTTGTGAACACTCTGCTTATTCCTAAAGCACAACATTAATTATATTTTTTCAAGGCTTACTGTCTTACTGTTATTGTTTTTCCTTTGTCTTTTCATAGATGTTTTAACATTACAGTATAAACTAGGCATTGCCAGGCCCAAACTAAAAATAATTAATCTCCTAAAGAAAATCATAAAGCTTTCAGGAAAATAAATCTACCATATAACCTTAAAACATATATACTATAAGTAGTTAACCATATAATAGCAAGTTAGGATCATTAAATTAAAGTCTGCTCTCATACACAACCATGGAGAAGAAATGAATACACACACATGCACAAAACAACCTCCAGCTTCTCTTATGTCCACTTAATCTGTACAGCATCCATCTCTCAGAGGTGGATATAAGGGGTGAGGTTGCCATCAACCACAGATTACGAACATAGAGGCTTGTTGGCCTACATACAGTGGAAAGCCCACTAACCTTTAATAGTGCAAAACACACTTTTATGCATCAATACAGGATTTAATCAGTCAAATTAAATCAGCTGCACAACATCAAAAGACCCAGCAGCAGCATGCTCTGTGCAAACCAGTGAATTGCTCGCCATTCATGTGTTTGTGACCTTCTCTAACAAATCGTTAAAGAAATCATTTATTTGCCATCCAAATCAGTCTGCCACCTCTATTAGACACACTAACTGGTACTTGATATATACACAAACTGCCGGCATCATTCACCAGTTACCAAAGCATTAAACCAGCATTAAACATTAACAGAGGTAACAGTTTGCTTCTTTTTTTACAATAAATGTAATTTTGTTTGTAAATGAAACATTGCCATTAGGAAAGAAACTTCGGACTTCTGGCATTTACGCTCTAATAAATGCCATTTTTTAATAGGCTGGATGGAGGTTTTACCCACTGGAACTCATGGTACCAAGATATTTTATTAGCCTAAGTGGAAGCCCCTTTTTGCCTCCCTTCCACCCCCGTGGTTACCCTTGTCTTAAAACTAAATCTGCTCCACCACTGCTGCCAAGAAACTATGTCTCAGCTCTCTCCCACCTCTGACCTGACAAATGGTAATGCTTCATTATTTGTTATTCACATTGCTTTTTTTGTGCTTCTAAATAAGAAGCGGACAGATTGTTGAGAACAGCACAAACAGAAATGTCTGAAAAAGACCAAAAGACGTTTTATCTGCATTTCATTGAAATCAGTGAATGATAAAGTGAGCTGGCATAGTACGTGGTTGGTTTTTTGGCATGCTAGCGTCTATCAGGTTGTTTCCGCTAAGCTTTGTCCAATATTTAAATACAGGCTGGTACAAGTCAGCCATGTTCAGGTTTGAGAAGTTAAACTATATAATTTTTAGCTCAATACCAATAATCTGAGAAGCAGTACAGGTTGCATTTTGGAGACCTGGAACTCTTTGAAAAAATAGCATGTCAGCTGTCAACAAAGTTCACTGCAGAACACAATAGATATTTTTGCAAAGGCTTGGTTACACGTGCCTTTTATAGTACCTGCCTAGAATTGTGAGGCTCAGGGGACCTTGGGACTGAACAACCAAGGAATGTACAGTAACAAAAATACAGTTTTTCTGGAGTTTTTTGGGGGAAAATTACATTGTTTAGGATAGAGTGATAGCACTAAGAATTAGTGGTTAGGGTCAGTCGGCTAATTTCCAAAAGGCACCTCTCTTTAAAGCAGACAAGACCAAAAAAAACATTAAGATCTGTTAACACACTAATCAGATCAGTATCACAGCTGGCTTCAGAAATCAAAAAAGACTGAGTGGGGAGGGGTGAGGGGGAGACGATGAGGGCTGAAAATACTCAAAATGGAATGCTTTTTGTCTGTCTGGAATGATGATGATGATGATGATGATGACAGTGAGTGTTGGAGGATCCAAGCAGTTTATGAGCCACTTTAAGCTGTTCCTTAATGCGCTCCACTTCCATGCGGCTCCCCAGTAAAATAGCCTATTAAAGCTGATCATGAAGGCATGTCTGCCATCAAAATCGTGTCTTTTTGTGGTATTTGCTCGTGAGGGAGTTTTCCCCCCTTCATTAAAATGACAACAATGATTCATCCTATGCATATGCAAAAATGCAGTAAGCTGCATGAAACAGACTCTGGGTTTACAAAAGGTGCAGTTTGGGACAGCAGCCTTTGCTCTCCATCCTTTACAGTCCAGATGTACTTGAGGACTCAAACTAAACAGAACTTGAATTTATTAAAGACCTACCCTCCTTCTGGGGATTAATTCTAACTTGCAATAGTGAGAAGGCAGATGCCTTGGCACGGACAGAAAGCAGATTTACAATGGCCTCAAAGGAGACAGTGATCAACACTATACTCTAAAAACTAATGTACATTGTTCAAGGGCAGCACACAATAGCTCTAAATCCCTGTGGCACCATTTGGCTCCACTGATAACCATAAAAAGAAAGAAAAGAAGAGGTTGAGAGACAGATGCGTTGAAGTACATGTGGCCCAACAGGGCTGGCCTAATAACAAGATTAGCCATTTTAATTTAGATTATTCGAGACTTGTTGGCATGTAGAGACGCCCGCTGTTCCTCCGACTAGTACAAAGGCATAGTGAAAACATCAAAAAGACGAGAGGGTGACATGCTGTTTTCCAGTGGCGCTTTATTAAGTCCAACAGCTGGGGGAAACGCTTGGAGCTGGCACAGCCCCCTCTGAGGAAGACAAATGGGAAAAGGTCACTATTTGGCACTTGGTCATGCATGTTTTAGGGAGGTTACATAAAAGCAGATAAACCCAGTTACCAACTCTAAGTATTAGGATACAAATCTTGGAATTTGACAAGAGATGTAGTAGTGGGTGGCATGATAGCCAAAAAAAAGAGACATGGGGTGGTACTTTAGGCACAACATAAATTTTTTTAGTGACCTTAACAAAGTCAACACACTAATCATCAGTCTGTTGGAGTTACACTTTCAAGTGAAAGGAGTCATTCAAACACACTTTTGCTCTCTCAGCAGAAGGCATCGGGACTTAAATGTTACGCCTGGAATAAAAAATTACATTGAAAATAAGCAAGTTGAAAATCACTCACAGGATTGTGAAGTAAGTTCAAAACTAATACTACGAACCTGTTATTTCTTTCTACAGAATATCTATATCTTCGTCTTATTTTTTTAGCCTACAGTCATATGCTAACATATCACTGCCTATACTAACATTTTACAATCACAGATGCTCTGGAGGTTTTGGGAATTTTCATCTTTCATACTCATAAAGATAGAATGAGGAAATCCCAAGGCGCTGATCTATCCAACATGACCTTAGGCCTTGTCAAAACATTGTCACAATATCCAGCCAACACAAGGGCCGCTGTCCATGAGTGATAAAAGCCGACACCATCTCAATTTCTTCAATTACGTACACACAGACACACACCACCTCTGGCAGGGCAGTAGCAACATTAATAGCACATTACAACTGTATTTTGGAGACATTATGAATAAGCAGTGATTCACAGCAGCTGCATTCATTACACAAACGTGATTAAAGTGGCAGACCCCTCAGGCGTCCAGGGGCCTAATGATCCCACTCTGCCTTTTGTTATTCACGTTGGCTCAGGGCACGCCACTAAGCAGCAGCCCTGGGTGTCTGCTTGCGCCGAATGAGGCCTCATTAATAACAAGCCATTCACAAACCTAGCGTTCATACTGAGCACCCGGCCATGGTAAATGAAAGAGCCGAAGCCCCCTGGATGCCCGGGTCTACCCCTTGCACAGATGGGTCTACTTGCTCTCCTGCATGATGATGTTGATGTCCACTTGTGTGTGTGACAAGCTGACATATGTTACCGGGCATTCATCACTGGCTGTTAAATTGCCCTCTTTGGATACTCTATTCAGCCCCATCGGCGCACTCTCCCTCCAGAGACTGGAAATGTACATATTTACATAATGCTCTAATGCAATAAAACAAATGAATACTGTCCTGTCTGTGTGCTGGGAGGGGAGCTGGGACAGAGAAAATAAACCAGCCCACACTATTTGTACATAGCAGCTGCATATTCAATTCTTGACTTAAAGGTGCAGTGTGTAATATTTAGGAGGACTTATTGGTAGAAATGGAATATAATACTCATAGGTGTGTTGTCATTAGTTTATAATTACCTGAAAAAAATTATGTTTTTTCTTACCTTAGAATGAGCCTTTTATATCTGTCTAGATAAGGGCTGTTTGCATTTGTCATGCATTTTGAAGCCACTGTAGTTTCTCCTTTGTGCTTGGAAGGGTAAGGTGAAGCAAAGGAGTTGCAATCTGCAAATACACATGCTTGATGTCACTAAAGCTTACACACTGGTGAATTGTAGGGACATGACTATGTATATAACTAGTCAGTACGGTCATTAAATTTGTATTATGATATACATTACAGTAATCCCAGATAATTATAACAAATAAATAAGTTGGCCCTTTCTATTGACTATACTGCTACAGCTCTTCCTACATGGTACAACTCAAAAATGACTGTATAGACTCCGTCCATAGTAGACCTATAGTACACATATGCTTGCTACAATATACATTTTCATTCCCATTCAAACTTCGTGAGCTAGATATACCCCCTGTACTCTTTCTGCCCATCAGATAGATTCTGGATCACCCCTGCTGCTGACCATGCACTAAATTATTCAGTTGAAAATAAGTCCACATTAAAAATGCATTGACTCGCAAGAGTAAGACACTGTAGAACAAACTCAAGTGCTAAACATATAGGAAGGGGATCAATGCATGAGTGTTCATCATTTGCAATGCAAATTTTGATCAAGTGCTTTCAGAATACAGGTGACAGTAAGATTCAAAGTGTATAATGAATTTTAGTCAGACACAAAGCATGAATCTTAGTATAAAGAAAATGAGTGTGGTATAAAACCACACAATATTTCTGGAAGTTATTGGTCCATGAATGCAGGTAGCTGTACAAATGACACACAATTTCTAAAGGTGCAAATGTAAGTGTGTATTCAAGCACATCTATAAACATACAGAGGCTGAGAAATACATTTATACATTTAGTGTATTTTTGCAACAAAGTAAACCACAGAATCTATTTCAAAACAGAAAACTATACTCTGTCACACCAGAAATCTGTGTAGACGTTAGGCTACACAGGCTAATGAGACACTTTCCCACACGTGTTATGCACAACACACACAATTAACATCCCATAAAAAGTCTGCACCAAAGCAAACTGACCAACCTCTATTCTCAACCCTCTACACACTCCCATCTGACTTACAGGACAAATAGGGGAAAAACCAATCTCTACACCACACCACAATAAAAAACATTTTTCAGTAATGATGATACAATTAGAAGGTTTGTATTTGATACTGTTTTTGGTGGCTGGTTTACATAATCCAGCCAATTAGCAATGCTGCCAATCTGGTCACTGTTTGCTGGCCCACAGCTGCTGAAAAACAGAGTGGCATGAATAGTATGAAAAAGAGAATCAACAACTAACAAAACTGAGGAAAATTAACGCAACAGTCATCCTGAACTCCCCTTTTATTCACACAATAAAGGTCAAACATCAATTAAACTGAAGTGTTTGCATATCTTAAAAATGATTAGACTCAGATGAGGACAATCTGCAAAACATGCCTTCTGCAGTGCAGTGCAAGATGAGAAAGACAGAAAGATAATGTAGTGTGTCATCAGAGAAGCTAAAATCCCGGTGAGTATACACTATATGAAATTATAGTCCGTGAAAATGTTGACACGCCTGCAGTCAGTGTCCAACATGCTTGTATTAGTGGTTCTTCAGCAACTCACACTTTTAACATGCTCAGTGTAATGCATGCGTCATTTCCTTCAAATTCTTATTCTGTTTACATATCAGCAATGGCTACAAAATGCCAGTGAGGAAAAAGTGGCAAATATGGCAGTTTTTAAAATGGGAAAAATAGCGTATGACTACACACATCAGTAGGGACCAGTATTAACCAGCAAGTATCATTCAAGATGAACATAAATGTGCTACAGAAACACACTGTTCGAAACATCTCTGAAGGTTGCTGACAGAACCAGACTCCGACTTTGCTGACTCTGGACCTTCAAACCTCCCATGGACCTGTGGGGGGTGGTCATAGAGGGGCTCAGCAGCTTATTAAGCCAGGTTTAATGGCGTTGACCCTGGCCCACAACCCTGAAGAAGAGTCCTGGAGGAAGAAAGGTCAAAGTTCGTATAATATTAGAGAGAAAGAGAAACTCAGAGGTGTGGGATGTTTGGCTGGGTTCCATCTTTGCATCGACTATAAAACAGATGGAATTCTGTTAACCAAGACTTTCCCAAGTTTCTCCCCTTGAAAATGTGCTTAAGCTTGCATTCAAAGCCAGCCAAGTTTGAAAGTACCACATTCTGTGACCTAAGCCCACAGCTAAAGGCAATTACAATTTTATTTATTTTTAAAGGTTTTTGTTTTTTAAAAGCACAAAGAGGTTGAGAGTGACAGGGGTGACAAAAGGTTCTTGGTCAGAATCAAATTCAGACAATGAGGTTATGCTGCATGCATTTCAGACTCCCAGGGAGCCCTACAATTATGTATTTTAGATGACACATTAATGTACTCTACTTAGCCTATACTACTGTCACTGAATTTGACATTTAGGAAATCTGAGAACATTTGCATTTTAATAACTGCAAACTGTGGGCCATTTTTCTGCATGTTGCTTTTATCATTCGATATCTTTAGGAATTCATTTGTGCAAGTATTGATTTACTGATTCCTGCACACTGTATGAGGTAGGTTCCTAAGGCAAGAGTTGGTGTATAATATCATGTTTAATCTATAATATAAATTGTTTTCATTAAGGATTGGGATTCATAAAGTGCCAAAAACACACCCATCTTGTCCTTCCTGCTCGTCTATTCCCTAGCTGACTCTATGCTTCCTCCACTTGATTTCCTCCCTCACTCTGCAATCACAGTCCCCACCATTTCCTTCTCTTCTCTTCAGAGGTGTTACGGACGGCTAGAACGGAGAGTACAAGCAAAGCAATAAGGCCTGTTGTGAAACGGCCATGGGATCAATGGGGGTTTTAAGGAGGCAGAACACGTAGCCACAGCTGGTCAATTAGAGAAAGGACAGCACAAGCACACACACATATACACACAGTGAAAGTGGCTGGCCTTTAAAAACAGAGTTACTTTTCGCCTCTTGTCAGCTCTTTTTCCTTAGCTTCAAATGGATCAGCATCAGGGAATCTTGGCTGAGATAATGCCAATGGTTGTGGTGTGTGACTTGACTGTAAGGGCAAATGGATTGAGAGTCACTGTAAACACGAGAAATACTATTTTGATGGCAAAAGTTGTTGTGGATCAAAGTGCTGAATTGCATTGTAAAACATCTAGTGTGACATAAAGAAGATAAGTCCCTACTATGCACCACACACGTGTTAGAGACTCTAATGATGCGTATGGCACTGTTCTACTCATGATAACGGCAGTCCCCGTTACTGAATTAGCATTGGGGAAACAACACCCAAAACTCAGAAGAGTATTGAGTCAGAACTTAATAAAGCTCATTAAGTCAAACAGAAGACATTGTGCCATTAACTATGACAGAGTGAGTCACTGCCGTCAAAATATGCACTTCTTCCAAGCATTTAGCCATGGGTTATTTGACTTAACACAGGTGAATCTATTACCATGTTTTATATTCCAGCTTGACAAGAATTAAGGTCATGGTGTTAGTGCACAGTTTGTAACTAATAGAATTTCATGCTGAGTATTTGTTGCCTAAATGGAATTTCAACTAGGCTTACCAGACTCCTGCATCAAATGAAAAATTAACTGGTTGGGTTGGAAACATATTGCTGAAGCTTAGGAGACTTTTGTGATCTTGTGATTATGAAGATGTGATGCGAGACAACACATGTAAAGTAAAAGGTAATAAGTACCTAAAATATGGATAAAGATGTGATAAAAAAAACACAAAACTGAAAATTTGTGTCAGTTGTAAGCAAGTGGTTCCTATTCCTATGGCGGCTGTGGCTCAGAGGCAGAGCGGGTCGTTCCTAAATCGGAAGGTTGTGGGTTTGATCCCCAGCCCCTGGTGCCACATGTCGAAGTATCCTTGAAGCCAAGATACTCGGTGTGTGAATGTGTATGATGTTAGTTTCTGTTCGATGCACTGTGAATGTGACACGTAGTGTAAAAGCGCTTTGAGTGGTCGGAAGACTAGAAAGGCGCTATACAAGTACAGGTCTCTGGGTAGTCAGGGTCCAACCACCACAGGTGCTGGAATAACAATAATAATCATCATAATGGCAATCTGACCATGTCACTCTCTGCAAGCATACACTAAGCTCAGCACAGTGACGATAAACTCCCACTTGGTTGTATTTTCTCTCTTCGTCAGTCCTTGCAGTTGAAATGTCACCTTTCTTGAGAGTTAGCAGTTGCTTTTACAAGGAGTCTTGCCACCCTTAGCCTAGCAACACTAGCTCACAATTTCTGCTTTGCTCACAGTGTTCAATCTTGCAGTAAATAACTGAGCTTGCAAGATGTACAGTAGCCTGGCTTTACGAGGCTATACTCCCCTCTTGGGCAGGTGTTAAAACTAGCATTCGTGGCACAACACAAGCCGACAGGGGCCCAATTATCTTGGTCACAACAATCAGCATGTGTGAAGAGATATTAAAGAACACCTGCGATAAATCTTTTTATATCAAAGTATGCAGATTCATGACAATGATATTTTACCTTCCGTGAATCTCTGTTGTCCTTTATTCTATTCTACTTTCAACAGCTCTTGTCCTGGATGTCCACAATAACCTGCGCTAATGCTGAATATTGTAGTAATGAGTCTATAAACAGGTTCATTACCTACACTTCATTTCCAATTAGCCACGGGAACACATCGTGAAGGAGGAAAGAGACAAACACTTGACCCCACAATAGACAACTCACTGACAGTTGCTTCACTCAGTCTTTCCTTTACAATTTCTGCTCGTTTCCCCTTCATTCTGTTTTTCTTGACCTTTATAATCATCATCTCTACACTCCTGTTTCTATTGACAACAGGCTGTGCTTGGAAAATAAAGGGAAAGCCTTGACTTGATGATCTGTAATGAAAACACTCCTCCTCCTCCTCCTCCTCATCCTCCTCCTCCTCCTCCTCTCTTCCCAACTCATACAGTACTGTACTCACTAACTTTCAAACTCTTGCATTTACTCTGTTTTGAACCACCGTATACATTTTGCATTTACTAAGATACCACTGATAGCAAAAGGACAGACAATATATTACAAGGAAAGATAGGGGGAGAGTGAAGGCAAGTGGGAGAGCGGATGGTTGAAATGATACTGAAACATGTGTCTTGCAGCAGTTAAACACAAAAAAACAACAGCCAAAATATAGAATCCATACTAAGTGCCTCACTGGTTTCCATGTATGTGAGATACTCAAGAAGTTCTCCATCTATTGACATTCCCTGCCAGCTGAGAAATAACAGGAGAACTTCCAATCTAATATCCAGTTAAATTGCAGAAAGCATTCATCACCGACAACATCCTTCACCAAATCCTTCAGGGAGTGGGATCTACAAGGACAAATGCTGGAGCGGCTACTTCTGAGCCTGCCAGTGACAAGAGAGCTGTGAAGCTGTGTGATCACCTGGAAACCTTTGGCTGCGACATCAAAGCGGATGATTGATGTTGTATCAATGCATTTACACTGATTCCCCAAAACTGCTCACGCGTTTCCCAATCCAACCACTGTTCCCATTCACCTTGTGTTCTTGGAAACATGTAAATGTTCTTTTTAGGCTATATGGCGATTGACTATCTGTGACTTTTACTATATAATAATAAAAAGAAATTGTACAGACTAAGCCAAAGAGAAAATATTAAGGCTAATTAAGAGACAGTTTAATGACAACATAGTTTGTGCATCAGACTTTTGTTTATGCAACACTGCAGAAAATAAGTTGGTAAAGTAACATATCACAGGTAAGCAGATGGTGGTGCAGAGTGCTTAAAAATACAAAATGTATTGTTTACCTGTAAAATATTTTGCCTCTAGTTTTCATCACTAATAATTGGAGGGTCAATATTTTTTCAAACTTTGGTGACAGTCCTAAAAAGCCAAAATCGCTCAGGCTGTATTAACATTTGTTAAAATTTTACTTCCTTATTAAACAGGAATTAAAATCCATAATCCGCACTGTAAAATCAAAGAAAGCTGTGCTATTGCTGCAATGTTGTTACTCACTTATAGTGTACAATACCACAATGTATTTTGTACTTTCAAGGTTACACTAGATACATCCTTTCATTTATTTATTGCGAACACAAAATACATTTACTTTCTGCAACTGAAAGTAAACTCAACTGCAAAATACGCCCCTAAATTCGATATAATCCACACAAAGATAAAATATCATAGATCTTCGATTAATTTTGCTCCAAGCTACTCGATGGAAGTGATCTCTGAATGTTCTCGGAGTGAAATATGAATGAATGTGTCATATCATTCAGTGGGCATGACTCTGCAGAGCAGCAATAAAGTTTCTACAGCAGTCTAGTTTTGGTTCAATGCATGGTACTGCAGTGCCCCCTGCTGATCATACTGAATATTTCACCTGTTACTGTTTGTAAGTATACTCCAAGTACATCTACACTTTTAAGCTGTTGCATCCTAGTGGCCATATGTACCACTGTTGAGGTGCCCTTAAGCAAGGCAGGTATCCAACAACTGCTACAATGCAACTCCTTGGTGGCCAGCAGTACAATAACATTATCATACAGCATGCATAAACGGAGCTGCTACAGAATTTTCTAGCAAGCAGAAACGTTTTTTTAAAGTGACTGAAGGTGATTAAAATATTAAAGGAGTTGTATGGGAACCCAGGAGAATAATACAGACGGAATTACAAACTACAGACCAGTTTTTAAATTATTGGAGCACAAGGCAACACCTGCAGCTCCAAATGATAGCAAATCATGTAACGAGACATCTGTAAACAGTACACAACACAACATGCTCATCTTTACCAGCCCAGCCTATCCATGCTCCTTTATGAGACAGGAAAGGCAAAAGATTTAGCTTAATTTGTGATTTCCATCACCGCTGATTTCTCTGTTAAATTTACACGTATTACCTGGGTAAGTAACCATACAACACCAGACCTTCATTTGAGCAAATACAATAAATGAGTGTGGTCTAAGGGAAGATGAATACTTTGCTGGAGCTGTATTTTGTCATATAAGGTTGATAAATATTGCATTTTTACCTAAAATATTGTCTTGTTGCAGCTTTAAAGAGTAACAACTCAACAAGACAGACAGGTAGGTACCATGGAGATGTAGTATACAGAACGGATAGCAAGACTAGAGAATGATTTCCTATCCCATCCCCACCACATTGTCTTGACCTCTCTCCAAGCCTTGTGACTGTCCACACAATTACCTTCAATTATCCTCACTTCCACCTCACCAATTACATCCATTATTGATTCCAGACCCCCAGGCTGTAAGCCTTATCTATACCCAACCACAGCCCACGGAGCAGAAAGCAGAATAGGACCAAATAATAAGACCTTGGTTCATTAACACTCTCCAGCTTTTCACTCCATCTACGTCACAACATCACCTACCTAAAAGAAACGGTTTTCCACTGCGGTGCCCTTGAGAAATAAATTAAACAAATGCAAAATCTGTACTTTCCAAGTGGCTTCGACTCCACTAAGCGGATCTATAGACCAGAATGCAAGTTAGTTACTAACACATTTAATCCTAAATGGTCACCAGATTTAGAAGATTATGGAAGGCAGAACCAATAATAAAGCCAAAAGCTGAATTTTTGCAAAGAAAACTCAACAAATTTATCTTTAACTATCAACAGGGTAAGCAACACTATAAAGTATACCCATCTGTTTCTGACCATCGTTTATCCGTCACGCAGCATTAAGAGCCATTGTACTGATAATAAGGCATCCTGTCTGCAGATGTTGAAAGCAGAGACAGCTAAGGCATTACAAGAAGACAGTGTAGTACGAAGGTCAGTTACACAGTATGGAAGCTGTAAAATGTGGAGTCACACTTTGCGGCTCTCCTGCCAGATTTTTGAATATGATACTTGCTGACATTTAGTGAGACACAAACATAAGCTGCTGTCACCACACACTAATGTAAAACATCCATCATCTTGAATTCACGCCAAGGCACCTGCAGAGAGCCGCATCAATGATGCCTCACTGCCATCTCCTGTTACAGCAAACTTGAGGGGCTGAGGTCCACGTGTGATTTGTAATACAACGCTGCCCCCTTGAGGTGTGTTTCAAGTTGTGGCTGCTGGTCTGTGATGTGTCATGGGTGCATTAAAACTTCTCATGAAGTTTAAATCATCCAAAACGTACCTTTCTAATCCTTTCAGTCAGCTTTTCCATGGAATTTGTCACCTTGTAGCACCACCAATTTGTCCACCACACTTCATGTTCCCTGTACCTGTTTGGAGTATAGGTGAGGTTTATAGCATTAGGTCAGTCGAGCAAACTTTAAACATATTGTGCCGCCACCACTACAGACCAAAATGTCCCATATCAGGGCTAATTTGGTTCTTCATGAATACTGAAACAGGGTCACATTGCCACAGGTCCCCCTCCACTCAAAATTAGGGTTTTCTTCTTGTTCCTACAGTTTAATGTTTGAACTTAACTGAGCAGAATAATATATGCGCAGGATTTGGACTGAGAATGATTTAAATGGACAGTGAAGTAGGAGACATGTTGTGTCCAGCAGCAAAACTTATTCATATTCATAGATTCTGGGATTTTTAATGAGGTAGGACTTAAATGCTATTATACAGTATAGCAGTAGCAGTTAACTGAAAGAATTTCAGAATTTCTTTTACATCCTTTTACATGTAGTAAAACTTAAAGAAACCGAAGGCCTGGTCAACTTTCATGTTAGTTTCTGCAAGTCTACTATCATATGCAATTGCCAGTTTATTAGATACACCTAGTTAAAACTAATAAAATATAATCCAGTCCTGCAATAAAGCCAACCTTCATACAATGTCCAATTGTTTTTGTTTTAGAGACGTGTTGATTCAAACTTCATGATCATTTTGGAGGGTGGTTCTTATTTTTTCCACCCCATTTATCAATGTGGGCAGGCTAAATAACAGAAACACTGCTCTGTATGAAGCGCCAAGGACTGCAGGCCCCACAAATATCACAAAGTTGAATCCAAACCTCCCTAAAACAGTTTCAATAAGAGGTATGGTTTATTGCAGGACTGCTGTATAAAACTGTATTAGCCTTAGCTCGGTATACTTATTGGCTTCTTAAACAATATAAGATACTTCTGTACAAGCCAGCTAGGTCCCATTAAAATAAACTGTGAAAAACTTACAGTCTATATATTATTTCTCTTACAGTACTCGACTAACCTCTTTAGGGAATCAGCCAGCTGGTTCATGGAGAAAGTATCCCAGTGTATCCTGACTGACACAGGTGTTGCTGATTGGAGTAAGTTGGAAACGTGACGAGTTCCCTAATTAAGACATTTTAACACCACATAACTAACGTTAAACTCTACAATTTTTGTTTGTTTGTTTGTTTTGCTTCATGTTTGTCGCCCAGCAGGTAAGTTAGACAACTTCAGGTTACCGCAACAACAGTCAGTCACCCGTCGGCAGCCGTTGAGTTCAGTACGTAGTACGAGGGGGCGTGGCTTGCCAGGTCTAATGTTGCGTTCATGAACTATCGGAATTATTACCCATTACTAATGGTGCGTAAATGGGAGTTCCTGATTCAATAAAAAGGCACAATCGCTGTCACTAGAAAAGGAAATTTACGATACCAGAGTTTCCTAAATACGAGCTGTCGCCAGTGAAAACATTCAGGTGTTCAGGTTATTAGTGTAATTTGTTTTGGCCTTAAGTACCGTATTTCCTTTTTTAATGTTTTTAATGCATTATGTGAAACACTTTAAAGTCGTCCTTGGGCATGAAATGTAGTACTAAACAAAAAAAAAACGTGCCTTGCCCCACACCTATGGTTCGTATTTTCAGTGTTGCTTTTCTATTTCTTACTTTAAAAAAAAAACTGTAAATATTTTATATACTAGAGTTTCATTACACAGTCCCTTGCGATTTGCAACTACTGACAACTATAACTAAATTTTTGTTGCATATTTTCTTGCAATTATGGCATGATATTAGCATATCCACCAGCACAATATATTCCCTTTTTTATAAAACAGAAGGAATAAGCAACAACCACCGACAGACGTGCTTTCACGCCCGACAGCGCTTCAAAACGTCTGAATATATGAACGGTGACTCTGAGAGATAGGAGCGGCACCTGAAGGCACCACCAGTGCCGCTCAGTATTGTGTGCGGTCTGCGCGCTGTGTCTGCTGCTGGCTCCCCTCTGTCCTCCATTCTCGGCTCCATCCCCGCTGTACGGCGCAGGCCCGAAGTAGCGCAGCCGCTCTGAGGTTAGTGCCCTACCGCGCAATCTCCATTTATTTCAGCCCCGGCGCAGCCGCATCATCGAACCCGGCAGCGTCGGGGTGAAAGATGCAGATTGTTTAGATGTTGACTGGAGCTGCGTTATGGCGCATATGTGGCTTTATGGAAGGATTCATTTGCTAGTCGCGAATCGACAACAAGCTCGGAGAGTGTAGAATAGCTGTGGACGAGACGCAGGCCGCTGGGCCTGTTGTAGCTCTGTGTTTTGTTTCATATTGCGCGGGTTTAATGCTAGCTGCTGAGTTACTACGGTTTACCTCCCATTGTACTGCACTGAATGAATTTATTTTTTTTAGTTTCCGAACATCAACCAAACTACTGCTGTTCTCGCTCTCAGTCAGTGTCCATTCAGATGGACGAAGCTACACTGCCAAATTGTTAGCTAGCTAGCTTATTAGCCAAATGTAGGACATTGCTAGCTTAGCTCGGTTTGGCAGTCGTTTGTCAACCGAGCCGGCAAATCGGCTAACATTACACCACTGCAACACTTGAGCAATAACGTTGCCTTTTTAATAACAGTAGTTTTACCTACTTACAAGGTGCTGTGGAGATTATCCTTATTGCAAGACATGGCTACGATGAAACATCAATGTTATTGTTGAGTCGTGCACCGATTCTGTTATCATCCCATTGATCCTATCAGCAGCTACAGTACATGTAGAGGGGATATTGGATGCAAATAAACCTGTCTGACTGCACTTAATGACAACATTTTGACTTTGTAATTTTGTATTGGTGCATACAGTTCCTGTCCAAGTCTCTGAATCCTCTCTTTCAAAGTGAAAACCATGTGTCTATTAGAAATATTTGTTCAATTCTATATATTCCATATACAAGCTGATAACATGTCACCATGAATCAAGTGAGCAGGTTATCCTCATTAAACTTTTCTACATCAGTCACAACAATATATTGATTGATTTATGGATTTCTAAGTGAACAAAAGCATATTATGTGTGTGTTTAGTTGAAGCTTATTGTATGTGTGAGTGATTCCCACCCCTCTGTCAGACTATAATACCACAGCATTCACACACACATGCAATTCACCAGTGGATATACACACACACACTTACTGCCTCCAAATTGACTGCAGATAGACCTGCTTACTTACTGTTTTACTATCAGGAATCTCCTTTTTAATCAGTTGCGTATGAAGCTATGTATCTAAATAGTGCCAATTTATCTATAAATGTGTTGAATGCATCTTGTAAATCTCTTGTAAGACCTATGATGTAACACATAATAAATGGGGAAATAAAATATTTTCATGCTTTGATTACAGTGATGTCCCAAATGAAACTCTTATTGATACAGTATGAAGCCCTCTAGAGGCAGAGCAGTGGTGATGCAATCGATGTACTCAAAGACTCAGACAAGAAATACAAAGATAACAACCACATCTTTACACTATTGATATACATAATTTTATTTACTGTGAAAATATTTGTATTTGTTTGATGCTGTCATATTGGTAGTACCTGATACATTACATTGTGTATGTACAATAATATGCTTCTGCTAAGCTGTATATCAGTAGTCAATACAGCAGGAATAACTCCAATACAAGTTCTGTGCTATTGTAATTAGATGAAATTTACTCAGGCAACCATACAGGGATGAAACGGCTCCACTATCATTATCTTATGCTGCATCGCTTCTTTTCCTCTTTCTCTCTTCAGTCATTGTACCACGGATCCAGCTGTCTTGACCAGGTGGCCAATAATGGACGAACACGTCGTTCACCAGACAGAACACATGACCACCATCGAGGCCAGTGCCGTCAGCCAACAGGTCCAGCAGGTGCACTTAGAGGCAATAGTGACTAAGTATTTAAACAGTGGAAACCAGGAATGATCTTTCTTAGCTCAAGTCACATTGTTTTACCTGCTAGTTAGGTTATTGGACTAGAACAGAACACCTCAGTCAGATATGAGTACTGTGATATTTTGTTTAGAAGTTTAGACCCATTCAACTTGGATGATTACTGTGTATAGGTACACGTGGCCACCTTTACTGAAGCATCCATGATGAGCGCGGAGGAAGACTCAACATCCTCACCGGATGATGATCCTTACGATGACACGGACATCCTTAACTCGGCTGGTACTGATGAGGTCACCGCCCACCTGGCTGCTGCAGGTATGTCTAGACTCTACCCAGTAAAGAGAAATCTTATTTGATAAGGAGCATCCAATAATGCTTAAGTAGGTTTTCCGACCAATGTCTGGCCGTACCTTAATATTCTGTGAGGTTCTGGCTGAGATTTAGTCTGTGTTGATATTATTTCTCATTTGCACTGAGTTGAGTTGAAGCTGCATCCCCTGTCTCAGAATGTCTGGCACAAAGAACATCATCTGATTAAAACAAATAAGACCTTCTGTTTCTGTGTTTTTAGCAGATGTTTTTTTCTATCTTGCATCTCTGAGTTCTGCTTATCCAGTAAAACATCCATTGTGGCCTTAATTCAGTGTAATGCTTTTAACTGAACAGCAGGAGATGCCAATGGACTGTTTTGTGGAGGCAGTGCCACTCTACTGTATTGCCTCCTCTCAAGACACTCTTTGTCTTTTCCCTTTTAAGTTGGTGCTAGTGAGCCAGCAATTCTACTCCATTTTAAACCAGTTTCATCCTTATTCACTTTTAAAAAATAGAAAAATAAATTTAATAATAACACCCATACTCTATAAGCCATACATTCAAGATCAATCAAACCAGGGAGGAAATCAACAGCATTTAGAATCAATCTACTGAATGTTGTTTGTTCTGATTACTATCCTCTACTTTTACTAACAGACACACTCTTTTCTCTCTCTCTCTCTCTCTCTCTCTCTCTCTCTCTCTCTCTCTCAGGGCCAGTAGGAATGGCTGCTGCTGCTGCCGTGGCAACTGGTAAGAAAAGAAAGAGGCCTCATATCTTTGAATCCAACCCGTCCATCCGCAAAAGGCAGCAGACTCGTCTGCTCAGGTGAGCTCTAAACACCAACAGGCCAACTTTCCCCATATATATTTTCCCTCAACAGTTACAGTGACTGAAATGTCACTTTCAGCATCTGAGGTGATTGTTCACTCTCAGACAGAGTTGGTTTTGTACTTTATGGCTTTTATTCTGAACCAGGAGGTAAAGACTATTGTGTGTTTACAGGAAACTGCGAGCCACCCTGGATGAGTACACCACCAGAGTGGGCCAACAGGCTATAGTGCTGTGTATCTCTCCCTCCAAACCCAACCCTGTGTTCAAGGTGTTTGGTGCTGCTCCCCTTGAGAATGTGGTGAGTTTTACAGTCAGCAAGTTGAACACATTTATCTGCTGCACAATGAAACTCTCCAACCTCTTAATTACTGCAACATGCTACTGCATATTTTACAAAGATGTACGTTGTACATGTACATTCCTCTCTCACAAAAGATTATAGAATAAGGTTCAAACCTCTTTGTTAGTAGTCATTTACTTTGTATGTCAAAAATAGTCCATCACAAGTCCAAATTGAGAGCTTAAAATTCTGACAGTGTAAAAGAAAGGATACAGTCAATTTATAATGCTATCAAACAAAGAAAGGCAAGAAACTCTTTGCATATGTGAAGATGTTTATCAGCAAATGTTTGGTAATCTTGCTTGGTCTTCCAGTTAACCATTAATCTCTTGTAGCATCTGATTTAGTTCCAGCACTAAACCGAAACACTGTGCCACAACTGTCTTCCTATCCTCCAGGTCAGGAAGTATAAGGGCATGATGTTGGAGGATCTGGAGAACGCTCTGGCTGAACATGCCCCTGCTGGGGGAGATCTGGCCTCAGAGCTGCCCCCTCTCACCATTGATGGCATCCCTGTCTCTGTGGACAAGATGACCCAGGTTAGAATTGAAGCTCTCTCCACTTATCTGTTGTGGTCCAAACCTTCCAAGTAAAATAACCCAGTTTGTCTGAGACACAAACACAGTCCCAGCAGAGGGCACCAGTTGGCAACAAATCTGAATCACAGACTGGTTTTTTTTTGTGTCTTGTTTTGTAGCAAGAGCTTAGCTAGCTGTATGTATCAAGGTCAAGCAATCAATTTTATCTTCTTTGACATGCCCGTCAGTGTCACTTGATGAGTTTGAGTCATGCATACTAACACGTAATTATTTCTAAAATACATAAATTCATTTTAATGATCAAAAGTGACTTCAGCATTGTAATTCACTAATACAGTAATGCATGATGCATAGGTAGTGTCTGCATCTGAAGACAAGCCAAGCCTCCTCCCTTTACGAGACAGGCTATGGTATCAGCAAGAGGCTGTGCAGAGCTCTTGGTAGGCCTTTCACTGCAACATTAGCACCACTGGCAGCCTGAGTCCTCTTTTCACCCGAGGGAACCCAGCTTGTTTACTCTGCCTTCCCAGTGCTGCTGACGCATTCTCTGGATCATCGTCATGAGTAGCCAGCATGACAGTGGCCCTCAGAGACGGCCCTCAACCCTGGGAGCACGGTAGCCAATCCCAAAGCCAGATGTGTCCTCGGAGGGCAGGTGTTAGTTGGTGCTTGTTTTTCTGGAGGTTGTAGGATGAGACTATCACGAGTAACCTGTTGCCTCACTCAGCTTGGCCCAAGCCAGGTGGGAAGGTGTGGGGGTTGGTGTTTTTAGAGGTATGTGTGTGCCAATTGTTTGAAACAGGATGTTGTCAGGTCCCTCTGGGAAAGGTCGATCAACCTTAGAAAGGGCAAGTTTGATAATGAGAACGCTGCGTGAAAGGGAGATGAATCAGATTTAGTGCTTGGTTAGTATGCCTTACTCTTCTCAGTAGGTTTTGTGCTGCTGAAGAAGTCCCAAGTAAGGTTTAGTGACACAGGCAAGTGCCCTGGTCAGTCTGATATGTGGAGCATCTGTAGCAGGTGATCCCGGGTCTAGCCTGAGCCCATAATTACCCCCGAGCCTTGTTAGGGCCAGGGACCCGGCAACATAGCCGCCTTCCTAAATGCTGATTGGACCATTGCTTGGAGGATTAGGATTGGGGGGGTGGGGTGGTGGGTGCAAGGACAACATGCCACTTAACTCACTAGCCACTGTAATTAGGCCATCTGGCCTAGGGCACATGCATCCACATACATCCACACATGGACCAGCCACAGGTGGAAATGCAAGCATCTTTTTGCTACTAAGTCCTTTTTTTCTGGGGCTAATCCAAATTGTTCTGTCAGTAAGTGTTGGCGGAAGTGAAGCGCCTTTACTGCAGCCCCTGGGTGTTTGTTTTTCCAGAGCTGGTCTTGTATTGACCATCCATTTTCTATCAAAGTTCATTTTGTCATATTTCTTTGTGTGCTGCACTGAGGAACCATGTATAGGTGGTTTCTGGTTGTCAGTTAGAAATGGGGGTCTAAGGGGGGGAGGAGGGAGGGATTTATTTCTCCTGGAACCAAATTTAGCCTGTGATGTCAAGGCAGGCAGACGCTGCAGTGCCTCATTGTGCAATATAATCCCCCCGGTGATGCTTGCATATTACCAGGACACTGAGGACATTGGCACTAAACCCCACCCAAGCCTGTCAGTGAGTGTGAGTGTATGCTCGCTCTGGAAGTGTTGATGTGGCGGTGAGTGGATATGCATGCAGCTCACTGCTGCACGTGAAGCATGTATGTTGGTTGATAATCAATAGCAAGGAAATGAGGTTAGATTAAGACCTTTCTCTTATTCCCTTTCCTGCTTTGGGGCACAATGCAAACTTCTGGAGACACTTAGAATATATTAGGTGTATTAAAGCTCTCTTTGGGTTATCTGGCTTCATTAAACCTACATTCAGTTGTTAATGTATTAGGTACACCTAGCTTAAACTAGTTTGTCCCATTTATTTCAGTAATCCAGTCCAATCCAACTTTATTTGTTAAGCACTTTAAAAACAACCAAAGTTGACCAAAGTGCTGTACAGGAGAATAAATAAGACATCATAGACTTAATATTGTTCAACATCACTACAAACTATATTCTTCATTGTTGTAGTATTTTTTTCTTTTCACCAGTTTTTAATATTGAAAATACACACTGATGGTACAAATAAGTCAGATGGTCCAGTACAATGATCAGTTTTAGCCTACTGCAGATTTATCGTATTGGCATATTTGTAACATGAAACTGCAACAGTTTTACTTTTGAACTGTAAAATGTCCCTAGTACATACTTTGGTCACAATTCCTTATGAATCCTTATGAAACACATTAATGAAAAATGTTCAGGTCAGGTGCTACCAATTAATTTCCTTTTTAACAATTAGTGAAAATAATAAGCCCTACCTCTGCAATATAAATAATGGACATCCTATTTAAGTGCTGGTCTCTTAACTCTAGGACAAAGTAATAAGCCCACAATTACACACAATTTTAGTTCTAAGGACCTGCACTAAAGAAGCTTTACTCCATTGTTTGTGAATGGGACACTCAAATATAATAGACAAGCACTCATTGATACAATCAATCCACAGTAATAACTTGAGTCTCTATGTTTTTGTTTGACATTGATTTTCATTTTTAACAATATTGACCAGCCTGTCCTTGTTAATACCTACACTGAGTATACTGGAGCCTTTCCTAGGACAGGTTGACTGCTGGACTGTGTCTGATCACCCCTGATGTTCCCATAGTGTCTGGAGCCACAGCCATAGATTGGTCTGTTAATAAACATGATCGCATTGTTCTCCTTTTAGAAAGCCAGTTTCTATTTGCAGGCCATGACCACCTCAGCACCCGGTAGCAGGTACCCGATCAATACGCGCCTCCTGCTGCCTGCTCAAGGGCGTGTGTGCTTACGTGTGTGTGAGGGAGTCACTGCAGCTTTCCACTTTAGAGTTTTGGTGTGTGTATCATTTCCTTACTCCATGCATCTGTCCCTTTTGCTTCAGGCCCAGTTGCGAGCGTTCATCCCAGAAATGTTGAAGTACTCGACAGGCAGAGGGAAGCCTGGCTGGGGAAAGGAGAGCTGCAAGCCAGCGTGGTGGCCTGAGGATATCCCTTGGGCCAACGTCCGCAGTGACGTCCGCACAGAAGAGCAGAAACAGAGGGTGAGAGAAATACTGGTGTAATGATGTCATACTTTATCGATCTCTGCAGGAAAATACTGTTTTGCCTTGCCCCTTCCTCCCAATAACATTTGTCCTTATTAAGCCTCAATTGTTTAACAAACAAACGTATTATCTGCCATATTAACTTGTATTTCTGTTTCCTAAGGTGTCTTGGACGCAGGCGTTGCGAACCATCGTTAAGAACTGCTACAAGCAGCACGGCCGTGAGGATCTGCTGTATGCTTTTGAAGACCAACAGATAACCACGACAGCACCCACTCAGCACCACCTGACCACTGCGCAGAGTATCGCTCACCTTGTGCCCTCACAAACTGTGGTACAGACCATCAACAACCCTGACGGAACAGTCTCGCTCATCCAGGTGCATTTCACTTGCTGCTTTGATCATGATGGTCTTTGGGATTCAAATTAAAATCTCACACAGTAATCCTAAGGTTTAATACCCTGCCCATTTACTTTTTTGTTTTTTTGTGACTGCAACCTTTTCTCTCAGGTTGGTACGGGACACACAGTTGCCACCCTGGCAGATGCATCAGAGCTGCCCGGTGTTACGGTGGCACAGGTCAACTACTCCACTGTGACTGATGGAGAGGTAATCCCCACATGAATAAACATATATTTCTAAATCACTTTATTATTATTCTCTATAAGTATATACACATTTCTGGCTTCTAGACTACTGCAATAAACTCTAAATGAACCACTCCTTTAATTGCCAAAACACATAAATTGATATATATAACAAGTCTGATGAGGAGTTGAGGAAAAGTGCCACTAATGGCTGAGTCATAGAAAAAAAGAATATGCAGCAAATTTCAATGAAGTGCACTTAGTGGGAGCTGTCCATTCAGCACCACAAAATCAAAAGCCAGAAGACCAGCCATCCATTAACAGCAATCTTCACCCAATTATTTATTTCTATACTGCTGATCCTCGCTTGCCTTCTGTATAAAGTTGTATTGTTCCTCTTCAGGTGGAGCAGAACTGGGCCACTCTCCAAGGTGGCGAGATGACGATCCAAACCACTCAGGCCTCAGAGGCTACGCAGGCGGTAGCATCCCTGGCTGAAGCCGCCGTCGCTGCCAGTCAGGAGATGCAGCCCGGAGCCACCGTCACAATGGCTCTAAACAGGTGAGGATGGCTGAGGTGAAATAAGTTATTTGGCAAGGTCATGGAGGAACAAGTCTTTTAAAGTCACAAGTAAATAACACCTTTATGTTATTTGGCTTTGACTTTGTGGGGCATGAAGGCAACATGAGAAAGAAATGCTTATCTATAGAGTAAAAAGACTAAAAAGGCATACTTACATTGGGGCCTTGTGTATAAGAGATTGTAAATGTTCATATTCAGATCTACAATTGCTGTTATCTTTCAGCAGCATTCTCATTTGGAGAATCTATTTTATTCTAAATCTATTTTAGGTGGATTTATGTCATGAATTTTATTGAGAACTGAAGTAGATCACTTATAGATTTCAAGTGTGTGTATGGCTCATATCCTCAGCTCACAAGTTTCCTGCTCACAAGTTTCCTCCTCACACCTGACAAAGAGGGAAATGGAGGTTGGATTGTTTGCAACAAAAAAGCAGAAATGGCAGCATAAAGCAGTCACTGTAGAATTGCCCCCTCTATTTAAAAAAACAAATGGGGATTTGGTATTTAACTTTCACTGACACAATCCTCTATGGTCTTCACTTACTAATGGTGGAGCCAGCAAACACTGCAGACCCTAAGAAAACTCTGTAATTACTCGGCAGCTCTAACAATTGGATGAGAATGAGACAGCTGTCAGAGCGGGTCGCTGGGGTCCCCTGGAGAGTCAACTGCCTCTCTTCCTAGTTCAGCCCCTAATTAATTAGCCTGTAGCTTTTATAGAGGCAGCGTGCAAAGGTGCACAACCATTAAATTGGTTGTTAGACACATATTTCCATGTGCTAACAGCTCTGTATAATTCTGTTTATTGCAAAAACACGCAGATGTTAAGGGATTGACTGCTAATTAGTGCAATTAAGTCAGAAAAGGTTTGAAATAAAATCACACATAAAATGGCATTTAGAACTTGTAATTGAAGCTGTATTAATAGATTGTGAGAGTTAAGGAAACAGTATGCTGACCCTTATTTAAACGGTGACTGCAGATTCAGGAAACAGTCCTGTTTTCAATCATAATACCATCAACAGTGACAAATGTCTTAACTGCAGCCACTCAGTAGTAAAACATGTACAGGGCATGTTGCTTTTTAATGTTTTTCTGGAGGCAAATCAGCCACACATGATTGTATTCAGATGGGATCTACAACAGGGTCTTAAACCATGTCCCATGGAGGACCAAGTGTCTGCAGGATCTGATTACAGAGCAGGAATACAAGCAAGTTGGAAGTTGAAAGTGTGCTCATTAAAAAGATTTGTTAGTAGTCATTGGTTGCAGCTAAAACCTATAGACTTGTAGCTAGCCATAGCCACTTCTTGATCTACACCTTTGATTCTTCTCGTCTTTCTTTCTTATAATCTAAAAGGTCTTCAAGGTCTGCAAATTCATCAGTCAGACTTGCTGAGATGCTGACATTTCTGTTTTTTCCCAGCAGTAGTGTCAAGGCAATAATTTCAGATCTGTATGGGTATGTCCCATTGGGGCTTGTTACCTGCACCCACCTGAGTCCTCCTTCCTCTCCCCTCCTCTCCCCTGTTTACCTGTGCTAAGCTACTCTGGGCTCTCTGCTCCACAGGCTCTGGAACATTTTGTCTCTGTTTTCCAGCTCCAGAGGGAGAATAGAGCCTCTTTCTCTTGCTGTCTTTTCTGCTGTGTTGACATTGTGACCAAAAATTACACCATATCATATCAGCCGTGGTCAACTGCAAAACACTATTAGTAAATCCCTCTCATTGCCAAGATTTGGCCATTTAATCTTCATTGATTGCACAAAATGTTTACCTCTTAACAGAAAAACTTCATTCTTTGTCTTTGCAATTGATGAAAAATGTATCAAAATACAAAAACTCACTGTCACTGAAAACTTGATAGAAAGTGTTTTAATATCAATGTTGTCAGACTCTGCTGACATCTTCCTACAGAACAATATGCAGTTGGGTGTCATCCACATAGAACCGCAGTGCGAATGCATCATCACTGCTTACTGTCTCTGTCTGTACTCTCTCAGCTCCTCCTCCTCCTCCTTATCTGTCCGTCTGTAGTTCTATCTCAGATGTGATTATAAGTCCAAGCTGTGAACAGTTCCATTAGTTCATAACGAAGCTGGTGTGGTAATAGGCTCGTGGTAATTCCACTGGACAGATCTGGTTAATAAAACTGCTTTGTTAGACCCGTAGCACCTGGCCTTTAGGGAGATGTGACAGATTCTCCATAAGTCCAGACTAGAAAAGCCTCTTACAGCTCATACACTCCTACCTCTTCACCCCACATCTCTCTAATAACCCTCGTCTTTGTGAGCAGACTGTGTGTGTGTGTGTGTGTGTGTGTGTGTGTGTGTGTGTGTGTGTGTGTGTGTGTACACCCTCATATATATGAGGGTGTTTTGTGTGTGTGTTTTTATTTTAAATTGTAAGCACAGAAAAGGTATATTTCCCCCTTTCCTTTACAAATTGTTCACTATATCTGATGTGTGTGTTTGTGTGTTTTGCAGTGAGGCAGCAGCCCATGCGGTGGCCACATTGGCAGAAGCCACTCTACAAGGCGGAGGGCAGATTGTCCTGGCAGAGACAGCAGCTGCTGTTGGGGCACTTGCAGGGGTTCAAGATGCCACAGGTATATATATTTATCAATGTGTATAATCAACATGACTGGGACAAAATGAAAAATACACTTCAAATGACGGAATTTGTCTATGGCACCAGAGGACAATTTAGTTTGATATTGTGTGTCAAATTACACTGTGCAGTGAGTTTACAAACAGTCATATCATAAATTGCACATCACTTGCAACCTCCATCTGCCCCATCTCAAGATCCGATTCATAAAGGACATTGCGCTAATGATATTACAGTGCAGTCACCCCATAAAGTTTTGCACCTGGGTGCAATTTGTCCGTGTTTTATGTCTGTTAACTGTTAAGTGTAAATTATGCACCTATAAAATGTGTCTCATTGTATTGTATGATTTTCAAAATAAAGAAATATAAATGCAGCTGTGGTTCAGGGAGTAGAGCGGATCATTTTACGAATCAGAGGGTTGGCTGTTCGATCCCCAGCTCCTTCAGTCCGCATGTCAAAGTGTCCTTGAGCAAGATACTGAACCCCAAGTAGTCAAGCTTTCGATCTGTGATGGTGTGTAATAGGATTAGTTCATTTCCGATGAGCAGTTGGCACCTTTTAGGGCAGCCTCTGCCTCTGATGAGTATGAATGCATGTGTGGTTGTTATATACAGTAAGTGTGACAGCCGTTGAACCTCTTCCTGGATTAAACCACATTTCAACTTCAACATATTCAAATCAGTGGTCTGAGTGGAAGCCACAAAATGCTGACAGCTGCAAACTTTGTATATTTATTTCACCCTGACTTCAGTGATCTCTCAAAAAGAAGATGCAAATATTGTGTTTGAGATGTTATAAAATAAAATATAAAAACTGAACCTTTTTTTTTTAATTATTTAGACATTTTTGGCATCACATCTTGACTAATTGGCACTTGTGTGTGTTCCCCAGCCAATGGCATTTCTAATTAGTCTTACTAAGTGTAAGCTTTCCTTCAGTAGCACTGTGGTGAGACCTCTGAGCTCCTACACTCTAATCTACTCTGTGCTGATGTGACAGATGGTGTGTTTGCGTGTGTATGTGTGTGTCTTGTAGCAATACTCCCTTCTCTTAACGATATGTTAGCTTCATGACCCTATCGTCAGCCTCCCTACATGCATGCTGCATGCACTGCTATGGCAGTGGGTGTCTGCTGGGACTGGATGAGTTTGTAATGACATACTCGCATCCTTGTTGGGTACCATTAACAACCATTTTAAGCATATGTTCAGTCAATATCCTCAGGGTGGAACGTAAAGCTACTCCTTGTCAGTAGTTAACATCAGGGGACAGGCTGCAAATCTGATGATGATTGGCAAATGCAGACTATAAATGTAAGTGGTCTATTGCACATGAATACAGATATATATAAGTGGAACTAAAGAAATACATAGCATAAGGAGTCGTATTTTTTATTTATTTAATATTATCCTTTCATATTGATCATTTCTTTTAGAACGTAGATGCTTTGAATCATAGTAATTCGTAAACAGTGCAATGATACTACAATTCATAATGCTAACAAATATAAACATCAAAGTCCATCTCTAGCAGATAACAGGAAGTTCTACACAGACAAAAAGTTTAGTTACACACACACACACGTGTCGAGTTTCAATCATTTTCATATTCGCCATTTCTTCTATTTTTCTCGAGGGAGAGCTTTGATGCAGCAATGTTTTATAGATAGAAACAATAAAAGAAACCAAATAGGGTGTTAAGATGGCAGGAATTGTATTGGTATTAGGTTAATACATCAGGTTAACGCAAGTGAAATTGAATTTCATCATCTTCGTCATAAAACACTCACTAAAACAGTATGTACAGTGTGCTAGCATATATCTGCACATTTGTACACTAATGTCAATTGAAGTTATTCAAATCTAACATCTGTAGCCTTTGTTGTGTGACATCTTGCTTCCTAAACCATAAGGACTCATTTGGCTTCAATAGCTCACTTAATGGAGCTGCCAAAGCCAGTCCTTCTCCCGACTATTGACCTTAGCTAATCACTGTAGTGCTACACAGGAGTGGAGGGCATCGTTTGAAGTGCACTGGCCCAGACACCCTGATTGGCTTGTGTAGCGACCCTTCACTGACACAGGCATGCAGACACACACACACACAATAATACATACACACGACCACACCAGACACGGCCCTTGACGTCTAAGTGACTCTGTTTGAGTGGCCGAATGAGGCACTTCACTCAGTAACTGCGCTGTGTCCGTATGTCACCGTGCCAGGCCAATGCCCCATTCCCTAAGCCCTCCACCATAATCACTGCCAGCACAATTACCTGCATCAGCAAAACTTAACCCTGTCACAAATCACTGGCGAGTGGGCTTACGAGGGCTCACATTAGATGACCAACAATTACAAGCTAACCTGACAAAAGAGGCTGGAGTTTATTTTAGTAGACATGAAAGATGAATAGATTTGAATGCCACCCTCTATCCTCCCAGTTATGTATTTGAAAGCATTCATGGGGAGTGTCTATTTAGTGCATTTAATGTCTAGTGTCTTATCTTACAGTAATGGGAGTGGGCATGAGCCACTGCCATCCCCTACACTGACCTTCTTGCCTGTGTGTGACACCGTGACAGCTTGCAGGGTGGGGCAGAGGCCCACGTGACTGCAGCAGTTAATCCCTACAGGCAGAGACACATACACATATACACTCAAACACACAGCTGGGCATGGGGGGAAGCGAGCTGAGAACGTTCAATCGGACCATTGTTCAGAAATGCCGTCTCTGTAACATGGCTGCCTCCTGTCACAGACAACTACCTGGACCTGACTGCCTCCCGAGCACCGTGTCAAACAAACTCCTTTTGGCCAGAGGCTGAACGAGAAGTATTGGTTCGTTCGTTCGGACTGCAACTAATAGCAATTAAGATGTTGATTACTTTTTTCAGTCTATAAAATGTCAGAAGAGAAATGTGTTCAAGCCCAAAGTTATATCTTTGTATTGCTTGTTTCATCCAAACCCCACACAGAATCTCCGCCCAGCAGATTTTTCACTAATAAATGAATTAACTGATTAATGGATTGTCAAAAGTTGTTGATTATTAATAACTAACTAAATAAAAAATAAATAAAAACTAACTTTGTCTACAGAATACTGTCAATATATAAAGTGATACCAACACCTGAATATTAGGAAAATGATAACATTCCAATATCACAGCTAAGGCTGTAACTAATTATAGTTTTCATTATTGAATAATCAGTTGATTATTTATCTATTCACTCAGGCAATATCTTCAATTTGCTTGTTTTATCTGACAAACAGTTCAAAACTTACAAATATTCTATTTAAAATTACATGACAAGAAAGAAAAGCTTCACATTTTAAATGCTCACACCTCCAGATGCCGCCTGGTAAATGACCTAATAGCTAATAATCAGTTATTAGATTTATTGCCATTTGGTTTCCCGTCTAACTAATAGATAATCCGAGTAATTATCTCAGTACTGATTACAGCTACTTGGGTAAAACAAATAAAATAGATGGATACCAAAACAGTAATTTTGATCCTGTTTTGGTGTTCCACCTTAACACAATCGGGTTAATGGTGCTTTGTGTCTAAATCCAAAATATCTCTGCATCTTCTTCTCAGGTCTGGTCCAGATCCCGGTCAGCATGTACCAGACTGTAGTGACCAGCCTCGCCCAGGGCAACCGGCCCGTCCAGGTTGCCATGGCACCTGTTGCCACACGCATAGATAACACTGTCACGCTGGACGGCCAGGCGGTGGAGGTTGTGACCCTGGAACAGTGACAATTAAAACCCTGGAAAGAGTAGAAGGCACTGAATGGCCACCTTGGAGATTTGTCTATCCTACTGTTTTCCAAGACATCACGCTGTGTACAATGTCAAATATATTTTTAAATGTACATCTGCAGGGGAAGTAAAAGTGAGTTATCGATTCATTGTGTTTACTATGTAAAAAGATTGCTTTTGTTGGTGTAATTTTTCTCCCATTTAGCTTCATGTTTTTTTTTTTAGCTCTGTGATGTTGAGTATTTAGTATTTATTTCTTTACAATTAACCTTTACTTAAAACAAAGATGAACCAAAAAGCTCGGGAGGAAAGCCACCACTGCGTCACACAGTGTGTAACTATCACTGTTCTGGATTTTCATTGTCGTCTATGTGCTACTGTACCGTTTTGTTTTTAGGATGTATTTACAATTCAGTGCCATAGTCAGAAATCACTCCTCTGTTTTCCATATTCATGACCATTCTAAATTTTACTCTGACCACCTCAACTTACCTAAAAACCTGTTAGTATACAGAGCAGCATTGGAGCAGGAGACACTCCCAGACATCTCTCACATTAGACGATGAAATATTACTTTGGAATACCGTCGTCTTGTGTGCTTTTCCCTGTGCTGTTTTACCGTAGTCCACGCACATGCCAAGATTTGTGAAGACTCAGGATATACATCAAGGTGTTTTTTACTGATGGACTGCTAAGATGACTTCCCAAAGCAGCCATTTTGTCTACCAAATCCATTTATTTACACTGCATGGATAGAAGCACCCCTTGGTATGTTATTTTTTTAACATGAACCCTTTGTATGTCAATTAAGACTCGGTGGCCTGCATCACAGAAAGTTAGTCAAACTTGGACATGAGCTGCAGTATTTGTGATGCAAACATCAAAAAAAGTATTTCCTTAAAACTTACAACAACAAAATTGCTTGCCAAGAATCTACGTAGTTGGATGCAGCTGTAACATTTGGTTCAACTTTCACCACTATTTAAAAAAGTCCAATAAAAGGCTGCTGTTCACCATTCATTCTGTTTCTCTCATGATTATTAGTACACTGTTCAACCAAAGGTGTAACCATTAAAGGACATATAGAAAGTTAAAGCAACATTAGTTCATTGTTTTGATATTAACATTGAATCAAAGACTACATGCGATAATGGAAGCTCTACAAAGCCTTTTAGCATCTTTTAGGTAATTGTTTTGGTTTAATATAATGCATGTTAATTGTTAAGTCTCACAACTCTTACCAATCACTGTAGTCAGCTGTATATATACGGTATGTACGAATAAGCTATTAAACCTATTAAAAGTAAAATACTTAGGATAATCACAGATAAACATTAAAATATGAACAGCTGCAATCAGTTTGATGTTGCACAGTTAAATATGTTGGGTGACTGAAGCTAGCATAATGCTAAATGTCTTCGCTAACATGAACCCTTGACCCAAACAATAACTCAACAACATTATAGCAGAAGAGACACACATACAGGAAGCTTTATGTTAGACCTTGTGGATATTGTGATATTGGCAACCTAATAACAGCACCTTCCCTTTCTGAAGGACGCCACATTTGTCTGCATTTTGTCCCTCAGCGATAAGAGTTGCCACAAAACCCAATAACCACACTCTCCTACAGCACCCCCACCCACCCTGCCGTGACAGACAGGGCCATGATTACATCATAAGCTGCCTGAACCTCCTCTGCTTTAAAGCCTGGGATTTGCTAGCCGGGCCCTTCTGTTGCAGAGTAGAACAGAGAGAGAAGCGTTCGGGCCTTAATCTATCAGGCGTCAGTGTATATCCCGCTCTTTCTCCAGATTAAAGCTGAACCAGGTTGCATTCACAGAGATGAAAAGATCCCATTTTCCTTCTTGTTATGTTTTATTCTCAACTCATTTTTAGATTGGACCCCTTGTGTGCGCTGGAAAAAAAAGTCAGGTGCATGCTGTGGGTCTTCGTAGCCAAGAGGAATCTTTGTATAACGCATGCGCATCAAACTGTCACTGCAGATTAAGAAGACCTTATTAGCATGCTTTCTTGGAAAAAGGCCTGCACCTCATGCTACCTAAGCCTCTCCCTCCTCTAACTCTGTCTCTCTTTCTCTCTGCACCATCCATCCTCAGCTAAACTTACACAAAGTGCACTGAAACCTTTCAACTATATCATTAACACAGAACCCCACTGAGTTATGATAATGCACCAGTTCAATGAGAACAGAAGTTGTCTCAAAGTGATGCTGTCCACTCCAGCCCACTCCAGTCTTAAGATACCTTCGACTGAGTTATAAATGTTGAAATGACTAAAATTATTGTTTTTGATGTGATATAATTATTTTTCATCTCAATGTAACAATTACACTACTTTTCAAGTGGAAAATACACCTTTTTGTTGAGTTTTATTCCAAGATATGTGTAAACAGTATGACCTCCATGCTGCATCCTACATTTGCAAAATGAAAATCTAAATGAGAAAAAGCATTTTGTATTATAAAAGGGAAGTACATTGTTGACAAAGATATACTGAATTGTATAGTATTAGTATAGTATTTTGGGATCAAAGTGGAGTATAACCTATTTCCTAAGATCTAACAGTCTCCCTCATTTAGTAAGTGTCTTTAACTAAAGAGAAGTTGCAATTGTTCACACATTTTGTACTTTAGTTTTGGCCACAACCACCACCAATATTGCACTAAAGAGAGAACAAATCAACTTGATCTCTCCTTCTTCCATAAATGATCTTAATTAAGGTATATTTTATTATTATTCACTGCCAAATTCTTAACAATGCCAATGTGAATTTACCAAATTGTAGTCATTGTTAAAATGTTCTGTGTGAATACATATTTGTTGGTTGATAACATCACCTGCACCGGGGCTGATCTAGGTCTCAGAGACATTTTTTACAAGGAAAGGGCTTGTGGTGCTGCACTGCGTGACACTGTTACAAGTTACATCATCGTGCACCACACCGCAGTGCACTCTTCCAATCGTCACATCCATCTGACTGACTTTGAACCTGATTGGATGTCATTAAAACCATCCAATCTAGGCAGTCAGGCAGCTTGTGCTCCGTCCTAGGGGGCAATATGTTTAGTGGTGGAAGATCACTGGGCGGAGGGAAGGCAGAGCTATTGATTCTCTGCGGCCTGTGGACAAGGATGTAGCCCAGGCTTCAGTGGCCTGGCTCCGCGGGGGTCACTGCAGGGTGAGAAGGGAGGGGTTGGTCATTCTTGTTGCCTGGAGTCGTGCAGGCAGACTCTAGGGCAGAGCTTTAATCTCCACTAATCGTTTCTTAATACGTGCATCCCGGGCCTTACACCCCCACACACGCACTCCCACATGGGCACGCACACATATGTACAAACTGCTCGTGGCCCAAGCCCCCGCTTGCTCTAACAAGAGATAATCTCCTACCCCTCATCCTGAGCATAGGGTTGGTCACAACTTAAAAAAACAACCTTCTCATGCAAGGAAATGGACTCTTTAAACTGCAAATTTGAAAGAACGCTTCTTTAAGATGAATACTTGCATGTATCTGTCACTGCCTAACCCTTCAGAAAAATAGATTACCCCTATTGCTGACCAACGTCTCACTCTCTGGCCTGAGACAGAAACAGTTTTCTAATCTGTGAAAATGCAGAATAACTGTAACATAAATGCTTTCTTTAAAAAAACAAAACACAAAATCGATCTTAGTTCACATCTGGGTCTCATGCAGAGTTTCCCGTAAAGCTTGAGCATCAGCAGACATATGGCTGGTGATGCATCTTCACCCGTAATGTAGCCTAATAGTCTAATAATGGCATCCTCACCTTCTCAGCTCACACCTCTGTCCACCTCCAGCCCAGACACTGCGTAAGAATGATGATAATCTCATTTCACTAATGCTCTGAAGCCTGCATTAGAACACAGGCGAAGCACTGTCTCAGCCCGACTCTACCCACCCAGGAAACTCTGTGTGTGTGTGTGTGTGTGTGTGTGTGTGTGTGTGTGTGTGTGTGTGTGTGTGTGTGTGTGTGTGTGTGTGTGAGAGAGAGAGATGGAGAAAGGGGCCAGGGGGGCTGTGGGATAGAGGGGGCACTGAAAAATGCGGTGTAACCTGAGCTGCTCGGACCATCTGGAGAAGGCCTCGCATTGACAAGGGTTATCCCACAATGCACTTTGCAGCAGAGAAGATCGTTAGAGGGAGTCTGACACATGGATCCGTCTTTTGAAAGTATTTATTTGCATCACAGATAAGGGAATTTGTATGATAAAAAAACAAGACATCATTTGACAGATAAAAGTAGACAGGTGCACACACAGAACAAACTGAGAACACGTCATATTCATGTTGTATTAAGACTTTTTACTTACATGTACACGTCATATGTGCGCGATGTGTTCTGTAACATGAGACAAACCAACAGTTAACCTGAATCAGTGAGTAACAGCTTGAGCTGAGCCCTTTTATGTCAACCAGTCTGAGTGTATCACCACCATCTCAGCACTTACCCACTCTCTTTCTGTTTTAATGGCCGACATGCACAAAAGCAAAAAGGCCTCTTCACAGGTCCGATGAGGATGTCCATGTAGATCAAATATAGCTAGCCTGCAGGCAAACTGGTAACAATACAAATCATATTAGCTAAAGCTGAAGTGTAGGCTATAAAGCAGGATTTATGCAAAGGCAGATAAAGAGGTTTTAATCCCCAGATCCCCCTGTCACCTACATTAGCAGACCCTGACCCAGATATATGGAGCTCAGTATGCAGCAGCTTTTTCGGACCATATCGTTCAATGTTGACTGTTACAGCAATACCAAACCAACATCTGAGAAAGACTCCCTCACTCTCCACCCTTTTCGTTTGGGAAGGGAGGAGGGAAAAAGGCCGCATTGAAAGAGAAGGGTAAGATGACACCGCACGGTTTGCCAATTATGCCACGGAGCTAAGAGAGGAACCCCCTGATGGTTGGCTGAAGGCAGAATAGCTGAACCTTTATACAACCAGCCAGTCCCTCCTCATACTGCGGATCTGCACCCGCTTGATCTGCTGGTCAAACCTGAAGACAAGACTGACCGATGAACAGAGGAATCCATTATCATCATAACATTATTAGCGTGGAAGAAACTACATCAAATGCATGTAGCGGTGCAAATAATTATTATCTTCATTCTTAGTTGATTTTTCCTTTTTTCAAATAAAACATTACGTATTCTAGTCTACATGAGGAAACATTGGATTGTGGCATCACAAGTTGTTAGAGCCCAAGGTCAGATTGCTTGTTTTGTTTGTTAGTCCAAAACCCAAAGATATTGAAATGCAGAAGTATAATAATGGTAGCAAATCCTCACATTTGAGAACCTGGAAACTTGCTTGGTAAATTACTCAAACGATAAATCTTCAAACTAGTTGATGTTGATATTTCTCTGGCTAATTGTGTATTTAGTTAAGTGAGTACTTATTTCAGCATGAAAAGCTTGAAAGCTAAATGAAATGTCAGGATATCTTGGTTTTGGGCAGAAGACCATTAATAAGCAGCATCGGACCTGTGAAGAGGCCCTTTGAAAAAGTGGTGTAAACGTTTTGAGATGTGTTAACAGAGATTTTGGATTGACTGAATTGAAAACTCTTGAAAATATATAAACACATTACAAACATACACCATATATATAAGATTTACGCAAAATTTACTAAAGGGACTTCTTGTTGTTGTTTTTGAGTTGTACAATACACATTTCAAATGTCTCAAAAAAAATTAAAGGCAGCAAACAGCTAATGGTTTTTCACCTGGATTCGGTGTACAGACTACCCTTTAAAAAGTCACTGGAGCTTTGAGGCTGGGGAGCGCAGGGGAGGAACAGAGTCTCACCCCACCCTTCACCACCATCAGCCACTCACTCACTGACTAAAATGTCCTCAAGATGTTTCTCCCATTGAGACTGGAAGGCTGGTTTAGTCGCTGCACTGCTTTTAGCTGGTGGACACTCTCAAGCAGTAGTTGGCAAGTCTAGAACCACCGGATCCATCTACCTCACCAGTGTGAGTTCTACCATTGCCAAACACCACCAGAGAGCTGCTGGGCCTATTCAGACCCATAAACATGGATTCTCAGGATGTAGAGGGATTCAGATTGATCAGACGGCATGAATCTGAATTTGAAATGCTTAGCGAGAGACGTCGCCTTTAATAAACAGAGCGAGTGGAACATGGGGAAAATCTGTTGATTTTTAGCTCAGTTGTGCTGATAGCATCCTATTGGGTCATGGTTTGAGACAGACTGGCATAAGAGTCAGCATGTCTTCAAAATGTGGGTCCACATCCACTGAATGTTCCTGTACAGTCAGGTTATTGAGACCAAATTACAGGAAAGGGCAACTGGAAGGAGAAAATGACTTACAGGGGACAGCAAGGAGAATCAACTTAGAGACACCAAAACATATAATAATCTATACAGAGAAGATTACAATCCACAATTGTGCCAAAGCGATGGAAGTCTGTCTTGTCCTATATTGGCACTACACATAATTGCTCAAAGTATATATACAGAAGCAAAAATGTGCTAGTGCCAAAATGGGCAAAGAAGAGGAGTGGCTGTGTCCAGATGCAAGCAGCTGTTGTTATAGAAGCACATCAAGACAGAGAGATGTCGAAGTACCCAACGAGATGTGCGCAACTCCGCTCATGCAACCACACCAGAGTCATTACATCACATTTACCCCACCCACAAGCATAGGAGAGGAGAGCCAGAGACAGTAAGCTGCTATGGACGGGCATCATCAAGTGGTTCTTTCTCTGCTCTGTTTATGGCCCTATGGTAATTCACTGATAGTGAGCTCTCACAGTGAATTCTACCAGTGCCATACACAGAACAGGAGTCATTATCACCCCTATAACCTAGGCCAGCCAGTCGGCCCAGTGAAGCAAAACTATGCAAACTAGACCACCGACCCTTATGAGGAGAGCAGAAACAACAGCCTGGAGAGAGAAGGTGAAAGAGGGAGGGACAGAGATACGAGTGCAAGTGAAGTGAAACAGGAAGAGAAGCATCCACAGCCTTCAATTTGTCCACAGTGTTGTAGTGACGCAGCTTAACTCAAGATGCACTGCACTGCAGAGGATAGATCTACGCATTGAGTAACAGGTCAAAGGCTACTGTGTCTCCATGTGGGCAACTAAATATAAGTGCAGTCAATCCTAGGAGAGAGAAAAACATCCTCCTCATGTAATTGTTCACTGCTAATCACCTCCACTGCCGTTTTTAGATTTCTAGGAAAGGAGAGTCAAGGTTGACAGTTCTGCTACGTTAACAGGCCTTTAATATGGTTATAAATCATCAATTCTCATAGCGTGTGTGACAATGTTTTTTTTATTTTTAGATAATGTAAGTAATCTTCCAGTTGAATATTTTTGTTTTGTTGGAAGTGACACTGCAAGAGGGATTTCTTTTAAAGATTATTGTGCAATATAAATCCCAAATGCCAAGCTCTTGTCCTTATATCCTACTGATTTCTGCTGTCCTTCATATTTTGGAGGTTTAGAGAGCACAGCTGCTTCATTTTCCTCTTTGCATTGCAATTTGGGACAGATAATAATACATTTTTCATTCACATACAATCAAATCAAATTGGGTTCCAGTGGGCACGCAATGAATGCAACTGATTAGATACATGTAAATTAATCTACATTGACACAATGAGGAAATAAACATTAAACTGAACTCTGATGCTCAATTATTAAACCCATCAATGTCTAAAACATAAGGAAGGTACAAAGATGGCCCTTATGGTTTATAGGTAATCTGTTTACGTCCTGGCTCTGCCCTCCCCCTACACTTCCAACTTGTCAGAAGGGTGACACCCTAAACTTGACCTCTTAATTCACTCTGTAGATTAGTGTTGCTACATTGTCCCATCAGTGCTCTTCATGGCTGCATGACGTGCTGCCACCTCCTCTACACAGCAAGTCACTATTAGGCCTTTTTAATCTTTGCTAATTGTAATAAAAGTATGTCGAGGAGAGAGAGAAATTATTGACTAAACCAATGTACATAACTTTTGATGCCAGTTAAAAGTCAATTCCTGTTCTTCTCTGTTGTAGCAGTGCCCAATCTTTGCTTAATCTGACAAGAATTCTTTTTTTTATTTTAAATATCTCCCTATAAAAGTCAATTAACTGCCAGCTAACATAATGTATAAGCTCTATCGAAGCTGGGTTGTGATTTGGCATGATGCCTCAGGAGTTTTTCTCTCAGCTATGTAAAGCACAAATCCCAGAAAATGGCTGCCATCAGTCAGATGTGGATATTGCATCGACCTAATGCTCCTGTGAGCATGCAAGGCCTTTCATACAAAACTAGAAAAAAATATTATAATCCTGCCACTTTCTCTTTCAATGCAGCTCAGCATTAACAGCTCATTATGAATATTAAGTCAAACACAAATTATGATACACAGTACTGCAATGATAACCTTCAGTCCATCTCCTGACCTTGGATGTGCTGTCAAAAGCATCCTTGCGCTGCAGATAATCTGAATCCGAGAGGCCAACCGTCCTCAGACGCCCCACCCTTGCTTCAGCCATTAGCTCCCTCACCCTGGGCCCTGCAGTGTGCGGGGCTCCCATTGATTCCAGCGATCAAACCATGTACTAAGTGATTCCTCAGACGCCCAAATGGCTCCCTGAGCAAGACTCCCATTGCCATTTCCTGGAGAAATCAATACCACTAAAAAGCCAAGTCGAACAGAACCTGTGTCCTTTAAAGGTTTGTCTTGTTTTTCCATACCTTAATTAGTTAAGAATGGAGTTTTATTTTTTATTTTTGTAATACGTTATTACACAAGAGTCTCTACGAACCCTGACAGTAGCACTGATGAAAAAGAGTGCATTATTTCTACATCTTAAATTTATTGTATACCACAGGACCATATTACTTAATTTACTTTGGTTAAATGTTTATTCTAAAAGATTCTATTAATATTATTTCAAAGTTTGCTCGTGCAGACCTAATATCTATTTTCTTTTTTTACCCTTCTGTAAATATCAATTTTGTTTGAATAGTCAATAGATGACAAACAAAGTCATCTTGCTTTGATGTGTCATCAAGGCCAGCTGTCAAAATACAAAGCCCATCTGCATTAGCCTATATAAACTGGACCCGCCCTTTTTTCATGAAGATAATTTATAACCGGATATAAAATTGTTATATTTTTGAGGTTTGCACATTTTCAGTTATTATTTAACTTCTATTCACGTTGTCAATAGTTCCTAATTTCCTACTTCACTCCTTAATGCACAACAGTTGTACTATAATACATTTTAAAAGGATTCTGTACAAATAAACGAATAAAAATGTCAGTTCAAATCAGAATATTGCAGTGAGATTGAAGATTAAAAAGAATACTGATTGTGGCCGACACATGATACATATGGTGATATTTAAAAAGCACTAATACATTTCCCATTCATCATTAAGCTGCATGTGAATTTACTTACACACTTTTGTTCTACTGAAATGTTAACATTGCACGGCCCGGACTGCCTTTTGTCTCTGCCATCGTTAATTCAGAGCAGCTCCAAAGCCCCTTCGGTTAATCGCATTTGTCTGAATAGGGAGTCTACAAGTCCTCAACTTCACGGTTATTTCAGGAGGATTTATCACCTCCTCTAAATCCTGCAGCAAGATTTACATTCTCTGTCAGTCATGCAACCTGACATATGTGATTGGTAAAAGAGAAACAGGCCTTTAAAACGAGATTAAAATCCTATAAATATATAAAAACACGCTCGTCCTACTCCTATGCGAATTTACAGCGAGTTTAAAATGATGTTACTTTTGAGTTTGACAATACTCTTTTTCAAAGATCCAATTTCAAGGCAATTATAGCCCAAAAATGTAACATTTAAGTATTGTGTTTTTTCCACATTATATATTCTACATTAAACTCGACGTGAGTAAAAAATGTACAAGATAAAAGTATTCATCCATAAGAATAGGTTAGGTTTGTGGTTATTCCACTGTATCCCCCTTGGCATTTATTGCAGTTGGGGAAAAAAAAAAAAGCAGGTGCAATGGGATTAGGACATTAGCGACCACACAGCCTCCGGTATCATCGTAAAACAACTAAACTAACTAAACTAAAATAACTACACTATCATTTAATGTAAAGTATTAAAGGTGGCCAGCTGAATTTTGTAACACTGTAATTATTTTTCTTTTCCTTCTGAGCACATCCCGTTCGGACTGTGGGTCAATCCATAAAAAATGCTTTAGATTTACCATGTTACATTTAAATTAGTTTGCTTTTAAATACTCTAAATCGCCCAAAAAGTGGAGACCTATGGGGCTTTTTGGTTTTGGAACGAGCTATGGCATCGAGTTTTAATCACACTACCACCTCCTTATTTTTGGAAGCAGGCAAACATGATCACTTTTTTTTATGAAATTTCATGGCGCAGCTTTCCTTCTTTTTGATGCGCAAACTCTCCCTCACTCGTTTAGACGCTATAAAACCCCTATAATTAAAAGCCTAACTGGAGCAAAAGTTTAAAACATAAAATGTAGTTCATACCTTCCTCCGAGTCCATCGTTGTGCGCCATACCTGAAGCTACAAACTGCACTGAAGTCGGACGCATCAGACATTTTTAGTCCTTAACCTATAATTATCTTTTAAAGAGTTCCACTATTAAAGCAGTGTTGAGGCAACACAAGCCTCCGGTCCGTGTTGCCTGCAGCAGGACTGCAGAATTACAATGAAACAAAAGAAATCCAAGCGGCGTTCTGAACTTCCTGAGTATCAAATGTCAATTTCAGCCCTGCGCTCCTCTCCTCTCCCCTCTCCTCTCCCACCGGCTCCCTCTCTCTCTCTCTCTCCAAACTCAACCTCCTCCCTTTTTTACCTGCGCGTCCGAACTGCACACTGGCAGAAAGAAGGGTGCACCGCGCACCTTTTTAAAGGCGCAGACACACAAAAAGGAGCGCACAAACAGCACGCTGCAATCTTGTGTGGGACTCAAACAGCCACTAAAAATGCGCACCTGCTTCTATATTATGCGCTTAAAAGATATCAAAATACAGCCAATTTGACTGATAACAATCTACATGTGAAAAGTAATATATTCAATCATTTTGCTTTAAATTTTGCAGATGTGTGTGCTTATAAATTAGGCCCCAGTCAGATCCTAACCTCCATATCCATATCCATATCCCACATTTTAAAATGTTATGTTTATCAGTGGAAAACTACACACTACCCTTTAAAACTACACTTCCTCTAAGGGTACAAATCGTACCGGTGTGTAGTACCTGTGTTCATAACAGTGGAAGTTTTTCTAGAAGCGGGACCCAAACAGCTTCCATCCAGTCTTCCTCCACCTGGTTTAGGCTGCGAGTCCAGGGATTTACCCCCGAGAAAAAGACATTTTTCAAGCATCTAACCCTCGCACCAAAGCAATAATCCAAAGAGCCTGTGTGTCTGCTGTTCTGCTGCGTTCATGGCCTCGGGTACCGCGGACAGTCTCTTTTAAGGTGGATCTCTCTGGAGGTGAAAGGACCTTAAAAGTGGTGCTGCTTTAACCCGGAGACTGCTGTAGTCTGAGCGGATGAGGATTGGTTTTGTCTCTCCGGATTAAACGATTTCCTGACGAATCATTTGGACCAACCCCCAGTTTAGATTGTCCCAACCAAAGAAAAAAAAACCCTTTTTCTCCAGTTAGGACATCCAGATCACTATTATTTTATTTTTATAGTTTAGTTTTATACATTAATTTACGTTTGGTCTATTTAATAAGAAAAGTATAGCCTAAAACATTTACATTTACAATTTAAAATTCACATTATTTCATCCTATCATGTTTTTGTTTTACTGATACAAAAAAATCCGTTCAGTGAATTTTAATTACCTCTATTGTTTTATATTCTAATCTAAATGTAAGCTCTAATGTAGGCTACTTCTTCACACATATATTACAGCTGAAAAGCGGCATATCCTACAGCAATATAACAGTGTCTCACACAGGCCTGATGCCTGATTTTCTCTTTTGAATCCTAAAAGGCCTTCACAGGCAGCAGAGAGGAGGCCTGCAGGCCTGTGGTTTATGTATAGGTCAATAGTTTGCAGTTTAACTTACCAGCACCCGCAGACCACGTGCTGTGTCTATGGAGAGAAAGAGAGTATAGAGAGAGGGGAGAGAGAGAGACTGCTGGAGAAACTGCCTCAAGTTAACCTCCCATGTATATTCCACAGTTTTATCCTCCATCGGCCTCTGAATTCTGCTAGAAAATGGGGAGGACAAGCAGGCTGCGCCATTAAACAGACTACTGTCTAATTGCTGGAGTAAACAGAAGATTAGAATAGCTCATTAATGTCCTGTGCAACATGGCTTGCGCTGCATTTTCAGATATTAAACCAAGCGCGCACCAGATAGACTATCTGGTGCATCTTTTCCCAGCCCCCCATCCCGGGATTAGTTTTAGTCGGCTGATGCTGTTGAGGCTGCAGTTCTTGGGTCGAGATGCTGCAGGATCAAATGTCCACGTCCAGATGGCTAATGATTATCAAATACTGCATTTAAAGCCTGCACTTGTGGTTACTCTGTGCAGATTGCATAACATTTCCTGTGCGAGGAAAGCAGGAAAAATACCTTTGCTAGAACAGCAAAGTGGAAATAGATTTTTCTATTTGGTTATCACATATATTATGTGTTTTTTGTTTCACCCAAAATCCCTTTAAGTCCAAACCATACAACCTGATGTTGGCCCGATGAAGGCCTTCTGTCCTCTGTCCAGCTTTTCTGGGCTTTCAGGGGGGCCTCGGTGTTGCTCCTCATCCTCCTCCCAGGCTTTATGAAGAGCTGCACGCCACCAGAGGGGCCCCTGCTGATGTGAGAGCCCGAGGTAGGTGTCCACTAGTTCCCTTCTGGATGCCTAATATATGAGGGCGAGTTCTACCCATGCTCCTCTCAGATGGCCTGCCAGAGTCTATTTACCTGCTGTTGATAATTAGGCAGATAACTAGGTGGATAAAACTCGTCTAATATTTAGAGGTGACGGGGCCGGGTTTGGTTACACTCCTTTCAGGGTGGATAGCGACAGTGAAATCAATCCGCAGTGAGTCGTCGTTGCAGCTCAGCGTCGAGGAGCCCGGAGCCTCTCCAAAGCCTTGACGTGGTTTCCACCTGGAGAAGCTGAAACCGGAGCCGCGGATCATCTGTGCGGGAGGCCGACGTGTGTATAGGAGATGAGTAGCCCTCGATGAATATTTAAAACACTCATTTAGCTCTGTGCTGTCGTGCCGGAGCCAGATGATGAAACAGGTGCCAGCAGAGGGATCGGATGGGCGCTGCGCTTTCGTGCCGCCACCCGTCTCCAGTGAAGGGATCCATCATCCAGGCCATATGATAGGACGCCGGATTAAATAATAATGCGGCAAGATTCAGACGGCTGCTCCAAAAGAAACAACTAAACGGCAACAATAGAGATCACTTTACAAGAGGATGCAAGGCAGGGCTCTTGAAGAGGCAGAGGCCATGTTTCATCATCCATCGCCCCAGAAATGCTGAAAAAATGTTGAAAAAGATCAGTTATCCCTATGAACTTTATGATCTTATGTTAGGCTATATGTTACAGGAGAATGTACTGAATAAACTAGTTGTAAATGGTTTTCTAAATAGTGGGCATACTGGACAAAAATGAAATTACAATAACATGAAATAAGACATTTTCAATGATATAAAATCAAATATAAGAGTTATGATGAACAATTTCTGTAGGAAAAATGTTAATTCATAACTCTCCTGATATGAAATTATTTTTATTTTACCTCCAACTGGCGTTACTTCTGCAGAGGATTACTGAACAGGGGATTATTTACTGCCCCCAGCACATGCAGCATCACTACTCAGGAAAATAAAAACATTGTAAAGATGAAAATAAGGTCATAAAATAAGGCCAGCAATAATACACATCCGACAACTGCCTGTCAGTTTAATATTGAAAAAGCAGACAGTATAAAAGAAAAACTGATCAAAAACATTTAATTCATATTAACGTATTTTATTGATGTTGAAAACTGCTCTCTCCCACTGACTGCATCCACACAAACCACATTCTGCAGGGTCTACTACACCCCTGCGACCACCAGCACCGTCCCCTTTACTGTCTGCTGCTGCTCTGCTCCCCCTGCTGCACCAAAGGAGAGGGTGGGTGGTAGTGCTGCTGGTGCTGCTGGTGGTGGGGGTTGTGGTGGTGGGGGTAGTTGGGGGCATGTTAGTCAGTGGGTCATCCATTAGTAAAAACCCAGGGATCATTGTATTGCTTGCTGCTGCTGTTGCACCACCACCACGTCATCCACCCCCCCAACTTTGCCACTGAAACAGAGCTTGTAACCTGAGAGAGCCCATCGCCTGCCACCCAGCCCCAGTTTAAGAAACCCAACACACAGCTTGCATGTCCGTGATGGTTCACCCAGATTGGTTAACTGTCAGCTCACCCGCAGCAAGGTGTTTTGGGGGAATAGAAAAGGGGAAAAAAACAGAAAAACAAAATGAACTCTGGCGACGTATGTTAGGTAGTCTATCTTTGTCCATGACTGCACCGTGCACTGTGGCTCTGTGGAGGCCTCATGTCATAAAACATACATGATGGAATATGCCAACAGTCATACTGACTGTTTTCTAAACTTAGATGAGTATGAACTGAGCTCCGAGGGGCCTTCATTAAAGAATGCATGCATACTGCTAAAAGCTTTGCTATGGAAAATGCTGCAGCCAACAGTGATTGATCATAACTCGCAGCAGACAGCACATGAGCCTAATGTGGAGCCTCGGGGCATCGTAATGCCTTAAAAGGCCACAGCGGCGCAGGTCACCTGACCACCCTGCTCAGGGAGGACCAATCAGGCAGCCGCCATTACGTCATGGAGGCCCACAGTTTGTCTTGACCAACGCACTGCGGATAAAACAGAAGCTTTAAATATTTCATTGAGATTCTCAGGTTGCTGGACTTCTGGAGGTCAGGAACTGTGAAGAGACAGATAGACTCGTCCTCTCCTCCCTCCCTCCCACCCTCCCTTCATCCTCCTCCTCCTCTTCCTCTTTTGATGCAGGAGAAGGGATAGCAGGGTAAAAACAGAGGGATGGGTTTTTTTCAGCTGACAGAGTCAACCATGGGACTTGAATGAAGTACACCGACTATAAGGTTGTTCCAGCAAGTCATCAGCTACTCTCAAATATTTCCAACATGCTGCTCTGACTTGTGCCTGCTTGGATGCTATTTATTAAACATAATGCTCTAGCACTCCTCTTATACCTTGTTTGAGGGGAACAACAATTCTACAAAATAAAGGTTGGTTTTCTTGTCATAGTCAGTACTACTGGACTATCCCTGCTTGGAATTGAGACTTCAGATTTTTGGCAAGGGCTCCTTTAATCTGTACCCCACAGTCTGGTGATTCAGTGACACATCTTCCCTTATAACAGCCATCTCCAATCTGCAGAATCATTGTCTTGCAGGCCTTTTGTAGGAACACAGACACGCGTCGATCACCTGACTGACATTCCTGGCCCCGGACTGAAGACCCTCTAGGGCTCTGATCTGGACACGCTGGAGCTTGTGGCCTGGCACAGGATGTAGGCCTACAGTATACAGAGATAGAGGTGTGTATAGAGGAAGAGTACCTTATTATATCGGCCTACTGCGAGGCAATTTAATCCAATGTCAAGAAAGATTAAACAACTCTTATTCTGGTAATTTATTGTAGTAACTGCATTACATTTGAAGGTGTTCTTGGTATTTTGTCTTTTTGTGTATATGACAGCAGGGGCAGAGATATTGTAAACATTTGGGGAGTCTTGGGTTAAGGCAACTATATGCACTATTTTTCAAGTCCATTTTGATAATAGAATTCCTATAAATATATGCAACATTATAGAAAAACATGATAAAGTCATCATGTGGAGCCTACATCCTATTCTGTATCTAAAAAGAGGCAAAAACTGTCTGATGTTATTATTTTTTAAGTTATATAACCTAGGTAGGGTAGGAATTTGGTATGAACAGCATTGCTAATCCTGAAACCTATTTCTGTTTAACTATGATGGAGCAGAATTCACTGAATAAATGCTGACCTGAAAAATTGGCCATAATAATCTGCGAATCCCCAACAATACCAAGTAAATCTGGTCTTCAGTAGTCTGAATCGAAATATTAGGAAAACAGAAGAACATCTCTAGAATTTAAATTATATTACATTCGTTAAGGAATAACAGTGTAGGATAAACATATCCTCTGACAGTACTTTTTTTCTTCACTTCACTCTTTCCTTTCTATCCTATCAGGGGTTTTGAGAAAACATTTGAGCTGGAGCCCCAAATGCCACCCCCACATCTTCCCCTGACAGAGAGAAAGGACAGTGGTTTAATATGGACAAGGCAGACTGAACTTTGACCTCCTCAGTTTATCACAATATACAACCAAACAAAAAAGCATAAGCACGGTGATCATTCAGCCAAACACAAGAAGAAATATTAAACTGGGGAGTAATTTCATGTCTCAGCGCTGCCACAGAAATAAAGACAGACAGGAAGAGTGGGCAGATTGCTGCGTGACAGAATACATTTTTCAGAGGAAAGGGGATTAAACAGCCTTATGTCACAGCATTTATTTTCCCCTGCTGTGATTATACAGAGGGGGTTTCAGCTGAGGATAGAGGAGGATGGACAATGCAGCGCCCTCGCCTGGCTCACTTATAAAACTGCATCTATCATTGCCTGTGCAGGCTGCCCTCACAGCAAGGTTAATCTCACACAGTCCAATGTCCCCTTCAAAATAAAACCCCAGTCAGAAGCTCAGATGCTTAGCAGATTTGGCACAGATCACTGCAGTATACAAGACTTATGCAATGCTATATAAACCCAACCAGTACTTTGAAAGGTTGAGACACCGGTCATTCAATGTCACGGGTTACAATGACGGAATTACTGCCAAAAGACAATGTTTTAATGTTGGCTTTGGGGGAAAACTTAGTAGCCAGTGCTGTATGTTTGGGATGGCTGTAGTCATTCATCACCCCCATTTAAGACTGGAAGTAGCGGGGTTCTAACCTCATTCTCAAGTTTCACAGCACTCATAGGGATCATGCCAGACAGTGGCCCATATTGTACTGGCTGAGACCTGGAGTCTCCACACAGGAGAGTAGAGCCACACTGACACCTTGTGGAAGCACTGCTATTACAGGCCACCTCTCTGAGGAAGACAAAATGTAATATTCTTATCTAGATTCAAAGTGTGGAAATTGTGCAGCATATGTGGTATTTGTGGTATTTATTCTTTTTTTTGTGGTTTTAAGATTTAAAATTCAAATGTTTTATTGTCATGTGCAATAAAGAATAGCTATCTGGATAAGAGTAAAAAAAGTTTACAAAAAAAACCTTTTACAGTTATGTAATATAAGTATTCAATTCTTGTGTAAAGGGTATATCGAGCAGTCTAATTTTCCTCATGTCTAAAAATGTAAAATTTTACATTAAGGCACACCTGTAAAGCAAACTGTACAATTTCAAAACATTGCTACACTGGCTGTGTGAAATGTAATGATCAGTTTTCACTTCACTAATGCGATCATTGATTCGGTTACTGAATAACTGGTGAGTTTGAGAGGAGAGGAATTGTTCACTCTAAATATTTTTAAAAGGACATCAGGATATCCATCCATCCATCTAACATAGCTGGAATTCAGCTCTTTGAAAGATAGTATCATAAAGGGAGATTCAGACATACTCATCAGATGATAGGAATCCACAGGTTCCAGCTTGTATGAAATGAGGAAAAGGAGAAAAGAAAACCCTCACAGATGAAAAAAGATCACAATTTTGATGAAAATGTACAGTAAAGTCCTAAAATCTTTTATAAACTAATTTGCAACACACGAGAATCAGCCTCAGACAAAGACCATTTATACACATTGAATGTTTTATTAAAAAAGAAGTTATAACAGTTTATTTTATACACAACTATTTATGAGGTTATAAGCCTATTAATAGAGAGCATTTTGTCTTTTTGACAAGCATGCCCACTTCACAATGCAAAGAAAAAACAAGAGGAGGGCAAAGAGGGCGATAAAAATAAGACCAAGGATGGACTTTTCAAAACAAAAAATAAACCTTTTGACTTTTTAACCCTCAAGTATCACACACTAGGTAACAAATACATAGTTTCTATATAAAAAAAAAAGAAAAAACTGCCATTTTCCATGCTGTGTGTGGCTGCTATATCCCCTGATGGCAGCAGAAGGCCAGCACAGGGCACAAATCCACACAAGCACAAGACAGAATGGGTGGTGTGCACCAAGCGAGCCTCGACTCCACACCAGAAGCATGCAAGTGCACAAGGAGACACCGTCAACACATGGGGGGAGGTGATATTACAGGATCAGGGTGCTGGCTCTCTGCAGATAAAATGGAGAATGGGGCCCTGGACGTCCTGTCTATGGATTAATGCTAGAACAGTCCATTCACTTATCTGAGATCCTTCATCCTTATTGTGTCCGGCAGAGGGTGTGTGTGTGTGTGTGTGTGTGTGTGTGTGTGTGTGTGTGTGTGTGTGTGTGTGTGTGTGTGTGTGTGTGTGTGTGTGTGTTGCGAGTACGGTTGTGGGGCTGAGGCTCTGAACTTTCTCTGCAGTTAGAATTTTGAGGCCCCAATCAATCCCATCATGTTATTGTGGTTGTCTGGAGTCACTGTTTAAAACTGTGGGTAGTTAAGATGTAGTTATCTGTACACCTGTGGTTTTAGAGAAGAGAGAAATCCAAAAGGAAATTATGTAAAAGCACAATACGCAGGTTTTGTTATACTCCTTCAAAAATAATTTAGAATTTGAGTTGCAACAGGAGGCATAACCAGTCACTTATTTGAGGACATATTTTCTTTAGTTCTTGAATTGAAGACAACCTGAAAAAAAAAGGCAGTAATTATTTCTCCTGACACTGAATAAGTAAGGTTGGAGAGTAAAAAAAACAAAAAAAAGAGAAGGGAGGCCACTGAAAAGATCAGATGGTTGTTGTGTTCACACCAGGCACCAGGCCACAGCTGAGTACATCATCAATTTATTGCCCAGCAGATGCAAATAATGCTGAAAACCAAACCTATGATTTTTATCCAAACACAAGAGTCTTGTGTTTTTTTTTTTAAAAGACAAAAATATCATCATTTCCCTGTTGCACCACTGCATCATAATGTGCTATTTTATTACAATTCTCAACTCGGATATTTTCAGCACTCAGGTACAATACTGCACAAATGTAAAGTAAAACAAGAATTCCAATCTGAATTACTTAAAAAACACAAAAACTGAAGATCACGTTGTCATCAGTGTGATAATTTAGCTGAACCATAACTTACAACAGTGGTGCCTGATGACCAAGATTTAAAAAAAAAAAAAAAAAAAAAAGGAGGTCTCTTTAATGAATAAATACACATTTATAGGCAGCTTAGGGAGAAAACACAAGCCAATTGTGAGAGTGGAGATCTGCATACAATTTGCAGGTTTGTTCTGTTTGAGTGGATGTGGATCACAAGCAACTCTGAACACATGTAAAACATTCACATAGCTTTATACTGCCTTCAACATGTTGAATATCACAAAACGTTAGCTCTGCAACAGTTAAAATGGCTGCGTCCTGCTGAAAGCTAACCCCCGAGCTAACATTCAAAACTTCCCCCGGGGCTGGATGAGAGAAATTATTATCCCATAGCTTTAAACAATCAAACTTCAGATAAATATTGGAAATTAAAAACAAATTAAGGAAGGTTTCTGTGTTCTAAATCTGCATTCAAGCGTGGAGATCATTTTGGGCATAGAATTGGGTTTTAAATCATCTTTTTTTTTAGAGAATGTCCAATGTCTTGAAAAGGGCTGGACCACACTTTTTGATTCCTGTGAAGTTAGATCTATCAGGCTCACTACAGGTCAAACGTCACCATAGTTTGAAATCACTCACACTCATCTGTACAACTCTGAATCTGCAAGAAGAGGACAAGCAGGCATGTCTATGGAGTATCTTACATATAACCACACAACAGACACTAACTAAAAATCAGGTGAGCAATGAATGCTTTATCAGGTAAGTATACGAAACTATCTAACTATCTGTAATACAGCCATATAGCATATGTTGTTTAGTTGAAGTCAACACCCAGCAAAACTAACTATCCTGACATGTCAAAAACACAGCTCAACAAATATTAGCATGATTTCCATCCTTTCAATACGTCCCGAGTGAAAATGTTAATCACAATGCAAGATACAACCAAACTGTATTTCAAACCTGAGCCATAAAAGTCTAACAATCCTACATTAGCTCAAATAAACCCAACGCCACTCAGCCCTGGGTCACTCCCCTTATCTGTAACACAGAGTGAAAATTTAGATGTCAAATCACAAATAGCACGAGATCAAATTTCAGGAAGAGGGGAATAAAAGTAGGATTAATAAAAACAATGTGCTTTTCTAGTCACGTTTGACTTTCATGGCTTTTTGGAAACATGGTTTTTGGGGATTTTCTTCAAAGTTCACCTTCCTTTTTGTGATGAGGCACAGAAGAGTCGATATCAGAGGTGATAAGGTGACCTCCTGAGTAGGATTCAGCCTTGAATCTCCCATTCAGGATCCACAATCTGTCACATAGCAACCAGTGATTCCTACTGCGATCTATGAAGTGAATACATTTCAAGGTTTTCTAGGTAGTTTGACTGCCACGTTAGCCTCGACAAGCAACACTCTGTCAGTGTTTTGGGTTCAACACTGAGTTTTCATGAGGCTACAAAGAGGTGTTCTTATCACTGTACAAGGTAGATGCTGTACATTAAAAAAAAAAAAAAAAAGAATCCGAACGCGTTGACCCCCCCATCGGGCAAGAAAAATGTACAAGAAATAAAATGAGGGGAAAAAACAAAAAAACAGGCAAAAATCAAAGCTGCGATTGCACTCTCCAACCATCACGGATTTACATCTCAACTCGCCACATTGAATCACGCCAGTTTGGGTAAGAGGTCAAATCTGTACATATGAAATTAATGTGAAATTAATTCCCATCAAACAAAAATTGCTACAAGCCTAAAGGTCATAAATTGGGCTCTTATTCTGTAATCTTCTTTAAACTAGTGATCCAAACAGAGACATCCTGGTAGGCAGACATAAAGTGTGGGAGTCCAGTTGATGCAGTCGGGGTAACATACCACAGGTTAGACCAATATGAAGGGCATGCATTGGAGCGAACTCCAGTTAACAGTGGAATGTGATGAGGACCGATACTACACAAACCTGAATCCCCAATATAAATCACACTTTCCCCTCAGATTCACTCCATAACCATCTGACCAGTTTTGTTGCTTTTAACTGAAATTAAATAGGTGCTGGTTTTCTAAATTCACCAGAATAGGTGTTAATTACATTCTTTCTATACCTGGAAAGTTGCTCTTGGCCATTAATATCAATATAAATTTGCAGAGGTACAGGTCATTGTGAGACAGTGGCATCAAGTGTTACAGCTGCCTCCTGACAGAAAACTAGTGCGATCAGCATGAAACATGAAATTCATACATGGTCAGATGGTTAAAAGGGTGGCTCTGCTCCATTCCCCATGATACCAAGTGAGTCTGACCAGAATCTCCACGAATGCATTCGAGTAAAGCTGCTTTTGTCTTCATTGCCTCTGCCATACAGATCATGCAGCTGGTGTACATTGCACAAATCAACACCGAAAAAGCACCCAACTAGTCTTTGTCACCACATTGTCACTCACCCCTGTATTGAGACATGTGTTTCATTAATGTTTTCCAAGACTTGACCTTAGTAAGAATTTATTTCGCACTGCACAGCGGCACACGTAGACAGGTAGCTGCAGCAGGTTGACAAAGAGTAACAAAAAAGTTAAGTAACATATGTAGGTAGCATCCAAACTTCTTAGTTTTTTTGCTGACATGTCTCAAACAATATGTTGAAAAAGATACGCTTAGGAAGCATTCAGGGTTGATTTATGAGTGTCTATTGGCACTACTCTTTTTTTTATTATTCTGTACAGTGTGCTAAGACACCTCGTGTGCGATAGTGCGCCTTAAAAATACTGTCTTGACTACAGGATAATATCGTGAAGCTGCGCGCGCCCAGGCAAGCAAGACCTAAGCAGCTCTGAAGTGGAGTGACTAACAAAATGTTGGTCAGAATCAATTAGCCATGTGGAAAAAGAGAGGAAATCAGGATTCAGGTCAAACTAGAAAGCTATATTATAAAAAGTGAAATTTGAGTAAAGAAATGAGATGTTCATGGGGCCATTTCCTGCCTACATCTACATGACACACCGTAAAAATGCGGAGATGATGGAGAGAGACTGTGAAAGCAATCGCAACATCTGTGTAGGGAGAAACAGCTACAGAATGAAAGGGGTGTCAAACACACCAAAGGCTAGATATCCATAAAAATCCTTGTTTAGTAGTAATAATAATAATAAAAAAATCAACTTGTTTAAATATGAATATTATAAGTCTGCTTTGTCATGGTTAGGAAATCAAATATAGTCTCTGTGGGGGTTAAAGGAGGGGGCGGGATGGGGGAGCCCTCCTATCACTACAACTCCATGTCCTGGGCCTCGTCTTCTGAGAAATCAGACATGGAGCTTTCAGATGAAGAGTCGCCTGCCCCCTCTTCCTGCTCCTTCAGAGCCTCCTCTGTTGCATATTTCTGGATGTACTCTGTGGGAGGGACAGACGGAGAGAAAGAACATGGTCAGACAGGAAAGACTGACACCACATTTTGACAGATATTTGGGAAAATAACTTTTTTTCCCCCAGGTGTGCAATAATCTAAAAATCTAAAAGGATCTACAGGCAACAGATTTAGGCTGAACCTTTGATTTTCTGCTTGTACTCCTCTGGCCGATGAAGGTACATGGCAGCTGCATCTCCATTCAGGGGGTCGATGGGGTTTGGGTAAGCCAGCAGCTGGGGCAGGAACGACTCAAAGATGTTGGTCAGATCTGGGGAAGAAGAAAGAAACCAGATGATCACTTTACCAACTGAAAGAAATGAGTAATCAGACAATTATATAATCTGGTGATCACTTCAGTGACACTTTGCAGTTACTGTGAAGCTTCTCCCATTTCTAACTGTTAATCTGAAACAAGCTGATGGAGAAATGCTCAACCAATATTCCATCAATTATAGCTCTAATACAAAACAGCTGCCTCCGTTAATTGGCCACAAAAAAAGCTCATCAATTTACACACATATCAGTCAGTGATGACCGTACAAAAGGATCAAAGAGGTGTGGTGTATATGCTAACAACAAGAACCCACATGTTAAATCTTCAGCCTGACCCACAGACACTGGAACCACATTAATCCCCTTCCATTAGCTCTCTGCTAGCAGGCCTCTGCTTTCCCTCAGAGCTGAGGCCTAGTAAGAAAAACCTGCAATTCTGCTCTCGTCTCCTAGGTGTCACCGCTGGGTCCGTTCAAGTTGGGAAAACACAGCCTTCCCTACAGTCTATTGTACAGTATTATCATGTTTGGCCAATTGAATCAGTTGCTTTTGTTCCCTCTTGCTTTGTAGAGAGTCATTACAAACAATGCTTGGTTGATTGGCCTATTCTTTCCATGTTTGTCAAATCGGATTTTCTCTCCTCAAACAATCAACCCAACAAAATCTGCAGCATTTCACATGATTGCAAACAAAAAAGGTAAAATAACACAAATATGATTCGTGCCAAGGGTCTGACTTGATTCTGGTGAAAAACAGGCCAAGCTACCTCACTTGATAACATCGATCAATTAGCAAATTAGCTGCCATACCATTTCCTAGTCATACCTAGAACACTGATGAATAGGGAGGGCTGCTGAAACATATGCTTGGGATAATACTGTAAAGCCATTTATATTGCTCAACAGCCATCCTAGCCCTGTGGAGGGGCTTTAATGAGGAATTAATGGGGAAATAGGGAGAAGGGCACAGGGGCATGGAGAGCAGCAGAGAGAGACACGGTGACGGTGAGAAGAGCAACTGGGTGAAAAACAGCAAGTACAATTGCTGCCATCGGGAGTATGTGAGCACGTCTGTCTCTCACAGCTGACAGACAGTAAATCATTCCTGTCGAAGGTGAATGTTCTCTGACCTCGCTGGGTGAGGGTATTACCTCGTTAGTGTTCACTTTTCCCCTCAGTAAGTAGATTAGGGACAATTGTGCACCATTGCTCAGTGTGCCCATGCTTGCTAGAGAGGGGCCCGCAGTCAGCTTTCTGCTGCTGATGGCACTGTGTCAAGTTCTTCACACATAATCACACAGACCCCAGTGAGGGAACTTAATATGGACACGTAGGCAGTGGGGCTACTCACCATAAAGGGCTGTCCATGTCTGGTTGATGACATCTAAGCACACTGTCCCTGACCTGGGAAACCGAGAAGAAAACAGGGTTAGAGGAGTACGGCTAAAGGTAATCTGAATGCAATGCATGTCAATGTGGATCCATTAATAATCAGTGCAGACAAGTCCAACAAGGCCTTTCTCTTTGCAAATGTGAAATATCATGTGACCAGGTTGGACATACCAGGTAGTTTCAAATGGTTCAGTCACGGGTACATATATATTACTTTAAGTAGAGCAATGACAAAGCAAGGTTTGAATAATAGAAGCATTACATAGACACTGTTTACTTTTGTTAGCTGGCTAAAGAGGTTAACCACAAATCAATAGAGAAAAATTAAAGTTAAATTGATTTATTTACAGTTTACCTTATACATTATGTACTGTAACATGGAACTTGCCCCTGTTTACCACTGGTATTTCCTGGTGATAACAATGATGTAAAACTTCCTCATGAGACCCACCTAAATGCACCATTATTCTCTGCCATTGTGAGTCAAGACTGTCCCACCTGGGGATGAGGCACAGGTTCAGCCTGTCCATCAGGTCCTCCCAGAGACCAACCTTTTACAGACCGTGTCCTTCAGAGGATCTGGCCTCTAAGCAGTGGATTAACAGGCCCAGAGAAACAAAGACCTTGGCCAGGTTCAATATTTGTGTGATATGCTGCTGTTAGCAGATTATGTCGAAACTGGTGGCTCATAAAAAAAAGTTAGAAGTGTAGTTCACTACATAAATTGATCTTTTTTACTATTTAACAGCCTAGAACTTTCCATAAACTAGGAAATATCAATTCAGCCAGGGCTTTTAGTAGATAATATAAAAAGAGCTGGCTGTTTACAACACATTAACAAGCAAATATCATTAGATGAGCTTTATGAGTATATGGATCATTACTTCAACAGTCTACAGTGGCATTGTAGTCTCAAAGTAACAGAATACCACCCAAAACACTTTAAATACATGAAATAAACTTACGCTTCGTCAATGTTGGGATGAAAAATCTTGTTCATGAATCCTGAAAAGGCAAGGTGGATATGAGAACAATGTTAAATACAAATTCAAGTGGAAAGTTTTGATCTGGTAATCCTTCATGCAACAGAGCTCCTACCTATTGATGGCGATTTGAAAGGGTATTTGTCAGGAAGATCTACTCGCACCTTCCACACACCTCCCTCGTACGGCGCTGTACATGAGAAGGGGAAAAAATAATGACAGAGCACTGTTGAGGACACAAGAGAGACTTTCCTTCCACTGAACATCATATTCCATCCTTCATGCACTCCAATGGATTTAGACACTGTAGGGTCATATCAATTTTTTGCACTCCTTTCTTCTCTGCACAGAAACAACAGAGCAAGGGGCACTTCAGAAATGAGCTACACGTACCACTTTTCCCTTTGCCATTTTCTTTTCTTTTATGCAGTAATGTGTTTCAGCCCTGGAGAATTCTTTACTTCCAAATCGCTTCATATAATACACTGACATCAAAGAGGAAGAGAATGAGATGTGTGATGCTCTCCCAGAATAGCTGTGTGTAACAGGACCCTTATGTGCCGTACTGAAACTCAACAGCGCCATAGATGACACACTTGTTGAGGATGAATGCGGCACACACACACACACACACACACACACACACACACACACACACACACACACACACACACACACACACACACACACACACACACACACACACACACACACACACACACACACACACACACACACACACACACACACACACACACGGCATAGTTTCAAGGCATCATAAACAGGGTCAAACACCCACTTCCTCTCTTTACTGATGCATAAGTGGCAGTGGTTTTAGTGTGACAGATGTTGCGAACAGCATACGAAAGGAGTATTTCCTGCTGATGAGGCCGCACTCCTCATTCAAATTCCCCTCAAGCCTGTCTCCTCTTTTTTTACACTTTGTGGCCTCAGGCCTGGTTTCAATCCATTTTACGTCCCAGACCTGCTGTGACGAACCTCTCTTTATGTTCCTAACAGGAGAATGGCTGTCAACAACATTCATTGTCACTTCATGCTCTGTTTATAGGTTTAACTAAACATGAGATGTGGTCAGATTATCGTTTTTTAACAGCAATGTGAATCTGGTTTTACAACTAACTGTAATGTGAGAGGAGGAGAGGAAACGTGGGGGAAATCTTTGTTGTTAAATCAGAAGAAAGAAACACTTACTTCCTTGTGGTCCGAAAAACTTCACTACAAATTCATTGAGTCCGCTGAGGATGGTGACTTCATGCTTGCTCTCAATGCTGTAAGGATGTTAAGGACAACGTCTTCACATGACTGCATACACATATACAAACAGAACCCGAGGGACAACAATGATGAACAATTCTTCAATAATATTCAGGATCACTAACAATTTGGCCTCTCTGAAACAGTAATTCAGCTGCAGTTGCGCAGTTTAACACATTATCACATGCTTTTTTTGCAAAGAAGACGAGAGCAGTCTGACCTTTTTCCTCTCTCCTACTCAACATTAATTCTTTCATATCATACAGAGTTATAACAACTAAAGAGAGAAGTGATAGCTTTTGACAGATAATGAAAACAAATCAATGCAGGAAAATTATACATGGATTATGTTCTGACTCCTAGCCCTGGAGACTCACTTTCAATGACAATCAGTAGCTTCATGCCAATTTGTCATTCTGCACTATGAATTTATATCTCCAGATTGAATGTGAAGTATGTGGACCTTAACCCACACAAAAAAAACCCCCAAAAAAACATGCACACTTATAATACCCAGGAGTTCATATTCAACCAAGCTTCAGGACCATGCAGGCTTTTTTCCACCTGACACTCTCTAATAAACCTCCTGGACATAAAGCACAAGTCCCCACTGAGAAATGTAGTCCAAATCAGCAAATAATCCAGCCAATCAGAGAGAAGCACTCTGACAATGTCAACAAATGTGCAATGTGCAAGTTACTTAACCGAGATGTGCTTTTATCAAGCGGTAACATAGCCAACTATAAGGTCACAGCCATTTCATTTTTAGTAGTTGTGCAAGGCTTCTTTGAAGAACCTTATTTTCATCATTTGGGTTATTCATTTCTGACAATTTGTCTTTCTTGTATGATTGGTCAAAGCAGAAGCTCTCAAAATTATTTGAATCTAATCCTCTCCATGTAATAGACTGCAGATAATGTAGATTCTGTAAACATTTGGGTGTTCAGATGCATGCAAGATGCAAGAATCTTGGTACTTCAAAAAACAAAAACAAACAAGAAAGCTTGACCCAACTGTTAAACTGATTACTTACGTGTTTATGCGTTTTAATGTTCACCATCAAACTTTTTTAAAAAGGTAAAAAATCTACCACAGGAGAAGTTTGTTTCGGTTAGTGGTGGAAATAATCACCCAGCGTTTTCCTCTGCAACTCCAGTTACAGACATAATTACAACAATAACAAACCCTAAAGGACGTTAGATTATTTTCATTCAGTGTATCATCTGGCAAATCCAACATTACAGCTATGTGCATATAATGTACGCTCACTCTGATCATTTTTGATCTCTACTCTAACACAAAATCATCACACAGAAATTGTTTCCCTTTCATGTGAGCAAAGGGAAGAAGCACAGGAAATAAAAAGAGCGAGACATACAGAGAGAAAATAAACAAGTGTTAAAAGAAAGAGAGGGAAATTATCACAAAATGAGAGTGAAAGACCGACAGAACACATTAGAGACAGAAGGTACAAGAGATGGGATAAAAATTGGTTTTCCATGCCCCACAGTAGCAGCTGGCTTGTCAATCCTGATTGAGTGTGTATCCCATTAGCAGTAGCACTGACCCCCAAAGGGTTAAACCAAACTGGAGGTTATTTTAAGCTCTGGTTCAGTCTGCGAAGAGCAGACTGAATCCCTGGCTTCAGCAAGGAAATGTGTCATTGTCAGACAGAAGAGGAACCTCTCTGTTCTGACTCGTGTTGGAGTCAAGGAGGCTCTTTGATGCAAAGTCCAAGGCAGAATAAATGACCACTAACACCAGGAGGACAACACTTACCAGAAGAATGCTAGCAAAACAACAACTACCCATACACAATAGGTCAGACTTCCATATCATGTAATACATTTACATTCTGCAGCTCATCAAGTTCTGCCCTTCATGTAAGGACATCTATGCACCTAACCAGTAGTGAAACTACTGGTATGTGAGTGAATGTGTGTATGACCACATGAGAGAGGGGAGCAAAGCCGAGGAGGGGGATGGTATAGACTGTGTGTGTTATGGTATAGAAGACGGCAGCAAGGCAGGGTGGGGGATAAGCTATTAATGGGGTTGAATCAACACCGATTATGCTGCAGGCTAATTGACATTGGCCATCCTGACTTTTTCTTACAGCACAATTCAATTTTTACATGTACCTTTTAGACATTTATGTGACACTTATGCTATACAGTTTCCCATAAACCCGTACCCACGAGTTCATTTGGCAAGACAGCAAAATTACAAGCAAGCAGAAATGCAAAGGTCCAGGTGTTAGTGACCTGTAAAAATTCATGTAACCATACTGAGATCATGTGAGAGAAGGATAAGATAGGGAAAGGGAGTAGCTCATATTGCACCGACTGTTTAAGTTACACACACACACACACTTAAGAAAAATCACTATCAAGCTAGTTTTAATTGCAGTCGAATGTCACAAATAACCATGTACAGTTTCCAGAATGGACTGTGGCTAGACTAGGCATGTTCCATCTATCTCTAGAATCACAAATACATCGTCCACCAACCCTTCCTAACAAAAACCATTAGATTTAGGTTAATAGTATTAATACAAGTGTGATTTGCCTGGTTTAAAAACCATAGCAGCAACATACACACACATTAGTCACAATCTAAATCTTAAGGAACAATCTCTGGCTTTGACGTCAACTTCAGCATTATTGCTTTCTCCTTTCATCTGTGTCTTCAGTAAAGCCAAACCCAAAACTATGAACTCATCTGGATACGACTCTGGCCATCTTCCATGTCATTATGACACAATAGTCTAATCCACTGGCCTTTTGTTTAATACCGTGAGACCCAAAGCTCCAAGCACTCATTCCTTCCACCCAGTAAATAACTGCAAGGCACTGTCAACAACAGCTCCCTCCCCCTTATGAAGGAGTTTGGCAGGTCTGTTAAAACAGAAGGGAGTTCCTAGTCGAGCTTGTAAATTTCCCAACTGTTTGATGGGGTGACAGATGTATTGAGAGTGTAGTTGACAAACAGCCACTCAGCCAGCCAAGCAGAGAGAAGAAGACAAGTGGACAGTCACAAAACTACATAGACAAGGTAAACATAATTTGCCAATTAACTATGTGCTGCAGTTTCTTTTTTGTGTGGGTTTTGAAATTGGGTTGTACAGTGTGTTTACATGCACATTAATATTACATTTATATTTGGGACATTAAAGTATTGTGTATAAGTGCTGCTGTGCCTACATTCCAGTCAAGTGAAGTCATTAAGTTACATGAGCATTGTAAATAAAACATTTACAATGACCTGAATATTAAAAATGTAAACATACTAGCCTGGTAGAGCTGATATTTACTGCTAGAATCTTCTGGCATGTAAACATGACATCTCACTTAATGTTTGGTTTTGAAAAAATCTAATTCGAAGTATCCATCACTAATTAGCATAAGTGAGAGGCTATATAAACCATTAAAAGTGGTTACTGATCAATCCAATCTTAATAGGATATGTCTTCTATTCCATAAATTAATGTGCATTTAAACAACTCACTGTCAACCTAGAGCAAAACGGTTTCAACAAATCTTAGGAAAATTACCTCCTAACTACATTTTGATCAAGGTTTTGCATTTACTTGTTCCTGTATCCTTGTATCTGTCCATCCCCCCACCTTGGATTAGTATAGATAAGTCATAATCTGTGCATAGTACCGGGTCAATATCCTTTTACACACACTTCTAATCTGATACACAAAGCCCAATCAATCCAGAAGAACACACACACATCCTCACTGCTTTATATCAGACAAACCTCCTGAACCGAGACAGCAACACGGCCTCCTATGTTAACACCATTTCACTTCAAGACTTTCTTCATATAAAAGACACACTGGCTTGAAAAACCCTCACACTTGAAAAAGGTCTAAAAGAACTGCTTTCAGACTACCAATTAGCCTCTTTAAAATGTTTCAAAGTTTATCCAGGCACTCAATGTTATCCTGATTTTGAACTTTATAAAGCACATTTAAAGGCTTACGTGTAAAAATATGCACTAAATAGCATTTACGGTTGTGGTCTAGACATGTCTTGTTTTCTTTCTGGTCCATTCAGGCCACTAACCCTGGATCAAAATATCCCATCCTGACCAACCTCTTTCTAAGTATGGAAAACAAACACGATGGAGAATCATAAACAGCACTCTGTCAAACAATGCGGTGTCAACTATGCTTGAATATTTTCCTCTTTGGAGACAGAAATTGATGATCTAGTATAAGGGAGGCACTGGCTAGATTCAAAGCAGTTCCTTGTTTCGTCTTTCTATTGGAGGGAAGGGATGAAGGAAAAATCCACGCTATCCGTCATCAACAGGGTGATGTAATAAATTTAGCTTATTTCTTTTCTTGTGTTTTGTTTTTCTCTCAATATCTGTAAAACAAAGCAAACCAAAAGTTCTAAAACATGCTAAAAAGTGCTTTACGATAACAATATCAGTATAAAAAGAACAAAAACATTTCTTCAAATGTTGTACTTCTGTATGTCTTTGGCACATACAATCAATTCAGACTGACTCCACAGACCAGTTTAGACTATTTACATATCAGCAAACAATACTCAACTACAATACTGACCACCTGCTGACACCTCCAGCTTCAAGTAATCCCTTTAAAGGGGAAGGTACAGAGCCTCTGGACAGACTAGGCTGAAATAACAGGAAAGGCAGCAAATCAAACAATCCCAAAGACATGGGGGGAGAGCTAGGTTACTGAATAACAGAAGGAACATCAAGCAGAATTTCCAGTTATTAATGGCATTGACCAAAGAAAAAGACACTCAAAGAATGAACTTAAGAGGAAGTGCTTGTGTTTCAGAGTGGGAACGCAAAGCTAAGAGGTAAGCCTGAAAGACGCTAATAGTCCGTAACCCCCAAAAGCCAGCGGGGAAGATGAATATATTAAAAAAAGGGTAGAATCAGGTCAACTAACAGAGCAGAGGGCTGAAACAGAAGAGAAAAGAGCATGGGAAGATGATACAGAGAGCTGTGGAAGAATAAAGTGAAAGAAACATGGAAAGGGTGATGCCAGAGGAGAGGCAGAGGCATAGTGATGCAGAGATAATGAGAGAAAAAGAGCTCAGCCTGGTGAATGCTGATCTAGCCTGGCAGCCAGATCTGTGGATGAGAATGACATCATTGCTGTGGACTGCAGGCTGATGATGATGATGATGATGATGATTTTGCCTGTGTGTATACAGACACATAAATGGGCAAAACCAGTGTCTGGACTTGACTTCACAAAGAAAATGGATGCTATAATAGTTGACAGTTAAGAGTAAATCCAGATTCCCACGTGATTGACAGGTTACTATTGGTAGATTTTTCACCGGTGCAAAAAAAAGGATTATTATGCAGCTTTTCTCAGAGGAATTTTTGTTTGAAACATGGTGACAGAGCAGTAACAGAATCAGAGGCAGCATTATATAAAAATGCATCAACGCATCAGAAATATGACAGAAGACATAATAAATATAAATACAGGTGAGAGTTTGGCCAAGTTAAGAGCCCTGTGGAACACCTTTATTGATGAGATTTGTGACGACATCTTTTCATTGTTGAGGTTTTAAATAAAGGTTCCAAATTGTTTAGGGACAGATTTTGAAAGAGACAAAGAGCAGGAAAGGGAGGTTTTCATAACTTGGCAAATTCTTCTCTGCAAGTATGCTGATAGTTAAGCAATCCAGCATGCCCACATAGATTGTCTACTTCTGGCAGGACTATGTATGTTGACATGTAATAACTCCAAAAGACAGTCTATAGCAGAATTTACATACATATTTTAAATAAACAAAGTATATTCAGAGGATTGAGGCTATTAATTAGCCTACATCAGAAGCCAGGCAAATTGTTATGTCATCGGCTGCCACTAGGGAATACAGCTCCCTTTCATTTCAGAGTGGTGAAATGTCTTGCTGCATATCCACATAAGGTGATGTTCATGCTGACAGCAAGTAGGTTTTGTTTGCACTCTGACAGTAGTGACGCCTTGGCTACAGAGAAAAATGTCTTCTCACACCACACAAGGATTAAATTATGTTAACTTGTCAATTTAATTTATTTTAAATGACAGAAGAAACACTATAACCTTCAAAGAGTGTAATTTGTTTAAGAGCACATCTTTCTATAGAGATGAGGAACTCTGAGGCAGCGACCTCTGTTTCGTTTTCCTCTCCCTCACACACAGATTGTAGCGACAATGTACAATCAAAGGCCTTGCAGATGAAAGGCAGGAAATATAGCAGCTGTCCTCGGGGTGTAAGCAAAGTGTAGGCTTCCTCCACCAAAAGAGATACCAGTATAGGCTACCAAAAGAAATGTACAAGCTAATATTCATTAACTACAAAAGAGAGAGAGAAAGAGGGATTACTTACTTAAGACAGCAAGCTACATTTTGCAGTAAGAGCAGAAAGCAGCCTTGTACAGCTGAAGAACAATAATAAAACAGACAACAAAGTCAATACCAACATTACACCAACAACAAAGCCGTTCCTTCTTCTTCATCATCATCACAAAATGGGCTCAGTGCCCTCCCTCTTATTCAAAGAGACTCTTGCATGTGCAAGTGTGTAAGAAGGTCTGCTCGTTTGCAGTCTCTGCCAGCATAACACCTTTATCTATGCAAGTGCATTGTGTCTTCTAAAACCCCAGCCTGCGTGTAAATATGCCTGTTTGTGCATTAAACTTTCTGTGTATTAGTGCACTGCACCCAGCCAAGCAGGATTACTGTGTGACCTCCACTACACTCAGTGGCCTGAAAACAGAGGCAGCTAGTGTAGCACAGCAACCATCCTGCCACAGCAGGCAGAGCAAGTGATAGGCACGGTGTTGCTGTGAGAGTGTGATTTAATCAGTTCCAACGCCAAACAAACACCGTTCTCCCCTGCAGTCTTCATCAGCCAACCTCACTGACCCTCTTCTCTAGTCTCTCTCTCTCCATCTTTAACACTGAGGCTAACATCCCCCCCCCCCGCTGTTTACCTTCTTTCATTGCTCATTAAGTTGAACTCTCGCTACTCGATTTTAATGCAGATTTAGAGCTGAACCATTTCACCCCTCAAATCCCAGCTCAGTTTATTCCATTCCATTGGTCCAGACTACAGATGGCTAGATACAACTTTGTCATTTTACAATGGTATTATGATAGTAAGCATCTCCATATACCAATCTGATATCTACAAAGTTGTTAATAATCAATCAATATGCAACTTGCCTGTTGCTCCCTATATTTGGTTTAAGTAAGAAGTCCCTTAGGGCTACATGAGAGTGAAACCAACAAAAGTCAAATCAGTTTAATTAATTTAGCTAGCTATATTTGACAAAACGCTAAATTTTGGTTAAATTGGTTTTAATTTGGGTATAGCTGAAAGGTACCTAATCATCAAACCAGCTTGACAAAACCAACAAGGTCACAAATGTTGGTTTAGGGTTCTTTACATGTATAGTGAGCAATGGTAAAACAGAGGTACAATAGCAAAAAGGCGTTTAAATGTGTTTTGACTGACCACTGTAGGAGACTAGCTAATGCAATGCATCCTGCCAGTTATTCATGGTCCTAAATCTGATTTAGACAAGCTCTGCAACAACCACTGCTCCTTAACCTTGTTCCTTCACTGTAAATGTATGTCCTGGTTGTCCTCAGCTCTCCATTGAGGCGAGGGGGTCTTGGCTGTTCATGACTGCCCTGGCTGGCTCCGATAACGGAATAGAGGTGTACTGGTATGATAGTAACAGGCCTGCGGTCATGCCAGCTGCTCTCACTTCCCCTTATTTCTGTCCATATTCCACAAAAGATACAAGAGATTTCCCCTCTAGCTGTGTAGATCTGCCGAGGGGAACTAAGCTCTCAATAACCTGTACTACTATATACTTATATATATATATATATATTACATATTAAATACATGTGATTGGTTTATGTGGAACCAAAAATAATTAATTAGCCATAAGGAGTGATCCAATCCTTCAAAGACTAGGCTAAAATAGCCATGATAAAGCTCATGTTTGCCAAGACTTAAGCAGAACTATGTAGATCACATTATATAAACACTATATATTTGGATGTTTACAGACTTGTCCACAAACAAACTTCAGGATCAGGAGCTTTCTTCAGATCAAGATTTTAAAAACATGACACAAGACACATTAAATTACTTTCTCCTCTGCTTATCACTAAAAACACAAGCTTCATTGATCTCTGACAGGAAGTTGGTTACATATGTGAAAAACCTTAACCCTGAACACAACAATCCCTGTTATCTTGACATTTATTCTTTACTTTGCCAATTACTGCTGCCTCACAAATTATTTTAGGAAATGAACTAGAAATCTCCTTATCTGGTGTTTTCCTAACATCCGTTCAAGTTTGAAGAGCCAAACACTGAAAAACAATGTATGTGTGTTTAATGTTTACAGGCTGCACTTTGAACAGGTCACAAGTTTGGTTGTGTTTCAGAAAAACAAATAAGCATTCTCCTTAACTGTACTGAAATCGAGTTAAAAAATAGATCTTAATCTAAATTTAAAACTATCCTTTCAACATCTCAAATGTGAGCTGGGCTTAAACTGAAGAATACCTCAAAGCACCCAGCTCATTCTGACACATAAAGTATTTAAATATGGATGGATCACTTGGTGCCAGCATGTGCGGTCTGTGTGAAAGAAAACCTTGCAGCAGGTTTTACATATCAATGGACATATGGCCTTAAAGGCCAGACTCACTGAAATCCACATGTAAATATCTAGTAGCCTTTAAGTACTGCAATCACTTGGCGGTGGATGGGAAGTAAATTCACACTATGAACACCTCAGTTTTATATCTGCTTTGAAAATTAAAAGGTCAACATCTAGAATTTTAACACATTTCACATCTGATAAGACAAAAGGATTAAATCTCCAGCTGTAATTAGGAAACAACAAAGCCCACATAAAACATGATATGCAATTATGTAACAGGTTGTCTAACATGTTAAATCTGTGTGGTAATAAGAAGGTCTACCATGCACTTCTGAGACCAAAACCACATACCTTTTCAACCAACATTATAATAAAAAAATTACAAGCTGTCTTTGCTATTCACAATTTGCACGCATGATGAAACATTATACAGAGCTTCTTTTTTGTTCCGTCTCAAAAAAAGAATGGAACAAATATACCCAGCTTAATGCTCAACAGTTTACCCAAAATATTAGAATCATTTTGCAATGCAGATTTGGTTCCCATTAATTACAGGCCTAAATATACAATGTTAGCTGTTGGCTACCTCCCTGTGTGAGAGCTGGAGTGGCACAGTACTGCACAGGCTAAGTTCTTTGTCTTCTCTGGGAAGAGATGAGAGCCCACCCACTGCAATCAAATGTGAATCCTTCAGCTGCTCCTCCTCTCAGCCCTTCACTAAATCAACAGTCTATTTACAGCAATAGCACAGAGTCTCTGTGTGTATGCACACGTGTAAGCACCGTGCATACAGACACACACACACACAAAATGATTATTAATGATCACAAAACTGAGCCGGGGCAGGAGAAACAATGGCCTGAATCTGAGGCAACCATTTAATGAGCAAATCTACAAACAGGCAAAACAAGATTTGCGGCCTGTTGTAAAGACAAAAACCACCTGAATTTCCACTCTGACATGTTGAGAGAACTACTAACAAACCCGAATTTCACTGTAGTAAGAGACAGACCCACGGCTAATTTTATCAACTTGATACAGAGGCACAGAGGCAGATTACCAGATGGAGTCAAGTATAGGGTGTGGATAGCGTAGGTTGCACTTTTTTGATAAGACTCTTTAGCTTCATGCATTGCCAACATATGACCAAGTGTGTAGCTAGCATATCGTCACTCCTTCGATTTTCCACACTAAAGCAGCAGTGCGCGTGAGTGGCAGAGGCAGACTGAGCTCCCCAGTGCCAGAAAAACGCACGCAAAACAAAGAGAGGAACTTCAGTCCATCTGTTTTTCTAAGAGAACTCAGCCATGCGTGCAGGAAGCTTCACTGTTTGCACTGTGGGATTAACAGTGAGGGCCTCAAATCTCCTACCGTCAGAGATGCCTTGCTCCTGGACCCCCAAAACAGGACTGTCAATCAAGGTGAGGGGCCCCCTGACTGGAAGGGGCCTCATCCACAATGTACTAGGTTACTTAATGTTCACTCAGGAAGAAATAAGAGGAAAAAGAGCAGGAGCATGGTTGAGGCTGGATGATGTAGCATATTTTCAAGAATACCTGCATGGATGCAGGCAAAGGTGAATGTACACTCAGCAATCACAAAAAGAGAGATGTAGATAGAGAGGAGCAGAAACGGTAGTATTTTCAAGCTTTCAGAGTGAGTAGTGAGTAGACAATTATTATCCTACAATTATTCTTCCCATAAATGTCCACAAGCACACAGCCAAACAACCACAACATATAAATCTTAAGACTTATATTTGACTGTATACAAAACAAAACCATTTGAATTTTGGTTACATTATCAGCTTTCCCAGGACTTGCAGACACCCTAAATATCTCAGTTCAGTCTTTTTAATTCCATACCATCACTGGTAGAGTGCATACTGTAGGTGGGCCATTCCCTACATTGTCTTAGTTAGTGTTCAATCACCTTACGACCCATTAAATATTAACCAAAGCCACAATAAACATGAACTACAAAGTGATAACTGGGCTTTAGGGTTAACAGTACAGTCAATGCCTACTGAAGCAAGGCTAAGTAGAGGAAAACATGACTGAGGTAGACTCCTATTATCATACATAGTGTAGATTCCCATCTAAACAACATATACTTTGACTGTGTGTATCAGTTTAGTGTTTTTGTTAGTTATGTAGCTTTATATCTACAGTATATGCCATTTTTTGTCATCATAATGCAAAATGGTACTCTGACAAAGTAAAAATGACAAAAAGAAATGGTACTTTGCACGTTTTCTGTAACCTTCTTAGCTTCTTTGTGTATACTACTAACTTGTTATTTCTATTACACCATAATGACAACGAACGTTAGTTTCTGCAACTTCATCACCAGACCAGAGCGTTCTCCATTCTTGTCATGGGTCCATCATGCTCCTATTCATTCAATCAATCTCTCAGTCAGGAACAGGCCGAAAGCTGCTAGCTCCTTCCCTACAGTAAACTGCGTCTAGTTGGTTCAGTCCCGCAATAATAGCGTTGGGTGCAGATTAGCTGCCTATGACAGTGTGACATGGTCTGACACAGCAGCGGGAGGTGGAGGTCACAGGGTCTTCTGTAAACGGGAAACACAAAAGACTCCGCTGCTGAAGCTGTCCGGATGTCATGTTACAAGGGCACAATGGGGCCGAAACACCAAGCGGAGAGCAGATAAAGCTCAGGATGGTATTCAACTCAGGGAGGGAGGAGGGATGGGATGGGCAATGGAGTGGGGGAGGACATTAAAATAAAAAATAAAAAGAAAGAGAAGGTGGACACTGCCCCGAGAACCCTACCCCCTGACTGTGGACAACTTACTATATCAGGATTACTGAAGGGCAGGTTTTGCCTCAACAGTCACTTCAAGTAAATCTGAAAATGCAAACTCACCTTGAAAGGTGAAAGATGAAGCGCAACATCACAAGACAACAGCTGACTTGGGGTGAAATGATTAAAGGCCTATATACACTAGTTCTGATGACAGGTATCATGATGAGTACTGGGGCCGATGAAGCATGCAACACCCCCTCCCAACAACTCCCTACAGTCTCAAATATAATTCATTGGTGGCCATGCTTCACAGAACCGCTATCCAATCACTTTCAGACCTTCCAGCAGCAACTGAAAGGTTGAAAAAAATACAGCTGAGACGCAGTTTTGTTTACATAAAAATGTTCTAACATCCCTCTGATGTAATGAGATTTCATAAATGAACAAATATACTCCTCAAGTCTTCAGGCTTATGCTACCATAAAGATAAATATTCCTGTGGACAGTGGCCTCAGCAGTGACTAAAGAAGTCAAGGTTAGAGGAGCCGAGGCTTACTCATTTAAAAGAGAGTCTCAAACTCCTTGATATTAAGAACTAATTAGTTTGCCTACATCTCCCGATACATTTTACTTATTCATTACTTTCATATCACCTAGTGCAGTATGTCTGTTCACCTGAAGATGAAAATATGGTTATTAAATGAAATTTTCTAAATCTTTGTATTACTGTTCATGTATTAGATGACAAGCAAGAGACGTTTCATGATAAATAAGAGCCTTGTTGAGGGGAGCGAAGCTATACAATTCCATAATCTCACTTTTGTGACCACAGAAAAAATATATTTGTACCAACATATCTTGTTATTCAGGTGATTTTCGACTAAATATAAACTGCTGTACAGTTAACTCTACACATTTCCTTTTATGTCCCTTTCTCTGCATTAGCATCCATTCTCTGCATTAGCATCCATAGGCCAGACACAACCACAAGAGCTAGTGTTAGCATTCAAAAAAGGCTTAGTCCTTTGTAATCTACCTGTGTTCAAATTCCAGCAGCTTACTGCTTGAAAGCATTTGTAAAGTGAGTAGACCAATGATGAATACATGAAAATAATAGCACAACTACCTACACAGTATGTGCAGTCAACCCCACACAACAAGCTGAATGTAAAGCTCTTTGAAATGATATACTCTTAGACTCGTGTTCAAGAACACTGTGTTCCAAAGTTAAAGCAACATGTCCAAGAGGAAGACTGAATAGCCAGTGGCCAAAAGGTATGCAGGTCATTGGAAAATAACACTAATTTAAGGTTTAGGACTACAGTTTGGCAAGAACTGGACAATAAACAAGTTGTCTCGTGCCACTCAGGACTAAGAAAGTTTACAAAGGAGGGGGTGTGAAAGAGCACGGGACACAGAAAAATACAGTGTGAAGTCAGTGTAATCCAACACTTAATACCTTCTCCATGACTATCTGTCATTAAATAGCACAAAGAGTTCAGGCTACTGGCATGCAAACACAAAGACTCTACATTTGGTACTAGAAGCAGGCTGCTATCCATCGGCCTGGCTTAGGACAAAGCTTAAACCCAGTGATGCTACATGCTAAGGTCAGTCTGACATTCATTTTCATGAATTCCCTAATGGCCTTCGCTCTAGATTCACAGCTCTCCGGTGGCCGCAGCAAATTAATGCGTGAGGGCTCTCAGTGTCAGCCCATAAGAAAGACGCTGCTTCTGTCTAAAAGGTGGTGTGAGTTTCGGGTTTTGGTTACACCAGGGGGAGACGCAGGGATAGGGAGCACAGAGAGGAGGTTGTTACTGCAAGTTTTGCTCTGGGGACACAAACAGAAGGACAGAACTGTTCCCCATACCAGTAACCTGGAGCCCTCCCTACTTTAAACCAACAAGACGGCCTAGTCAGCAGTGAACCCATGTGGTATGTAAGCCACTAAATCTCTATTCTGTAGAACTACATTTAAACACACATAGCTGTCTTCTTCCAACACTTGCTGACCACTGCTTGCTTTGGTATCGTAAAACACACACAGGTCATTGTATGGAATTGAGCAGGTGGCGTACAGCAAACCTGTTCGTGCCTGTCAGTCAAGTAGCCCAAGAAGGAGAGGGGGTGTATTGCTGCTGCAAGCCAGAGTGTGTGTGCTGCAATCCTTAAAAACTCTTGTTCTGTCTGCTTCACCACTGTGTCATAGCTGCAATAGCCTACATATAAGTGGAGTCAAGTGGGGGGGGGGCATAAACTTGCTCAAACAAGTACTGTTGATAGCTAGAAGACGTAACAAAACGCCACAGGCAACAGGCCAAAATAACTGAAATGTAGCTAGCTGCAGCCTCCTTGTTTATGTGTATTCACATATTGCAGCCACATGCAGTTTCCACCGTGTAGGCCCCTGATATTCCAACTCTAATGTGATGCTATGAGGCAAGATGTGTTATGAAAGCCAGAATCAGTATTGCATAAGTCAAATACAATAGGTCTATGTAAAGAAAAAAATATACATATAATGCAGCAAGACTTCAATTTAATTTAAAAGCTCCAACAAGATGTTTAAACTTTTCCTTTGTGACCATTATGTCGACCCTGTTGGGACCACTTCCCTTGTTTTTGGTTTGTTTTGACCAGCCCAGTTCCAGCCCCATATTTGACTAAGCTGTACTGCCATCCCATCAGCTGTTCTAAGTCCCTCCCTCTTGTGGTTTCCGGCTAGTAACAGGCTACCCAATCATTAAGCTGGTTTCCACTGTGCTGGGACAAACACAAAACTACTTCTTTAAATGTTCTTCTAGAACATTGTATGGACTGGAAATGTGTCACTATGGTTCACCGTTAGAGCTCACTCTGTCAGGCCTAAGTGAAGCTGAACAAACAAATCAGCAGCACAAAAGTAAACGTGGTGACAACGACTTGAAAAACAGCACACTAGATGTTGCCTGAAAGTTCAAGTATTCCACAGTGAAAACGACTGCAGGCACATGACACCTGCTGTACCCCTTAACAAAACTATATAATCTGCCATACTCACTTCCAATTCTAATACTAATAAAATAAAACCAACCAATAACAACCTAAATCTAAAATGACACAAGTTAGCCTTCCACACATTTGCCTGCAGACACTGAAGTACAGTGAGACACACACAGAATCAGGTGGCCATTTTGATGTTGAAATTAACCAGCACAGCCAGCTCACTAGCGTTACAAGGGAACAATTCAAGTGGCAGATGCAACAACACAACCAGAACAACATTAGTGAGGTTACAAAGCAACGCTGGTAGGACCCGGAATGCTATAACATGCTGCAGTAACGCCAACGTTTTTAACGAGAGCAGAACAAAAGACAGCAGCGTTTTCCAGTTGACGTTAGCCTCACGTTATGTAAACAAGCTCCTGTGTCAACGTGTAATAGGACAGTTTGACTCAAGTCCCCTGACAACAACAGGCCGGACAAAGACACCAAATTGCCATTAAGGTGTTTGTACAGTCTACCGTTGCCAGGTCTATTGGTGGTGCAACAAGATGAAAGACATTCCTGGAAAAAAGGGGAGAATAACGTTAGCGTCAGTTCGGCTGTTTGAAATACGTTTTCAAATATAGACAGCAAGCTGGACAGCTAACTCCAACGTTAATGTTACACATATACACAGTTGGAAAACGCTACCAGGACATTGGACCGATCTGATTAGCTGTCCCGATGAGCGACTGACGGTTCGCAGGACAGAAATAGCTAACACTTGGCTTTGCTAGCAAAATGTTGTTTACACAAAAACACCAGTCATTCACAATGAAAGCTCTTTCTGCGTTGGGTTACCAACACAAACAGGCAGCAACAACAAATAGGGCTTGCTCGTATCACATTTCCACATTACATCAGATAGCTGACTTAGACAGCGATTGAGAGACTGTTGTTTATGTTCAGAAAGGATACAGTTTCACCACATCGGTATCCATTCGCCTTTTACCCGGACTTGGAGACGACATTTTTTGCTATTTCCACCGCAGAGCACCAGCAAGTAAACTCAAAGCTAGCCCCCGAAACGCTAGACAGCCTAGCAAACCGTACTATCCGAAAGTTAACATTTGCTTTCAGAAATGTTCACCGCAAAAACGTCTTCCCACTCCAGTGTCTCTGTCCTAATGAGTAGCTGAGCTAACGTTAGACCTCTGCTGCTCACTGCCTCTCAGCGTTGACCATGGTTCTGACAAGCTACGATCACTCCGCGGTTACGTCACGTATGTGCGACCGAACGCCACATTAGGCGGCCATTTTTGTAGTTTTTTCCCCCTTTCTTCCAGGTTTTGTGGCTTAAAATGTCATGTTGAGGTGTTATTTGACACCACTTACATTGTTGTTGTTTTTCTATTTAGGATTTTTTTTTAGAATAATAGAGAAATATGAAGACATACAAGGAATTTTAATACATTCACAAGGTTGATCTCATTGCTGTGGCACTGGGTGTCTTTTGGTTTTTCCTGTCTTCCATGTTATTCATCAGAAGTGACACACCCAAATTCTGGTTGTCAGAATATATTTCTTAAAATGACTGGCCACAGAGAACATTCTCCCCAAAGATACAAACAGTGGGAGAAATTTTGCAGCACAAAAGATGTTTTAATCTTTTGGAGGAACAACAATTAAATCAGCTACTGGCTCCTTTCTTTTTGTTAAATGGCCCAATCAGACATAAGAGAGGTTGAAATATACAGTATATAAATGAGACTTAATCAAGAGGATGTTCTCATAAGTACAACCATGGCTAAAAATATACAATTGTTCCAAGGATAGGCTCATATCTGCTTTGAAAATTGTTTTTTTTTCCCCCCACACATGATGAAATCACAAGGCTACCCTTTCAATACAGCCAACATATCATTATCATCATCATTTGTGTAAAATAGAGAGTTCTTAGGAACATACAGTGTTTTCTAACTTCCATTCCTCCATCTACAGGCAACAAAATGGCTGCCACTGTGTAAGTAGTGAAAGGCAAGATGATGCAGAAAATGGAATAGTTGAGCCAATAATCCAAAGTCACATACATGTGAAGTCCCTGAGAAACCTTTCAGAAATCAGTCAGTGTGTAAGCTGCAACAGCAGGTAATAAGAGATTTTTCATACCTTAATATATTGAAATATAATAATTTAATCAATGTCTAATTCATATTTTCTTTAGTTGATATTTTAGAGGAACATGCAAAGTGAAACAAACTTTCAGAAGAGCATTTTATTAAACACTTTAAGGAAATTCTACGGAGATAAAAGCACATGCAGAACAGAGAGGACTGAGTTAGCAATCAGATGTCACAGAAAGGCAAAAAGTACAAGTATCCTGAATCTATTTCAAAATTGACTGGAAGTTTATGGCACATGGTTCTACCTGCCTGCAATACGCAGGATTTTAGCACTGACTATATGAAAACATTTCACTAGCTAAAGAATTGTTCCTTTAAAAAGAGAACTCACATCCACAACAGTAAACACACAAAAATGATTTCCTCACAGTATTTTTTGCTAATCTGAGGTTAATGTTTACCACTCCCTCAAATGACTCAACATACATTGAAGGTAAATGTTGCCTTTCCAGTGTCAAGCCATTTGGCCCTTTCTCACGATCAGGGACTTGTCTTGTTCCACAGAATTCCAGACTACCACCAAGGACTACCAAAGCCGACTTCATGTGAGGTTAGTTGTAGATGTCTTGCCTGTGGTCAATTTAAATGCTGAGATGTATTCTATTACTACTTACGTATACACATGATATAAGGCCTATAGAAAGGCCCCCCCAGTAGTCACACATCCCAATTTTCATGACACAGAATTCAAATGTTTTAATGCCACACGGGCATCCTTCACATATTTCACTGTTCACAGAGAAGACACTCATTCATTTGCCTAAAGACACAATCAACTTCCTCCAGAAACACGACTTTATGGGATGGCGTACATTGATATGATATGACACTCCTGTCATTGGTACTACAGACTCGGTACCATAAAAAGAAGGCAGGACAGTTCATCAATTCAGTGTTGCAATGCTGTTTGTATGTAACAGTCTACTGAGACGGAGAGGAGGATACCTGCCACTGACGGAATATAGCAAACACCCTTTTAGACTTGTCACGTGGGCCCTGGGAAGAAAGAGAGAATATAGAAATGTCAGATATTATTTAAATTTAAGCTACATAGCCAAGTGGCAGAGCCTGTTATTGCTATGCATGACCTTCTGGTGGATGTGATGGGTAACTTTTGTTGAGACTGCTTTGTTGTAAAATGCAAAGCTCAGAAGAGTCGACTTGCCTGTGCTGGACTGCCTCCTGCTGTATTAGAGTTCTTCTTCATGGGCACGAGGAGGTCGAGAGCAGCCTTCCAGCCCTGCTGATGAAGTGCTGCACCGCCATCCAAAAACTGGATTGCCCCTGGATCCACATTCTCCTTTCCTACAGAGATCCAGGGACACCAGTCTCTGTGCTGAGCGAGGGGGTCAAATGAATTCTTGTGCAGGAGCCCATCCTGAAATAACGAAGGTTAGGAGAAAGAAGTAGCTAAAAAAGCTTTCTGTAATAGCCAATTTAAAATAAGTAATGGAAACACGGCTTTCAAATGTAGCTAGGGTCTGAGTTATACAAACTTGTCCTGAATAAGTTAAATAAGGGATAGGGTGAATTGCGATTTTTCCCCCCACTCTTTGTTTAACAATGTTTAGACAACAATGTAGCTTCTGTAATCTCTGTGTGCCTATGAGAGATTGTTATTTTGTTATTATGAGATGACATATCGGGTGTTTGCATAAATGTATAGTGTTAACCTTGAAACATTGCAAACAAAGTGCTTTTGACAGTAATTGACACTTTGGAATAATTTCTGTCCCCTCTACCTGTGTACAATTCATCATGCTGTCATATATACTTGGAGGCACTGATTTCAATGTAACATATCTCCTTGCTAATGTAAATGTGGCAAAATGTGTCATGCAAGAATCAGACTGAATAGCAGTGTGCATTGAAACTATGATTCTAATATGATGAACTGAGCAGCCAGTGTTAAAATCATTTATATTACTTTTATATAAAAATTCATATTAGAAGTTATCAATGTGAACTGTGTGCCAATTTAAAACTGATAAAACAAGGTGTGAAATCAGCAGTAATGTTAGTTCTTACAGGACCACCGACTGATGAGAGGCACAGGCGTTTAGGAGGGTGCTGCAGGCTGGCAGCGCCATCACCCCCAAAGTTGTCCCCTTGTCCTTTACTGCGAGTTGCGGTCCTTTTGCCTCTGGTCAAAGGACTTGGCAGCTCTTCATTGGGGCTTGGTGAGTCTCTGCTTCGAGCACGCAATGCCACGGGGGAGGAGGTTCCCTCACCCTGTAACACACACCAGATTCATTTGCCATTGTTATACATAAAGTAATTTTGCTTAAAATGAATATGTGCACAGCGTAGCTTATTTAGCTGGTCAGCCATCAGTTGCTTAAAGCTTGCCTGGTCAGAGCGGGTGGAGTCCTGGCTCCTTAGCTTCATGCGGCATGGAGTTGTAGCAGGTGTGGATGAGGCAGAAGCAGGCTGGTCGCCCTGGACCTCGTGCGTAACTGCTGAGGCAGGACCTGTTACTGGAGTAGAGGGGCCTAGAGTGTTTGTAAACACCTCTCCATCGCCTCCCATTCCCTCCATCTGATGGAAGTTCCACAAGCCCACCTTGCGCATACAGTATGAGCAGGTGAGGATGGGCAGGTTCATGGCGTGCAGAGCTGGGCTAAGATAGAGAAATCCATGGCTCAGACATCTTGATCAGGTGGAGGAATGCTAATAAATATTGTGCCATGATTCTGTCAGTTTCAAACATCCCCATGCCTTTCATTTTCAATTCTTTCATTCCATGCAGCTAGTACATCATCGAGGATATATATGACGTACGAAATTAGTTTAATGTGTCCTTACTCTAGTTTATGGCAATATCAAGTTGTGTTTACTAGAAAATGTGACTAAAACATTCAAAAGTGTCATGAGTAGTCAAGCACAGCAAAAGAGGAGTATCATCTCACCTTGCAGCCCAGCCACAGAGTGAAACAATGCATGCAGCCACCTGGACTGCCAAAGGTTCAGAACATGGAGCCCCTCCCTTTCTTTTTTGTTCTTCCTCGATCAGCTGCAGTATAACACTGACAACATCCTCAGTCAGTGACTGAAAGGAAAAAGTTGAAATTAATTAAATGTAAAAAGACAAAACATTTTCTACAATGAATCAGACTATCCTTTCCACAATCTCCTGAAACAATAATAATATATAATGTTTCAGCGGGCATTTTTGTCAGTATCCAATAAAGTTAAGGTTCTTCTCCCGCCTCACCATAGACTTCAGCTGCTCTGGCTTCATGGCTGGCAGCTGCTGTGCAAGGAGACAGGCGCTCTGGAAGCGCTCCAAGAAGGCAGTGAGAAGTGCTGATGGTTCACATGCTGGAACCAGCCAGAACCGCTCTGAAATTACATCAACATTCAGTTTGACCAGCATGTGGATAACTCAGGGTCAATACAGCTGAAATGACACAGTCATGTTAAAGAGAAGTTTTGTTAGTATGTAAAATGGTTGCTCCCACCTGGGCATGGAAAGTCAGGCCAGGGACAAAACTTCTCATGCTGTGTCTGAAGCTGCCTCGATATCTCTGCAATGCGGGATTCATCTATTAAAGACAGAAGGAGAGTTGCTTGACCTTTATTTTTGGCACACTGCATAACCTTACCAATATGAGGTGTGACATTGCTTTTTTTTTTCTCTTCTCCTGTTAAAGTTTTGCTCACATTTTTCAAAGTCTAAAGTTGCTTGTAGTGATGCACAAAGGAAAGCCTGGCAGCTGGAGCACTTGAGCATATCACAGCCAACGTTGATCCAGCCATATCTGGCACACATCAGAGGGGACAGTATCCGGGGTTTGCCTGCCCATTTCAAACAGTGCTATGCTAAGGAAAATGTCACTCAACAAAGTATCGTCACATTCACTATTACTCTGAATCAAAGTAGATATATATGCATTTCCATCATGAAAGTTTCATTATACGTGAAATATCAAAATTATAGATCAACAAGTGTCTTCTCTTTTAGTGTTTACATGGTTGTACGATATAAAAAAGGTCTCATATTGGGTCAAAATGACTGAAAGGATATTGAATAAGATTCCACTCTTGAGAAAAAGGCTTCTTTGTTCGTTGCCTCGCAAGGTGCTTGAGTGTTGCTTTTTACGTCCAGAACTTTCAAATCTCCTTGTCCACTGAAATCCAAGTGAAAGGGGAAAAACACATATTCAGCACCCACACACTTTTGCTTATTATTTGAATAACACTGATTACATGTATGTTTACTTTGCCACTGTAAGAGTTCTCCTAATACACGAGAATAACATTTTATACAACAAGTAATGAATAAGTGGCAGGTTAATTTGCTGTTGGGTTTAACAGACAGCAAGCTAAAACACAGTGACATGCAGTTATAAACATTTCAGCTGAATAAAACCTGCGTAACAACAGAGGGGAAAAAATGGAGAGGAGCTGCTTCTTACCAAGAGCTATCTGTTGTATTAATTCACAGTAAAGTCTAAATAAATGTATTTAACCTGACCGAGCAAGTAGGAAATACTCCAGAAATGAATAGCCAGCTACTAACTTAACGATATCCAGGTAAGAGTAAAACTTTCGGGTCCCCACCCCCTTATCTGTAAGTGTGCACGAGAGCGATAGCCCGACGACCACCAGCACAAAGCTTTCAGGTTAAATGGAAGAAAAAGAAAAAAAATACACAAAAACAATAAAAGCAACAAATAAAAAATGGTGTGTAAACTTCCCTTCCTGGCCTACAAGCTCCCACATCGGTGGAGACTTGCGGCGCTTCCTTCAAAATCAGGCTGAGTGAAGGCGGCTAAAGTAGCAGAGCTGCAGAGCTAAGTGGCTAACCCAAAACTAGCCGATGTCAACTTGTGTTGTCGGGCATCAAACAAACAGCGCGCGATAATTCAAAAGCACTCACCTGTGGGGTCCGCTACCTGTGGACGACACCCCGTCGTTAAGAAGTTCACGGACTTTCTCCGGAGAAGCAAGAGAAGACTTTTGTTGATTTGAGTTGCCGAGACGATCCCCACGACTGCCGCCGAGAGTCGCCATGATCGGCTCTGAGGTCCCCCGGAAAATAAAACCCTGAAAGAAAATCGTTCCGCTCTCTTCACCGTCGACCTCATGTGATTGTTGTAGTAGACGGTTCTGCTCTGGTTGGAGATATCAGCTACAATATTCTTTATATGTATTTATTAAGTAGGAATTGTTATGACAACAGGGAAACAAAGGAATACAAATATGTGATCAGCCAATGAGGCAGCTCATTTATTTATTTTAATTTTACAGAATGAATTATTTATTATTTAAATCAGGATTAGATTTATAGTTTTCTCTTTTTACTCGGAATAAGATACCTTTATTGATTTTTTTATTTGCACATTTAGTTGCCCATTTTTATAGGTATTTAAAGCATTTCACTTTAAAGCACTTTTATTACATTGGTACACACATTCAGATCAATATTCAGTTGCAGCACCATAATGTAAAAACACTGCATCATTTAGCAAAAGGTCCGTGGGGTTTGTGTTGGTAATCCAGCCTTGGTTACATCAAACACTGCTGGTATTTCATCCTGTGTGCTAAGCACCAGTCGACCTTTTTTCACACACCCAGTAGAGAGCGCTATGTGGAGGTTTTTAATGCAACGAATCCCAAAAGTCAAGGGTTTTGTTTTATTAATGGGTATTTTAAAAGCTTGTTGTCAGGGATAGCACGGTTCTTTTTCTTTTTTTTTTATCAAGGTTGGGCAAAAGAATAGTGCAATGCATAATTTATTTTTAAATAAGGTTAGCCTATTTTGAGATGCACTGAGATTATTTTAAAAAGTTTTTAGGCTATTATTTTTTGTGATATTGTTCACTAGTGTTCAGGACCAATTTTTAGACCTAAATATATACACAGTGTCAGGAACAGTCCCTGTAAAATAACCCTGTGACTATATATATAGTTGAGCTATTTTGTTGAGCTTGTTGTCCTGTTTATTTATGCTTAGTCTGTGTTTGTACATTGAGAGCAACCTAAAACCGGAGTCCTTGTATGTGTGCACATACCTAGCCAATAAAAGTGATTCTGATATATACCTAAATAAAATGAAAACGTACCTACATATCTGATAACATTTAAACCAAAATGAAGGATGAAATAATTAATACATTTAAATAACACAAAATATAATTAAACAAATTTAACTTTTTTTTTTACATAATTTGGTTGGTGGCTGTCCGGTGACATGGTTCTGACAAAATAACCTGCCTAAGTGGGTTAAAAATAACCTATTTCTAAATTATGGACCCAGTAGGATTAGCATTATTTAATGATTTAACTACTTACATTAAAAACTTTATTAAGCTTCTCCAAGTAACAACAGGCATCATCAATGCATATGGATGCTTATCATACCTAACAATAAATCCATGAAAGCAGCATATATTAATAGAAAAGAGAGATAAAAGGAAACAAAAAAACAGTTAAATAATCACAATAAACAAACAAACAAAAAACTACTAAACTAAAAGTTAACTTAAAGGAGGTTTAATTGAGATATAACACAAGTAGAGTATTCTCTCAGTTGTCTTTAAGATTTATTTCCATTTACTACATAAATCATTTCCATGGACCACCACATTTGGGCCTCGGGCTAAAAAAAAACAAAAACAAAAACAAAAAAAAAACCCCTGTTGTTGTTTTGGAGACACGCGCAGTCCCTCCCCTCTCTAATGACGCCACGTCCTAATAACAAGCCTTCTGATTGGCCAAGGCTCTCGCGGCCGGTGCTGGGGGGGGTTAACATTTGTGAATGGCTTCAAAGTGACTGTGATGTGGGGTGGTTTATAATGTTTTATCAGCACTTTAGCACATGTTTTTTATTTGATTTGACATTCTTCAGGACTGGATTGTAACGGGAAACGATGTCGGACGCTGAAGGTGCTCGCAGTCCAGACCAGCTGAATAAATTCGAGAAACTGACAGGCAGGCCGCCGCACGCTGAGACGCTAGCAGGTCGGTCAACAATGTTAGCACCACACGCTAAGGATAGGTTTTAACTCAACGTTGGCACATTTTACCAGTCGACTAAAACTCCGTGTGACTGAGATCAGCTGCTCCACATACAGTGCTACCTTTTGCGTGTTCGTCATTTTAGCGTTGCCCTTACCTGGTGACATTGCTAAGTGTAGCGTTGAAGCTAGTAGCATCCAGTTAATTCTGCTTGTTTATCTTTTAATAGCGTGTATAGCAATCATACCCAAGATGGTATGTGTTAACGTTGTGTCATTAAAGCTGGGTATCACACCTTTTTTGTTAAATGCTGCACAGACAGCGTAGTATATGGCCTGATACACAGTCATTGGTTACTCGGTAAACACTTTAAATGCCAATTTAAAGGAGGTGTTCAGCATAATTTTCTGTCAATTTAAATAAGGGGTGTATCAAAAGAATGTATAAATAAGCATTATTCACAGAACATACTCTATTGCTCTGGGTGTGTGGAAAAAGCCAGAAAGGATTGACTCCTCTTATGTTTTGTATCACAGATATGTGTTAGTCTTAAACTGTTTGCAAGACCAGTCACACCTGCGGCCCAGCAAAGTCCACCTCATAACCCTCTGACTGATGTTAACATGCAGCTGCAGAAAATATCCAATGACCTAGATGACTGATAGTTATCATAGACAACTGCAAAAACATTTATTTGGTCAGAACTAAGCAATTACAATATTGAAGACTCTAGATGATGCTTTTATATTGATGCTTGCCATTTAACTGGCACCTTCAATTAGCCCTAATTGGTCATATTTTATTAAATACACAGACATCTCTAACAAATGTGAAAAGTAACCTGAGGCCAGTTCCTCTAAAATCTAAAAACTCTTGCTGTGAGATGCTATCAGAAGTTTCACAGTGTTTTTATTATGGCTCAGTAGAAATAACTAATTGTAACATATTTATCTGAGTTCAAAACAGAAAGAAACAGCATTTTTTTTCCACTCTTACAACCATTCTTCTGTTCTTGTTCGAGCCACGTTGGTAGCTAGAGATTTGGGTCTATTTCACATGTCAGACGTGAATGTAACATTTACTTTAAACATGTAGTCAATTGTAGCTTTCTGAGCGCACCTTCAGCTGTTTATTTGGAAGTGTTGCGCTTCCAAGTTTTAATAACATGTAGCTTTTGTTCCTCTTCAGTGTGAATGCTTATTGTAAGTCTTTTGAACAAAAGCATCTGCCAAATGAATGTAGTGTCACCTGGACAGAGGTCTGCCAGTGACCCGGTATGCTATGATTGTGAATGATCTGATTTAAGTTTGAGATGATAATGTAGAACAGCCATGGTAATGAACTTGCTCGTTTGTGTTGTGTTTCGGGCATTCACATTGGATCAGTGTGGATGTTTGGTCATGCCACTGTTCCTACATTCCTCTGCTTTGTATCTGTTAGCCCCTCTTAATCGCTGTGCTTTCCCAGTCCATTACACATCCTAATTATTAAAAATGCATTGTTTGGCTGGAACATCAGTGTCGAGTTGTAGGTAGGCCTCTGTTCTATTCTTAGCACATTAAACAGAGGTACATTATTAGATTTGGCATATCGCGCACTGTATTCTGTCATTGTGTGCCTGTGGATAGAAAACAGTAGCTCAAATGGTGATGTTTTATTTTCTTCTATTTGCATAGATTTCCTTATAAGGTAAAAGTGGGAGCCTTGCAGATAATTCTGCTAAGTCTGCTTGTATATTTTAACTACATCACTGTATGATATGAACAGACTTCTTTCTCTGTCTGCTTGGTAAGTGTCATTTAATTTGGAATACACTACATAGGTCGTGACATATATAGTATAATGGGGAAGACACACTTCTTGCTTAAGCAACATTGAAAGGTTTTCACAGCTTATTGTCCCTGAGCAGGTGTATTAAGTTGAGATTCAACTGGGTGTAAACAATACACAAAGAAATGCTATCGCATAAATATAGATCTATCACCAGGACAGTGTCATAATATAGCTCCTGATTCCAGAGCTGGCAAAGGTGTTTGCACTATCGCCTCCCAGCTAGGATATATTGGGGCTTTCTTTCATTGAGTTTTGTTTATGTTACCCATTGTTTTCCTTTTAAAGTAAATTCAAAGTCATGCAGGCAAACTTGAGGTTAAGAACTGCTCAAATGTGAATGTGTTTATGTGTTAGCCCTGGTGACTCATCTTCAAGTGTTAACCCTTTCTGCCAGGGCATGCTGGGATATCCTTCAGCATTCTGTGACAAGGAAGAATGAATACATGAACAAAATTGGCTTTATTAACACGACTATGCACAGTGATGACTCCACAGTCAGTTCAGTCAGATTTTGTAGTAAATACAACCGATGATAATTTACTGAAACTGTACTTGTATTTTGCACTTTTGTGTGTTTTATCTTATCAGTCTAGTACTTATCTAGTATCTCAGTTTAAATGATCCTCCTTTCTCCTCCTTCTATGGAGCTTTGTTCCTCCCTCTCCAGGTCATCGCACTCCTCCCGCCCGAAGTGGCCATCGCTGTGTTGCTGACAACACTAACCTGTATGTGTTTGGAGGGTACAACCCTGACTACGATGAGTCAGGAGGCTCAGAGAATGAAGACTATCCACTGTTCAGGGAGCTTTGGAGGTACCACTTTGCCACAGGCTGCTGGCAGCAGATTCGAACAGAGGGCTATATGCCCACAGAGCTGGCGTCTATGTCAGGTGAAACATTGTATATCTAATAGTTTTGACCGTTCTGATACTATATAATTGTACTAGCACTCATTAGTATTTCATACACAAAACAAACCCCAGTTTTCTGTTAAAAAAGGTGTATGACAATTGAGTTATTTGAATTGTTGCTGTGTTTCTTCAGCTGTTTTGCACGGCAACAACCTCTTGGTGTTTGGCGGCACTGGGATCCCCTTTGGTGAAAATAACGGTAATGACGTACATGTTTGTAATGTGAAGTACAAGCGATGGTCACTGCTCAACTGTCGGGGGAAGAAGCCCAACAGAATCTATGGACAGGTAACCTCATAGTTCCTTCATAAGTCATTTGATTTCTTTTCTTGGACAAATTCAGTTTAGGGATTTGAAATATTGAAAAAATTGGTTGTAAGTGAATTTACAAATTTTTCAACTTTGATTTCTTTTAGAGCGCCTTCTTACTAAGGCTGTTATTTCATATCTTCTTTCCTTCAGGCAATGGTTATTATAAATGGTTTCCTGTACGTGTTTGGAGGGACAACGGGTTACATCTACAGCACAGACCTGCACAGGCTGGACCTGACCACCAGGGAGTGGATCCACCTCAAGCCCAACAACCCTCCTGATGACCTGCCTGAGGAACGGTAAGCCTTTATGACGCCTGAATGTGCTGCAGGATGGGGGAAAATAAGCAGGGCTCTTTCCAGTTGTGTAAAACTCCTTAGCATGGTGTGCTATTGTATGCGTGTGTCACAGGTACAGGCATGAAATAGCACATGACAGACAGAGGATCTACATTCTGGGAGGAGGAACTTCCTGGACATCTTACCCTCTGGACAAGGTACTAAACCACTAAGGGTAGATTCACCAAACACATTTCCCTTGTCACCGAAACTGTGGGCCAGCCAGTATTTCAAATTCAAAACGTTTCAAGCTCAAAACTCTGAACAACTTAGTTTTATTTTTATAACTGCTGAAGCGATATCTGGCCTATATATTGTATTTTTCGTCTCCAGCGCGCTTGTTAGTGAGCTGAGGAAGATGAAAGAGATTTCTAAAGAGAACATTGGTTTTTGTAAATATAGTAGAGTGAAAAAAGATAATCTACTGTGTCTGGATGACTGTTTATTACGGTTTATGTTACAGTTTTGTTTTGTATACAAGCCATCTTAATCACTGCACCAAACACTGACTTAGACCAGGCAGTAAATAATTTGTCTTTTTAATAGATACATGCTTACAATCTGGAGACCAATTCCTGGGAGGAGATTACAACTAAACCTCATGACAAAATAGGTCTGTAGTCTGCACCTCATTATTAACTAAGCCTGATTGGTTATTATTCATACCCTTCTAAAAAGTCTGTGCTTTTGACAGGATATCCTGCTCCTAGGAGATGCCATAGCTGTGTACAAATACGAAATGGTGAGAATTTTTCAACAATGCTGTGCAACTACCGTCACCTGATAAAAATCCTACTTCTGTTATTCTGCTTCAAAGATAAACAGGTGCTCCTGAAATTTGATATCACATCCTCAAATGTTAAACCGTCAGTCTTATATAAAAAGTACCTCCCTATGAGCTAACACATGTGCAACCACGTGATCAGTGTCTGATGTTTCATCTTTCTCCCTTGTAGATGTATTTATCTGTGGAGGCTACAACGGGGAATTGATATTAGCTGATCTGTGGAAGATTAATCTGCAGACTTTCCAGTGGAGTAAACTACCAGCAGTGATGCCTGAGCCGGCCTACTTCCACTGTGCTGCTGTCACCCCAGTTAGTAGAAAACTACGCTTCCTGGTCACTCTACCTATATAAGTTTAATCAATGAACTGTAGTTTGGAATAGCAACAGTCCTTATACCCCAGTTCCTTTCTGTGGCAAACTCTCCATTGTATATAAAATGTTAAGTTTCTCTCTTTCCTTCACTCCATCCCCAGGCTGGCTGCATGTACATCCATGGTGGTGTGGTGAACATCCATGAGAACAAGAGAACTGGCTCTCTTTTTAAGATCTGGCTGGCTGTGCCCAGCCTGCTGGAGCTATGCTGGGAGAAGCTCCTCAAGGCCTTTCCCCACCTGACTTCACTCCCCACCATGCAGCTGCTCAACCTGGGCCTCACACAGGAACTCATTGAACGCTTGAAATAGGCCGCACAGTGGAGGACAGACAAACGAATGGATGGGATGGACTGGGCTGGACTGGGAGGAGATGACAGAGCACAGAATTTAATTCACGGCAAAATTCTCGGGAAAAAATGCCCTCTCCCTCCCCTGCCTAACGTAGCCCCGCCTTAAAACCAAAAGCAATGCGATGCCTTTTTTCGTTCGCTCTTATTTTCCGCAGTTTCAGTGATGATAAAGAAAATAAATGTGGAATGTTTTATGGATTTTACTCAAACTCCCGCCCCTCAGCCACCCCTTTTCCTTACATGATGCCTTTGTGTCAAGCTAAATACGAATTCCCGCTTCTCATCCTCCAAACTGCCAAGCCGGAAATACTTTATTTTGCCATGTCACGCTTTCAAAGACTGTCCTCTCCCATGTTTTTAAAATCTGCCTTCTCTAGTACTTTTAAGAATTCTGTGCAGAGGAAGAATGCATGTATATTTATTTGAAGGACTAAATCTGCTATACTGGGGGTATTCTCATCACATGATATTGCTGTTTGCACACTTTGTCTTGCAAATTTGTGGACATTTACTTTTTTTTTTTTAATAGATCCTATAAGCTAAGTAATGACTCTAGAAAGTGGCAGACAGTGGTTTTACCAAGGGCCATGTCAGTGTTTTTGCACATTTTAGCTAATTTAATTTGATCTCCTATAAAATCTTCATTACTGCTGACATCCTGTAGTGTTTTAGAGTTTAAAAATGTTTTTTTTTTTGCAACCTTTCAGGCAGCTGTTTTCTTCCTATGGTATGAAAATCAACTTCCAGCAACTTGAAGCTTACATAATCAATCACGCTGATATTAATGTGTTTTTATGGTTGAAGTTATCCTTGCATAACTTTGACATAAATAAACACAGACATGGTGTTTACTGTGAGGGATTACCAATCTTAAATTTCAAGTCTTTCAGATTTGTTTTCATACTACATGAATGGAAACCAGTGTCAGCCTGGAGATGAGGGAAAAAACATTTAAAAAAAACAAAGTTGTGGTATGCCTTTAAAGTGGTCATGGATCATGTATTTTATTTCTGGTAACTTAGCTAAACCATGCAGAAACACTGGATGCTCCTCATTAGTATGTGAAGAAAGGGTTCAATGTCTGAGCCTTTGTATTTCCTTTATTTTCCATTATACATTAGGTTACAATTTGCCTGGAAAACCATCTGCAAAAAAAGTCAAAAGTAAGGTGGGTATCATCAAATTGATTTAATTTCCATCTTGTTTTCTTGCAGCTCTCATTTGTAAACCAAACCATGCAACACATCACTGTGAATTTGGTGCTCTTTAAATTTTAATTTAAAAAATGCTTTTATTCGAATAAAGACTTAATTCTGTTCAGACTTTTACTCCCTCTCTGTTGATGACATAGAAGATGTTTTACACAGGGAGTTGCTTCAGTAGCAGGCTTATACAAACATTTGTTTATACTGCAGTGCCTTTTTCAAACTTCTAATGAGGTTGAAATTTCACAAATACAGGCAGTATAAGATCATGTTGAAAATTGTGTTTTTTCAAGTAAGTGAACATTTTAACCATTTTCAACAAGTCATTACATATAATCACTCAACATCTCCGTGGCAAAAACATCAATTTTGTATCCTGTTTCAAGGATGCAGAAGCTTTGTGTTCTGTTCCTGTTAATGGCCAGAAAGAGTGGACTTCAGGACAGCATGCAGCATATTAAGCCTTTTGGGTATTAATCCTAAAAGCACTTATTCAACGTGTCAAGTCAGTGTGTTCAATACAGTTCACATGTTTAATGAATGAATTTACCTGATGCCAAATAATGTCGCATCTTGAACAAAGTGTGATTATAATGAGGGATGAGAGGTTAGTCGAGACCCAGGATGAAATGTTGCCCGATGGTTTGCCTGCATTTCTTGCCCCTTTATTTCCATTCTGCATAACACACTACTTTGTGCATGATGTCATTACCTGCTTTTTATATTAACATCATCTAACCTTTACTTTGGGACATAGTTTTAAAGGTGACCACTAAAATGTTGTATAGTAGGCTTGTGTGAATGTTGTATTGGAGTACTGTCAATAAAAGTGTTCTGTAAATAGCTCTCTTTTCCCCAATTTCCTTTGCTTGACTAATAATTAGCATGATACAACAGAAATAAAACCCAAACCGTTTTACTTTTTGCATGAACTGCTGTTGCTCCTCCTATTCTGAGAATTCACATAACAAGCATGCCATTTTTCCTGTTAGTTGAGCATACTAGCATCTCAATGTTTAATAACCAACTTTAGAGAACCAAGATATCAAAATGTAGCAGTAATGAAAATCCAATATAAATTATAGTAATCTTTCAAAAAGCCATGTTTTTAAATACAAAATTCAATTTTATTTGTATAGCGCCAATTCATAACAGAGGTTATCTCAGGACACTTTTCAAATAGAGCAGGTCTAGACTGAACTCCTTATGACATTATTTACAGAGACCCAACAGTACCACCATGAGCAAGACCTTGGTGACAGGGGCAAGGAAAAACTGCCTTTTAAGAGGCAGAAACCTAGGACAGACCCTTCGGCTCTAGGTGGGTGGTCATCTGCCTCGACCAGTTGGTAAATGATATAGGTAGTGAAGCACTGGTTCAAAAAGATGTATCAATTGATGCATTTATTATATCAAATATAAACCACGTTACAAAATGTGAATACATTAAATGCAAGACCAATATATGGATGTTTAATGACAGCCAGGACTGGGAAAATGCTCACACACAAAACACCATTCAATATCATATACTGCCCAAAAGCAGACATCTTTTCACTTTATAGCTCCACTGTGAAATGTCAAAAAGCCAATCCAAAGTTTCCACCTTTAGTGCCACTGAACACACACCACCTGAAGATAAAGGGTTATTGTATTTTTTTTTTTTTTTTTTTAATAGTGGCATTACATTTTGCAGCCTTAGGATTTTTCTTGGCAAGCAGATCAACACGAGCGTGGAGAAGGAGCAAAGAAGTAAAGGGCCAAAAGGATGAGGTAGACCACCACTAGAGCAGTTCCTGCAAACAAAAAAAAGAGTTGATTATAATCTACATGATAATTCTAGCTTGAATTGATGTCCATTTCTGATGTGGGGAAATCTCTGCCTCATGACTTACCTTGAAAGTAGTCACATTTTCCATCCATGAAGATGTAGTTGACCAGAATGACACTGAAGATACTGGCCCAGAGATGAATGTCACTGAACACTAGCACGAATCCAACATCCTGGGAAACAAAAAAGGTTCAAGCCAAGTCATGATTTAAACTATTGCATTGTGTAAAGAAATCTATTAATTACAAAAAATGGGCACTTACATAGAAGGCATTGAAGAGTATGAGTAGTGGAATCTGTATCATGCAGACCTGCACAGCAATGCAACTGCCTACTTCAAGACTGTAGAAACAAGTTAAAAATGTTTATAACACTCCTCTGGCTCAGTCTGTATCAATTTATGGGGAAAAAAATAATGTATGAAGTCTAATTTCTGTTCAAAATTATATGAAAAAAAACACCATGTGTAATTTTCTGCAGTCTGTACCTCAGGCTGATGTTGTTCTGCAGTGCAAACTGGATGCCATTGACGATCTCAGGAAGCTCTGGCACCATGGCCAACACTGTGACACCGATGAAGTACTGCATCGAGAACAAAGAAACGCATTGAGGCAGACATTCATTCTCTTTATATCTAAACATATCAGGTATGTTGAGTCTCCATAAAACTACGTTTCATCTTAACCCTCTTGTTGCAAACAGCAAGTTGGATTTAGGTTTTCCAAAAGGTATTCCAGGTTGTGAAGTTCAACTTGAATTGTGGGTTTGCACCCTCTGCTATATACTAATACATGTTGAATTGATCTCTTACTCTTTATTAATACAGTATTTTGAATACCTGGGAGATGGAGGAATGGGTCAGGATGGGCTCGATGTTCTCCGTGCTAATGTCAGCACAGCAAGCCATCAACACTGTGGCAACAATCAGCACTGCAAGAGCCCTCCACCGGGACCAGTGGACTACATGGTGACCTGCTGGGGCCAGACACACGCTATATGCTTCCCCACTTTCACATACGTCCAATCAAGTTCCAAGTCTGAATTTTTTTTAACTTTTTTTTTACTTTACCCTCACATGCTTAAAAGAACATGCACAGACACAACTTGCAACTGCAAGGGAAATGCCTTCCTTACATGCACAAACAGGTTATTATAGCAGGCAGTCAGTGCATTGCAACTTCATCTTCCTTAGCCCAAACATTAAATACACACCACACACACCCACACCCCCACCCCCCACCCCCACCCCCACACACACACACCTGCTGCAGCCACCTGGCTGGTGGCAACAATGCTGGCATTAATACACGAGTGGGCTGCATGGAGATGGCCAGTGGTGACCTCACCAGTGGGCTGGAAGGTGCTGGTACCCTCTTGTGCGTACTGACCGTGTGCATGGCCGTCTTGGCCATCGCTGATATGGATATCATAGATGTGGGAGTGAGTCTTCAGTGTAAAGATGAGGCCAATCAGGTATGCAGTAGGCAGAAGCACAGAAATGGTGTACACCAGGGGCCTGGAAAATGTTATTTTTTTAATTTAATAATTAATTAGTTAGTCCACTATTAAGCAGATTACTTTGAAAAACAGCTGCAAAACAAAATACATCTGTGTGTAGCACCTGAACTTACTCAATTTGGGACAGAATCAAATGAGGGTCAGTTTGACTCTGCAAAAACAGCAAAAAATGAAGGCGGAAATTATAATCAATCACTTAGCCTTATATATTTTAGCTGTGGAGCCCCATAAATATTTATTCTTCATTGTAAAGGTATCTTGAATGTGTTCACACAAAGTGCAGGTAAAATTGGCCACAAGCATGAAGTCATACTATATGATGGTTAAGAGAAGCAGCCCACCGTGTCGTAGTGACAGTCCTTGCAGATAAAGGGTACGCTGACATTGCCTGGAATAATGGTGCAGCTTTCACACACCAGATTGCCGAAGATCTTTGAGAAGAGCGTTGGAGCAAACACACCTAGGGACGATATTTTAAGAATTATGAGTTTTATGAATCTGTTGGTGTAGGACATGGTGTTTAAAAATGTAGCTGCCATACAGTACATACCTCCTATGGATATGAAGAGTAAAGCCGAACTCACTCCGGCTGAACGACTGTTAAATCGCTGCTCCCTGTGTTTAATGCCCCCGATGATCATACAGATACCCTGAGCAGTTGACACAGACAGACAGACAGACAGCACACACACACTAAGAGGTTAGTGCCTCCAAACTTCACAGAAAGGATTGTAATGCAGACATGTACACCTGTGGCACTCACAGGTATGAACAGTATGCACCCAAGCAAGGTCCCAGTGAGTGCTGCTTTAACGATCTCTTCATAACATTTGGTGGCAGCACGGTGCCCCTGCAGCAACGCTGTGATGTAAAACGTCATCTCTGTGATGGAGCCAAACGTTGCATTTACCACTGCTCCCACTGCAAAATTACTCTGTGCAGAAATGCTGTGGGAATATGTAGTTAACAATAAAAATATAATTCATGAGGAGTTAGTAGGAAGTTATTGCAACCCAAGTCTGTTTGGGTTGCAATAATGTTTTTCCTTTTGTTTACATTCATCTACAAATCAAATAATAAAACACCTTACCTGGCTATACCCATGCCAATATAATAGGATAGTGGAATGATGGAAGCGATGGCTGTGGCAAACTTGGTCTCCGCACTGAAGTAATTGTGTTCTCGGTCAGTATAGCCAATAATCAGAGTGATTACTACCAGGGGAAGCAGGTCTGCAGGGAACATAGACTTAAGGAGAAAAAATGGATGGACAGTGAACAGACCAGTACTGTACTGACCATGTACATCTGCAGTAAACAATGGCTCCTTGTTAAAATGCTATCTTGATGGGGATGGGATGAAAAATTGTTGAAAATGTTTCCAAGTCTTAGGTCCAGGAATAACATTGAGAATACAGTATTGCCATCAGTGATTGGTATTTTACAAGCACTTTTCATTAAGTTAAATCCAACAATCCAAAAAAGGATACTGAGAGCAAAAATGTTGATTCCTTGGACCGTGTATTTGTAGTAATACACATTGAAAGCTTGATAACAGCATAAGATGACTCTGGTCTCGCACCCAAGTGTCTGAAAGAGAGAAAACAAAACACTCACCTTAACTTACAAATATATTAGATGTAAACTGTCAATTAATGGATAACGTTTAAAGGGCAAGTCAAAAGAAAAAACATTTGTTCCACTTACCTCCAATGGTAACAGACAGTTTTGTTGTGGTAAGGTTTTGAGATATTCGCCTGTGTAATGGATTTAGATGAACATTTCTTTCAAGGAACAACTTTCTGGTTGCACCTTCAATTGAAGTCAGTTCCCAATGAAAACCGCTGACACTGTCAGAGGCAGATATCTCAAAACCTTTGCAAATAAAACCAAAACTACATGTTACACACCGCTGGGGGATAAGAGAACTAATTTCTTTGTGATTTGGTTGAACTGTAATAGATGCACTATTTAGACTGGCCATTTACACACTGCAAACACTAGAGGCATTACTCATACTAACATGTGGAGCACTTCAACTACATGTTACCATAGCCAATAAGTTGGCTATAAAAGCTCTATAGAATAGAAAGGACAGACAGACAGACATCTCTTGACTAACAGAAAATGACCATGTACCTTTTCTAGTTTGTGAATCTGAACGTCCTCTGGTGCCATGAGGAGGACGATGGTCATTGTGCGAGCATTCATTTTGAAAACAGGTATCGTGAAGACCAGCAGCCAGGAGAGCACACAGGCCAGGGAGTGGACCACAGCCAGGACAGGGTAACCCAGTAACAACCAGACATAAGTACTGATGTGGCACTGCAGAGAAGGACAAAAAAATACTTAAAATCATGAATAATATATACACAAATATTACTAAACTTTAATTGCACCAAGTGATTAAGGTCATTCTGACTTTCTCACCCAGTGGTTTGAAGTTTTTCTGGCTGGTGGCTCTGGGACAGTGATCTCAACCGGGATTGGGGAAGACACTAGAAGAGGCGCAGAGTCCTTGTCCCTGTCCCTGTCAGGGTCCTTATTGTCTTCAGTGTCCCTCTCTTCAGGAATGACCTCAAATTTTGGAGGCCTCACAATGGATCTCTTAACTACACAATCCCCGGCCTAAAGAAGGCAGAGTCAACGACAGGTTAAGCTAAATGATAACTTGTTGGTACCATCTAAAGAACATGTCCAAGCTACTTTTGCAATGGCACTTAAATATTGGACTCCCAAGTCACAAAAAGTTAGTTTAGAAGTAAAGATACTGTATATAACGTTACCTTTTCTAACGACTTCCCAAATGGCCAAATAAAGTACAACGCCATCTTGAAACAAAGTTTACCTAAAAAACAAAACAACAAAACAACCTGTTCATTTTCATGTTCCAGATTTCAGGAAATATTCAAATACTTTGAGTGATGCAACAATTTCGTAGGATACGTACCGTAAGGGGCACCGAAGATTGTTAGAAACATTACAGGACAAATGAGGAAGTAGATTAAAGATATCCACCATCCAAATAAACATACATAAACTATGTTCCCAAAGCTGATCACTGAGCCTAAAAGAAAGGAGAAATAATAAATACAGGTTATTGCTTTCCAGGAACAACCCCATTATTGTCTGCATATGTATGTATGTATGTATGTATGTATGTATGTATGTATGTATGTATGTATGTATGTATGTATGTAGGTCTTGTTCAACAGAATTAAAGTGCAAAGACCTTTTGGAGGTTTAACAATGCTAAGATCAGAGTAGAGCTCTTTGATGACTTCTGATCGGTCTTCAATGGGCCTCTCTGTTACATTTCCTTTCCACTTCCTAAAACCAAACTGAAAACCAAAATAAGAGTGATTTTTGGCAACTCTGAATTCAACCAAACTAGGAAAGCAATAAAACATCATTTTTTAACACCTGCATTTTGCAATAACCCACCTTGTAGTTGTTGGCCTCCCTGTGTGCCTCCACCTCATTCTCAGCGCGGATTGTGGCCTTTGAAGTGCCTTCATGCCAACCCTCTTCTCCATACCGTGACGGAGTAGACCGGGCACCTTGTGACAGAGTAGACCGGGCTGAGTTGCTGTGTCCTCCTGTGTGGATCAGAACTGTGAGAAAACCCTTCCACATGGCAAAACAAGAAACAGCAGTGCTGTAGCTAATAAAATCGCCAGAGTCCACGGATTCTTACAGAAACTTACTCCTGCAGCTATGCTTGTTTGAATCATTTTTGTGGCATAGACTCACTCACCTCTGTGGACAGTGAGGAAACATTTCGGTGTGTAGTGGCAGAAGTGGTGGGCAGAAGCTTCTGGTGAGGGTGTCCCCGCTGCGCCTAGCTCTGGATGCTGAGGGCCAACAGAGAGCCAATCAGTTTGGGACTGTTGCTGTGGGACATGGTGATGCTGCTCAGGATCCACATTGTTCTCTGAATAAGGAAATATAATGGAGGACAGATTTTTAAAACAGACATGATACATCAAACAATATTTTTTACATGATTTGCCAGTTCGGCAGTGAAAAAAATACTGAATTAAGAATTGGGGGGCGGGGGGTCAAACACAACACAAAGCTGCACACTGAGGGGGTCTCATTGCAGTAGAGGTGTGGAGGTTGACTGACACCCTGGAGCCATGTCCTCTGGCTGCCCCTTGGAAATGTGTGACTAACAAAAACCTCCTGAGAGTCATGCAGGGTGTCCTAACGTGCTGTCAACTGCTGTCTGCCATAACCGATCGCATTATTAATGCATTGCAACAGACAGATAAGAATATGCTAGGCTTTGAAATTAAAAATAGAGGCATGCTGGTTGTACCCTATATAGTTCATCTACTTATAATGTTGTTCATAGGATTCTGACTTTATACTCCCTTCTTGTCTCTGTCTAATAAAGCAAGTAAAAGTTAATGATTTAATGGTGCAATGTATAGATTTTGGTAAGCCATAAATTGGTAGGACAACATGCCTTGGCTGAAGAATGAAAGTCAGGAACAATCAGTGGTTGCTCATTTTTGCTGTCTTACCTGTAGTAAACCTTCCTGATGACACAAAGTCTAGGAAAGAAGCCCATGCTACAACTCTCACCTCTCTACCTGTCCGAACATAAAGGTGTACCAGATGTTGTTTGTAATATCTTTCAAACTTTTCTTCCAGCAACGCAGTGACTTTGATAGAGCTCATAGTGTTACAGGAACAAAGTTCCAACGTTTGGCTCAGATTGGAGGAAAGTTTGGCAGCACAGGTGAGTTTGATGAACGCGCTTAGGACAAAGTCAAATGTAAAAGCAAGAAAGAAAAAAGACTTTAAACGCAAAGGCACGCTTTGATTGAGATTTTGAGGGAATAAACGTTAAATGGAAGTCATGCCAGCGAGTTAGAAGTTTTTGGTCTCACCTGTGGAATCAGTGGCGGATCTTCTCCGCAGGTTCTCCACACCACCTGGCATCAGCGTTGACTTTCTGTGGGACATTTGGTCTGTTTTATTCCCCCAAAGTGTCGCTCCTGTTTCATCTGTGCGTCGAGGATTCACCCTTTACAAAGTCTGCCGTGCACTCACTGGTCAGTCCCCACGGCAGTCTGACTTTATACAAAGGCAGAAAGGGGAGGGGGATGGAACTGCAGGGAAGATTGCAATGTTTTACATCTTACTGATTTAACCCTTTAAATGCATTCATAAAGTATCTCCTTCTGCACACGCACTTTCTATCTTTCTGTCTTCAGATCCATTTGGATATTTATTGTTTTTTATTTTAATCTGTGTAAGATTTATTTATTTTGGCGCCCCCAGTGGTAGAATCAGTGTGACTGCAGACAGCAATGCAGTCTGCACATGCCTCTAATGCACTTGCAACTGTTGTTGTTCTTAGTTTGTGCCTCTCGTGTAGGCCAGTTAACAACACTCACTGATGGTATTTCTAGAATTCTCCCCTCCAGAAGAGGGTGTAACTATCTAGATGAAAAAATATACCATCTGTGCATAATAAAAAAGACTTTTAATCCTTCCTTTAACCCATAAGTTTTCTTGAAGGAAAATTATGGGGGATATACCACAGAGCAAGTGGAACTCATAGAACACATTTCTGATGTTGTTTCTTTTTAAATGTCAAATATTTGTTTTGTGACATATAAGTCACAATGGGCGTTTTAGGTAAATAAATACTATTAATACCTTAATAATTTGATATTAATTTTTTGTTTATATTTCTTCAAATATACTTTAAATTGGACAACAGGGCATATATTAATTCTAAATAATTGAAACAGTGAAATTAATTGAGGGGCTTATTACCTTTTTTGTTATTGTGACACAGACGTCACATCAGATTTTCCATGACAACTTTACGGTTAAAAGCCAGATGTGACATATACGTCACAGCAACATTTTCATAACTTGTTTTATATTATTTTGTTCAGGAAATATGGTCAGAACAGATTAAATGCAATACAATACACACTATTAAAGCACTAGAATTGTTAAATGGGTTTAAATTTACGTTAGTAACAAAAAACAAGCTTTTTGAATTTAGCCATTTCCTTAATTTCTGTCATTTCTGTCATTTCAGTCACACCCACACTTTGGAGGGGACACTTTCCTGTCACGGTCACATGATTGTCATATGACCACCACACCAGGATGTTTTGTAGAAGTCACTTAGGGACTTGAGTTAAGGTCAAGCATAAAGCTGTGTATGGAAGATTCAAGGACATTTAAAGTGTTTGTGACACACGTGTCACCATGGGTTCTTATGGGTTAACTACGGGTTGCAACTCTTATTTGCAAATCCATCCTCTTTCCATTTTATTTCTAAGTCCCCCTCCAATCAAAAATATGTTTTCCTTCTTGTTCCTTGTATGCAACTAATACAAGTGAAGTAGGAGATATCTTGTACAGGAAAACTTTATAAATGAGCAACATTTGTATATTAATAGATTCTGTAATTTCTAATGAGGTAGACTTAGATGCTTTTTGGGGGATTTTAATATCAAAATTAAATGTTTTTAGTGGGGAAAAAAACATATCAGACACACATTACTGTTTCAAGCTGATTATTTGCATACATGTTTTAATACGTGTTTGGGGGGATCTTTCATTTTAGGTTCACGTTATACGAATTGAATGAAAGGATTTGTTTGTATTAGGAAAAAGAGGTGCAACTTCACAGGTTAAAAACCTTTTCTTATCATTTAGCTGACAGAATATTTTTTTAATTTAGGTAGTTGGAAATGTTTTTAAGTAGGCTATGTATTAATTACCTTCATAATAGTGGAAAACATTGTTAAATGGGTTTCTGGGTCTTTTAAAGGACAGCAGGTAACAATCACACAGAAAAGTCTAGGGTTACTTTTATTTACATATAAAAACAAAAAAATACAGCTGCACAGTCAAAGTGACAGTTATCTTTTTTTTATACACAGTTGGGAGACTAAACACTGAAAGCAACACAAGGCCTGCTGGTGGACCTAAATCATTTAGACAGCTCACAAAAACAAAATTTATTACTTTTCAAGACATAAAAAGTGAAACATAATTTCCAAAGTAATCTTCATTTAATTTCTTTATATGGTAACCTTTGAACATAAACGTTTGTGGATTTCAGGTATGCTTTTTTTGTTGCCAAACTCACTTTATTGTTATCATAGCAGTGTGGTAACTACTAATAACATAAATAATTCTCTATCATACAAATCAAATGAATAACTAGACACGTACATCAGACAAACTAATTTGCAATCGGCTAAGAAGCGGCCTATCACAGTCTACTTCAGCATCATTTATCCATATTGAGCGTAACATGAAAATACTAGGGGGGATTTTGGTTACAGCACAAGTACAGTGACAACTTTTTATAGCATAGTTGACTCTTCCCTTTTTATTTATCATATCAGCAGAGTAATCAAGTGATTCGATATATAAATCTGTACAAACAATACCCTTATTGAGGTATCTATGAACAACCTATATACAGTACACACATTTAGAAAGAGAGAGACAGAAAAATAGATGCATTCGGGCAAAAAGTGACTTCTAAACCCACTGCAGTCTAAAAAATGCAACATACAAAAGGTTTCCAACTGGGCTGAGGAGAAGAGGAAACACTTATGAAGGCCAGTTTAGACTGAATATATACAACAGATAAACAAAAGTAGAGATACAGCTGTAAAAAAATAACTTTTAAAAATAATTGTACAAGGAGAAAGGTTGTTCTGAAATATACAAGGAGAACTTATTGAGAAAAGATCGTCATTTAATACATTTTTCTCCAGGCAAACAATAAGCTGATTGTTGGTTTATTGCACCATAAAAAGAATTAGTATGTATAGCTGATTGAAGAGGAACTTAACATCGATGAAAGTCTTGAGTTTACTGACCTCTAGTAGTTTAACCTTTCACCTTGCTGTAGTGATGTACAGGTGTACTTAAAGTGATGCTGGGTGGGGTCGGAGGTTTAACAGTCTTATAACTTTTAACCAGAGAAGGCAGTGCAACTCTTCAGCCTGGTTTTAACAAAATCCTGTCAGAATTTGTTTGCAAATGTCAATAACATGAAGAAAAGTAAGGACAATATAATAAACAATATACAATATAATAAAAGTGAAACTGTGAGACTGATGTATTTGACTTAACTAAAACACCCAATTGTATACAAAATGAGCTTATGATCTTAGACAGATTTTCATTTCTTTTAGTTCTTTCTGGCTTTTGTTTAAGTCCCAGTGTGTGTCACAAATTCTTTAAACTTCTCAAAGTCACTTATAATAATAATTTCTGTGATATTAGTAATAAAAGGGAAAGGGAGATAATGGTTAGTACCTCAAATTAACTTTACATAAACACAAGTAAATGGCTAAATAGTAGTAGGAAGACAGAAATTGAGTCTTAAGAACATTAAAATATAATGAAAAGAAGACCTGGGTTAAACAGTATTTGCAAGTAGCCCGTCGCATTTTTTTTTTTATTACCTGTATGGTGTTCTGTATGAATCAGGTTTTACTGCCCTGGGACAGCTCAAATAATTATAATACAAGCAGTCAATCCAAGATTAAGAATACATCTGACTTTGAAAAGTTTTATCAACTGCCTACATCATCAAATCTCCTTACTGGTAATTCCAAAGAGAAGTTAGCAATTCATCCTTGACACCTTACCCTGCCACATGTAGAGTTTAATGTTGTCACAAGCAGGGCTGAGCTGGCAGATGAACGCATAGGGGGTTCAGAATAAAGGTATCGGTTTCAAGCCATATAAAGTTTAGCTGCCTCAATTGTCTTGTCATCAAGGAGTTGCCTTTGAAATTTTATTGGACACAAAGTATAAAAAATATTTTTTCATTAACTTATTCACAACATATTTTTTCACTTTATCCCTTTGCTTTTTCTAAAAAAAAGAAAATGAAAATAAAATAAAACACTGACCAGCTTAGTTCCATCTTGTTCTCTGCTCTGGGCATTGGGAATTAGGTGCACTTTAGTAAGAATTTTGAAAGTATCCAGCACTTTTTGCAGCTTACTGTCTGTGTACCACAAAGCAATAAATTGGAGCTATGCTCTTAAAAGTCAGAGTCAGCATCCATGAGCTCCGCCTCCATTAAATTGGTCCGGGAGTGAATTGGTCCATAGCCGGCCCTTCGGCCCGCTGGTACCCGAGCCACGTGGGCTAACCTCTCTGACAGCCCGTCGGTGAGCTCCATCTCCCTGGGATAGCGGGAAGATCTACTGGGCTGCCAGGTGGAGGCTGAGGGGAGGCAGCGTGGGCCAAGACCCAGATCCTCTGGGCGGTCATTGAAGGTTAGAGGGTCAGAGATCAGGCCGCGGCCATAGCTGTTCCAACTGCTCTGGTATTGCGGGTAGGGGCACCTCTCCTCACACGACAGGGGGTGGGAGGGTTGGGAATCTGGGTAGGACCCTGGCAGGACTTCCTCCTCCAGCTTCTGTTGTTGCCTCTGCTGTTCCCGCAGATTGGCAACCAGACTGGGGTGGCATGGCAGCTTGGGCAGGCGAGGCACTGAGCTACGACCAAACTCACGCTGGCAATAAGCCTGGTGGTCCCCCGCCTCCTCCACTGGACGCACCTCCTTCTTCCTCTTCTTCTTCTTCTTTTTCCGCTTTATCATCTCTGGTGAAATCTCTGCCTCCACCATCCACAGCCTGTTCCTCTCCTCTGGAGGCGGCACTGTAAAAAAAACACAGCAAACAACAGAAAATAAGTTGGTGTTTGACTTTCTTCAATAAAGAAAAGGGGAAAAGATGAAAAAGGAGGGCAAAACATGAAAGCAAAAAAGGTAAAGAAGTACAAAACACAGACAGCAGGGAGGGATGAGGGAACATTTGAAATCCTCTGCATATGCAGAGAGGTAGGCGTTAATGTCAGAGTCATTGCCTCCAGCACTCACCTGGAGTACCAGTGGGAGTAACGGAGATGTCCTGAGGCAGGATGGCACCTCGCCTGGCCACCATCTTGGTCACATGCTGCGCCCAAGCTGATGACACATCATTCGACGGCTCATTTAGGTCAAAGTTGATTCCAGCTATGAATGAGAAAAAGACAAGCCACAAACTCTCCATTTAGGGACAACTAAGGACAGATTCAACCTACTCTTAAAGACTCCCCTGTGGTGCTGCTAGAGCGCTGAACTGCTCCAAGTTAAACAAGCATGGCAGCCACAGCAGCCTCACAGCTTACGTGAGTAATGTGTCATTCAGTTCTTAGCTACAGACATAACAGTTGACCCTGAGTGTGCAGCCTCTATGCCACTAAAAAGCAAATGGAAAATCTTTTCAAGCCAAATGTGAAGGAAAAATAACATATAGTGGTCCACAAAGCGTGTTAATCATTACCTCAGCACATGCCGGAATTGAATGAATTACAATTTGTTTGTGGTGCTCAAAGCATTTAAATACAACATTTAAAAACTCTTGTACCAAAGAAATAGTCCCGACAAGGAAACCCAAAAATATCTGTATGGCTAGATACCTCTAGAGCTATGTGTGTGTGAGACATGAGATATAATTTTGACTATAAGACGCCTTGCAGTTTCAGTTATTTACCACAAGGTGGAAGTATGCACACATCTCCCTACAAGGCTTCCACTGTTTTATTTTTCACCCCAAATAGTGAACAATATAGCAAACATTGACGCAAATGTAACTTACTGCACTCTAATTCATCCTAAATGATCAGTTTATGTTCCCACGGAGTTAAGGGTTAGGGTCATTTTTAATGAATCCACTGAAGTACTCACCCACTGGTCCATCATGGGACACGGTGTGCATGCTGAAAGACATTTCTTTCTCTGGGTCCTTGTGAAGCTCCTTCCTCATTGCAAATGCCTTGGCAATCATCTTGCTCTTCTTTATCCTCTTGGGTTCATTGTCACTACGGCCAATAATCCTGACACAGGAACACAAGGCAGGTTGAGAAAGAGAGACCACAGGTAATAACAACACCTGGTATAATAACACCTGGGCCACTTAAGATTCTCTAATGCCATCAGCAGCTATATGATCTTGGCCAAGGTGCTGATTTCTTACATGTTCTCTCATTTTACATCACACTGGATGAGACTAAAGCCTAAACTGAAAACAATGATTTCAAGAATTACTGTTTTTTTTTTTTTTAATCTGGAAGGAAACAAATTCCTGAGAGTAAAATCCAAGTCACAGTGAGCCCTTGTGAGCGCTGTTCTTAAACCAGGGATTAACAGATCAGAGCAGCAGACCTAAATGCACACATTGGCACACACAGCAAGATTTTGACTACATTTATGCCTCCATACTTTTAAATGATCAGGGGGAAAATATCCAGTTCTGGCAGGGAAACTCTGCTTGGTTAGTACATGTCTGGGTGCATAGAACTTAAGACTTTTCCCACACTGTCATATCTACCACCATATATGGAATTGGACAGACATGATGGGAACACAAGCAATGAGAAGAGACTGATAGAGATTTCAAACAACCAATCTATTAATATCCATCTACTTTAGAGGTACAACCATAGCCACAGTCTGTTTTAATGTTATATTTCACTTGATTTTTGCTTACTTGCACCAGGTCCGTTTCCAGATGAGGATGGTGGCCTTGGTCCAGACCCAGGTACTCATAGCGATTCCCGTCCCAAACATGGAGAACAGGTTGATTTTCTCCACCATCAGACTGGGCCGGTTCTTAATGGTGCACTCTGGGATTGGCTTGTTGGTCTGAGAAGCGATTGTCACATTGGCTTCGCACCTGTTTAAAATATCACAGACATGATCATTCCATGTCTCTACCGTGCCCCATGTGCCTCCCGCACCTTCTAGCCATATGACTGGGGTACATTCAAATGCAGGATCTGGCAAATAAGGAATAAGAAGTGGTTTACATTTTTGAGGCTAAATTAATTCCAATGCAGCCAGTGTCAACACTGTGGGGAAATAGGTCTGCATTCACCGCTGTAAGCTGAGCGGTTGAGCAGCGGTTTGGAGTCTCAACAGCATCAGTTTGTGGATTTCTCTGTGCAGGGTTTAGCTATGAAGTAATTCTGGCAGGTGTAAACCTTTGCTACCACGCGATGTAGTAACAAGATTAATTGAGCGTGTTTTAACAATTCATTCTATTTTGTCATTTTACTATTTTATTATAAAAATTGTATTATAATAAATTATTTTGTGTAATATTTAATGACTTAATTTGTTTGACTTTAATCTTGTATTGTCTTAACAACTCATATTGTATTGCTTTCTTATTTACTTCACTGTACTGGTCTCTAAATTCTGTTCATAAACTGTTTTGTCAATCTCTCATAAAGCACTTCGAATTATATTTTATTTTTTATTATTATTTGTGATAGGTGCTATATAATTAAAGCTTGATTGATTCATTAATTCATTCATTCATTCATTGAACAAAAGTGCAGCAAATCACAGGATTTCTGACACCTAAAGAGGAAAAAAATGAAACACTTACAGCACATATTCTCTGAAGCTCCTCTCCCATTCAGCCTGGTTGAAGAAGTCGTAGAAGTGGCAGCCAAAGGTGATTAAAACAAAGCCAAAGGCAAGGAATCCAAATATTCCTGACAAGGAGAAACAAAACAACCAATCAGGTGTGAGATACCGGACACTGCACTGATTTCAAAGCCATAAACTGGCGATATTAGTTCACAAAGATCCAACAAAAATGTTCATATTCTGTGTTTATTGTACCCAGTGACATGCTGCCTAAGACTCTTTAGACATTTCATTTCTTCACCTAACGCTTAGTTTAACCACTCCAAACTCACCCGGAGAAAAAAATCTCCAAACTGATCATAACCAGGGTGTTTTTTTTACCCTCGTTCTGTTTCACAGGTCACCAGTGTGGTGTGAAATAGCAACAGATGAAAGACAAGAAAGAGAACATACCAAGTCTCAGCATCGTCTCATTGATTTTGCTGGCCGCTTTCTCACTCAGAAGTCCAGGGTGGTTGCTCTTGATGGAAAACAAAGTCATGACACCTACAAAAAAAAAAGAGCGATGTACTCAATTAGTCAGTGTTGGTGAGATTGGCTGTGGGGGGGAACCAAAGCTGAGAGATTTGGATTGAAGGGCTAAAACTGCTCCTCCAAGGTTAGTCACTGAGCTCTTTGACTGTTGCTATAAATGGGTCAATGGTTTTTGAGTCACTCACCCCGAATGAGGAAGTAGCCACCAACAACAAGCACCACTCCAATGGGAGCCAGCACAAACCCAGCACGGTATCTGTAGTTTTTATAGCCCACAAAACAGATCCCACTCACAGAGTCTCCATCCACCTGTTGAACACCACACAATGGAGCCACAATGAATGAAAGTGATGGCAGTTAAACAGAAAAAAGCTCTTTTCTCTTGACTAGAAAACTTTTTTCAGTTTTAGTATCACATTTTACCTCAGCGATAGCCAGGATGGCCACAGTGAGGACGAAGGGGATGGACCAGGTGACCATGTGGAAGTAGGAGGTCCTGCCAGACAGAGGTTGGTGGGTGGTGCCCAGGGCCTTGAAGGACGTGTGCCAGGCATAAGTCAGCATGACGAACCAAATCACACCAGACATCAGGGAGTAGTACACAATGATGAAGATGGTGACACATGACAGCGTCTCTGAAGACCTGTAGGGGTCAGCACAACATGAATGTGATTTTTAGGGCTTTTTTTTCTGTGATCACATCAAATCAAGCTAAGTGCAATTTAATCGGACAGTTGAAGATATTCACTTACGAGGGCTCCCCAAGTCGCATGGTGTTGTCGCTCTTGCACACAATCTCGTCGCGCGCGCCATCCAAGAACTGGGCCAGCCAGCCGATACTACCCACAAAGAAACAGGCATTGATGTAGAAGAGAATGACAGCTGGGTAGCGGTTGGAGTTCTTCCAGTCGGCAAGAAATGTGGCCTGAAATGGAGGAAATTATGAAAGTCAGACGGGAATACCCTTTACATAAAAAAGTTAAATCTCTTGACCTTCGAATCAAAATGACAAGAAAGACAACACAGACAATTACGGGCGCTGTAATTTTGTCTCACCAGAGTGAAGAAGGTGCAGAGGAGGGTGATGGTGCCGAAGTAAGCAATGTAGGCATGCATGTCATTGTGCTCCTCCTCGGTGAACAGCGGGTTGTCACACTGGATACCGCAGCCCTCCACATCCTTGTACCAACTGGACTGAATGTCTGTCTTCACCAGGGGAGCTTCACACTGGCCTGATGTGTTGAACTTCAGCTTCTGCACCTCATTCTGCACGCGAAGGGGAAAGGTGTGCTTTTAATCAACTTTGGTGAGTCGGGATTACATACAGCAATATTGTGTAAAGTTGTTATTATAGAGAAAGAAATGATGGAAGTCTCACATAGTCCTCCCTGCACAAATGGCTGAACTTTACATTTAATTTAATGATAATGAGAAAAGCAAACAACTCTGCAACTTTGTGAAGCTACAACCAGCAAATGTTAAGCATTTTTATATTATTAAATGTTTCAGCACTACTAGAATGCATTCACCCTGCTAGGAAATCCAAGAAGGCTGCTCTCAAGTTGGCCCTGAGCTGCAGTGAAAAGAGACTTTCCCTTTGGGGATCAATTAAGTATCACACAACATTACGTAACAATGAAGCTTACCGAACAGCCCACAGGGAACTGGTCACATTTGAGGAAGTTTGGCCAGCCTCTCTCCTGGTCCACGATGCTACATGGACGACGCGTCGCCAAACACAGGCTCTGGCTGGGCAGCTCAACTCGACCATTCTCACATTTGGGCATGTAGACGGCACACAGCAAAGGCTGGATGACTGACCAACAGCGAGGAGCGTTCCGCAAACCTAGAAGAGAAAGACAGACACTGACATGAGATACGTACAACAAGATATGGGCTGCATTTATCAAACTGATGGTGGTGGTGATCAGCATTATGATCAATATATTAATTACCCAAATCTGGAAGGTGGAGATGTGCACATACACATAAATAGAAGTTATGATAGGGCCAGGAAAATAAAAGATTAGATAGTTTGATTAGAACTGACTCATTCACATCAAACTAACTGTATCGGCAATTTTTAAAATAGATTAGGCAACAGAAAATTGATTGTCAATACATAAAAATAAAAAAAGACAAACATTTGCTGATTCCGGCTGCTCAAATGTGAGGTTTTGCTATTATTCTTTGTAATATATGCTAGTCAAATAGGGTCAAGAATTCAAAGACAAATTATGACGGCATTTCTGACACTTTATAGACAAATTGATTAATCGGGTTAATAACCTGCAGATTTAATGATATGGAAAATAATCTGTAGTTGCTTCCCTAATTACAACTGTCATAAAAACAGTATGCAAATATTTATTTGAGAATAGTCCTGATAAAGAAGTTGTGATATACCAGGACATGTTGTATAATGGACAAAGTTTCCAGCAACTGCCAACAATTTCATAGAAACAGTCAAAAGCATAATAAAGAATTGATATAAATATATTTATATAATATAAATATTATTATAATGTAATAAAGCATCACAAAGAATAATGCAGATGACAAACATTTCTCTACTTCAGCGTGAGCATAGTGAGAGATATCATATGAACGGGTGATAGTTCTCTCCCCCATCTGCTGTAACTTACACAGGAGCCAGAATAAACCATATCCCACAATACAAATGAGGCTCCTTATAACACATGTCATCAAATCTGGCTCATTTGGGAGACCTTGACACCTGTGAGGCAGGGACCTGGGTCTAACAGGTCATTAGTGGGTGCTTATGAATGTGAAAGTCGTCTTGCAGGATATCTACAGTCCAAGGTTAAGTGAGACTCTCCTATTGTTTGCTCTCTCACACCTATGAGTGATTCCCTTTGTAGCCTTTAATGGCTTTTAACCCTTCATTTCCTGTTGAGGCTCTCTTCCTATCTCTCCTGTCTCTGTATTTGAGATCTCTCATTGTCACACCAATTTACATTAGTACTACATTAATTTTATTCTGAATATTCTTGTGCAGTGACGAAAAACACAATCAATTAACAAACTGATCCCACTGCTTATTTATTTATTATTGAATTACTACAAATTAAAAGCCTGGAAGAAAATGTATCATTGCTATTTGATGACAAAATAATCAAAACCTTCAATTTACAGTAGTCAATAATTGATTTATAGTGAAATTATAATATATTATACAGTATAATTAAAATTAGCAAGCCAAGTTAATGTCCATAATAACACTACAGCCTATGTATTGACAGTAGGCTCATTTTTGGCTGATCTCTTAAGCTACAGTTATAACAGTTTTTTTCATTGGGTTGTAGGTTATCATTCTGTAGGCACTGAAATGAGACAGAGCATCTTTTATCCTTCTTTAAAACTCACCAGACCACATGGTCAACTTCTCAAAAGCCTCTTCTTGGGTGCTGGAGTCCTCCGCCAGGATCAGAGAAGTATGCGTGTACGGTAAAGGCGATCCCAGACATGTGTTGTACTTAAGAGCCTCGCAAGTTGTGGTTTTCTTGCAGTTATCCTCAAATATGGTCCCGTTTGGAGACAACACCGCACCGGAGCCCGAAAGCCAGGCAGCCCAGACCCAAAGCATCCCGTAAAATCCAACAATGGGGCTCCTGCGACCCTGGGAAGACATCTTGTGAGAGAGATTCAAGTGTGCAAAACTGAGATTACTTTGACTTCTACTGCTTCAAATTATCCCGGTTCCCAGGAAACCCAAAGATGGAGTTTTCTTCATTAGATTTCGAATAGGTTCCCAAACGCGGCATGGTGAGGAAGAATCTGCGGGGCGCTTCAGAGTTTTATCGCAGTCCTCCCAAACTTTTTTATTCTGCACTTCTCGTCCGATCCTTGCTGGATCCTCCTGAATTCCTTCATTATCTAAATCCCAAACTCCACACACAAACACACACACACACACACACACACACACACACACACAAAACTGTCCTCGGCTTTTAGAGAAAGCGCACCATCAACTTAAAACCATACAAAGTATTCCTTTGAAGCATTTCGGCTGGGTATGAAAAAGACATCAGGCCGAGAAAAGTTGTGGATTCGCCCTCCCCCCACTTCCAAAAAACTTGCCATGAAAAAGTCTGGATCTCTGTAATAGGATCTCAAGCTCAGATGCACCACCCCTTTTCCACAGTCCCCCCCCCGCCCCCCCCTCCCCACCTCCTTTTTTATGCTGGCAGAAAAATAAGATGATCAATTATCCCATATCTCCCTGCGTGTCCCAGGAGGGGATTTTTTTCTCCGGGTGAGGTGTCTGATGAGAGCTTTCTCGGGCTGTGTTGTGTTCCTGAGTTGCAGCTCGGTGTCTGGTTGTTTTTTTTGTCTCTGGTATGCACATGGTGGGGGAGAGCCAGGGCAACAAAACCTCCCCTCCCATCCCCCCTCTGCAAGTGGAAGAATGTGCCTTATGGCAGGTCTTCTCAAAGTTTCTCATCTCAAGGACCCCCAAAACAACCCAGACCACCCATCTGATGAGGTTTACTCTCACATGGGAAGATAGTCTGTGCTGAGTCATACACCTGTAGGATTTTATTCAACATGTCACCCATGTCTCTCAGCTCTATGAAACTCTTTAAAGACCCCCAGGTGGTCCTCAGAACTACCAATCTACAAAACAATGCACAGCAGCTATATTACATAATCCATTCACATAAATATATTTAAAATGTGTGTGCACTAAAAAAAAAAAACTCGAATTTCAGTGAGGTGATGAAGAAGTATTTAAAAGAAATAAATATACTACTACTACTACTACTACTATAAAAATACTATTTTTGCTAAATAAATCCAGAAATATATTACTGTATATTTATATTAGCCCACATAACATACCACAATTATAGTTATAAGTATGAATAATAAATACATATAAACACATGTAGCATATTATATATATATATATGCCCAGTATATGTAATGTACACATCTTTGACAATAATAATACAATATCATAAAAGAAAACCATGATATGCCATACAACATACAGATAGTGTACATGTGGCCTAATGTGCACTGATGTTTGTTTCTGCAGATCATTATGTAAGCCTGTATTGAAGAGTAATCTCCTTTGTCCTCATCCATAGAATACAATGTACCTTTCTATTAGAGATTTCTATTAAAGACTTTATAATAAAAATAAGTTATAGCCTACATCAGAAATTCTGTCAAACAGATTTGTTTATGTTTCTAAATGCCTTTTATGCCTGTATATTGGTGGCTGTTTGCCTTAAAATGATTACAGTCAGAACCCTAATAATAGTGTAAGATTTACAGGACATTGTGAAAAGTTAGTGAACATGTTTATATGGCAGTAGTGAGCATGTGAGTGTCTGTGTGTGGGAGGGAAGGAGTAGAGGGACACAGTTAATACATTAAATCAGTTTCCTTTGGGACTTCCATAATGGACTGGGCTTCCTCTCATGGTTAAGGCGGCTGCAGGGATCTTCAAACACTGCTAAACATGAAATATTAACATACCTAAAACACATAAGACCTTATTTTATGCGGATTTAATGATTTTATTAATGTTTGAGAATATGCCAAAAACAAATTTCAAACTGGTCAAATCTCAACCATGGTGCTGTTGTTATCGCATTAATTGGACAGTGCACTTGTGGTATTTACATGGCTGCAGAGGCTTTGTTTCTCTCTTGGTGTTCTGAGAGTAAATCTGGGTTAATTTTGCTCCCTCCTCTCTCTCTCTCAGTCTGTGTGTGTGTCTGGGCCTCTTAGAAATCCACAGCAACATGGCCGCCTGAGTGAGTCAGAGGCAAAAACCAGGGACCACACACAGAGCCCTGGAGCCCAGGCCAACACACACTCACTCTCACTTACACACACACAGAAACACACTCACTATCATGAGAGACCTCAATAGAGCCGTAAGCTGCTGTTAGAACTGTCACTTTTTCATTACACTCAGTTGCTTTTACTAAATTATAACATGTTGCACCTCTGCCATCCCAAATGTTTTTTCACTCCTCTGTGCCATCAGCTTGCTGATACTGTAGATTTTGTTACGTGCGAAAGGGAAAAATTACAGTCAGCTTTAAACTAACATCGAAATGTCATGTTTAGATTTTGGACTTGCGTCAAAGGCTGACTGTTTCTGCTCCCAAAGATTACAGGCATCAGGTTTCAGGCTGGGAATGTCTCACAACTCAGGTTTTCATTTGCCAAGCAGAGAAACGGGGTGGAGATAAGAGGTTGTGTCGGTTTATGCTTCTTCACAGTTACATCAGGGGCAGATTTAGAGAAATATTCATGAGGCTGGCATGGAGACTGTAAGGAGTGGCAGAAATATATGATGATCTAATTGCAAACAATCACATATGTCAACAGTTGTTTGGAAAAGCCTCCAGATGAAGATATTTGAACTAAAGTTTTATTTCCAAATCTTCAGACATTTTTCCAAATACATGTATTTTTTATTGAACCTAAGCTACATCACTTTGACTAAAATGTGACCATAACAGATCATTAAAGTAATATCATTTTTTACTCATTATTTTTAATGTATATGTAATGTAAATTAATGTGTTAAATTTGACAGCATTTGACACCAAGCTGGGGTGGCAGCTCGGGTGGTCAGGCATTTTTAGGGGTGGCAGTTTCCAGCCCTCTAGATCCACCCCTTAGCTGCATTACACCTTTTGCCAGAGGGTGAAGAATGACAATATCAGATAAAGCTCTAGCAAATGTTCAGTCAAGAAGACAATTCTTTTGCATGTAGTTAATGTCTGTCTCCATCCTGCATTCACTTCTCTCATGCATATTTTCCTTGCTATCATTATCAGGGACTGTCTATTGATATCAGATGTTCTCATCAGCTGGTGTCATCTATCCAAAAGCACACCTGCATTTTAAGCATACCTTCTCCCCAACTCATTTACCAAAATCTCCCTGTAGATACCAAGTGCCAAAGACTTTCTGTCAAGACTCAATCATCATGTATCATGTTATAATAAACAGCTCTCTTTACTTTATCTCTTCGAGTTGAAATGGCAGCTATTCACTTGCAAAAACCTGGAAAATTTGCCTCAAGTTATCACATGATACCAAGAGATTAAATACTGAAATGTACAAGCCTTGATTGGTACTGTATCAAAACAACAGGGCAACAAAGAGGGTAAGATTAAGTTCATGTTTTAGTTCCTAGTAAATCTTCAAAGTCAAAAAACCCTTAACCACTGTCTGCTCACTGATTTGTCACAAATACAAACCCCGGCCCATCAACAAAACAACACTAGAGAACCTCACACACTTACTGTTTTCTTTCAGTGGTAAATCTGGAATTCCCCAATCCTTTTGTATTTTGGCTGAAACTGATTACAGAAAAAAAAGAAAAAAAGAAAAAGGATGAGGTGAGAATAGGATTGAAATGATGCATACAGGACTCAGAATATATCAGCCACCACATATGTTCAGAATATGTGTACAGAGCTCATGTGGTTTGGCAAACATTTATTTATAATAGCAGCAGACATGAGACGCACACTCCACAAAATCCAACTGCTGTGCAGCCATGCAGGCAGTCTGCTGCCTAAAATGTGAAGAGGAAATGACATCATGTGCAGTGTGAGGTCTCCGCAGGACAACCGAGCTGCCCAACATGGCCACATTACTATGGAGAGTTAGACCATCGGTGCAAACATTGTCTTTTCAGTTAATTGTCAAATGAAACACCTTAAAACCATTATGTAAACAAACTTTATTATACTGTTATACTGTTCCTTTTATGTAACAGGGGTACAAAGCATTCCTGGGGCTCTTTAATACTTTACTTTTAACATAAGCTTGTGAAAGTATACAAAACTACATGATAACTGATGCTTTATCTTTGGGAATGTATCAAGTAGAATGAATTTCCTATTTGACACAGGTATTAACTAAAAATTCAAAACATATGTATTAGGGTACCCATTAATACATGTCCAACGCATCACATAGCGATATGCAACATTACTGAGCATGCATAAGACTTTCTGTCTCACATTCTTTTTTTTTATTAAGTCTATACAATTATTATATGTTCAAAAATGCAATTCTTTTTTCAGTTAGTTGACATTTGCAACATCGTAGATATAGTTGACCAAAAAAAATGGATATACTGACGGCAGTTTTGAAGTGAAGGTCAACGATCCTGTCCATGTGACCATGAGCCCCCTCTGCCTCTGCTTTGGGTATTACTAACTATTGTATACAGTCAGTTCAAACATGGTCTATGTCCAGTAGGCGGCGACAGAGTCCTATTCCCCCATCTGCTTACTTTGTGTGGTTCTGACTTCGCCCTCCATGCAAAGTATTTGAAAGCACATTAATGGTTTGTCCACACGCTCGCTTAACACGAGTCTTGTGTTTTTAAGTCCAAGAGCAATGATACTGAATGCTCAATCCAGGCAAAGATGACAGATGTTATTTTAGAACTGGCAAAGACACTGGCTAGTGTCACCATGTTTTTGTTGCTGTTGATCAGAATCTGGTCTAATCCGGCCTGGGTCAGCTCCAAGGGTCAGAGCGGTGCTTGAGGTTGTAGTTCTGGAGCTCGATCTGGTCTTTGATCTGGTTGATCAAAATCTGAGACAAGAGAATGCCAACCAGCTGCAGAAGAGAAAGCACAAACAGAGGGCTCACCAGTTGGTTACATCTGCAAGTCTCTAGTCTTAAAAGGCTTAAGCACAATGTGTGTATTTGTGTGTACTGGTATGTATATCCTACCTGTGGTATGGCCAGTCCCAGGGCAACACCTCCCAGTAGGAACAGGTTACTGTGGATCCAGTTCACCAGTTTGTCTATGCAGCCATTGGTGTGGATGTACTCTCCAGCTTTAATGTACTCTAAATCCTGCATGCCGTGTCCACACATGGTGTTGATAACCTGCTCAAGTACATATACCATACAGTTAAAACACAAATAAATAAACAGGTTAAAAAAACAACAACAACACCAAACAACATAAAAAGGTTTTAATAAGTCTTTTAAAGAGAGTGACCTTGTCGTTGGTTGGGATGCAGCAGGAGAAGGGGACAGAGCATTTTTCTCTGCTGGGGTTGTCCTCTTTGCAGTTGAAATACATGTTCTGGGACCAGTCAGTGTATGTCACACCACCACAGCAGCCAAACTGGAAACACGCGAGAGGGAAGAAATTAGAAGATATGTCAGGTATCTGTGTATTTAGCTACAAACATTTTGTTAAGGCTACTGTTGCCTTGTTATTCATACTGACAAAATGATAATGACCCACAGTGGGTATAGTATGAAGTCTGTATTTAGTCAAATTACTTACCTCTTTCTGACCAAAGTCAATGAGGTTTTGCAAATCAATGTCTTCTCTGTAGTGGATGATGGCATCATTGATCATCTCAGTCACTTTATTTCGAGCCTTGGCAGAGTGTTGAAAAAAAGTACATTTAAGAGTATGTATGAAAATGCATTTTCACCATACACAGAATGGTTATATGTTGTGTCATAAAAGTTTAAATGTTTCATGTTCACATTAGGTGAATTACTAAGAAAGACCCATTAACCAATTTATGTGACGTAAGTTTTTGTCAACTAGGAGCAGTTACGATAAATATGATAATCCTGAGAAACTTTCTATCTAAAGTTTTTCTAATTCTTATTTAACATCATAAATTCAACTTCTTCTTAAACAAACAAAATCACATCTGACAGTCCTTCAGCAAAACTAGCAGCAGTTACAGACAAAGCCCAGGAGAGGACAGTGTTTTGCCATAATTTACAATTAGAAATGGACAAATGAAGCAAAGTCTAACCTAAGAAAGAGTTTATAAACAACTGTAGTTTTTTTTTTATGTACAGATGACTAGATATATATTCTATAATAAATATTTTGTAATGCTTCTAGATCTTATTTAGGATTTAGTTAAATCAATCACCAGAACATTTTAAAAGCATTTAAGGCACAGTCATTGTAATAATAATTATATATACATAATTATAATATAAACAAGTTATAATACCATTTGCATCTACTGAAGTTTTAAATAAGTTTTAAACATGACAGACATTTAAAAAAAAACATTTCTAGCAAATACATTTATGCGTACATTATTTTGATAGAGAAAATACTCCATATTGTTTCATTACCTTATCAGAGAAGATGAAGCCCAGGATCCCAGCAGCCAACTGGAGCAGGAAGATCACTGTCAGACAGATACAGAACTGTAGGGAGGAAAGAGAGATGGTTACAACACTGTAAAAAAAAAAAATCTGTTTTGGGTTAATTCTTTAGAAGACAGATTTCACAAGATCCTGCATCTCCATGCAAACTCAGCTGTTACTTGTTATCACTTCTACTCAGAGAAACTATACAGAAAAACACAAGAAACCTAAGAGCAGGGCCTTACAATAGAAAGACAATAAAGGCTGAGTTTCTTATTTTATTACACTGCTTTTATGTTTTTTCATTATAAAACAGTTTTTTTTTAACTTGTCATGAGTAGTATTCCGTATACAAGTGCAAATATTGTACACACAGGCACCAACCCTGTTTTTATTGAGCTAAAACTAAAATACTATTGAGATGATTTGGCAGCTGATGTTGACTGAGCTGGAATCTGACACCATTACCTCGACAGCATGTCATACAGCACGTCTCACAAAAATCTATAATTTTAAAATATATTAAAAGCCCGGTCTGGTTAGAAAACCCCTGACTTACTGTCTGCAGAAGGCAGATGTTTTCTCGCAGGGAGCCCACACAGCCACAGAAGGTGATGATGAACATGAGGACCCCCACGACCATCAGCATTACAGCGGGGTCCACTGACAGACACGCCAGAGCTGCCTCTGTGAAGAAGAAGAAAAGAGGGGTTCAAAGACTGATATGAAGAGAGCAACTGTGTTTGTATTAAAATGACATAATCATTCCTCCCAAACAGTAGCAGGAAACATGGATTTGTGTTTTTAGATCTTTCTTGGCGAAAGCAGTGGAAGCACAAAGCTAAAGAGCAAAAGCACCATCCTAACACTCAATACTCCCCCCGACTCACACTAAACATGAAGTAAGACTGTATGGTCTATCAGAGAAGGATCGTTTACCTGCATGTTTCATCATGCGAGCGTACACGCCGATTGACACCATCACCAGGGAGATCATCTGAAAACAGGGAGAAAAAAGATTTCCTAAGTTTTTCTGAATGATTACTGCATTTCAAAGTATGAGGCATAATGAGTGGAAGCCAAAGACCACCATATGTGATGTTCATACTTGTCCAGGGAGTGGCACAATTCACCAGAACACTTAATCGGTACATTTGAGTCATAAAGGTTTTGCTGATAGTATAAAAGGTTATTTTCCAAAAAAGTCCACGCTTGTTTAGCCAAGTGGAATCAGTGTTGAACTGGGGACCACAACATTCTCATTAGAAATGCAGATAAGGAGTTTTTGCCATCCACTCTGCTTTCAGTTGACTTAATCGACCTGGCAGCAGTCTGTACCTTTCCCTAAAAAAATAAAGACCCTTTCACTCAGCGCTCCTCTCTCGGTCTCAATAGAATAATAGGGAGCCCTCAGAAACACTCTTCCCACCCCGAATGAAATGGATCCAGTTACCAGCACACAGACACTGCACCTTCTTGGGGTGGGAGGGAAAAGCTAGATTTGTCTCCCTCATTTTGTAAAGGTTTGGTTTCACAGTGAATAAAATAGACATGACACCTGAGTTAAACAGGTAGATTTTTTTGCAATAATGTATGTTGTTGTTTAAGCCTGCAAGTCTAATGACATGTAACAGTTCTGTGAAATGTTATGCTCGATCTAAAACAAAATCACATTCGTGCATTGGCTACATAACTGATTCACTTATTCGGTTAATCATCATTGTACCAACTCACTAGACAGCTTGTGACCAAGACAAAATATGGACATTTCCTGAGATTACAGACAATCTAGACAGAAACTGTGCATTTGCAGTAATATTTGGTGTGTCCAATACAGAGCCTGTGTAGCCTGAGGCAACAAAAATGACAACAACACATTCCAAGTTGAAGAGCTTCAAGTTTTTACACAGCCTTATCCTGTTTGTACACGGCCAGAAGTCATGTTCACCACTGGAACGTGGCTGGCACATTCATACAGGTTTGTTTAAAAAGATGAAAGCTGAAAATGGATAAAGATAAGCTATGCAGACTTCATGATCTCTCAGATAAAGATGTAAAAAAGCACTCCTGAAAACTGAAAAACACCTGAAACTTCTGTTCTCAATAGATTTGAATGTTTCATATGTTTTTTCTCGATCAGAATCAAGAAAGTCTCCGCACACTCCACTAAACCCCAACAAGTTTAATCTGCAACAGCAGATCTGCTTTAAAATGTTTTGTAAGTCAGAAATCTCCTTATGTTGTTACAGTCCCTGAGCACTGAAACCCACTGATATGAACTTTGGTTTGTTAACAACCAACCGCTGAGCTTTGCTGTTACTTTAAAGTGAATCCTTTACTTTTACACTGAAGCTGTGCAATTATTAACATCATATTGTGGGAGACAAAATGCCAGTCAGACAGTACAACTAACAATACAATCAATGGAATCACCTGCTGTGTTCACCAGAGCTAGTTTGAAATACCACAGAACAAATCAAAGTTGGTGTTTCTTGGCAACTGAATATGTCATGAAAGGAACTAGCCTGAAATAAAACCACAGCACTTTGTTTACTGAGTATAGGTGTGTTATGCATTGACCACAATATGTGTGGGCCAAACAGGTTCTGAGCTTAAAATCCCCTGGGACAAAATCTGACAATACATTCCTGATTTGCAAAGTAAGAATAAGAACTTGGTCACTGTAAAATGGCTGAGCAGCAAACACCTGGTGTGTGTGTGTGTGTGTGTGTGTGTGTGTGTGTGTGTGTGTGTGTGTGTGTGTGTGTCAGCTGTGTATGTTAACTTCCCTTCTCCCATTTCCTGGGCACAGTTTCACTTTTTGTAAAAACAGAGAAGTTAATGAATAACTAAGTCAAATAAAGTGAGTGCTTCAACTCTCAGCAGACAAAATCTACATCTCACTCTTTTAGCTTAAACAGAAGTAGGAAACACAGTAAGTCTGACATTTGTAACCTGAAATAATTCTTATTTTAAATTAAAAAATGTAAAAAGTTTAATACTAATCTACCGGAGAACCAATCTGGCTTGCAAAGGCACAATGATTAACCTGCGCACAGAGGATAGTAAATAAAGGTCGCCACACTGAGATATCTTTGAGACCTTTAAGTTTAACAACATAAGAAACACTCACCCAAAATATTAAATTAAATATGAAGAGTAGATATTTGACAACTGGACTGACAAAGGTGTAGTCCTCGTCATATCGTGATGCATCTTTGCGTCTTCCTCCCATGGCGACAAGTATCCAAGCGTACTATCCACGTTTGCGCACAAATGAGCGTTTAGCTGTATCAATAACAAAACCAGTTTCGGTGGGTGAAACTAACAACTCTGAGCTGCTGATTTCCTTCTAATGCAATCCCACACGTATTTTCATGAGACTGGGTTGCACAGTGAGGAGTCGCAGGCTGCCGTCAGCGCTGGCAGGGCGTGAAGAAACAACTGGGTGTGTTACCATTGTATCTCACACCGATGATCATATGATACAACCTGGTGGAGCAGGGGGCTCCTGAATCCTCCTGAATGTAGAAAAAAAAGGTCACATGACTGACCCAGTGGATCTTAAGCAAAAGAAGAAACAGTTTGGTACTTTTTTAAAAATAATTAAGTGAAAAATTTGTGGGGTTTTTTGGGTACTTTCCTTCACTACGTATTTCCCCCATTAAAGTGCAATACTAAAACCTGTATTTACTTCAAGCTGAATGGATGTACTTAAGTAAACTCGTTTAAAGTGTTTATTTTGAGTATAGACACTGGTAAATAAATAGATGAGCCCGTTCATGATGAATGTAATATTGTATGACATATCACATCTTTCTGGTTGATTTTTAGACATGAATCGTTTTGATACCACATTATTAAAATATTATACGCCCTTTTTGCAGTGGTAATTTTGACTTGTCATAGCAGAGAAAGCCCAGATGTTACTAATAACATGAATGATGGTTGAGTTCCTTTAAGTGTGACAGTAAAGCATTACAGTGAGCCAGCATTCACAATACCAGCACCCTGAAGGTGAAGAAGCTAAATTAAAGATTCACCAACTTTGGCTTTACATGGTTTCCCTGTAGGCCTACAGGAAAAGGGTAACTAGAAACCAAAGCTTACAGAAAAATAGTTAGGTAAAAAGTACAATATTTGCCTCTGAGATGGAGTAAAAGTACATAAAGTTACATTAAGTGAAAATACTCAAGTAAAGTAAAACAATTTGTACTTAAGTCCAGTATTTTAGTAAATTGTGCGTTGGGGAATTTCACAGTGGTTAATCTATCACTACTCCGTTTGGCTGATTAACATCCATTACATGCTGCATGAGCATCTTTACCAGTGGCTCAGATTTAATCTATTATTGAACTGCGATTAAAAACCAAATTATAGTAAAGCTATCTTAAAAATCCCCCAAAGCTTCAAAAAGATAGGACTTTGTTGCATGGCCGCTGGATTTAGGTTGCATTATATGAATTTTTTTAGCAGTGCAAATGAATAAATGAAAGGGTAAAAGATCCATGATAGCACAAAAACAAATGTGCGCCATCTACTGGCAATATGTACTATTTCCCAGTATGCACACGCAGCCACCTGTTCGTGACTAATTTGCCTCCTCTCCTCTCTTGTTTATTTTTTGATAGTTTCGTTCATTATTACATCACAACGACACATTTATTTTGAATAGAACAGAACTGGACGTTCCAGCTTTTATTTTGAAGGAATACGCAAACAGCAAGACAGTTTTCATAACATCCGTTTTACCCGGAAGTTGTGAATGTGTTTCCCTGCTCTGTAAAATGTATGCTGAAGGGGTATTTTGTGCATTGTTAAGACGTTTTTAAACCAAAGAATGGCGTGGAAAAGCAAAGGTTTGTGCGATTATGTATCAAGTTGTCTGTTAGTGGTCGCAGTCGGTCATTTTTAGAGTTACTAATGTTTTTAAGCTACCGTTAGCTTGCTAATGCTGAATACAGTTGTGGTCAAATAGGTTGTGAATGATTATCTGAGCCTCTGTAGAGACAATGTACTTTATTCATTCATTCGAGTACGCTTGTCTCAAATGTCCTCTCCAGGCCCCCCTCTTCCCCCGGCCTCCTTACATCTCCTTGTCCCTCCAGTGAGACTTATGTCTGCTTTCATGTGGCAAGTAGTTCAGCAGCACAGAGTGATGCAGTATGACAAACTGGTGGACTTCATCAGTTTGGCGACAGAGATCGTCCCAGAGCTCCTGAGTCCCAGCCAGAGAGCTCAGCTCATCCTGGGCCTGAGTGCAAGGGTGAGGAACTACTTTTTGTCAGCTTTATTAAATATGTGTGTCAGTGATGCCAAGATGGTGCTGTTTGGTATTTGTTTCTCTCAGTGGCTCCACAAGAGACACATTTTACTTGTTTATTTTTTCCTACCTTCACCATCACAGTTTGGCCCTTGTCAAAGTCGCTCACGCTGCCCATTTTTCCTGCTTCTAACACATCAACTTTGAGGACAAAATGTTCACTTGCTGCCTGATATGTCCCAGCCACTGACAGGTGCCATGATAACCAGATAATCAGTGTTATTCACTTCACCTGTCAGGGCTCATAATGATGTACGATGTATTTTACTCTACAAAAACAACATTTCAGGTCCACTCACTAGCTTTTCTACAGCTTTTGATCAAATATGATTATCAACTATCAAGAATGAATTTTTAGCCAACATGGATGAGAAGTCCTTAAAGTGCAGTTGAACATTCACTTTAGTATTTATCATTTCACGATTTTGAAATTAATTACTTGTGAGGAAAGATATTCCTATTTCCTCATTTATTACTTTGTTGTTGGTGTGTATCTTGTTTGTCTTTTAACATACAACAACTATCATACTATTGCCCGGTTTCTCATAATCTTGTCCCTGCTGTGTCGTGCTCTTTTGAGTTACCTGTCTCCCACCTTTGCCCCACTGCAGCTGGTTCTGGAACTGTGTCGTGGTGATGGCGTCGCCAACCTGCAGACCATCCAGAGCCACCTGGATAAAATCCACGCCTGCAGTGCTGAACTGAGCACCACTGACCAAATGGTTGGATTTTAAAGAATATTCAGAGCTGCTCCATAAACAAACCATGGATAGCACATACATTTAGAAATCCAGGAAGTTCTCATAGTCCTCAAAAATCCCACAAAAAATGATCTGTTATGCCATTACTGTTTTTGAATACAAACCGAAGGTAAACACAGTAGTGGAAACCTCTAACCCAACAACTTTATTGTTGTTTACTTCGTGACAGGCCAGTGTTGATATACTGAAGACCTCTTACACCAACTTTGCCAGCCTGGTTCAGAACCTTTTGAATGTTCCTTTTGAAAAGGAGATCTTCTTCCAAGTGAGTCTATCTGTGAGAAATACATATCTCTTAAATATCTTTATCAACCATTTACAGCAGCAATGTGTTGATAATTTAAATCCAAAGCTCTGACTGTTTCTGTAGGAGGTTTTTCCTGCAAACTACGGCTCTAACTATGACCAAAGACTGCAGCAGCTGGTGTCTGAGTTCCTGTCCAGGCTGGAGCAGCTGCTGCCCATACCAGATCTGCAACAGGTACTGTCTGACACCAAACCTGTTACATTCAACAAAACATCTCCCACTGTTTTACACATTATTAATCCTGAATAAAAAGCGTGTATCTTTTGATTATAACAGGTATTGTAAATTAAGTAACATTTTTCACTGAGGCCAACTTCTATCCTTTGAAAAAAAAAAAAAAAGTGACCAAGCTGCTCTGCAGTTTTTGTCCTCCAGGGAAGATGCATTTGCGGGATGTTGAAGGCATACTTTAGCTAGTTAGCAAAGGCTGTAGCGAATAACAAAATCCTTCTAATGGGCTAGTAACAATGTATGTAATGAATATGTAACAATGAATTGTGCAGCCACATTGGTTCTTGTTTTTCAGTTTAAAAGGAAAATGAAATGAAATCAGAAGTTCACTGTGTTGTTTCTCAACTAAAATAAAGATTATTTTGACCCACAACATCAAACATTGTCACTGGATTTTCGTCATTTTGTGCTTTTGCTTTGGATGGTATTGTTTCACTTGCCAACCTGCATCTCTGTTGTCTTCTTTGTGTGTCTCAGACAGCAGCATGGCTCACTGAAACAACATCAGTGTCAGAAGAATTTGGACAGCATCAGTCTGAACCCTTTGCTCTGAAGACTCTGCTGTTTCATCACAGACAGTTGGGGACTCTTAGCTCTGGTAAGTTTAACAGAAAAGACACAAGGAACAAAGTTCTGTAAGTAGTTTCCATTGGTGTAAAAGATCAAGGTGTGAAAAGGCTCTGTTTTCTTGTTTCTTCCCTGCTGTCTTGCTCATTTTGTGACAATCCTGTCTTGTTTTCTCTCTTTGACAACAAATAAAAAAAAAAAAAAAAAAGCCCCTTCCTCTACTACAGCTCATTCCATCAACGAGGAAGATATCCTTTTGTCCACCCTGGCCCTCCCTGTCCAAACAGTTGAGAAGTTCACTGAGGCTTACAGTGAGGACGATGATTATGACAATGAGGAAGAGACCCTCGCATTGGAAGATTTAGAAGAAGATTCAAGTCAAAGCTCAGACATTGCTGCAGAGGAGTGGTTGCCAAAGAGGGAATCAGGTTAGACAAAATCAGCTGCAGTAGCAGACCAGGATTGGTCGAGAATCGGTCAATTTTATTTTACTAACTTGCTGTTTCTCAATCTGTTTCCAGGTCGTCTGTCTCGTTTATTCATCTGTCCCCAGTGTTCATTCGCTCACCGCATAAAGAGGAAGGTCCAAGAGCACATCCAGAGTGAGCACCACGTAACAGCTCCCATTCAGAAAAAACTAGCTGTGAAAAAAGCCAGCCAACAGAAGACTAAAGACTTGAACGCCAAAAAGAAGAAAGTAGGAGGCAACTCGGAGAAAAAGAGGACACGCAAACAAAAAGATGGTGTTGAAAAAAAGCGGGAACTTAAGCAGAAGGACAATTTGGAAAACAAGGAACGACGCACACGCAAAGAGCCCACGGGGGAAGATAAAAGGTTTCTGAGCACACGAGTTGTGGACAAAAACTTCACGGAAGAAGAAACCAGATGTCCTAAGTGTGAAAAGGTTTTTGAACATCCAAATCAACTGAAGACTCACATTAAGCTCCACGGCTATGCGTACCACTGCAGCCAATGTGAAAAGGGATTCACCAGCTCGTCAGGTTATTACCAGCACCAGAGACTCCACAAGAGAGGACGGATATTCATCTGCAGCCAGTGCAACAAGGGATTCCTGTGCAACTATTCGCTCAAGCAGCACGAACGCCTGCATGAAGGCCCCACCAACCTGTGCATGATCTGCGGGAAAGGCTTCAGCAAAGCAGGCATCGCAAGGCACATGCAGATGCACAGAGGGGAGAAGAATTACTTGTGCACCATGTGCGGGAAGTCATTTTTGTCCTCCGGGGAGCTGCTGCTGCATACTCGTTCTCACACGGGCGAGATGCCGTACACCTGCACCCACTGCGGGAAGGGCTTCTCCAGCAAGAGTCACCTAAATGTGCACACACGCTCGCACACAGGGGAGCGACCGTACCTGTGCTCAGAGTGCCCGAAGCGTTTCCTCACGCTGAACTGTCTGAAGAGACACGCGCTCAGCCACAATGGAGTGAAACCGTTTAAGTGTCCAAACTGTGACCGAGAGTTCTCCCAGCAAGGGAATCTCAAAAGACATTTGGCAACTCACAAACCTGATACGTAATGTAAAGCTTTCAGTGCTGTTGTTTCACCTTGTCATGTCTTTTTAAAAACCTGTGTAAAACCGAAATTGCCTTTATCTGTACCAAAGGCAAATTAAAAGTCATTATCCTTAAGGACGGCAGTTATTTAATGTGTACTCACCAGCAACAACTGGAAAGTAAAGTATTTGAAGTTCCTGTTATGTGCTTTATTATATATGGTTACCAAACTAGTGCATTCTAGCAGCTGTACAAAATCACCAATACTGACTGATTATTTTTGCCAGAGAATCATAAGTCATTTTAAACTGAGCAAAATGACTGTAAGTAACCTCACACACAGCTGAAAAGCTGTGACACCTCAAAGATTACCTCAAAGAGCTATCTATAAGAGGGTTTTTATGTCCTGAAATGTAATGTGTTAGTAGTACAGTTAAATACACTTAACCTGCCAAATTACCCCAATGATCCTGTGAACAGTAATTGTGCAATATCGGAATATCATACTTTATGTCTATAATTTATATGTATGAGGTGAGCATAAACTGGTAACACATCATTTACATTGTGCTATTTGAGTATAAATACAAACAATTGTCTGTTACAACTCCACTGTTACCTGTGGCACCTTTTGTTTGACTAATTCATTGATCCACAGTTAGTGAACCTTTGGATTCCTCGAATATTTGAGAGTTTATGTCCAAATGAGGTATATTTGAATATATATTCATTATATATTAATGTTATTAACCATTAAACAAGGTATTATGGACAGTCTCAGGAGAACATACAAATTAAATCAGCCTTACAGAAACATATATAAAAACATACACAATATGATTATGATGTTTATAATGAGAGGATGATTATGATTATGATGAGAGGATAAAGACCTGAAATGCAATTGTTAAAGGGAATTGAAAAACACAGCTGTAGGAAATGCAATTTATTTGCAATTTTTTAATAACATCATTCCTCAGATAAAAATGCAATGTTACAGGAATATACATCAGATATTAATTTAAAACTTGCTTTCAAGGGACCATACAGTCTAAATATACTTTTTCCTTTTTTTATTTACTGGTAGCGTGCGTTATAAGCAAGACAGACTCTGTCACCAATGACAGACTGACAAGTTACAGATACAAACTGTACATTACTTATTTACAAATCAACTTTTTGTTTGGTTTTTCGTTTCACTTTTTATTGAAAATAGGAGTAGAAAAAGTGATTGAATTAATATTCTGATTCATTTGATTTGTATTCTTTCCCTTTCTAAAATCTAAAATGAAATGAATGAAAAAAAAATCAAGAACTCTCCTTTAGAAAAAAGAAAGAGAAGCAGAAGAAGAAGAAAAAAGGGTGTGTCCACTGTGAGACCATGCAGTCGTCACCGGGGAGACGAATGGTAACTGAGGAAACCAAATGATGTTGGGCCAGTGTCACTTAGCAACCTCAGAACCAATGAAATCCCTCGCATGGATGTTAAAAGAACTCAGATACAAAATGGCCACCTGCCTCCAAAGCTACCGCAAGTACAATAACACACTCTAGTTCATTTTTTTGACCATAAATAGTGCTGTTATTAAATACTACATTTAACAGTAGCGTCACTACTAATATTACAACAAATTGGTCTCTGTGTGAACACCTCTCTCCGTACAAAATAAACTCGAGGATTAACAACAGATTTCTCTCCGACAAACAAAAACAAACAAACAGCTCAATCCTGTCATAGGCCCTTTAACACTTTGCATGAGTAGTGAACTAAGACTATGAACAAGATCATAAGACACTACTGACCAGTGGAGAACAGAGCTGCACAGCCCTGCTGGCATTTACCCAGTAAATAAGGAACAGAAAAGCTTTTCGTTGAACACTACTGTATATGGAGCCGTGGATCCCCTGCCATTGATATCGTCAGGCTGGCAAAAGGCCTGGGTAAAAAGATTTTTGTTAACGCCTGCATGCTGTTAAAGAGGCGTTTCCACACCAGCAAGAAATAGCTCACAGAAGAAAACACTGATAATGTACACGACACTGCCGATGCTCTCAGATGGGCCAAGTCATTCATTAAAGCTGCTTTTACACACACAGGCATACAAGACCTGTTTGTTTCTAACTCTTTTGTGGTTAAATGTGTCTTTCTTAGCGAGACGAAACCACTTGGAATCAAGGTTTGGAGCGATCCTATGTGTCTGCGCAGAGGTCAAATCAGATCTTTTATGTCTGTGGTGATCAAAACTGAGGCAGATGGCTGAAACTTCCAATACTTTCTTCCATTAAGGGCTTCTAAAAAAAGGAATATATCCAAACATAAACCAGTAACCGAAATCCAACTTTCAAACACTAAATGTGGCTTTTTCAGATATGTATGAGCATCACTGCGTCCTACATTCAAGGGATGAAATCATTATCATTCATGGTGCAACATTAAGTAGCTCTTATCAGTGAAATAAGAGAGAGAAGTAGCAGGTGCAGAACCATTTATGGTTTCACTGCACCGTAAAGCTGCTGCCACACCTCTAGAGCTGAGAGTTGTTAGCTGAAGTAATATCCTGAAGAAAGTCACTGTTAGAAACACTAGCTGGTACAGAAAACTCCTCTCCTCAATCAATAGGCTGTGGGTGCAGCGTTCTCCAAAAAAAGTGAAACACAAAGAGCAATCTCTGTGTCAGATACTCCAACATGTGCAAACAGGGATCACCTTTATGATCTATTATTAATTTAAGTGTACAAATAACAGTAAGAGAAGGAATGAGTGATAAACACAAGGCTTTCGAGGTCCTTACAATACTAACAGTCATCCTAAATGTTCACATATGGGTGCTGCTGTAGGTGCTGCTACACAATGGGTAAGTTATATCTTAACTATCCTATGTTATCTCTACATCTATCGGACAAGCAAATATTATTTATTTGGCTAATGGTTAGGGCTCTCCAGCCCCGGGAAAAAGGAAGAGGGTTGTAAATAATTCATATTTTTTGTTCCTCACCACATGCGTCTGTGAGTGTTTGAGTGTCACTATGAGCCAGTGCAGCAGAGGGTTAAGATTTTTTCAATACTGATTATGATTTCAAAACTTTCTGACACCAGAATAAGTTTTCCTCCAAAATGAATTATTACAAATTTATTAAAATTTTGCAAGCAGTAAATTGAATGTGTGCACACAAAAAGTCCTTATTAACATAACCTCCCAGCCTGGTGCCTAATTTCTTGACAGTTAATCAAGATTATAATTAGTCCTTCAGATGTCTAAATACGTACCGATATAATGTGTAATTCCATTGCATGTATTTTGTTTCTCCCTATAATCCTACTTTTGCACTGGCAACAAAGAGACAAAGACTAATTTTCACACAAAGGAAACTTATCGATAATGATTTGTAAAAGCAAACATTCAGCTGATGGTAAAGCCATTAAAACATTTGTCCTGTCAGTCCGGTATATAGAAAATGCCAGTATGTTGAGTTTAACAGTGGGCATTTTCCTTCAATTTGATTTCTTTCATTCAATATTTTATAATTCAGATATTGTTTTCTATATATATATATATATATATATCTAAAATAGAAGACACTTGCACTAACTTGTATTTTATAATATATTCCTTCTTTCACTTTCTGTTCCATTTCCTAAAGCGTTCATCAGCATTGGTGTCAAAATAACATTTGTACAACAGACAAACAAAGAGACAATCCTCTCTTGTTTCTCTAGAGAAGGGAATTCATATTTTAATTGGATTTAATTTGATAAATTAGACTCCTACAACAGGCTATGCTGATTTTTACCTGGGAAAAAAAGGAAAATAAAAATCTATATTCAAAATAGTCCTCTTAAAATAGTTTTGTCTGGATCAAACAATGATCAACAAACACTTCTGTTTACTAGAAAATATATCTGAAGGTAGATCCACATGAGGAAATCTGAATGACCAAGACGGGAGAAATAACACGACTCCTGCTTTCCAGCCTCGCTCTCTCTGATACGTAACACACGTCTGTGTATAGTTTAGGATTAACACACAACTCTAATTCTTTTTTAAATGGTATATGTGTGTAAAATACTATTTTTGTTAAAACATGTTGGATGACATCTTTTCTTAAAACTGAGCAGCTTTAACTATATTCACATATATAGCAGCTCTTCCACGTAAACAAAGTGTTTTCTCTTCCAGCCTAAATCCAACAAGTCATTTTACTCTGCTGCATAAACACACAAAATTATTAAGTTGGTCAGCTGCTGAACTTCCCTGTCTGCGTTCAGATGTAGTCCAAGTCTCCTAATTTTCTTCCTTGGAAGAAAACAAATTGAAGCTACATGATTGTAATGGCTTAAAGCATAGAGAGATCTAGTCCTTAATTGGCGGATTTTTTTTGGTTAGATGTCTTTAATAGCTTAAAAAAAGCATTTGAGTTTACAGTGTATATATGTGTGTGTGTGTGTGTGTGTCGCTGATGTAGGACTAGTGAAAGAGAGAAGGATCTCTCGGTGCTACAGCAGGAAAAATGTCCAGACTTTGACCTGCACTGACAGGTTGCTGGTTGGTTAATGTCTTTCAGAACACTTCACGCAAAACAAACAAACACATAAGCAAATGCATTTTAGCTTAAAGTAGGTGTCAAATTGTTTGGCAGCATTAATTTCTATACTTTAGTGTCCTCAAAAGCTGAACAAAGAGCCTCCACAGCCACAGCACTGGTAATGGATTTACTTACCTGTATTTAAGAAGATTCAAATTGTGAAGTAGCCTTTCTGTTGTGTGTGTTCTGCAGCTAATCATATTTAAATAGAGTCATATTTGTAAGGACTGAAACGCCACATCGTCTGGGAATCATCCAAGCCCATTGTGTATATGCCATCAGCTTGAACATACAATATTTCTTCTTCAGTAAATATAACTACATTATTCCCTGCTGGTTCCTTTTGGTCAAAAATACAGTCAATAAAGTGGGACTTTGTTCAATAAATTCATACTGACAGTCAGTAGGCCTATATAACACATTTTCATAACCAGTATTTCAATAACTACATTCCCAAATAAGTGTCCTGCCCTTTCCTTACTCTAACATTCTGGTGATTAAATATTATATATTCATATATATCTTTGCTATAGTATGGTATACGGTATATAAAAATATACAATCATTGGCTAGTGGTGAGACAAAAGATATTATCATTCACATAGGACCAATACTTTATATCCCTAGAGAGAGAAACCCATGCACATCACATAAAACATTACTTGGATATATAATTCACCATGTCAGAACTTAAGACTACCCTGAAATTCAAACATGATGAAATAAAACCAAAAAATACTCTTCATCCAATATTCTTACTCAGACCAAACCCTCAATGCTTCCCATTGTCATCATCCATCAACACTAGATTGTCATCCGGCTTTTATTCTCTCTATCCTTGCTTTCGCTTGAAGAAATCACTTGAATTTGAAGTGCACCCTTTACGGCAGAGGGGTGTGGTTGTACTCTAGCTAGCTGAAGGTGGACATCCAGCAGGCACAGCTGCAGTCTACAACTATCTACAGCGTACAGACCTGGCTCAGGGTGGACAATGTGATTTGCAGCTGTTGAAAAGGACTGTTCCAATTCCATACTACACACTACCTGTATACTAAATCCCATGTGTATGTGTTTGCAGTTGGTATAAGAAATCAGCATATTTAATACTTTAAACATTTTATACTAACAGGAAATTATGCAATACACGGCTGTCTAATGTCTTCAAAATAATAGAAGAGAGTATTTTATTTGTAAACTTTCTGGAACTGTCGTACTGCCATCTGTAATTAGTTTTTTAAAGGGACACACATACACAATGCCCGTTAACTTGTTATAAACCTGTAAAAAGAGATGTATAATGTCTTCTGTGACTCTGGAGGATCAATTTCTACTCTTCTTTTATTATGATTCCCCCAATTTTATTCAATGCCAACACTAAAAACTGCTAGGACAGACCCCTTTCATTTCTACATTTCCTTTGTGAATTATTGTGGTATAGAATTGGGAAACAGCTTCAGGTTAACCTGTGGATTTAAAGTTTTGTCTTCATGTATTGTTCACTTTGTGCTTGAATATAGCAAGTAAGCAATAACATGTGTATGCTGCCTGTGTTCTAATATTATCCACCAATATTTTTTTTTGTAAAAGAAACTAATTATGGGTAATGATTTTGTCCATTTCATAAAGATTATTCCCACCTGTCCATCTTCCACATGTCAGACGAGTAAAAAGATAGAAGCTGAAGACAGAGACTCTGGAAAAACGTAGGTAAATAAGTAGCGACGCCTGTCTAAGCTGGGGAGTAAAAATACTTCAGTTTGCTTTTTCTCTCAATTCCTCAACAATCATATAAACACGAGCTCTGTCCATCTCAAGCATAAGAATCAGAAGAGCCCATAAGACACAAGATATGCAAAATCACCTTCCAAATACCCCTCCACTGCTGTCCACAGTCAGATGTTTATCTAAAGAAGAAATACTGACTTTAATCATATGTACACTAAATAGAAATAGCTACTCTGTCATAATGTGATATGATACTTAACCTGATAGAAACAAAACGACTGCAAAACCTGGCACGCTCAATGTCAACATGTGAACCTCATGCAATACTGATGGTACACCCATGTAGCTCAATCCATTTAAAAACTAACTGGAATCAAACGAGAGAAAAAGGATACAATCAAAAACATATTGAGTCAGGGAGGTGAAGTGAGTTGTTTTTGCTGCTGAATCATCAAAATAAATGTTCAGCTGTTCATTCCAGGTCTCTGTTGATGTCATGGATGTCAAACCACAAGCAAAAACACCAATTTCACGTCACTGTATCAACACACATTTTTGACTGCAGATGCAGATCCAACACCCTGGCACGAGAAAGATAAATAAATACATCTTTACTATACTGCACTGCAATGTACCTGATTTCAAGTATGTTAGGTTTCTCTGGCATGGAAACCACTGAGTTTACTTAAAAATGTAACAAACGGAAGAAAAAAAAAAAACATTGTCATGATCTTGATTTTTTTTTCACTTTCACAAGTATATTTACTTCGGGAACCTTGTATACAGTCATAGTTATTGCATTGTTTTTGCATATCTTGTGGGATGCAGGATTACACCCACTCATACCATATACTGCAACACAACACCTCATAGTTCATGCTAACCTATACAGAACATAAAACTGGAATGCTGCTCCACTCCACACGGGGGCACCACAGGCCTCTGAATCTCTCTCACCTACATTTGAACCCAAAGAGCCTTTAAACAGACACAACGAAGCCTGGTCTGGCACGTATGATATGCAGGGTTACTCTATAGAAGAATTTGTTTCTATAGTATGTAAATGAAGATTTATTAGGAACACAAAAGTAAAAGGATTTGAAGTGAATGTAGTTTCTATGTGCATGTATGGATGATATATGATCTTTTATCCTCAAAGCTGGAGGTGATGCTGAACATGTATGAATGTATTTAGGATTATTCATCTTAAGGCTATGGTTGTAAATGATAAAACTAAATATACAGGCTTGTGGAAACATTCCCATCCTAATTTCAACCTGGTGAGGTCTGACAACGGTTCTGTATTGGATAATTCATTGATTCGTTAAAGTGACATGGTCATTACATGGTGTCTTATCAAAACTGTCTTGAGAGAGAGACATTCATAGCTGTTGCAATATTGGCTGATAAAATTGTTGTTAGAAAGCAGACACGCTTGCTCCTCTGTAGCAGCTTGGATACAAAATCTACTACTTTACACTTCAGGTGCCTGCTGGTTACATTTATTATTGATGATTTAGACCTAATAAGCCATTGGTTTATCAGGTAAATTAGCATAAATAACCAGGAGGAGAACTCATTTTAATTCAGGGTTAAATTAACTTTGCCAGGGCTGATCTAACCCAAATGTGGAAACAAAAAGCCAAGCACAAAGTGAGACTGTGTGAACTTTAAAGTTCAAACACTGAACCCAGATGCTTCCTTGCACACACTAATATGCTTGACCATACCTAAATCTGCCTTCCTAACTTTTTAGACTTAAAGTTTGACCAAAAAAAACCAACCCAGCTTATACTGAAACTGAGCCACTATCCGCAAAGTAGCTTATTAGCTTATGATACCAAGTTAATTCGATAAAGAACTATTTTAGTGAGGTGCTTTTAGAAAAACTGAAGGAAAGAAAGAAATGATGGAGAGATATTTCACAAAGCCAAAGGATCCTGGATATGAAAAAACAACAACAACAACAACAACAGATTAAATGTCAGGGAGGGTATTTCCTTTGACAACACAGACTTCTTCAGGGTTCGCAGTATGATCATAACCACAAAACAACAACAGCACTGCCGCTAAAAACACGTTCAACATTCACATTTAGTTTGCATAATAATGTCAGAAGTCTGTTACTGGCACAGGATGCAGTGTATGGCAGTGTGTTCATGCATACCCTTCCCTGCCACAAACCTGCTCTGCTTAACATGTAGGAATGAGAGCTCAGCAGGTAGTCCTTAATGGGAAATTAAAGTGAAAACTAATGGCTATAAGTCGATGTAATAGTGTCTCTGGGTAGGACTTCAGTGTCTTTTCAACATGACATTTTTAGAAATAAATTATAGAATATATATTTTAAATGTATTTCTTGAATTGTCCTAGGCTACTTCAACATATTTGGATTTGTTAGAGCTAATAGAAGAGTTCAAAAGTGCCGTTTTTAATGCTATAACCTTAACATAAAATTATTAGATGGATATGCATGTTAGCACTGGTTTGGTAAGATAAGACTTTCATTACTATCCTAATGTCTAGCTGAGTTTGCGTCCGGATTGTGGTGGTAACAACAATTATCTTCCAAATTTTGAGTGGTTAGTATAACTTGTAACTTAACATTTCAGAAAGCTGAATCATTCAGCTTTAAATACTATGAAGTAGTTTAATGAATGTGACAGTTGGTACCAAGGATGTGATACTGACATTAGGAATGTTTTTTTTTTTTTTGGAGAAGATACAATAGCAAAGAAAGACCTGTGCCCTGTGTAATGTACTGAGGCCTGAGGTCCATACCTGTGCCATAATAGAGAAAGTTCAATAAAAAGTTGTCAGCATGCTACCTAAAATCTGTTACAAAAAAATTAAAAGACAAAAATTACACCAGGGGATCATCCAGGATGCAACTTCCCTCCAAACTGACAGTTTTCTGATCCGTATCCAATAATGTATCACGGTAACCAACCAATTATCACATCTTATCAATTACCAGTAAATTTGTAGTATAATTTTTTCAGTACTTAATTTTTTACCAGTAAATGATATTACAGACAAGGAACTGTTTTATTTCTAACAATGACAATAAATCATAAGGTTTTGTGATATGAGCAGACCTGAAGTCTTGCAGCATCTGTACACCAGCCCTAATAGTTCATTTGGAGTTTAAACTACGATTAAATGGTGAACTCATGTGATTACGGTGTGTTACAGCCGAGCGATCAGAGCGTCATCCACCCCCCCAGTTCATTCACGAGGCGTCACTGTGGCAGTATGAATTTGGTGCTTCTACCATTCAGAGCAACCATCCACCATAAAGAAGAAAAGCAGCAATTGCCAAAAGGCTCATTACCTTCTGGCCAAGCTGCAATGCCGAAACTCATCACCGCTGTAAACGTAACCGTCACTCTGACCTCGCTGGAGACCTTACGCCTAACTACCTCTAAACAGAAAAATTAAAGGAAAATGATGTGATGACTAATTTTTTAAAGATAGAGTGGCTTCTGACTCTGCAGCTTGGCTAAAAAGTAAAAACCGTGCTAAAGAAATCACAAAGCTTTGGAAGCATGCCTGTCCATGGTAACCCTGTGTTAAGGAGGCCCATTATCACACACACACACACACACACACACGCACACACACACCCTTACACGCACGCACACGCACGCACACACACACACACACACACACACACACACACACACACACACACACACACACACACACACACAAACAATACCATACTTGTAATGCTACCTTAATTTACTGTCTAGGCTTAAAATAAGCTTTTTAGGATACATAAGTAACCACTCGAACACAGGCACGCACGCACATACAAACGTACATCCTCACACGCATTTTTTTCTCTTCTGGGAAAAATAAATAAATAAATAGATACAATCTGTAAAAGGTGCATACTGATAGAGAGAAAGACCCCCCTTTTAGATACACACTATCTCACACATTCGTACACACATACATCCTGTACTAAAACGCAGACACACACCCGCACGCACAAATATAGTTATACACTCGCACGCAAACACTACGCCCTGCTTCGATACTTAAAACCTCTTAAAATTCTCCTAAAATAAACCGAGCAAAAATACATTTATAAGACCAGCACCCCGATTGTGCAAACAAATCAAGGATAAATTAAACCAATAACATCATGAATATAAAACAAAATAGTCATGGCTAGCCAGTTTTGCACAATATTGAACTGTTAAATACATAGTGGGCGTGGTCTGTAGAGAGAGTGTGTGGCAGCAAATCCAATAGGATTCCACGCTGAGAGGAAGAGGAGGGTTTTGGAGAAGGAAGTGAGGTTGATTGACGGACAGATCCTCTGTAGATCCATGCCCAGAGTCTGTTTTCATTTCAATCGGTCACTCCCGTTCTCTCCTCCACCCTCCATCTCTGTTGCCCTGTTCGACACACTCACCTCCCGAGGGCTGAAAAAGCAAAAACCCAGCGATGGAGGGAGACGGATGGTGGAATAACCAAAGAGGAGGGAGGAAGGAGAGAGGGAGGAGTGAGGAACGGCGAGGTATGAGGCAGAAAAGGGGGGCTCGCTGTCTCTGCTTAGCCACCAAATGCTCCTCCCATTTCCTGTTTGGGGCAGGAAGTGGGTGTGGCCAAAAGAGGAAAAGCGGCAGAGGAGGCGAAGCCAGATCAAGGTGACGAGGCGAGTTTGTCTCTCGCTGGCATCTTATTAACCAGCGGATAAAAGAGCTGGCTAGCTTCCTGTGGGCCAGAGAGTGTCTCTCTCTGCCCGTGGCCCCCTACAGCAGGCCTGTTGTGGCTGTTGGTCCATCCCTCAAATCCTTCCCCCCCTTTGGCTGGGGGTGGCGGTTCACCTTAATCCGACCCCCAGGCTGGCAGGGCTGTGCTCCAAGGTTCCTTAGCTTTGGAAGAGGAAGAGAAATGAGATTTCAAACAGGGTTTTCCTTGCCCCCGTTTACTCAATACAGCGCTTCATCATCAGTGAACCAAGAAGGAGGAGTTGACCTTTGACCTCAAGTGGGTGTGGTCAGATTTGAATCCTTAACTGACCCCCTCCACAAGCTGGTCTGCTGTCCCCTACCTGGCTTCATGGCGGCCAGACAAACAACAATAACACAACACCAAAGTAGGCAGAGGAAATGAAAACAATAAACACACTATGTCGACTGCAGGAAATCCATAAAAGGACTTCCTGCTTCTGTTGTTTCCTTTCTACAGTTCCTCCATTCCTACTTTCCCCTCACTTTTTTTTGCTTGTCTCTACTTTTCAGCTCTTCACACTTTGAGGACATGATAAAACTGTGAGGCACTTTAGAGACACACTCAGACACGTGTGGAGAACACACGCACTCACGTACACGTACAAATAGAGAAAATCATAGATCACACGCACACACACAAGCATACACTCAGATAGTATAGAGTATAGTGTGGTATACTTTACTACAAATATTCACACACATACAAACTCATATAAACAAACATAGTCATAACCAGGTGTTTAAGGTTGCGTCACTGGCCGCCAGTGTCCAGAGCGGTTATGTCTGGCAGAGAGGCAGACAGTGTGTGTGTGTGTGTGTGTGTGTGTGTGTGTGTGTGTCTGTGTGTGTGTGAGGGGCGGGGACAGACAGAGCCAGCTGCGGCGCTGTTACCCAGCACTGACAAGCGTCAGTCTCTGATGATGTCAGAGGGGCCAGTCGGCCGATCGAACCCGTCAAGCCGACTCCTACAAACTCGTCACACACTCCATATCCTCGTCCTCCAACAGCCCGCTGTTCCTCTGCCGTGCTCCTCCAATCACAACCGAACTTCTGTGGTGCTCCTCCTCCTTCCCTTCCGCCTCTTCCTCCTCCTCTTCTCGTCCCCTCCCCCCTGCTAGCAGCTCCTGCCGCTCCTCCACTGAGGACGGCCCATGGACGGAGCCTCTGCTTCCTCCGGCCTCTTCCCCGCCCTCGCTGACCACTTGGTCCCTGTGCGTTGCTGCTGCTGCTGTGGGGAAGGGGAGGAGGGTGCCGTTGGGGCTGTGCTGGGAGGTGGAAGAGGTGCTAGATGTGGCTTTCGTGGCCGCGTTGCCGTTGAGAATGTTGTTGGCGGCGTGCTCCATCTCCTCGATGGTCATGTCACAGGCATCAGCCAACTCGGCTTTGGTCACCTCAATGAACGAGGGGTCCTGGGCGAAATGACCCAAACCCTCTGATATTAGCACCTTGAGTGGAAATTGAGAAAAAGAGGAATGGACAGACAGGAAGGGAGAAAGATAGAGTGAAATGGAGACAGAGAAAAGTAAACTTTAATGTAGAAAGAAAAAAGATGCATTCATTATCGATGTAATCTCCTAATAAGTGTCTTGAATAATCAGTTGATCTGTGAAGCCAAAGGTGATGTCATCAAATTGGTTGTTTTAAAATTAAAAATAAAGCAGCATCTACTTGCGACCCAATATAAAAGGTGTCAGAAGTCTATAAATCTCTAAACCTCTTTTAAAGGATTTTTCTCAATCAAATCAAATACATCTCTGAGGCCCAAAGAGGTAAAACTATCCAATATTTCACAATGTTGGAGATAAGAATTCACATTTGTGTAGTAGAACATATTGTGAACTCCTCAAATTTCTCCTGTGACCCTCTGGAACAAACTCAACCCATACATAATGTCAGTGATTTCCAACCTGGGGGCCTTGAGACAAAGAAAAACAGCAAATCCTCACAATTGAGGATTGTTTTAGTGCACACTAAGTAACAAGTAGTGTTTAACCATTTCCAACCTGTAGACACACACTCACCGCCTCCACCAGACTGCCTGCGCTGCCGTGAGACAGTGAGCTGGAGTCTTTTCCCAGTAGCGAGGGCACTGTGAGCGACACCGGCCGTGGTGGTCTTTGATTGGACACGCTGGGGCTAGGACTGGGCACCCGGCTATTCCCATTACTGTCGCTGTACCTGGGAGCAATACATTTGTTTATCATCATCATTACCATTCCTACAATAGCTTAAGTATCATCATAACTGCTATGTGAACAATTGTATTGTGACTTGTAGCTGTTATTTTCGAGGTACTTAGTCTTACCAGGGCCCACAGTTGACAGAGGGCAAGCTGGTATTGAGCTTTTCATGGGAGTTGGAGCCCTCTAGCCTCAGAGAGGGCACTCGCTGGTAGGAGGCATCACTGCCATGGGCTGGGAAAATAAAGACAGGAGAAGCAACAATTAGGAAAACAAACCTAAATCAGCAAGTACAATGACAAAGCTGCAACATGACAAGAATAATAAGAATGATGATGATATTTTCACTATTCTGTGGCCTGTTTTTTCCCTCATTAAATAAAGGTATGATTTTGCTTGCTGAGGAAATGTAATGCAATGTTTCGGCCAGTATTTGACAAACTTAATGTGTGCACAGGATGCAGTATACCTGTGGGACTGGCTGGAGGCGTGGAGCACAGCCGGCTGAACAGGGTAGGTGAGTGACTCCTTCTTAACAGAGGACTCAACCCTGCGACTGCAAGAGCCTGGAGGAGGAGAGAGCAGAGGGAGGGTGTTAGAAAGGAGCAGGAAGTGGGGAGGAAGGATTATGGCTGAAAATGTAACTTCACACACTGTATTTACAACCTGATCATGTGCAGGTGTAAGAGTATATTTGTGTTTATTCTGTGGGCAACTTCTACCTGATGATGTACAAGGTGTAGAGGTACAGCCGTCTTCTGGGAGACGTCTGGCCTTGACTGTCTTCTGAGACACTCGAGATGGAAGGATGATCTCCGCCCTGACACACACACACACACACACACACACACACACACACACACACACACACACACACACACACAGACAACAAATACATGCATGTAAAAATGAGTAAAACCTGGAAATAGGTGGCATTGTATTGACGTAAACACATGCACATGTCCACTCACCCAGAGAAGTGGGACAGAGGAAGACTCTCCTGGGAGACTGCCATCCTCCTCCTCTTCTGTCCTCTACCTCCTCTCCTTCCTCCATGGGAGTCAACTGCTTACATGTGTCATCATGATACACCAGCCTAATGAGTACACACATACACACAAAGAGTTAATCAAAGACAAACCCAAAAACTAATTAAATTTAGACATGAAAGCTAAATTGTTCAGTGTGTGAGTCTGTTTCAGCAGTACATGTCAGAGGAGAGCGAGTGGTCGTCCTCGTGGTACTCCCTGTCGTCGCCGTAGCTCTCATCATACGTCTCCTCCGTTGACCCCTCGCCTCTCCGGATGATTGGTAGACGGCTGTCACTTGAGTCCGAGCTACAAAGTAACAAACAATCACAAGACCCGAAACAAACAAAGAAAAAAAAAGAACATAAACACAGACCACGTACGGAAAAAAACAGGGAGACAAACAGGCAGACAGATGTAAACACAAACACAGAAAAAAAGAAGAAGCTGATTAGTAAAAAAACTCAGAGAGGAGCTTAAGAGGAGAGACTTAGTGAGGCTTAACGACTGCATGTAGGAAAGGGAAAGAGGAGGACTGAGAAGAAGAAAAAGCTTGAGGAAAAGCAGGTGGGAACTATTTTTGTTAAAGCAAAATGGTAAGAAGCATCAATGGCAACAACTGGAATATGACAAACTGATAGCACGACTGAGGTGCAGACATCTTTATAAAAACAAAGATTAGGAGAGACAAGATATTGGCTGACGTTATTAGCTGATGCATTTTAATGTAAGCCTGCTGGGAAATGAAACACTTTTTATGCTGTTCTTATCATTTAAGATGAAGACCAATAAAGTCCTAAATCAGATACTGCCTTAGCTACTCATCTTTTAAGAATTGGATACAATTTAGTTAGTCAGCAAAAAACACAGCAAAGTCTTTCACTCTGTCCTATTCCCTGTTCTTTTCAAATGCTGAAATCTTGGTTGTGTAGGTATTTATTTCCTGAGACACAGGCTTAATCCAAACTCTGCATATAATCTGTATTAAGCTATATGTTCTTTGTATTCCAAAGATGTCTTGTCACCCTATCTGTCCACATCCGTTTCATACTCCAGACTTAAGCTTGAAGGAGACATCCTGACATCTGAAGTTTAATCTCTTCTTCTTCATCAGATTGTTTGCTAAAAAGCTACAACATGTCAGCTGCCCAAAACCATCTGCTAATGGTTGTTTTATATTAAAACCAAGAGTCTTTACAAACTGCTTAGCTTGAAGTTAGCAGTACCAATTATTTTTAATGATGAACACTCACAAATACAATTAACTGCTCTTTGTTTTCTTCAGGCACTGGCACATAAACGTCTGCTAAGAACTGCTTGGTGAAGAAAAAACAAATCAAATTTCTAAATGTCAAGATGTCCCTTTAATCCACAGCTATTCAAGGGCTCCAAAGCAAACTCTGGGTTAGAACAGCTTTTGATTAAAACCTGACTAAGACTGTTCTGGATGAGTTTGATCAAGCTCATTTCACTTGGCAGCTGGGTGGAGGTTACCCTGTCGAAAAATCAATCAAATCCAAAGAGATAGTTCATCCGAAAGCTTATACTTTGCTTTGCCTGTAATGGAGCACTTAATCCTAGATCACTTACTGTCCTGACGCAGGGAAAGTGAATGAGTTAAACTCTCCTCTCTAATTAATTATAGCCCAGTTGTCTTTTTACCAAGGATCTTAATCTTCAGAGGATGCCAGTCCACACACACAGACTAACCAAAACAGGTTGGAAAACAAAAATAGAAGTCTAAAACCCTGCTAGTTAACGCCTGGAAGCTGCAATGTCTCTCCAGGAAGGCATAAATAACCAACATGTAAACAAATTTGCTGTTCTCATAGCCTTGCCTGTAATATCACACAAGTATGAAGTTTGTCCTGAAGGCAGGACTAATAGAGACCACAGGAGTCATTAAAATCAACCAATGGAGCATAGATGTGTTGAGAGAATTTAATAGCAATCTGCTTGTTAAAAGCTTATCTTGGGTCTAAAATGGAAAAAGTTAATCCTCTGGGGATGCAATTACACTAAGTAAAATGTGAGGGGGTCACAAAAATCATTAGGAATCATCCACTGGGGACGATGAATATCGAGAGCAAATTTCATAACAATCTAGCTAGTTGGACAGACCAACTGATAGACTGAGGGACAGACAGACCAACCTTAGACCCCTGCCTCTATAATGGCAAAAAGAAAAGAGCATCCATGACAACACAATATTAGTTAGCCGAGCACAGTCTGCTTTGTTTTAACTAAGTACTCCAAGATTGTACACTAAATGTACTGAGCTATTAAAATCACAACAGGAGATAAGTATGAGCTTTCAGATGTTTCCACACATTACAATTAACAGGTGATGGACAAAGAGCAGACATTGTGTCTAACCCAGACCTGCCATAAAATACAATAGAACAGAAGGAAACAGCAGCAATAAGAGCCTTTGATAGGTAAGGTTTGGCCACGTTGCACCAAACAGTCTATAATCTGCTATCAAAGCCATAGATATAGTAGCAGCATAGAGTCCTGGCTTTTGCTATAGCAACCAAAACATTATGTGCATAGCAACAACTCTCACTATAGCACTTTGACAGCGATGCCATTTTATAAAGCATTATGAAACCTTTTCGCACAAATTTAGGGGACTAACACAACACACACATATATATATATACACACACGCGCACGCACACACACTTTCTCTCTCTGTCCCCTGGCAACATACCGCATGAGGGTGTCATAAAAACACGTCCTGCTTGCCACCAGAAACAAAAGACAGGGAAAGAGAGGAGGAAGGAAAAAGAACATGAAGGAAATAAAAGAGCCATTTATGTCTGTACTGAAATGTCATGTTGTTTATTATATTAGATGGCCAGCTAAATATCTGTAATGATGGTCAGGAAATGAAAGAGAGAGACTAATAAGTCTTGCCTCAGTTCAACAGCATATAAAGTAGGAAAGGAAAAACATCACTTTGATACAAGAAAAACAAGAACAACAACGGTTGATATGACATAGATATAACCTGCTGTACAGGCTACACTCACCTCTTTGGAGGAAAGCACCACGCGGATCTTGGCAGCAGGATGGGAGTGAGCGGCTGTCCTGTGTGCCCGTCCACAGTGCTTATGGACGGGCTTGGGAATCGACTGATTCCCTGGGTCGTCACCCCAGCCATGCCAGTGTTGTTGGCATTGTTGATGTTGGCGTTGGAGCCTGATGAAGAGTAAGAGGAAGGGGTGAAAGTGGTAGAGTCCATGAGCTTCTCATGGGACGGGCTCTCGCCTTCGCAAGGGGAGCCCTTCTGGCTGATGTGCAAGGGACGCTGGGTAGTGAAGGACTGCGGGAAGGAACTGCGGCCATCGCTCTGGTTGTAGTAGTTGACGTGGTTGCTGAACAACCCACCAGTACGCTGTGGGGTGAGAGGAGAAAGAGAGAAAGATGAAGAGTGGAGGAAATTGAATTGAGATGATGGAAGAGACAGAAAAGGGAGAGGAGTAGAAAAGGAGACGGTAATAGTGGAAAAGGGCAGGGAGTTAGAGCAATGTTTATGTCACAGTATCGGTATAACTTACTACACTCAAACACTCTATTGCTACTGTAACATTCACTGCCATAAGCAACCAAACTTTACTCAGCAGAGATGGAAATGCAAGCTGCTTGTATTTGCAATGTATCTCCAAATCAGAAATGGACTTTTAACATGAAATCTCTGACATGGGAGCAGAATGATCATGAGAGTGAATAAATCAGACTCTAAATCTTGGTATAAAATCTCCATAATGGTCAATAATAGATAGGTGTCAAGAGAGTGGTTTGATTTTCTTAAAGTTAAGATGTTTTTCAGTCTATCTGTGTTACATATAGTAAGTGATGAAATACAGCAGTAAACAAAACAAAACATGAATGTGGCAATGGCATTTACAGTCGGGGCTGTAGCATAACTCACCCGTGAGCGAAGAACTGTGTGTGTGTCTGTGTGCGTGTGTATGTGTGTCAGTTTTGTCAGAGGCTAACAGTTACAGAGCTCAACTTTTAGATGAAAAATTGTTATGTTAGATTTGAAAGTTTTCGTTTTATGAAAAGATGTGACGTTCTTATTTTGTAAGTTGCAGCTAGTGGATGTGCTTCCAAAATGCATAGGACAAATTATTAAAATGTATTTCAGTAGTCTGCAGTGATTGGTAGCAAAGCTATGTAGTGGAGAATGAGGCTTTTTAAATGTCTTTTCGAACCTCTGAGCACATGCAAGCATGTCCATGTATGTGCATAGAGCAATAATGTGGCTTCAAGCTGGACGCTGATCATCTCTTTCTCTCTTTCTCTCTCGCTCTGGAGAGTGACTGAGGGTGTGTGTATCCGACCTTTACCCTGAAGATATCGTCCTCGGACGCAGCTGACACAGGCTCCTTCAAGCCTTTATCCAGCTCCTCCTCCACGGTCAGGTCTCCAGAGATGGCCCTCCGAATCTCTGGACCAATGTCATGCAATGTCCGCAGGCCAGCCTACACAGAGAGCAAACACCATGAAGTGTTGCGCATGTAACATTTATTTGATCATTTAAAATAATTTTATGTTATTTTGCTGTCAAAAACTGTTGTCTTCTGAATGTCTGCAACAAATATATACATATTTATGAACAACTGTACCTGCAGAGAGAGGGCAGTTTTGGGGGCCACCTTGGCCACCAGCCCTTGTTCTTTCCTCTTCTTAAACTTGCGGAAATATTCCTGGATGAGGAAGGTAGCGTAGAACTTCCCGACTGTTACCTCATCATCTGCAAGAAATATAAATATTATAATTACAATAGCTTAATGCTTAGAATAAGGCCTCTCTTTTATTCAGAAAAAAATGATGTTGCAGGTGATGCAGTTGATGAATGAAAATGTAATCGAGTAGTGTTATGACTATTGAAAGTGTTCATCTTTTCAATATTTGTGTTTATTATTTGAGACTGTGTTTGAAACTGTGTTAAAGAGTATACATACCACCAGCAGGGGGCACTACTTGATCCAAGAGCTTCATGCTGGTTCTCTTCCAGATCTTCTTCACTATTGCCCTTAGTTCCTCATTGGCCTGCTCCAGGTTACCTGCAAACACAAACAGTATACATACTGTAGATTCAAAGTAGTATTTTCACAGTTGCACACAATATTGCCACACAGCCTATCCAGTGTGAAAGCGTCAGCACAAGCGTATCTGTATTTGTATCTACGGGATAGTATATTGTTAGTGCATTTAATACTGGATTCAGGAGGACCATGGGTGTTGTTATATCGTGTTCATTTGGCATCTTCAAAGTGTGAATGTGTGTAGTTTCTCTGAGCAAATAAAGGTAAAAAAAAAGAAAGAACTGTACTGTACTGGGAAAGATGGTAATACATTTAATTTCCATCTTATACTCTAGATACAGTATGTATATATGCAGACATGCCCACTAAGTGTGTATCTTGTGCTTGTACAACTGCATTAGTGTTCATGTGTGTGTCTGTTACCTTCTGTCTTGATCCTGAGTGCGGTTCTGACCAGAGCAAACAGTGTGGCGTTAAACATCACCGTTCCATCGCTGTTCAGAGGCATGTTCATTGACACCAGACGCTGCGTGAGACAGAACATTTTGTTTGATCGGGCAACATATTTAAATATAATGATGCACAGGTAAATTTCATCGTCAGCTGCCAATAGATACTGGCAGATGCCAATTTGTTGAAAATTAGCTGACAGTAGTTGGCATTATGGTCACTATTAATTTTCCTCTAGAGAGATGTCAGTGTCTAAATATCAAAAATATTTTCTCTACATGTACAATCTGTTGTCAATGTGCCATTTGAGTCATTGTGGAAGGTGTTATGAGTTGTCAATATGTCATCACATTGATTTCACAAAGATACATTTGTATATATTTATCATGCCTGGCGAATAGAGTGGTTTTAATTCTGCCCCAAAATAGTAGCAGAATTAATTTGAAATCCTGATGAAATATTTTGTACATTTTCTACTCTGCAGCCTTTACAACATGTTTGGGAATTTGTGGGACCATGTGTGTGGGTGTGTGTTTACCTTGCAGGCCACCCTGTGTGGACAGAGCTTTCCAAAGCCTAGGGGAGGCTGGATTCTCCGCAGCAGAGTCACCACATCCAGGTGCTTTATCCTCCCCCTGGAAACAGGACAGACGTCACATTGTGGTGACTCTCTACAGAACCTCTGCAGATGACAGATTAATTATTTGGATGGCATATTTTGTTAATTATCTGTAAACTTACTTAGCTTCTGGGTCATATTCAGCCCAGATCCTCTTGAATTCATCAAGATGATGTGGCCCCAGGATCGACCAATCACGCGTCAAGTAGTCAAAGTTGTCCATAATGACAGCCACAAACAGGTTGATGATCTGGGGAGAGTCAGGAGTCAGTCAGAAACTAAACTAACAAAATATAGTTGATTATAGATTACCTGTTTTAAATCATAACCATAACATAAAGCAGCACATAAAAGGCACCTTTTAAAGGAATAATTTAACATTTTGGGAAATATGCTTATTTGACTGCTTGCTGATTGGTACCATCTGTACAGTAAAGAAAGAAATAGTGTAGCAAATAACTCAATTGATCGTTTTGATCCTCTCATCTAACTCTCAGCAAGAAGTTAATAGCGAATATGTGTATTTCCTAAAATGTCCAACTATTCCTTACTCACGTACAATGGAACCACTACTTACTCTGATGCACAATTAGTCTTAAGTATCAAGATCTCAAGAAGTGTGAGTTTATTCCACCTTTCTTAACTTTATAAAATAATCAATCTGTCACTGTACTCACCAGAAAGGCACAGAGCATGTAGAAGCTGACAAAGTAAATGATGGCAAACTGGCTGCCACAGTCCTCATTGGCCGAGTTGTTCTCATTGGTCGATCCTTTCTCACACGGCTTGTTGGGCGAGCATGCCAGCATGATCTCCTGCCATGCCTCACCTGTTGCACATCTGATAGACAGACATACATGCACACACCCACACAAATATGCACACACGGTGACACAGATGCATGCAAAGATTGTACAGACACATAAAAGAAATATAGAGAGACACACATACATGCATAAAGGTATGTATCCATGCACCAGCAAGGAGTCGTATTGAAGTATTAACATACACATACAGACACATGGATGTGTGCATGTATGCATACAGGCATACAATCATATAGCGACACACACGCACATAGATACAAAGACAGAGAGAGGCAGACACATACACACATAAACACAAACACACACATATGCACAAGTGTTAAGAGTGTGAACAACATAGAGAACCAAAAACTGCACCATATCATAAATATATCTTAATACACTAAATTTACAGAGCAACAGCAAAGAAATGTGATTTTATGTTTGCTTTTTCTGAGCTGTAGATTAAGACCTTGTCCAAACTACTGTCTTCCATTCTGAATACTTCAGTACTATTAAGCTTTCCAACTCTGCAGTTGCTGTATTGCCAGGTGATCATTGTTGGAGGGCTTTGCTAGATTTAAATTATACAGCAGTATGAAGTATCCAAGTAGGCTGCTGCTCTGAATGGAAGCCCATTGCTATGATATATTCCATGAAGGAGTCAATACATAGAAAAGGAATGAATAGAAAAGATGCTTTTTATGGTTTAATGACAAGGCAAAAACCATACCATAGTTTATTCTATACAATCTTTTCTTTCAGTTTCTATGGTTTTCGTCTCCTGCATGGAATCTTACCATTATCGCAACCACACGGGACAGAGAGGATTCTGAGACCGGATCCAGGCTGTTTAAATGTATTATCAGTACAGACCTCTGACAACTGAAGGGTCTTCCTCAGTGGACCACAATATTTTGCATAAATCAGAATACATTTTACAACAATTATCAGCAAACCAGTGAGCATACAGCTGTACAGATTGGAGAGTTTGGATGCTCATAACACTGTTATGTAACTGGTGATTCTATGTCAGATACTTGGTGATATTATGGGGCTCACTGCTACATATTTACAACTAGAACTTTTTAACTCTTGGCAGTAAAATGGCTTCAAAGTACAAACTGAAAAAACTTTTTCCCACATTGGCTCTTATGCAGAGTCAAGTCACAGAGTCAGCTGAATTTACAGCTTGACATTTAAAGATATCCTGGCATTTAATTAACCCGATGCTGTCATAAAATGTCAGTGGTAACCTCTAATGTAAAATAAATAGTAAATGGACGATAGAAAATATAGGAGATCAAAAAGGAAAAAGAAAAGTTATTGTTGTTGAAGTGACAATTAAGAAATTGATTATGCAGGAAGGACAGGAAGAGCAGAATGATATTGTAGAAAGAGCAGAAGATGTTGACTTTGAATCCATGAACAAAGGGCACATATTAAGAGAAATGGAAAGGAGGAAAAGAAATAGGAAGAATACAAAGAATGAAGAAGAGAAGTGGCATCTTCTTTACCTGAAGAGCAGCAGAACTGCCTGAGGGAACGTCTGGAAATTGTTGTTCCTGTTGATCTGCGTGTGGTCCCGCAGCGCTATTTTACCAAACATCTGCACGGAGGGAAGGAAGTAGTCACAGCACACAGGATATGACGTCAGCATTGACAGGAGGAAGGGATTTCTCTCTGGGGCAATCAAAATTAGAGGCCGGCTGTCCCCAGAAAATCAAATCAAAAGTGTCTCCCTCTCATCATTAGTGATACAAACAACTTATAGGAGAGACAGAAGGACACACAGAGAGAGGAAGAGGAGAGACAAAAACTGGCAACAGCTAGAGGAGGAAGAAAAGTGGAAGAGAGAAGGACGACATGACCGAACAGGAACTCTGGATGACAAGACTCCAGGAGGACAGACACAGGACGGAGGCCAGCTAGAGGAGAGGATGAGAGAGAAGAAAACACGACAAAGGAAGGGAAACAAGGGGCTATGACGACAGCTTACCTGCATGCCGATGACAGCGTATATGAAGAATAGCATCACTATAAGCAGAGCTACGTAGGGCAGTGCCTAAAGAGGAGAGAGACATATCAGTGACAAGTAGTTGACAGTATTATCCTGCACCAAGGCTGGAGTCCATTCACTTTCATTCAAACTTCACACATCCAATTAGTCTAGAACTTATTTGGGGGAATTATTGTTAAAAATGGGTGATTGACCTCACACAGGTATTTTTTTGTTTTTTCAATTTAGCAGGGGAAATATTAAAAAAGTTATCTTTTCTTTATGAAGTAAAAGTGAACTGATCTGCAGCCCCGTGTGGCACAACACCAAAAACAAACCAAGACAAATCATCTGACTTAGGAGTGAAAAACCTCAGTAAATTCATAAACTGTTCTCTGAGTTTAGCCAGGAGGCCAGTCCCCAATGTATTGTGCAAGAACCAAACATGGCCAGAAAAGATATGTCTTCTGTATCTGCACACCTGGGAAACTGTGTGGAACTGAGCTCCTGGCTAACATTACCCCTGTGCCTGGGAGAGCAGGGCCAAATCATGATGAAGTAAAAGTTTGATTATGTTTCAATATGTAATCCACTGAAAAATGAAATAAGGATAAAGGGTACAGTAAGCTTTTGTGTTACAGTACAGTGATATATTCATGACCACGGCTGATTTAAAATGTAACACCACAAGTCTATTTTTTGCTGTATCACCAATGTATTTTCAATGAATTTCAGTGACTGTACTGTTCATGAAGTGGCCCATCTGACATAACACAAGAGAGAAAACAGATTATTTTCTTTTCCCTATAACTCTCTATCAAATGATTTAATTTCTTGGTGGAGTGCTTCTTTAAACTTATCTACTGCTTAACCCGCCTACAGGGAATGGTGAGCTTTCAGGGGTTAGTAGTAGGGTGTTGGAGGGAAAAGGGAAGTAGAAGAAGTGGAGGAAGAAGAGGAGATATGAGTAGGGAAGAGGAGAGAAAAGATTGCTGGTTAAGGTTCTTGAGTTCCTGCCTGTTTCCCAGCTTTGTGTCCCTACATCCCTCCCTGCCTCTGCAGCAAGACTCCCAAACCTTCTCTCCATTACCTCATACCATCCCTCTTTCTTTTCCTCCGTCCCCATCTAAACTGTCCGACGTCCCACCCGTCTGACTTCTTGCAAAAATAGGAGGTAGAGACAAGGAGGGAGGAGGCAAGGAAAGGAAAGGTGGCTTGTGAGACTCCACCAGGGTCGATTTACACAAGAACAAGGATATTTTTAGCCCCATGTGACTCAGATCTGAAATTACTAAATGGTTTGCAAAGTATTAATAACATTAAACTGGTCTATTCTGGATTAATTAAAGTAAATTAAAGTATGACATTCTAATACCTACATATGGTAAATAAACTTGGGAATTACTATGCCAAGTTTGAACTGCAAAATCTGTAATAGACTGTAGTTAAAATAGCACTATGGCCTCCAAAAAAAAGCTCTAATCTGCGTTACATTAGGGTTAAAGCTTTCCTTTCTATCTTGTGTAAACCCAACCCCCTGCTCTAGCATGTTGTGTCCGGTTCTCCCCTCACTTGGAAGGATTTGATGAAGGTCCACAGCAGGGTCCGAATCCCTTCCCCGCGAGACAGCAGCTTCACCAGCCTCATCACGCGGAACAGCCGGAAGAAGGTGATGGAGATCCTGGCGTTCTCTTCAGAGTTCTGCAGTCCCTTTTGGTGGGGTTTGGTGTTTTTTTAGAAAAAACACAGGACGCATGGGGACACATGCAGATAGGTAAGGGAGGGAAACACGCACACACACATACACACACACACACACACACACACACACACACACACACACACACACACACACACACACACACAGGTAAAGATGATCATACGAACATACACACATGCAAATGCACACACAGACAAATGCAGAAATGCAGACATACAAGTAACATTTGTATGCATATTCCCACCCACACATATATGTGGATGTAAATATGTATAGAACACACGCGCACACACACACACACACACACACACACACACACACACACACACACACACACACACACACACACACACACACACACACACACACACGCACACACACACATACACACTGAGTTAATAAATGGAAATCTGCGTCCTAGAAAATCCCATCAAAATCAACTGACAAAAGAGATCTGGGAGAGAATCGGGCAATCATGCTTATTTTTCTGGCTTCATGGAAAAATCACTTGGCAACAAAGAGATTAAACTATCCATCATATCCCTAAATTAATCAGCTCCAACCTCTATATAACAGGAAAGTCCAACTGTACAATTAGACAACTCAAAGTTACTTGCAGTTAACTCTAAGAGGCCTTACTGAACCATCAAAACTAAAAATGGCTCCCTTAGTCTTTATTGATACTACTGTTTCTTAAATCACAGCACTGTGTTGTTCTATCTCACATCTATGCTGTCATGATCAAGGTGAAGAACACACACTTGGGTTTCTATAACCTATTACAGATAAATCCAGCCTTGCAATGACACTTGACGAACAAGAATTAAAATACTCCAGGAGACCTTGAAGTAAATCATCTTACTAAGCTGAAAGACTTGGATATCCTGCACTGGTATGGACTAAAATTCTAATAGCTAGAGACCAGGTCAGAGACATCTGTATTGATGCAGCTAAGCTCTTTCATAAATCACTGATAACAATTCACAACAGATACAGTACGAAAATCCTAGCCTGCAGGCGGATTCCTGTTTCAATAAATCATTCAATAAGGCAGTCTAATTGTTTGTCTGTCACAACTGGCCACCGAGAGAAACAATCCAATGATGACATTCAGGTGGATAAAGATATTACTACCCAGTGCAGCCACTGCCAGGTAAAATATTTTCATCAAATAGATCATCTGCACTTCTTGTTTATTAGGATCTTCTAGAAACAAGTGTTTTATTTGCAGAGCGTCTTGCAATGAACATGCAATACTTTGCCTCTCGAGGCATTTAAGATTTCCTTATTTGGTATACTTTCATTCAAAATACACCTTAGTAAGGCTTTGAAGTACAAGCTTGAAATACACTGTAGCTTTCAAACTGTCTATTGTCCCAGTACTCATCCACAGGAAATAACTCCATGATGAAATATTCAGCCATCTCGCTGAGTGCTATTCTAATACAGATTTACTTATTTATGCTGCTGCTCGTTCTCAGGGACAAAAAGACAGAAAAACAATGGCAACATCAGGATTTGTGTAAAGCATGATGCAGTTAACACAGTAACTAAGGATCCAGTATATTAATCACAATTATACCACAAGCAGCTGATGAATCAGGTCAAACCAAATACAAGCAAAACTGCCATACAAAGATACCAATACCAAATAATCAGCAATGATGAACATCAGTAACAAGTATGCAAAAATGACAAGAAAACATCTAACATACTAACATCTAACTACACTCTTCCAAATAAATGCACCAGTATGCATAGAAAACACTTGACCACATAACAACCACAGCAGTGCCACACTATATCTGTCTTCACTTTAATAATCAAATGTGACCCTAAAAACAAGATCATCCTGTCTGACCTCTAAATCTGTTTCATGCCATTTGTGTTTTTCCAAGAGGCCATCAATTCTTTATGCTAATCCCACAGAGAAAACACAGTGTGCTCCTAAAATGAACTTGCCATTCTCCACATTTCTTACTGTAGTTTGGGATAACAGATGTCAAATGTTACTTTTCAACATAAAACATGCTGGAATTATGTTATCTTGTTTCTAAAATTTTCTATAGCAAATCTATTATTCTATAACTCTGGGATAACAGTTTGGGTACTTCCTATGGGTAAATGTTACTTTTGCTGCAGTGTTGACAAGTAACCCAAGACATGTGTTGTCCCAAACTCCAGTTACAGATATGTTGAAAATGACCGTTCTGAGGAGTGTAAGTCAAAATTCTGTACTGCATGTAATACCACAACTGGACCACAGTGGGGACCATTGCACCATTGAGAGAGGGGGGCAGTGAGCGGGAGAAGTACAGTGACACTAAGTGTAACAGAGAGAGAGAGAGAGAGAGGGAGAGAGTCTATATATGAAGAATAGTTTTAATTATTTAGAAACATCCAGACAAATAGACTGATTCACAGATAGATAGACTGATAGACAGATAGACAGACAGACAGACAGACAGACAGACAGACAGACAGACAGATAGATAGATAGATAGATAGATAGATAGATAGATAGATAGACAGACAGACAGACAGACAGACAGACAGATAGATAGATAGATAGATAGATAGATAGATAGATAGATAGATAGATAGATAGATAGATAGATAGATAGACAGATGGCAGGCCAGTGTAGAAGAATGATAGAAAGAGAAACAGCGTGACAGCGTGACCATGATGGCTTGCACCGATGACAAAGCACTAAAAGATACCACACCCATAAGGGAAGAGGGAGCAAGTTGCAAGCCATGGGGGAGGTGGGGGCAACGGGCGCCATGGCAACAACAATAGCCACACAAGGAAAGTCACAACACTCCAGTTACACTTGGCCTGCACAATACAGTGTCCTTCATCATACACACACATATATATAAAACAGGTAAAAGTACAAACGACAGGTACATAAATATAAATCTGGACATGCTGCAGAAGATGACAGCAGGAGCGACAGAGAAGAGTTGACAGGACCAATGAAAAGCCAAAAGTTTTGGACCATACCATGGATGGCGTAGCAGAAGGAGGGATGGAAGGATGGAAGGATGGAGGGATGGTGGAGGAGGTAGGGAGGCGGACGAGATTACCGTCGGAGCGTACCATTGGCCTTACCGCAGGGGGGTGAGAGGAGGAAGAGGAGGAGGAGGAGGAGGACGAAGAGGAGGAGGACGAGGACGAGGAGGAGTCAGCTGGCTTTAAGGAAAGGCAACAAAGATCAGCACCAGAGCAGCGCCTTGGGGTGTGTGTGTGTGTGTGTGTGTGTGTGTGTGTGTGTGTCACTCTGCGTGTGTGTGTTTTAGGGTTGTTTACGTGAGAATTTTGCACCAGCCCAGACAAAAAATAACTCACAAACCACCATGCTAGTAAGGGTTCAGTCTCTGATGAACCCTTAGGTGGTGGAAATAATTTCATCTGGGCCAGGAGGGAGAATTCTGTAAAATATTACTGCATATAGAGACTGGCCCCATCCTCCGTGAGGGCCACATCAGGCTGAATCACTTACGACTTGGAAACATATAGGACGTGTAAGATATTGGGCAATTGCTGTTCAACGCCTTGAAGGTCAAAATAATGAATAATGGTCTTGGGCAGCTGCATGTGTACGTGTCTATGTGCAGCATAGACTGTGTCAAGTGAGGACATGGGTTTGTGTGTATGATGGGGGATAGAGGGGCGCCTCTGTGGCTATCTGTTTTTCTTTCTGCCAGCTGAAGCTACAGTACAGTAACAGTGGTTGAAGCTTTGGCTTAACTCAGGCTACGTTTACCAAACACATCTTGGCATTAAAGAACAATGCCTCCTTTGAATATGTGCTATTCAAGCCGTTCTTTGAGCTGAGAATAGTAAAGATCCAAGTGAAATTAACATGGTTTGGACCTTGTGAAATAAATACATCAAGTACCTTTGTTTATATATGTTGTTTGTGGTCCAACCAGACCACAACTTTAATCTACTTTCGGGTCAAAGAGGCATCAGAATACCACAATAAAAAAGTCAGAAAGTTAAGATCATCTCAATTAGTTTCACTGAAGATGATTTAGATGCTTTTGGAAATTGGAGCCCACAAGTAATTTACATAACACTGAGAGGCACAAAGATAACATACTTTAGGGAGACACCCACTGGGTGTCCCTGGTACTGCAACATTTTACACCGCTAGGAGTGATAGATTAACTAGTAGTTAAATCTATGACTCAGGAGGTTCACTCTGCTTTGGTATTGGCCCTGTTATAATACCATACCACAAAATAATGCTTCATTATTCCCAATCTTTCCTGGAATAAAGAAAGGCTTGCAAGTAACATAAACTTTGAAGGAAGAAAGAGAGAAAGAAAGTAGGAAAGAAGCAACAAAAGCTAGAGAAAGGAGAAAGCTAGGAGCAAAAGAAGGAAAGCAAACAAGGAGGACAGAAGGTGAGAATATAGCAAGAAAAGAGGGAAGGAATGAAGCATTTAAAGGAATTCTAACGGAGCCATACACAAAACTTTATGATCACGCACAATAAGGATGTACAGAGTGATAGGTTACTATGTTTTATCAAGTACAATGGATACTTATAAACTTGTATTAAAACGAATGTTCTCTAACACTTTTCTAACTGGCTTGCAACAAGGACACTAATCATTTGTTGATGTGAACATTTTAGGAAGAGAGTGTGTGAGTGCGTGAAGAGAGGATATGTGTGTGTGTGTGTGTGTGTTTGTGTGTGTGCGCATGTTTGATGAGAACAGCTGCGGCATTATAGTGTGAAGGGAGGGGAAGTTGGAAGGAAGGACAACTGTAGAAAGGAAGGAAGGAAGGAAGGAAGGAAGGAAAGGAGGGAGGGAAGAGTGATGGATAAAGGGAATACAAAGGATGAATTGGAAAGATGGGCAGGAAGGAAGGAAGGAAGGAAGGAAGGAAGAAAGGAAGGACGCAGGGAGGGAAGATGGCACTGATTCACACTCAGTGTAGTAAGTAAAAACTGAAATATGAGAGAATTTGTGTCTGTCTGTGTGTATATGTGTGTGTGAATTACACAAAGGGCCATTAGGGTCAATTTAAGTGTAATTTAATGCTGAATTTGCTTCAATTTCTATGTGAAATCAAAGATGTGAACCAGAATTGGATTAAACTCAAATGATTCCTCATTATTATATTTCTCATTATGAAGTTAAACTGAACAAATTACAGAGACTACAGTGGACTTGTGGCCCTGGAGGATGCGTGCATTTTGCGTGAGATTTTAACCATAAAATTCAGTAGAAAAACAAAACAGTCCATTTGTGAATAAATATACGGAAGTCCTTTCAGGCAGAACTACAGTGCAGATGTGAGTTACTGCAGTTGCAGCTCATTGGATTTATGAGCTCATTTAAAATGAACTTGAGCTGCTTTCTCACATTGCACATCATGTTTTCGAGCAAAAATTTCATCAGTTCAGTCAGTTCAATAGGTAACATGGGTTTCTTGAGAACATCCTTACCCTAGCTTTGAGCTTTATGCAGCGTTTTATTTATTTTCTTTGATTCATATTTTGATGGCTTGTAATACTGCAGCATAAAGTGCATTCCCATTTAATGTTTAATGTGCAGGGATTAAAAACTCAGAACAAACTAATATTACAATAATTTAAAATATAGCAAATATTTAGATTGGTTGACCTCTTAGGGTATATGAAAAGCATGAGAGATCCATGTTACCCAGCTTGCATTTCAGGTGAGCAAGCAGCACCGCAAACCAACGAGAAAGAAGACAGAGAAAGAGAGAGAGAGAGATAAACGTCCATAAAAGAAGAGTTAAGTGAACCGAAAAAAGCTCAGAAAGAGGAGGAGAGAGATGGAGAGGAGAAGAGGAGGCATTCCGAATAGAAAGAACGAAAAAGAGAAATAGATGCAGTCCATACTGGCATCGTCTGCAAGACACCGCTCAGAGCAAACCACTACCAATCTGTTCACACTACTTCTACTCAAACCAAAACCAAAAATGTAAAAGAAACCATGTAAGATTTAAGAAGCACCCGCAGGTTGCTGGAAAGAATTAGAGACCCTGGATTTAAAAAGTATTCTGATTCGGAGACCACAAAAAATGCAGCTAATCTAAGTCAACAGGCACCCAGCAAAGCATCGAAGTGGGTGCACTCAAACGGGCTTCTCTGGCCATTTAATATTTACTAAAGGCAAAGTGATAACATTTTAAAAGCTGGCCTGTTACTGCACTTCACTCTGTACTTAGAAATGCAATGGAAGAGAGGCAGTTATTGGCAAGCTGCTACTATTAGTTTTTTAATTGCATTGCTCAGTACGTTAAAAAGCATTCACTTATGCTTTAGTGCCTGATGAAATGCAGTAGCAGGCTAAAATCTAAAATGTCAAAAACAGTCAAAAGTTCTCACAGGTTTGAATTGCGGAGGGTTTCTTAAAAAAGACAAATAGAAAAGGTAGCTTGGGCATCTCATCACCCAAATCATTAAAAAAAATACCAGAGAAGAAGAACAAAAGAGGAAAAAAAAAAAAAGACTTGGGGCATGCCTTTAGGTTAGCGGTGAGAGAGGAAAATAATGAATCATTCAGAAAGAACTGCAAACCAATCAACCAAATCAATCAAACCAAATCAAAGACAGGTTCCAAACCAAAAAGTTAAGTGCAACATCAGTGACTTGTATAGATGACAAAGATGTATATCTCTGGCCCAACAAACCTCAGTATTAAGGTGGCTAATCGATCAGTGGTCAAATATTGGCAGTTCCCAACAGACATGTCATTGTCCAAATTGATTTTTATTTTGCTCTGTCAGGCTTTATGAAGTTTCTCTTTATGTATTTACATACTCCTATCTCTCTATGTACACGCGTATACTTTGTTATAACATCAGATAAATTCATTGTCTGCCAGGAAATATAGATGTATGATACTTCTGTGATTCCCTGACATCAATTCATAATTTCTGTAATAACTAGACAGAATAACTGAATAAAAAGTACAGTTTGGAAATTACCCAGTGTTGTTTATAAGTGGCTTTGTCAGCCTCTCATGGGGACAAATGGATTCCCTTTCTAAAGGCAGGAAAACAACTGCCAAGCTCATACACCCCTGGGATACACTAACCTTATTTGTATGCCTGACCAGTGCTGTCTGAGGAGAAACACACTGCATTCCACCATAGGGGAACACACTGGTGTACCCGTGTGCATATCTTTTCTCTGCTTCACGTCCTCAAACCAGCCATCTGGTTGAGGGTTAGAGGATTTCAGTCAAACCTACACTTAATATGGATCCTTGTGTGTAATATATCTGTGATTAATGTGACATAATCAAAAACTCTTCAAGCTAAATACATAAATGTCTCAGTCTAACCTATGGATGTGGGTAAAGATACAGCATAAATTGTGAACGAAAAATAAACAAATTAAGAATTAGTTTTGGGAAACCTTCTTCATGAGAGTTAGATAAGAAGCTTGATACAACTCTTATGTCTATACGATAAATATCAAACTGAAACCAACAGTTTGTAAGCTGTGCCTTGAGCTACAGTCAGTCCCCTGAGGCATTTTAACTGGATGTTTGCCACTGGAGATGAAAAGTTTTGCAGACTTGAGCTGAAGCATTGAATGAAATTAAGTGATAGACTTTCCAACAAAAAGCTCCTTCACAGCATAAATAATGTTTTTGTTAAGTGACATTCAGCTTGTTGGCCAGTCTGATCATGGTACAAAATGATTTTATTTTCTGGAAAATTAGCACAAACTGTGAAACTTATCCTCTTCTAAGGCTAAATGAACTGGAGTTCTGTCATGCCACACTTTGCAGTTTGCATGGTTCTCAGACTATTCTTCTGCCAAAGAGTGCTTTGAATATCACATGAATAAAACACCAATTATCCCTGAAGTGTAAATACGATAGACACTCAACATTTGACTTGTGTTTGGGATATTCATTCTTATTCAGCCCCACTGTTGACCATAGGGCCTCCACGTCGATAATAAATGAATTCATACATACATTTACATAAATTTCACGGGTCCTGAGTAAATCCATTTATGGATCAAATTGTTCTCTATGTCTGCACATTGCTATTGTTGGACAAAAAAATGCAACTGCAACTTGTATTTTTCTCATTTGAATGTAAAGTTTCCCTGATGATTTATGAATTGAGAGAGTTTCATGACCCTTGGGTCAAAAAAAACGATGTTCGAAAATGAGAATCTGCATTCCTTCCTTCTTTCCAGAAAATCTTTCTTTTTCAGAAATATAGATATTTTCTGAAAGCATTATATAAAGTACCAGGCCTGGATATACCACCTTTATATGTGTCATGCTATACAGTGTCCATCATGCCAGGGGAATGGACACTATCCCCTGTGGCAATGATAAAAGATCAAATAAACCAATGTGAACTCAAACCAAGTGCTGAGACAATGCAATAGGTTCTATTGGCAAATGCAATAGTTTTTGATGCTATTGATGTTCAGCAGACCAAGGCATGAATACCTATCCGGAGCAGTTTCAAATATCAGGAAATATATACAAAATAAGAATTAAACTAAGAAAATAAAGTTTTATTTGCAGCCTTCTTATACTGCTGAAGATAAATGTGCAGGCATGGGGAGGGGGAACATCGAGAACTGTTGTGCAGCCTCCATTAAATTACATTTCAACAAAAAAAAAAAAGTAATAAAGTAAGTAATGATCATTTTTAGCCCCCAGAAGCCAACATATTCAATATAAGTCAAACTGATAATGGCCAAATTATTATTTAGATGTCAAAGTTCTCCAAGCACAACTTTAAATTTAGTGTTTCATATGTTTTAAATTATACGCACCCTTCAGAGGGCACTGTGCTCTGTTTTGATTGCTCTACATCTGGCTGTTTGCACTGCCAGACTTCAGCCGTCTCTTAAGTTCAGATGTGGTGAGGCTGAAGTTTCCTAATCATTTGAAAGCATGCGAGATGGGTATCGGCACTCGGTCTGTTTGTGTGTGTGGGAATGGCAGAGCAGGCAGGCAGGAAGGGAGGGAGGGAGTTGGACTACTTACGTTAACCTCAGTGATCGCTATGTCAACAATGCTACCCACAACTATCAAGGCATCAAATGTGTTCCATGCATCAACAAAATAATGCTGCGTAGGGGTGGAAAGAACAGAAAAACAACAGAAGAAAAGGACAGAACATAAGACATTTAAAAAAATGGAAAGAACGGAAATCAAAGGAGAGAGGAGAAAAATAAGATAAAAACATTATATACATGAGCACTGAAGATTTTAGTAGGAGAGAGGGAAAGAATCAACAAAATTAAACGGCAAAAAAAGAAAAGAAGGGGCAGTCTGAAAGAGATGGACAGCAGAGGAAGAGCAGCGGCGATCGGTCATGCTTGTCCATGAGAGGAAAATGTCAACAACAACAACAACAACAGTAAAGAACAAATTGCAACAAAATCACAACAAAAAAAACGCCCCTGTTGCTGTAGTTAAAAAATGAAAAGGTGTGTCTGCTTGTGATTGGTCAGTGAGTTAGTTCAGTTAGTGAGGGAATCAAACCTGAGGACATGTCACAGTCTGACAAAAAGTGGAAAAAAAAATCAAGAACCCGACAACATCTGAGATACTGTGAGGAATAAGGAAGGAGGACGCGAGACAGAAACCCTTTGTGTTCAAAGCTAAAACCCTGCCTCTGTCCCCACTACTTTTTATGACGCCCAGGAAGAAGCTTGTTCTTGCTCAGGAACCCTTGTGGTTGGAGGGTCCCCTGAGTGGCAGAGGCCATCTTGGAGTTAAGGATGGAGGGAGAGAAGAAGGAGGAGAAAGAAGAGAAAGAAGAAGGCAGAGGAAGAAGGAAGAGAGATGAAGAGAAAAGACAGCACAACACAGAATAGCCACAAAGGAAAGGAGAGAGGCAGGAAATGAAAGATTGAGAAGAAGCAAGAGGGCACAAGACAGAGAGAAAGAGAGAGCAGCAAGGAGAGTGAGAGTGGGCATCGTACTTACGTTGATCTCACTGAGAATGACGTCTATTATGCTGCCAATTACGATGAGGAAATCAAACACATTCCAGGGATCACTAAAGTACCCCTACACAGGATGAGGTGAGCAAGAGGAGGAGGAGGAGGAGGAGGAGGAGGGTAAGAAAGGTACGTTAGAAGGAAAACAACATCTGCTGCTACTTCGCAGCCCTATTAAGGTGGTATGAGGTTGTACAGTACACTCAGGAAATAGAAAAATCAGCTGATGACCCAACACATGAACAAATTTAATTCTAATTCTAATGATCATAATCAACTTGTTTCCTTTATCTGTATCTAGTATCTGTTCATCACGTGCAGCTGAATTTCCTGCTCTGCTAAGGATGGCGTGTTAGATAGCAGTTACTAAAGTCTACCATTTGCATCTTGGGGCGATTCAACAATGCTGTGGCAGTGATTATACTGAAAGCCCACTTTGTTTGCTTAACTTATTGTGGGTAATTTATCATCAGCAGCGGTACAAAGTGAGTATTTATATATAAAAAAAACATCCACATAGCTTCAGGCCAAAACAGTATTATCTAGGCTGGTAAAATAAAAATATGTTAAAAGGAGAGAGCTGTATTTTAAAACAGCTTTAGTGTACTTTAACTAAGACCGCCAAGATGTGAATGGCCACATGGACCTCTCAGAAGACATTTCCATATACTGAAAATGAATGACATTTGATTCTGACAGATTCTGGCTGATTGTGTTTCCACTGTACACTAGCAATTATTCATTCATTAGAGGAAATTTGTTTGTTACTGTATATGATTGGAAGTTAGAGCAGGGAAATGAGAAGGATCACTGTTTGGATAATGAGATGTGAGGCCTCAACCTTTCAGTTTTTTGGAAGTCATATTTTACACTGTAGTAAACCTACAAAATAACTGTTTAACTAAATAAGTATGCATAAACAAATCCCACCCAATGGACTGCATAAAACTGACAAATTGTCAGTTACAGAGGGATGCTGAGAGAAGATCAATCTTACTAATCTATTTTAAGCTTCATCATTTGTCATCAGCAGCTGAGGTATCGTCATAAAAAGCAAAAACTCCTCGTGCCATAATTCACCTGCACCCGCTGACAGTCTTTTTGTAAGAATATTAATGTAAAACCGGAGTTAAACATTAGTAAAACAGCGCTCAGCATTAGTATCCAAATGCTGATGTATGGAGTGATTCAATTTATTTGACGAACTAATGTAGACACACCTCAGTTTTAAAACAGTAAGTTCAGCAATGTGCTCAGATGTTCAGAAAAAAACAGAACAAAAACACAACCAGTAAAATCATAAGTAACTGAAGAAGGCGGAGACAGTGAAACCTGTTCAAAAGTTAAAAGGCATTAGCATACATCTTTTCAACAGAGCAAATGTTACTGGAGCTTATTCCACGTGTGTTGACGACTGTTAACACCTGAGAAGTAAAAGTGTTAGTGAGCTGGTCCTCTGTGTGTGTCAGCTGTTTAAAGAAAGAGTTTATTGAAGCAAAACCAATGAAAACAAGGCACATCCTAAAGTTGCGACTCACACACAATATTTTTATAATAATTATTCCATATTATTTATATATAGCATTGTTCAATATGGCTTGGGAATGTGTTGTCATGCTGCACTTATTCTAACTTATTATAGATCCAGAGTTCATGAAAGAAGGAAAACAGATATCAGTTTGTATATTTTCTTAAGATTCACAACTCTTTTGGAGAAACCCTCATAAAAACAAATCTGGCAATTTAAATTAGCCTGTCTTCAGGTGAACATAATATAACATTACATACATAATGCAGCACAGCATGAAGTCAATTCCCAAGCCTTAAAAGTTGTCCTGCACAGTTAGGGGGTGAATTCCAACTGGGGCTGTCTGTGCTTGAAAATACTACAAAGCATGTCTTATGTTACTCAGACTAATTGGTCCAAGTAGATAATTATTTTCAAAAGGTATTACAAGATAACCATCTGTCATCCATCTTAATAAAAGGACATATTTTGTAGGACATGATTTGTATTTTAGAGCTAATTGGAAAAAAACAAAATGAAGTTTTAATTATTAATTAGAAGACCCTGGCTCCCAAATACTGATATATTTGTGGATGACATTCATTAATTCTAACAACTACCTTCCAGCAATTAACTTCACATATAAAATAAAGAAAGTAAAAGTAAAATTAATTCCTCCACACACTAAAAATAATGGTATTTTTTAAATCTGGGGTATTTTGAATTTAGTCATGATGGTTATAATGAGCCTTATGTGTAAAAGTGACACTGGTACTGTTGCAAGTTATCCTGGATAGAATGCTAAAATACCTGGGAAACTTTTTTTTCTTATACTAATCTTTTGATTTACAAGGTGTACGGTGCAACAGTAGAGATAAGACTAAAAATATAATATTAAACTGTGTTTTCCCTATTGATTGTGTGCAAGGATTTTCCACCAACCCGGCTGTAATAAGGGGAAAAATCCCCATCTGTTATTGTTTAAATAGCTGATGCACCAGGAAGTTCTAAGATTGGACCAATATAAACACATAGTTACATAGCAACAACAGCAGGGTAACAAGGGAACAGTGAAATTAAAAAACACACGATGCCGTCGACTAATCACATTTCAAATCCACAATATCATAATTATCAACTGGAGTAAATGAAACAGGAATGGGGAATATACAGTTCAACATCAGTGAGCAGTTATTTGCAACCAATGGGATTCAATGGCTAAAATAAATTTTACTGTTCTATTATATCCATTAGTTGTATGTTGTATTAGTAGTAATAACTAGACTTGACATTTATTTCATCAAATATTCACCTTCAACCTACTGAATGCAGAAGATACAATTTTCTATGCTGCTCTACTGTGCTGTTCAAGAGTGCTATTCTATTCTGCAGCTAGAGAAGTGGACCTACCCTGGGTTTGAAGGCGATCAGTTTAAGGATCATCTCCACAGTGAAGAGTCCGGTGAAGAGCATGTTGAGGATGTTCATGGCATCGTTGAAATTTATGGTCTGACCATGATGCTGCAAAATCACATAAACAACTCATTAGTGTTTGCAAAGACTGGGAGTAGTCTAATGCCTGTACTATTATATTTCCCCATGTTGTGAGTGTGTGCTTGCATTCATCTATGAGACTCACCTGCATGGCCAGACAGATGGTGTTGAGAAGGATGAGTGTGAACATCAGGTACTCAAAGTAGGTGGAATTGACCACATACCACACCTTGTACTGGTAGGGGTTCTTGGGGATGTAGCGTCGCAATGGACGTGCCTTCAAAGCATACTCCACACACTGACGCTGTAAGACAAACACAGACACATACACCAACATGTGAACATACACAAACACAGCCGTTTGCCTTTAAATTTTGTCTGGTGATGTAGTTCCCCAACTCCTCATCGCTTTGTCTCTCTGTACTGAGACAACGGAGGAAAAGCTGGCAGTCTAAAAAAGCCTTTTCCCACCCCAGACTATTCTTACATCGTCTCCGTGCGTTTCCATGCTCTTGGTGAGACATGGATCATCACAGAGAACACAGCTGCAGAGACTTGGCCTAGCCTCCTTCTTTTTGAGCTTCAGTCTCATCTTCTGTATGAACTGCAGCAGCTCCCTCCTGGCTGGACTCCTGAAGTAGTTCACCGCCTAAAACTCATGTTCAGCCTCAGTCCAGAATCTCCCATGTCTCACCCCCTACTGTCTAGCCTCCATTCCCTTTCCCCTGTGCCTTCTGAATGACAAAGTGACTTTCCCACTTCAGTCAGAACAGCACAGTCATTCTTATACTGTAACCTGAAAACTCATGTCTATCTTGCTGCTGAACAAAAGCATAAAACTGCAGTTAAACGCACACAAAGGCATCGACAGATTCAGTAATACAAAAACAGTACCTGGTTCTTGTCCAGCTCACAGTTCTTATATTCTTGCTCTCCTTGCTCTTGGAATGTGACAATGACGAAACCGACGAAGATGTTCATCATGAAGAAGGCGATGATGATGATGTAGATGATGAAGAAGATGGAGATGACTACGCGGTAGTTGTAGATGGGCCCGACGTCCTCAGCATGAGAGTCTATGGCTCGGTACAGTAGCCTGAGAGAAGGAAGGTAGATTCATTGAAGGAAAGGAGGAAGATGAAGATTGTAGGACGGAAATGATAGGATAGGATACCAAGAGACTGCTGACAAACTGAAAAAGTGAACAATATATACAATATGCAGATCAATATATACATGTATTGTGTCTGTATGTAGATACACACCCTGGCCAGCCCTCAAAGGTAGACACAGCAAATAGGGCCATCATGCCTTGGAGGACATTGTCAAAGTTAAAGTCACTGTTCTCCCACAATCTCTGGGCTCTTTCAGGCTTCCCCACATCACCGTCCTTGTACATAATGTAGGAACCTCTGTAAATGCAAGTAGACACAGACACACTCACGTGTTTTATCCAGTAGTTACGCTGCAAAGAGTTAACAAGCTTGTGTGCAGGAGGGATCTCTTACCTGCAATCTGCCTGAGTTTGTTTAGAGCTGTCGGTACAGGAGAAGAACTTGCCCTGATAGAAAAACATAAATATTTATTACTCGGAAAAAGCACAATTACGACATTTGACATTTCATGAGGTTTAGGACCCCCCTCCATTTTTCTTTCCTTCTTTTCTTATTTGTTACCTTAAAGAGTTGTACTCCAATACAGGCGAACATGAACTGCAGCAACGTGGTGACGATGACAATGTTGCCGATGGTCCTGATGGCCACAAACACACACTGCACGACATGCTGGAAAACACACCAAATATGATAATGAGTACATGGGTGTGTCTTGTTAGGAAGAGAGTATGTGTGTATGATTATATGTGTGAGTGCTCTAACCTTTAGTCCCTTGGCTCTGTTGATGGCCCTCAGAGGTCTGAGCACTCGGAGAACTCTCAGGATCTTCACCACATTAATTGCACTGGACCTGAAACACGCATGGGATTAAACTGCTGACCAGTCAAACTGACACATATTTTACTGTTAAGACATATTTGCAAGGAACAACACACATCCTAAGGCACGTTCAGTAGTATCTGTGTTAAAGATTGTTCACACAAACTGCAGCATGAGTCAAAGAAAGAAACTGGAGATCAAGACAACTCACACACAAGCTAAGGAAATTAAAATTATCAAGATAGTATGATATAAAATAATCCTAAAAACATTCAAACAAATAATGAATGAAAGTAGCCATGATTCTCTTTAGAGACAAGTTTGGCTTACAAAATGTAATTAAGCTACTCTTACCCTTGTTTAATAATATCTCACATTTTTTATAGGGGATTGGAACAGGTTCACATTACTAAATCTGGTTAAGTCCATTTTTTACTACTAATTATCAATTATTGTATACTCTACTTCTTTAGAAATGTTTGTTTCATTGACTGATAGCACCTCCTCTAATAATCTTAAGAGTACTGTCTATCAAGACAGTATGTTTTCCCTTTCTAACATAAATTGGCTACGATAGTAAATCATAGTAAAAGTGTGTATGTAATATAGTGCAATACACGCAACACACACAAATACATATGGTTCATGGACAAACACACACAAGTACAACCCAGATGGACCACCACAAAGACACAAACAGACATTTACAGGCAAACAGAGAGTTATTGTGCTGTAAGAGAGTGTCAGTACAATCCAAAGGTCAAACAGTGTGACCTTTTAAAGGAAGTGGTTCAAAAGAAAAGCTTTTACATACTAACCAAAAGAATTAAATGAATACCTTGACATTTTGAATTTTACAATACATGTTTGGAAAAAGCTTTGACATTGGTGCTTCAGTAATCTGAACTATTGGAATCTTAAGTGTAATTATTACTACTTAAAAGTCAACAGGTATATAACATGCTAAAAATGTAGCTTGCCAGTATCTTTGACGTTTAATTTCAGTGCGAAAAGCTAATAAGCCAGTCATTCAGTTAACTGAAGAACAAATACAAAGACTTTTTCCCATAGTGTGACAAAGGTAGAAGGAAAAAGTGGATTCAAAATGTCAATGTATCCTTTCAAGGGAGTGACTTTTTAGATGGTTAAAGGAGTGATTTAAAGGGAGTGACATTACTCTGTCGACTTTTAAACAGAAAGTAAGGGAAAGACCTGTTGCGCAACTTTTTAACACAGAAAGGTAAAGTTTAAAGGAAGTTAAAGGTAGTTCATGTGGAGTAGGATGTTATCAGTAACATATCACAGTTAAACCAGCTGTGAAGATATCTAGTGACAGTACAATCCATATACATGTCAACTAAAATTTGACTGTAACTTATACATTTATAAAAATATTATATTATATAGTTGTGCTTCAGTTGACTGGGTTGAGGCAAATGGTGAACCTGTTATACTCCTTGCAAGCCGCCAGATTCTAACTAGTTCGAACTAGAGCAAAAACACTGTTTCCATCCAGATATAATATTGGCCACTCTGCCATAGTTCTTTCATGTGAATTAATGTTTGCCATACTTCATGCTGTCCAGGATGACAGCAGAAACATCTGATGTGGTTATATGTTGTAATTTGCTTCAGGACTGGTTTTCATTTGCATATTAAAATTACTGACCTCCTCATAAACATTTCCATCCTGCTTTCCTACAGCTTTATTTCAACGTGCACTGTTACTTAAATGGAAACATATAAATAAAGATACAGATACATCTCAGGGAGATACTTCATTATTGGGTAGTAACAATAGCAAAAGAGTTTCAAAGCAAAGGTACAGCAAATACTGGAACTGCAGTAAAAAGCAGTTTACAGTTTACTTCTAAATGCAACAGCATCACAATTAATTTGACTGTGATATATTCAAGAAAAATCCCACACACAAACTACTTTTAACAGGCAAAAACCATTAAGTTTTAGCATTCAGGTATAATTTCTATAGCCTGGGAGAGTTCAGTTTATGCACAAATATTAGAAGTGAATTTGACTTGGCCCCAAATCTATCACAAAGAATAGATAAACAAACTTATTAGCAATTACTGGATATGAAAAGTGACTACAGTATTAGAGGACCCAGGATAATTTACCCCCTTCTAATAAAAACATTCTCTCGTTCAAAATTAATTATGCTGATGCCTGTAAAGAAGCATTTATAAGCGTAAAAGCATACTGTTTGTTACTAATAACAAATCATCCATTTATTATCAATACAGTGTTGTCCCACTAAACTACAACTGCTGATAACATCACAGATTACAGTCTTGATTTTCGACTTAACTCTCCAAGACCATAGAAATACCAAATCAAAAGAGTGACACTTTTACACAGTTAAGGTGAAGGTCTGTTAAGGGGGTTATTAATACGGGCTAATATGGACTTACGTCGAGAAGTCTAGTCTATTAAGCATTAGAGACAGAGAGTGTAGTATAGCATATTAAACATCAGAAAATATCACAGCATTTCAAGGAGTTATTTGCTACGAGAAGCAGAGAACATTTTTTAATAAACATTACAAAGAGAGAAGGGGATTGGGAGTAATGAAGTGTAAAGTTGTTAGAGAATAGAGAGAAGTGTGAAGCAGGAGGCAGTTTACAAATGAAAACATTTCCCCACTTAGCCACTTTACAACATGATTTATTAGTTCTTGGACTGGACTAGATTCTCATGTACTTGTCATTATCTAGTCCAGTCTCTTAGCATGTAATAACGTAAATGCTTATCAGATGATATTGTAAGCTTCACTGGTGATATCGATTGGAATTTTTGCCAAATAATGTTGGTAATATCAGTGCACAAAAGTCTGACTGAAATGCTAAAGCAGTATAATGGAACAGTAAAAACAGTATAAAACATGCATCAGAAAACATTATCTTGCACTCACTGTATCCCAGACGAGATGAGGGACACACTGACCACCACCAGGTCCAGAATATTGAAATAGTTTCTACAGAATGACCCTTTATGGAGGAAGGCTCCATAGGCTGTCATCTGTAGGGGTCAAAGTTCATATTTGAGAGTCAAATAAAGAAGGATTACATCACAGTTTAGGATATTGAACCGTGCAGAGGGCAGAGATACTGACTGCCTTACCTTTAACACTGATCGGGGATTAAATAGTATCTGAAAGTATTAGTTTTAACTGTCTTTAAGGAAGTGTTTACTGCCAAGGACGAATACTTTAATGAACGTTAACCTTATTAAAAAATAAATAAATTGTTGTTGCCCTGATGCAGCAACGCCTTGTCACTAGGCACATCAAACATCAACTATTGTTGTCAGCAGCAAAACTTAAGTCTCTTCATCTCTCGATCTTATACGTGGAAAATGTTCATACTGTAGCATTTGCAGATTATATGTCCCATTTACCCTACATCATAAACATTAGATACTACCTTAAGAATGATCTCTATGGTGAAGAGTCCAGTAAAGACATGGTCTGCATAGCCCAGGATCTGAAAACACAACAAAGAGCATCATTGTTTTCAGTTTAGAGATACTATTACCGTGATACACAAAAAGCATTCCTGGGATTGAAAACTACACAGTTTTTTTCATGCCCAATAACTTTCTGATTGAGCAGGAAACATCATGAGGCATTATGTCATCAGTTGTATTTGCCACAATAACAAACTATGATAAAAGTGTGACTGAGCTGAGGTTGTCCATTCAGCAACCTTCAAAACCTCAACTCAACAACTCAACAAAAAAACGATTTGGCATTCTTGTTACTTTTTAGGCTCCACCTGTAACAACACAACTATTTCTAGACTAAATTGTTTACACAGTGGAAATAAAGAGAAAAACAGGAGGAAATGCAATCCTTTGGCTGAACTTGTGTTCAACTGTAGCAGAGTCCTGGATGACTCCACAACATACTGAAATAATAATGCTGAGGTTCAGGTCCAAGGATAATGAATTCCGATTTGACTTAAATAGACTTTGAAAATGGAGCAGAATCTGAAAAACAGGATATATTATTTCATTAAAGTTTCAGACGAAGGTTAATTGAGGTAGACTAATATACCATAGCCAAGGAAAAATACAAGAAAAAGATCTTTATTTGTTTTGCTCAATGAAAGAAGAAACTAAATAGAAGAAAATAGATAGAGCACACATCGTCATCAGTCTTTACACTAGACTACAGCTCACAAATTACACATCAAACACTAAACAACATTAATATATAAACAATATGGTGACAATTACTAGTGTATGCAACTGCAGTGCAAATAGTGCATGCTTTGGGGTATTTAGAGTTTGGCTTAAGGCTGACAATACACGTGTGTGTAACTTAAACTGAACATAAAAATATAATAAAAATAATATAATTCTTTGCCGTGTGCGTACATAACAGATACTATAATATTAAGTGAAAAAAAATTTATTTAAATTGACAAAACAAAGCTTAACAGGCATTGCACATCTTCTTAACATGAAGTTAATCACAGTTGCTTTACTCTGGAAGAAATCTCATTAAGTGTAACCAGCCAGTCACAATAAGCTTTGGTTCCTCTATATGTTGCTGTCGGCTATAATCCATTTAGCAAAGAATGAATGTGTGTGGGCAACTAATGATGACTATTAATGCCTCTGTCCATGCCTTAATGTACACTTGGCCTTTTACGTGTATATACTGTATTGACACTTTAAGACAGGTTTTCTTTTGTATTTGTGTTACCTGGTTTCTGAAAGAGTCATTTTTGACCGGGTCCTCAGCTGCCAGACTGATGCTGCTGAGCAGGATGAAGAAGAGGATGAGGTTGGTGAAGATGTTGTGGTTGACGATCTTATGGCACAGAACCCTGAATCTAAGGAGAGTGAGAGAGAATCATATTTGAGTCTTTTTTCACAAAAATAAGAGCATGGAAAAATACAGAGAGAAACAGCCCGAGAGCTGATGAAACATCAGAGAGGAAGGAAGAGGGGGAAGAAATTAGGTAGGTAGAAGGCCTCTTACTTGTTGGTGTGGCTGAAGATGAAGAAAGCGCGGGCCTCGGGCATGGGAATGGCCTTCTCCTTCAGCTGAATGTCGGAGAGTGGCCGTGGCCTAGGGCCTACTGGCATCTCTGGCTCATCGTCGTCATCGTCTCCTGATATGAGGGAGGAAAAGGATAATAGTGAGAAAGAGGGACAAAGCAGAGAGAAAGAATAGGAGAGGATATAAAGTGGTGTGAAAAAGTAGGAAAACTGGAGCTTAAAGTCTCTAAGTATGAGTGCCTTAGCAGAAAGTCACACAAAGGAAAAATTGCACCTTTGTACACAAATCTGGTTCATGTGTTACCTATGTAATCATTGGCAGGATATGGGTTCTTCTCTTCACTCTCATCTCCACAGTACTCATCCATGTTAATCTGCAGAGGGAGAGCATTTGCCAATGCATTAATTTCTCTGACTACGTACACATTTGCTCATTTGTGCGTTTATTTAAATCTGTGGCTTTAGTCCTTCTTGATATGTTTGTGTCTCTGTGTACCTTAGTAGCAGTGTTGGTCTCTCCATCAGAAGTGATGGACTTCAGCTCTATCTTCTCCTTCTTCTCCTCCTCCAGAGGCGGCTTCTCGTTGTTATGGCGCTTCTCTGGACTGGCCAACCTGGAGAAAGAAGGAGGAAAAGAAGATCCTCACCTTTAGCATCTTTCTCCCTGTGCTACCCATAGCATTGTTAGCCCCTTATTAATCCACAGATTTGTTTCAAATCGCATAATTTAAGGCCAGAAAGACAGAATAAAAACTTAGCATATGTGTTTTAATCACTGTGTATTTCAATCACAGTGGGTGGCTGTGATGTTATAATTAAACCAAAAGGATAGTGAGCAAGCAGGTTGTTTTTCATCACACTTTTTCCTCAGATCAATACAGGTTGCAACCAAGAAGGAGACATTTAATGATTTGTGCCACTGAGGGGAATGTTATCCTCCTCAGTGGCACTAAAATCTAACATTACCATTGTTGACAAATGACCTTTGTAGGCAATGAGACACTAAAATTACCCAGTTAAATTTGTTTAGACAGAAAAGCAAAGCAGGCAAATGTCAGCCTGTCTTTAAAACCTAATAGTTCATGTTCTAATTGTGAAGCATTTTCATTGCTTTGATTTCAGCACTCTGTCTCTGGGCATTGCTGACTATCTAGGATGCTGTAAGCTAAACCTCTGCCTTGATGAGATTGGTCAAACTCCCCTACTCCCTCTCTTACCATACCAGTTTCTCTGGTGTGGGTCAGACACAAAAATGTTTTAATTTCCTCCCTTTCTTTTCCTCAGCTAACTGTTCACCTGTCGTTCTTCCTCTTTCGGCTTTACCTGGCCAGTTTTTTCCTTTCCTTCTCCTCTTCCTCTTCTTTCTGTGCGGATGTCAAGCTCTCAGCGTCTGCCAGATTGTCCACAGCGATGGCCAAGAAGACATTCAGGAGGATATCTGTTCAGAGGGGTGAAGTTAAGGATGTTGCTGACCCATCAGATCATCAGCGTGGTTGGCTGCAAACAATCCTGGTAGGATAAGTGAATAATTAGCAACCTTTCTGCATCTGAAAGACACTGAACTCCCAGCTGCTTGAGTAGACATACTCAGTAACCTCCAGAATACCTCCACATCCCTTTAGATTCACATTATATAGCTTTATAGCTATGTTTTATAGCTGTTTTTACGTATGGCAGGATACAGTTTCCACAGATGAAGAGGATGATGAAGTAGATGCAGACCAGCATCCCGGGAAAGGACGGTCCACCGTATGCCATGATACCATCATACATCACAGAGTTCCAGTCCTCCCCTGTTAGGATCTGAGAAAGAAAGAAATGGTATAAAAATCTCCTCTGGATGAAGATCTTTGTAGAGTTTTGTAGATTTTCATTGGAAGGAATTTTCACCCTTGTGACAGTGATATAGTACAGTTCATTGTAAGACTCATACTAGATGACTTACAAACGTTTTTGTACTGTACAGAGGAGACAAAGATCATCATGTTATGGATACAAACTGCAAATGGAAAACAAGATGGAAGAGAAAATAGACCAGGGACATTTGGAGTATCGTTACCTGAAACACAGTGAGCAGAGACTGGGGAAAGTTGTCAAAGGTGCTACGTCGGGTCTCGTCGAAGTTGAATTTTCCCCCGAACAGCTGCATACCGAGCAGGGAGAAGATGATGATGAAAAGGAAGAGCAGGAGCAGCAGGGAAGCGATGGAGCGAACAGAGTTTAGCAGGGAGGCCACCAAGTTGGACAAGGAGTTCCAGTATCTGGGGGAGGGACGTCCAGTTAATATATGTGTATGGGCAAAAACAGAGGCATCATGAGGACAATTCATAATATAAAAGTTGCTATTATCTTTCTTTGTCTAGTACAGCAGTAGGTGACTTTCAAATATGTGTGTGTGGAAGGACAAAAGTACACAAACACACACTCTCTGTCAGCAAAACCCTGTTCAATAATTCAATTTTAAAAATGTCCATATTAACCTGGTTATTTTAAAGATTCGCAGCAAGCGTACGCAACGTAACACAGAGATGCCGAGAGGAGACATGATCTTGGTTTCCACCAGAATGGTCTCAAGAATTCCTCCACATACTACGAAACTGTCAAAGCGATTGAAGAGCGAAACAAAGTATGCCTGTGGAGAGTAAAGAGAGAAGTGAAATTTAAGTTAGCAAGTACAGGAGAATAAAGAATGGAAGTTACACTTTTCTTTACTGTCTGACTGAACTGAAAAATACATTTTTTATAGAAAAAAACTAACATTACTGTTAGCCACCTACCTGCAGACCCAGACTGTACATCTTCAACAGCATCTCACCAGTGAAGAGTGCTAGCAACACCTTGTTGGCTATGTCTGAGGGGGAAAGAAAAGAGGAAAGTGGCAGGGATTGGAAAACGGAAATAAGGGTGGAATAAAAAGGGACAAGGCATGGCAAAATATGAGATGTAGAAAAGGAAGGAGATTGCAAAAAAGTGAACAATTTAGCTACAATCAGAATGAAAAGAGGTATGTTTGTGTGTACAAGAATGTGTGCTTGTGTACCTTGTACATCGGTTAGCCACTGAGGCTGCTGGTGATGTTCAGAGGCGATGGTCAGAGTGTTGAGGAAAACCAGGAAGATGACCAGCCAATAGAAAACCTGTGATTTGACCGCTGCCCGGCACTTCCTCCTACACAGCCTGTTCCACCTCCGAGAGTATCGACTGAAGAGGAAGAAGCAGAGATTGATACAGAGAGAGAGAGATGGAGAGGTGAGGAAAGATAAGAGAGGGAGGAGGTAGGGAAAAAGGAGAGGATGTGGGAAAAGAGTTGAAAGAAAGGCGGGAGGGTCAAAGAGAGAGGTGAAGTAGCAGAGAGAGGGTAAGGAGTAGAAAGGCAGACAAAGGAGAAAAGAAAGAGGTAGAGCGAGGGCCCATAAGAGAAAAAAAAAGAAAAAAGTAAAGTATGATCAACCGAAACAAGTGAAGAAGAGAGTGAAAAGCAAACAGCGGTGGAGAGAGAAGAAAAAGAAAGAGTCAATTAGTTTGTCTACAGAGTAGTGATGACATCACCCCTTGGCCTGTGGTTGTCTGTTGTTTGAGAGCAGAGCTGCGGAACAGTTAGTCATCCTCAAAGACGTTTCACACCAAGTAAAAGCCAGTATGAAGAGCTTTGTAGCAGCACGAGATATGCACCATTTGAGGAAAAAAAAAGGAATGCTTATTCCTACGAAATGACTGAAGGCAAAAATTTAAACGAAATGTGCAATATTGTGATTCACACTTCAAGGGGAAATTCATGTTTCAAAAGAAGAAGTGGTTCATTTTAGCGTAAAAAACACATTTTCTTTCTTTTTAGGCCATACTCTGTTGTTCTGTGTTGTGTTGTAAACAAGTTCTTTTTGCACTTTTCTTGACCTCTACTGCTGAAAATAAAAGTTACTGTTTCTGGTAATTGGCAGCTTCACGCCTCGCACTCACATCTATGTGAACCAGTCCACTTAAAGGGTCATGCCATTTGTTTTACCTACGCCCTCGTGTACCAATGATTAGACAACTGAGATTCAACAATAATGAGACAGACCGAAAGACCTGATGACAGTAAACCTTGTTTTTGTTCTAATCTTGCAGAAGCAGAGAAGCATGAATCTCACTTTAGACTTTTACATGTTTATGTCACAAGGGACACTTGGAGGGAGGAATCAAATTTCACAAAACATGTGTGCAACTGTTCTGATATAGCGGTATCTCAGCCACTAGTAGTATTTGTAGGAGTGGCAGTATTTGCACAGTGGCAAAATGGCAACGTATAATTACAGAAATCTACTCCAAATTACCTTAAACGTTAATGAGGAGACAATAATTTGTTAATGATAGACTGCCTTAAAACAAAAATAAGAAGGTCCAGAACAATTCTGGTACTGCTAAGACACTGCACCACACGTTTTCACAGTAACTCAAGTTAGAAAGAGTACGTGTTTATCAGACTGTGGTAGAAAATGACTGAAATATATATGTAAAATTGCTGAATCACTGTCAAATCATCTGTTGAATAACTCAAAGCAACATTTGACGTGCAACTTAACAGACTGTTCAGTTGTAAAAATTGGAAGACCTTGGGGTGTCTCTGGTTCAGGCTGGATTTGGATGTTTAGAGAAGAAGATATAATAGCTATGAAGGGCCCCTTTCTTTGACCTTGGCAGTGTGGGTATAACTAGGCTTGTGGAAGGGTTGTTGTCAAGCTGACACCTAAACTGTATTCGTTGTGTGAAGTGGGCTTCCTGGCACCAGTGCTGTAATAAAGAACCTCCTTGTAAGACAACTGAGACTGAGCCGAGACTTTTTTATTTATCACAGAAGAAATCTGCTTTTATTTATAACAACTAAATAAATCCAGACCACAACTGCCCTAATCTTTTTTTCTGCTGTGAGTGTCTAGCTATTATTTTTCCACTGGCACCCCACAACGCCAAACCTGCTTGCACGGATATTTGTCGTGTATCTGCAAGGCCTCGTTTCAAACAGATCAACATGGCTCACCGGGAAGTGCTCTCCCTTCTCTGCCTATACAAAATTCATGTTTTATCAGTTTTCTGTTTGAGTGTGTGTGAGCTGTTTAGAGTCAGTTACGGCACACAGCGGCTTTTGCCATGATGCACACACTGAATGTTACATGAGACACAACTCACAACACAACACAAGCGGACATGCATTTTTACATTAAAAGACATGTCATTTTTAGTGTCGTTGTAATTTGTGAAAATATGCATGACCTTTCGAAAACACTATATTTTTCTGTCCCTCTTGACGACAATACACTTCATTTTTTTTAACAATTCAAAGGAATAGTTTGACCTTTTGGGGGAAAGACTTATTTGCTTTCTTGCCAAGAGAAGGAGAAAGAAAAGATGAAAAGAAAGTAAGCATATTTCCCAAAATGTTGAACTATTCCCTCAAAGAGTGAGGCTATCTATTGCTACGTCAGTGTCTCTGTGTGTGCTTGTGTACACGTGTGCACAAGAAACGCACACACATCCAGCGACCGTACAAATACCACAGCAATAGAGACATTAGAGCAGGTGAATTGAAGGACTATGGTAAACAACATGTACTAACCTGAACTTGGATTTGGAGATCCTATTTCTGGAACACAGAAAACAGAATGGATTATACACACACACACATAACACACATATAGACAGATACACAACATGAAAGGGGTGATTTGAAGGAGATAAAGGGGAAATAGGTTCCCTCATTATCACGTTGTTGTGTGTCCAGCATTTTCTGCACCTTTGATACACAATTCTGTTGTATCACCAACTAAACATTTGGTAGTTTAGGGTCTGATAGGACTTTCACCAGCAAAAAAGCTTCTCATTATGACCACCCAACTCTTCAAATCACCCCCTGCAAACATGTATACAGTGGCATCCAATCAAAAGAAAAAAATGCTGCATGTTTGGGATTCCTTCAATCAGCCCTGGTGTGATCATACACAATTCATTAATAGAAACGTCTGTTGATTGTTCACCACTGTAACAGAAAAAAGTACATACATAAAGAACTAAGGACAAGAGATTATGGAAGACATTGTCTCTGGAAAGTGAATAGAAGAGAAGAGAATAGAAGAGAAGAGAACAGAACAGAACAGAACAGAAGAGAACTTTTCCACTGTGGAAATTTGAATCAACAACATATCAAATTATTTCAATCTGTGATGTTCAGATGAAATGATTTGACCACGGGGCTGAATCTGTAACTTTAATGTGCAATTTAATTTATCACACCAACCACATGCTGGTTAGTTTACAGGCTGAGGCTCTTCTCTCAGCCAAGGGTTGTGTAATGATAACCAAACCAGATTCACACAATAGTACAAATGTTTGGTTAATTAGAGTATTGGTGTAACTGTTGAAATTAAATAAAATTTTATTGCTTCTACATTAATTTTGGAAATAAATTAAAGAAAATGTAGTAGTATTACATACTGTAATAAAAACACTTGAGTCCTCTTGAAGCTTTTAGGGAGTTGTTGTGAGCAACTGCGCACTGATTTTGTCTGTAAAAGCCGATGAATTGACTGACCTGCTGACTGACTGGCTGACTGACCGACTGACTGAAGCAATGAAATGACTCACTGACTGACTGAACGAAAGAATAAAATGACTGACTGGCTGGATATGGAGGCTGACAGTACACACGTCTCTTCTCTCCATGTGTCCATCTCGATTATGAGATCAGCGAGCGCCAAAGTAGCTCCTACCCCGAGGTCTGTCTCCATAGCAATGTGAAGAAGAACTGACAAACACTGAAAGTCTCAAGTTTTATCTTCATAATAGTGTGAGCAAATGCCCCTAGCCAAACTTGTTTTAGTCTCATGGAGGACGAGGGCTCGCATTTCCAGTCTTGGCAAGGTTTACTACACGTTAGGTCGGAATACAGTGAAAAGTCACTTATTTAAGTAAGACTCAAAATTGCAGGTTTAAATTCTGGAGTTCCTTCGTGAATAATAAAAAGCAAGACTGATGCTGTAGACTTACAAATGAGGTTTTTTTCTGCAGCCCTTTTAGAAGGTATGAATGAGAAAATTACCCCCTGTGCCAAGATGTTTATTGGCACACAAGTAGATAAAATGTAACCTTTACCTAGTTTCCTAAATATTTGATATTTAATACACAAAATAACATAGACAAAATGCCCGACCTGCTTCTAAGGGGCAATCTCTGTGGTTTGAAGTTTAGTTTCTGTCCTGCATCCCTGTTGGTACTTTCAGATATCTGCTTTATTTGACTCTTTCATGTTTGCTATCAGCTGTACAGGAATCGTGTTACGTTACTGTTAATGAAAACCCAACACTTCGTGGTTTTGCTGCTTCATAATAGACGTGTTTAAATAACTGGAGACTTTTATAGTGACGAATTTATAGAAAGTTAAATGTCACTGTAGCAGATGTTAGCGGCTTTTCTGTCTCTGTTGCAGCGCTGCTGTTGTGGAAATGCAAATCCCTGCTGTGCTGGGCTGGTGCGCCGTATCAAACTGAATTGAGCAAGCCAGCACATGTGTACGAAAATAATCATATCTTGCAGCCCAACCCTGCTAGTTAGCGTAATACATCAAATGGACCGATGCAAATTGCTAATTTGTCTGTAGCGAAATTATGGTTTCAGAATAACTTTTCTTTGGCAGTAAGCACTATGTGTTGGGTTTGTGGTACCTCCTGAAGACTCAGATATGACATATCCTTTGTTTCAAGTTGTTTTGGTCTGACAGGGGACAAATAAACACAAACAACATAACATAGACAAGGATGGACAGCGAGAATACAAACAGTGTGCCATCCAAGTGTGCCAACTGGCTTTAGTGTTTTGATTCAGTTTTCACCTCTAAACTGTTGATACTGTAACTTTCTCTATTCTATTCTGCTACGTTCACAGATATTAACAGTTTTGTATGTAGGTGTGTTTGTGCCTGTGTGTGCTAAAGTGGGCCCGCTGGGGTCACGGCTCCTGCGTGGCCTTGTGTCTAAGAAAGAAAGCAACACACTTGTTTGAATAATGTAAAAAATGAAAGGAGAAGGGGGAGCCGGAGCGAGTGAGTCAGCTGTTCATGAGCTCCCACAGGGGAGGAGGAAAGCACTTCACTAGCAAACACACGAAGGAGAGAGAATAGAGATGGAGAGAAGAAAAGGAAATAAAACTGGATTACTATTGAGATGTAACCATGATACATGTCCTGCTTTTCTACTTTTTGTTAAATTCCAAACAATGGTCAAGCTTTCTTTACACCACGAGTCAAAAGTCATGTTTACCTTGTGAAATGGGCAAATTCAGAACTTCTGTTCTGAATTTATTCCTTTATTTATGATTTGGGTTAAGGTTCTGTGACACTGTGATGTGACACCTTTTCATAACCCAACTAGTTCAACTTAATAACACAGTATGAAAAGTATGCTTTTGGTCAATACAAGTTTTTCCTCTGATAGCAATGACAAATATATATTTACATATTAAAAATGAGCCCAAATGCAAGATGAAAAACATTTTAATTTCAATTTTTCAGCTAAGGAAAGATCCGGCAACTTCAGACTTCAATGTGGTTGTTTAGGCATGGTGGTTTAATATAGGATTAATTCCTCTTAGTCTGACCTATGTCTCATCAAGGTCACAGATTTTTAGGGAAAACGCCTCCGAAAATGAAGACGCCTCTGGGAACAGCAGCTCTATTTAGGTGTCTCTTTAAATCAGAGAATATGAAATTTGAGTTAAAGTAAGAAGACAACCCACTGTCACTCCTCTGACCAGCGTTTCCAGCATGAATTCTTCCAAACCTCTGTAAGCTTGATGAGACAGAGGTCTGGCTTTGTGGGATCAGTAAAGGATAGAGGCGGGCTAAGCCACTTGTACCATAGCTAACACTGAAGTGCTAATACAGGAAAGATGCAAGATAAGAGTTCATCCTTGGGATTGACAGAAGGTGACTGAGGGAGCTGAGGGATAGAGGGAGGAGAAGAGGTGTGTATGAGAGAAGGGACTTACGCTAGCCGGGTACAGCAGGTCTCCCCCTCCACGTCTCCCCCGGGGGCGTTGTCTGTGTTGACTGATTCATTCTCACTGGCCGGCATGCTCACTGAGAAACAGAGAGGAGAAAATGCAGAGAAAAGTAGATGACAGATGTGGAAAGAAAAACAGAAAAAGGAAGAAAGAGAAAGATGAATTAACAGGATAAGGAAATTGGTTGTACATCCTCACTTACATCATTCTTTTGCTGGCGTTTACTGTATTGCTTGCTCTAAACTTTATAAATGTACTAGTGCATCCAGTCTTCTATAGGTAAGTAATAAGGAGGTGCACTCGACATCATTTTTAAATTAAGTAATTACACACTTATTTTCTATACTAGTAATATTTACCACTTAGGGAGCCTGAGATACAACCTCTGCAACAGCTATTAAGATGGATTTCAATTTCTAATCTGAGGGATTGCCTAACTGCGGGTGAATTAAATCTTAACAAAATCCTTTGGTGGTTTCATAGCTCATGGAAATTGAAAGAAAAAACATGCGGAAGATTTTGGTCTTTGGTCTGAAAACTCATGGGGGATGTTGGAGTTTAATTGCAGCCAAGGTTTTGAAAAAACCTTGAAATGCTTTTTAATATGTTTTCTTAACTTTATTTAAGCTGCGAGAGCTTTGACAGCATTGTCAATGCAAACATCTGAAAACTTACTCCCTTGCTCCAAAGGTTTTTTTTTTTTTTTGCAGATGTGCAAACAGGTAGAAAGCTCACTGAGCCCAATCCTTGTCTGTTTATAAAGCCACAAGGAGACTGCAAATGTGTCACTTTGTCCTTATTTAAAGACAAGTGTAATGATGTGTAAAGATGGAAGGATGGATGCAAGATGGAGGCAGAAACTGCTGTAGAGGAAGGGCAAGTGTAACACGAATTGGCAGGTAAGGATGGAAAAGTGTTAAAGAGGGAGGATGAAGTGAAAAACTGGAGTGGGGTTGAGTGGAAGGACTGATGGAGGCATTAAGAGAGGTACGGATTGAGGGAGGGGGAAAAATGGATGAATGTGGGGATGGCTGGTTAAGAGACTGATATGAAGTGATACATTGCTTTTTATTGCTTCTGTCAGTCTTTGCCTGCCTGCGGGAATGAGCTGCACTCCTCTCGCTGTCACCTCAAACACTTATTGTAACACCCTCTGGGTACCAAAGTCAGATACTGCATATGAATCTCAATGCATATTATGTTAAAGTAAGACATCCACTGATAAAAATGTAAAACCTTCTCTTGTAAAGTCTTAGCATGAAACCAAAGAAAATGATTAACAGTTAGGATGAGAGGTCTTTTTTGTTTCAATCTACAAATCTATCTAAATACAACATGTGATGTATGACTTCTCTAACCTTGAATAAAAATAATGATGTGCCAAACCAATAAGCATTCAAGTAAATCAAAGAAAAGCAAGCATGCAGTTGGTCATTCCGAGCTAAAAAGGGGGCTGCAGTCATCAAGCCATTCTGACAATAGCATTTGGATATCTTTTTGTCGGCCAACCTAGTTCCCAGGGCAGATTTCCAAAAGATTTTTAGCAATGGATTCAATATAAATGAGTAAATATGGTTTGCAGCATTTGTAGGTTTAAAAAAGACTATATTTTTTTAACGTTATGTTTTATATAATAAGCTGGCTTGTAAGCACTAAGCTAACATAATAAATCAAAGTAAGCTGCAGTGAGCGAAGAGTGTACTTTGCCACATGGTTGGTGTTGGATGAATTCTGTGTTGCAGAGATTGGGATAGTTTCTCTGAATGTTAAGGCTTCTGCTGTGAACATGCTGTATGTCCCCTCACCTCAACACGTGCCACCTGCTGCTATACTACTTAGTTAAAAGCACTCTGGGTCCTCCAGTCTCTCCCGAGGCTAAAACCTTTCAAATATAAAACCAGCCTGCTGCCTTCTCCTCAATGGAGCTCTGAACTAGTTTAATACCTATTGTTAGAGTAAACCCCAAAGACCTGAGACACAGAGAGAAGGAAGAAGATGAGGAAGGAGCATGGGAGGGAGAGAAATGGAAGGAAGGAGGAAGGGAATGAGAAAGACACGGAAGGGTAACACTTTTTAACACAAAAGAGGGATTCAGTCATTCTTACCAATTTTGGCATGTGTGAATGTGTTAAAGCATTAAATAATAGAACTGAAAGTAAGCAAACTCCACCCTAATGTAGTGAACTAAATGATGATTAAAGGATTCACTACAGTAGTCTTTGGAGAAAAATGTGTGTGTGTGTGTGTGTGTGTGTGTGTGTGTGTTTGTGTACGACTCTGTTTTGTGACTGTATCAACATATTGAAATAGTGCTTCATTCAGATATTAATTGTCCATGCCATCATCTCCAGAAGTCGTTTTCAGGTAGTTTAAGCAGTTCACATTTTTGATACCAATCTGACCAAAAAATACTGTGAATCCACTGTTCAAAAAATTTGAACATTTGTAACATTTTTTCATGCAGTTTAATACAATAATGTAATATTTTGAATTTTAGTCTCTAATGTTTTTCTCACTGGGCAATTGTCACATCGTATTGGGTATGATTAAAAATAACCCATAAACAGCTTGTTAGCATGCAAGCACTCATCGCTGAAGCTAGTGAAAAGAAGTACCAGTATCTTGCATTTCTATTCAACAATATGGCAAGTGCCTGGTGAAAATGGTAAAAAGGCTAAAATTCAAATTTTAAAGCTATTTCTCCATTATCTTTTCTTATCAGAGCTAGCATGGCTAGCAACAAAGCAGGGGTATTTTAGGGAAAGGAATCTGAAATAACAAGGAGAGGACTGTGGCATCACAAACATTACATATGTTTTTAGTTGTCATGTGCATCGTGAAAACCGCACTCCAGTTGTATTCTGTGATGACATTGTCCTCTTTTTTCAGAGAAGTCAGGCAGATGCGAACTGTATCCTTTCCTACGATCCTAAAAAAGGAAAATAATGGCTGCATCTCAATACAGAAACAATGTTTCCTCTCCTTATCTCTTTATTCCCTTTAGTGATAGTTCTCGCCTTTCGGATTACACATAATTAAAAGTTGAGGGCCATGAAACTTGGTAAAGGTTTTAATGCAATGAAGACATTCAATATTGCACGCAGCAGGGATACTAATTGGTGGCAAACTTCCAAGTCTCCACTGCGAGAGAATATTAATATATATGGCCTTGAAATTAGATTAGTATTAAATGGAAGGTGTACAAGAGGGGCGAGGAAGACAGTGAGAGGAAACTGCTTTACAGTGTTGAGAGGCAGTCACCGCCCCCTTTAGCTTTAAATCTTTGGAGGGGCGGGGGAGCGGAGAGGAGAGGAGAGGAGAGGAGAGGAGAGGAGAGGAGAGGAGAGGAGAGGGTGCAGACCGCTTGCATGTCTAGAATCACGTTTCCAGTAAATCTTTAACTAGTGTTGGACCATGCAGACAGACGCACACGCCTTACGAAGGAAAGCCGCATTTTTCTTCACGGCTCCACGCAGAGACTGAAAACGATGGTTCTTACCTGGAGGATAGAGAGCACGGCTCAGCAAGACAAACACACATACACGCATGGATACACACAAAGAAGCACTCACAATCAGCACAAATACGAAAATGCACACAAACTGTCAATTTGAAACACAAATAATGGTGTACTTGTATTGGCTGTAATGCCATACAGTACAGAACCTGTTGCAAAGACACATGATTGCCTCTGCAATAATGACATTGCCTCTTTATAGTCACACCTCCTTTCATTACTCCTGCTATAACTACAGTCTGAGATGTATTACTTGTATTACTGCTTTTTTCTCTCTTGTCCCATTTTGTTGTTTAATATCTCTAAGGTAAAAGGAAATTACAGACCAGAAAGAAAGACAGAAACAGAAAGAGGGAAAAAGATATTCATTGAGAGGAGTCATATTCTAGAGAGTTGAGGAAGTCAACATTCAAAAGCAAGCTGCTGTGTTGTTTTCACTGAGCACTACACAGTACAATACATTTGTCCATCCTTATCTCTATTCTTCCTCTTGGCCAACACAACAGCTATTGTTTCCTGTCCACTTTACCCCTTCCTCTCACACTATTTACATTATTCTGAGCCTGTGCATTCATCAGCATGCTCCTCCATACTGGGGTCACTCTATTGTTGAATTCTGCTCAGTAATTCTAATGTGATCGTCCAAGCATACTTGTACAGTAGCAAAAAATAAATAAAAATACATATACATATACATATATGAAGCATGAAATTGAGCAAACATTTAGTACACAAACATATATGCAAGCACGCAGCTACACACACATGCTCATACAGTTATCCATCTAAATAAACCAATCACTACACAAAGATTGTTTAAGCTTTGACTAAATTGCAGACGATAATGATACATGAAAACCAGCTTCTTGGGTACCACCATATTCAAAACCGCAAACACAACAACCCTCGCAAATAGGTTTCGTATTGTGGAATACGAACCCTCAAGGCAAATGCACATATTTATCATGGCAGAAGTTGGAAAACCAAAGTTTCATCGGCGGAGACAGAAAAACAGATCAAGGAATATTTTCTCTCATCAAAGACAACAGTCTGAAGTATGCTAATAATTAAATAAATAGGAAACATTTTAAATCTATAGTATAGAGTATAAATCTACTATAGAGTAGCAGCAAAATGCAAGCTACACTTCCAACACATATACGGCCACATCTGTATTACTATCACCATGAAATACACAGTAGAGTGGTCTTCATTTAAATATGTTGAAGACTTTTATCTTATTGATCCATACAGTTGGAACCTAAGTTTTTTTCTCCATGTCATCCTGGGGGGTCCCGAGGTGTTTGCTTGATAAATGGGACATGTAAACCCTCCAACATGCTCTTAAAGGAAACATCTTGACCACAAGCCCTTTAGATCTTATATCTTATTCATTGAGATTTACCAAGATAACTTCAACTGAAGCAATCATTCTATGAAACTTTAATATAAACACATGCCTGATTACAACCGAATTCACGTGGAAACACATGTCACAAACACGCACGACACAGAGACGCACACATACCGTCCTGAGAGTCAGTAGAGTGACTGAACCAGGCAAGCTTACTGGTCTTCTTACCCAGGTGGGCTGGAGACACTCCTACCACAGACAGCAGTGGCAGGATGCCAAAACAAGACGACAGCATGCAAGAACAAGATGGCAGAGGGTGAGAGCATGCAGGACACACACATACAGTATGCCCCTGAGATGACAGGAACACACACAACACACAAATGCGTTGAGGAAACACATCATATGATACATATCCATAAATAAATAAAGGACTAACACGCCATTCGAACCACATTTGAGTGAATGTGTGCATGTATGTATGTGTTGGTCATGAGTGCAACCTCACAAATAATTAACCTGTATATTTTGAAGGCTTTTGAGACATGCACACTCACTCATGCTGTTACTAAAAACAGTCAAAATCAATAGACTGAATGACATCTACTACTCTCTGTCACACACAAAAAACACAAGCAAAGACTATAAATATTTATCTTTTTCTGAACACTCTATATTCACATCATACATCAATATTACACCCTTGTAGCTCTTCATGTAAAGACTGGGTGAGAGATAGACACATTGAAGGATGTGTGTGGTTTCTGTATGAGTGTGTGGTCACTAGTGTGACTTGTTCGTGGTGTGAAATCCCATCTGTTCTCTGTCCCAGATACCCTCTGTGTCTCTATTTGTCACTCTCCATACATTTATATCCCTCTTTCGTATCTCAACATCTTTTTTCCCTTCCACCTCTCTCATTGCTATCTTCTCCTCTATTCTCTAAGTCTCCTATCCCTTCTTAGGACATACGTGTATGTGCGTGTGTGTGTGTGTGTGTGTGTGTGTGTGTGTGTGTGTGTGTGTGTGTGTGTGTGTGTGTGTGTGTGTGTGTGTGTGTGTGTGTGTGTGCGTGCGCTAGTCTATGCAAAATGTCCTGGGCAGCAGGGACAAACTGCCCTCATTCATCTTCCCAGAGGAGGATCCATCCATCGAGGAGAGAGGGAGGCAGAGCAATAAGAGAGCAAGTGACTTGATTTTCCACCTTCAAAAACAGAGGGATGATTGATCTCTCTGAGGGAGAACTTTGGATCATATGTATCAATCATTTTGTCAGATAATCTAAATCGAATGGCCTAAGTTATATCGTTTAGTAAAAGCAGTGGACTGAATCATGCATCTGACTGGTATCTAGTTTGAATACTTGTAAATAGTCTTGTGTTCTTTATTGTTTAACACTATGGCTAACTTGGGCTTGTGTGGACATTGGACATAACATCTTCTGATCCAAAATTTGTAAAAATTGAAGGAAAGCAGCATTTCAATATTGTGAGCTGATATTTTACAAAATTGGCCCAACTGGGAGTCCACATACTGTATTTGTTTATTTGTTAATTTGCCAATATCTCAGACACTGCTGATGTGTTTTTGCAACACTGATTGTCCCAGAGGAGCACAACGGTAACAAGTGAAAACAAGTAGAGGTTACAGATTAGCCACAGGGGTGTTGTGCCTTATTTTCATGCAAATTGGGTCATTGCTCATTTGACCATGTTAATTTCTAGCGATTCACTGAAAGATCATTTTTTTCTTTCTTTCTTCTTCCCTTGGCAGTCATCAGTGTTTCTCAGAATAAGCCACGGTGCTTTGTAGGAGATGAGCACGCTGTGTGCAGAATGTATGCAGATTGCATGCTCTGCCGCTGCATATTTAGTCCGCATCATTCATTCATTTATCATCAGTGTGAGCCAGCTGAGCTCCAAGCCTTTATAAAATAGTTCACAGTGCATACTGTACAATACATGCACAGAAATAGGACAGACACACTTTTCGTCAAATCCCTGCTTCTCTTTCTCACTATCCCTCTTTCAAGTTCTATTTATCTTCTCTGAGCTCAAACCTCCAGGTCAAAAGAGACCAGTGCTCTACTCTCCCTCCCCTGGAAATGTAGCTCAGTCCTGGGGAGAGATGTGCCATGTGTGGATGCCTTTCTCTGGAGGTGTTGTGGAAAGAGACAGGGTGTTAATTTGTGTGTGTACATTCCTGTCAACAGACAAGTACACACACTCCTAAGGGTGTATACCTACAGTGTGTGTGTGTATGAGTTTGCCTAAGTGAGTGTGTGTGCGTGTTTGTTGTGTGCATGCAAGTGTGTGCCCAGAGGCTATTAGCTGCAGTCTGACACATTCCACTAATATCTAAACAGGCTTTAAACCTCAAGAGGGTTCTCAGCCAAAGCAAGCAGACAATATTAACATCCTCTCAGTCTGTCAGTCAGTCACTCTGTCACTAAGTCAGCCGTTCATTCACTGACTATAAGCCACTACCATGTGATGGAGACTGCAGTGAGCTCACTACTTATAGACCAAACACTAAATTTAACACAAACATACACACACCCACACGTATGCACAGTTCTCCTCACTTGGTGCACTACGCACGTAACATATTCAGATATAAACACAATTATTACAACTGGCCATCCATTTTCACACAAAGTCGTACTGTAGCCAAAATACAGAAAATCCTAACTGACAATACCATCATTCAACAATTCATAAATCACACACACACACACACACACACACACACACACACACACACACACACACACACACACACACACACACACAAAGGCATTGTCATCTTCAAGGCAAACTGCAGTAAGCAAATAGATCATCACTCCCTCTTGCCCATTTTAATGTCTAACACACACAAACACACACTGTAGTACTCACGGTTTCTAGGTTTGTCATCGTCCATGCCCTCCTCTTCATTCTCTGGGTCAATGTCTTCAGCCTGAGTGATCCAGTCTAAATAGCCCTTTATTCACATATGGATATAGACACACAGATAAAGAAATTACTGACTGGTTAACAGGACAGGACTGAAAGCAATGAAATGTTTCCTATTCATTATGTTTCTCGAAAATTTCTGTACCCTATTTTTCTATTGGGCACTTTTAGATGATGTATGGACATACAGCAGTTTCAACTACAGTATCTTAACATTATTTAAAATCCCTGTCAGTCTCTTTGATTTCCTTCGATTTGCCTTGTGAATAAAGTTTGCTCTGCATTCTATATTTGCTGCATGGGACTGGTGGTATTTTGGACTTCTCTTTGACCTCCATATTCTGTCGGTCGTCCTTCTCACTAGTGGTAAAAGATGTTCAATATTTAATAAAGCTGTATTAACATGAAAAGGTGTTGCCTTAATTCCTACCTAACTCTGCCTATCCTGTGGCCTTGATAGTGCCAGATTTAGCAACAGGAAACTGAAATCACCTTTTGAAAAGCCTGACAGTAATATACAGTGCATTTTTGTGGCAGGTTACATCCTCTTTCAGAAGGTGGCTCAATTTATCAAGCACAGCCTACAGCCTACCTTGAGGTCCTCCTCTAGTTGCTGTTTTTCTCTGAGTTTCTGGAAGTCACCACGTGCCTTGGCCTTCTCCCTCTCCTTGGAAAACTCTCTGGGAAGAGGGAAGCAGGGTGGAGGGATGGGGGGGTAGACAGTTGGGGGGCATAGATAGGGATAGAGAGAGAGGAAATGGGAGGGAGAGGAAAAAGAATCTGAAAATCTAGACTGAAGAGTTGTGGAACAAATCTTGTGACAATACTGTGATAATACATGTATACATTATACAATAGTTCAGAACAGGAAGACGGAAAACCTGCTAAAGAGAGAAAAACATTTACAGTGAAGATAGAAAAGCTCTGCCAAGGAGAAAAGGTGTTAGTATGCAAATACAGATGAAAGCATATCCAGACAGACACATTGGAGCCGGATTCTCAAACTATTTAATTCATTGAGATATACATAATAGAAGAAAGCTACCAACAGTTCAATTCAGTTCTGTTTCTGTGTTGGTAAAAATGGTAACCATCATTAAGCCTGATACACTGGTGGGAAAGTGTATAATATAATTATAGATTGAAAGTGAGTTAGCCACTTTTTGTAATTGATGCAGATTAGAACTTCAATGTAAAGGCATCTAATTGTAATACTTCAAGGAGTCTGGCTATAAATTCAGTCCCAAAGTGTCCAACAGCCGGTGAACCAGTCTTCTTTCTCACTTGTAATTTAATTTATCTGTATTGTTGCTGTTCCAGGGCAACAGGGCCCCAGGTGATCCCAGGCCTGCTGGGAGTTTTAGGCTCTGCGGTGTGTTCTGGGTCCACCCCTGGGTCTCCTCCCAGTTGCAATGCGCCTGGTACAACCCCAGAGGGAGGGACAGAGAGGGCACCCCTCACCAGCTGTACCACCTCAGCTTGCTCCTGTCAAATTGGAGGAGAAGTGGCTCTGCACAGAGGTCGTCCCGCATCACTGAGCTTCTAACCTTTTGTCTACCGCCTCATTCTCTCAGTCACCACCCAGGGGTTCTGGCCATAGGTCGGAATAAAGATATACAGATAAATTGAGAGCTTTAGTTTGTGCCTCAGCTATCCTTTCATACAATGTTTTCAAATCTTCATGTAGTAAAATAAAATATATTTAAGTGTGTACATGTAGAATTAAAATTAACTATCCATTTATTTTCTAATGCTCCTATATACAATAATTATGGAGCGATCTTATTTCTTTTACTTTATTCTTATTAATACAGTATAATGTCTGCTTTTTCAAGAATTTGAGGATTTTGGGGGCCTATGTGGGAAAAGAGGTCATAAACTAAGATGATTTAAGACAACTAAGATCAATATTAGGAGAGTGTGAAATATTGGAATAATATGATGAAACCTGCTGAAATTACTTCCAGGTGTCAGGATGAAAGAAATAATTATGGAACATTTGATTAAACGCTGCACTTGGGGAAGGTCAAAGACACAGATGGAGTTTGTATAAAAAGAAGTTATTTGGATGAGATCTGACAGGAGCTGGGAGGCTTGGGGACATCTGCAGTTAAAAGGTGAACACATACAAATTTCGAGAGTCCAAACTGTGGAAGTTTGCTTATCTGAATATTCTCAATCAGATATGTAATTGTTTGTAATTTAACATGTGTCAAATGTTTAGTCTCATGGTTCCCTGGAGAGCAAGATCAGGATCCATAATGAAACTCTATAGACTATCATATGCCATTTTCATTGATCTTTACAGTCAGTCTGGAACAGAATTAGTGTGTGTGTGTGTGTGTGTGTGTGTGTGTGTGTGTGTGTGTGTGTGTGTGTGAGAGAGAGAGAGAGAGAGAGGAAGTGTGTGTGTGTGTGTCTTGTGTGAAATTTAGAGGAATGATGGAACCTCAGATCACACTCAACAGACAGCATAGGCACGCTCTCATACACACAATACAGATCAATGAGCATTAGGACAAACTGCTATTGTCTTGCTTGTCAGAATATTAGCAGGAGACCCAATCCTATTGATCTGTGTTTGTGTGTGCCTGTGTGTGTATATACTGTGTGTGAGTGTGAGCACACAACTCGGAGGCATCGCTCTCATTTCCCCCACTCTCATCATCTAATTTTTCTTTCCTAAATCATCACTGAATTCACTTTTTGTTTCTTTTTCTCTCTCTCCATTCTCTCCCAAGACAGCCTCTCTCTCCATTCTTTCTATTAACATAGTACATCAAATCCAGACAACCACAGTCACACCCGATGTTTCTGTCTCTACGTACATTGCTCTCCTTCTTCCTGTTTAGCCATTAGTTATTATGCCAATCTGAGACCCACACACACTCCATGGAAGAAGCAGTTGGTAAAAGGTCAGGCTGTGTAGTGTGCTGACAGAATCATTAGTCAGAAGTCAGACAAAGAGTCAGACAGCCAAACCCCCCAAGCTGTTTGGACCTGATAGACCTCTATTATTTTTCCCACAATGCTGCTGTCACATCACTGTGGGTATCAAGCGTCAGATTCGGGTCAGTCAGTCAGTCAGGGGTGAGACACTTCACTCCCTTAAACCTGTTCCATATCAGTGTTCACCATAACCTACAGCATGTGAGGAAACTCATATTCAAAATTATACTATACAAAGCTAATGATTGATTTATGTTTTTTAATGGGGGTTGGTGGGTGGCCAATAACCTGTCAAGGTTCAATAACCTCAAGGTTAATGTTTTAATGTATTCTCAAAAGCTGAAATCCAACTGCAAGCTGCAAAATATTTGTCAATATCTTTACAGTGTGTTCTACAAACACAACTTTCATTTGGAGTAATATTAGGCTGTGTCCACTAGGAGCCTGAATTTATATCACTGGCTTATACTGCTTTTTATTTTAAATTGAAATGACAGTGTTTTATGCCTTCCCAGCAGCGCTGGCAATGGGGCATTTTATGATAGTAATAGTGCTATTCTATAGAAGCAACACTGTAGAGTTGTAGAGGGTGAGTCATTTTGGCATATTGAGAGAGGTGATATCCAAAAGGCCTCAATAGAAGAGAATACCCATCTGCCTTGTCAAAGTGTCCTAGAGCCAGATGCAAGTACGACTTCACTACAGTCAGCTATAAAGATAATGACTCAAAATATATGCAGTTAATTTAGTTCAGTGGGCAGCGAACCCACATACACACGTGGAACTGTAAAACACTTCGGACACAAGCATTGCCAAATAGTATATAAACCATTTCCATGTGCCACATGTTGGTATGTATTGTGTTTCTAAAATACCTAAAGTACCTCTACCAGTTTTACTACAACACATAGACAGTACTTTTTTAACTTAAACACCATCTACAGCCAGGAGTGGGAAGTAGACAGAAGTAGAGTTCCCTCTAGCAAAAACAGCAAAGCTCTTTAGGAACAACAGCATGAAGGCATAAAGGGAGAGAGAGAGAGAGAGAGAGAGAGAGAGAGAGAGAGAGAGAGAGAAGTTAGTCTCAAGTGACCTTTAACCTTGCCCTTACCCGCTCAATACCCCCAGAACCAAGTTTAGCACAAAGAAGGATCCGATGATGATTAAGGTGACAAAATACACCCAGGGCCACCTGTACCCTACTGCATCATTCACCTAGGTGGAGAGATGTAGGCACGGAGGAGTGGGACCAAGGAGGGGAGACAGAATGGATGGATAGAAGGTAAAGTTGGACAGAGAAAAAAGAAGGCAAGTAGCGAGGACATCGATTGAGAATGCAGGGATGAAAGGAAGGAGCAAAAAGGAATGTTAGGAGGGAAGGGAGGGAAAAGGGGAAGAGGGAAGGAGTTAGATCCTTAGTGAAACTTCCCAACAGATGGAACCGTTTGCTTCTGCAGGATCCCTGCTGTGATTATGGTGCATTCACAGTATTTGTCAGAGTCACTTAGTGGGCCACATGGCAATGTATTTGGTCAGCTGTATTCAATGTGGATTTCCAAAGTTGGAGATGTACTGGTTGATTTAACAGCTATATTAAAATTTGGCCATGCAAAACAGTGATAATGACAGAAGGCTATGAATGACCCATAAGATAAACAAAACAACTGCACTTAGCGCTAACTGTTAGTGTGACGAAGCTGAGCTTCTGTGAAAAGGGAAGGTTACAAGTTTAAATACAGGCTCACTGTGGAGAAAATACATTATTAGTTAGACACTTCAACAGACCGTGCAGCAAGACTCCCATGGATTGGACATCATTACTGTCCTTATGACAAATAATTCTCTCTCAGTGTCTTTACTCTCACCACAAAATTATTCAATTAAATAAAAAAAAAGACATAAACAATTAAGTAATTAACTAATTATATATATGGTAAATTATGCTCCCCACTCAGTGTAGCCTTCCATCCCATAATTTCCATCTTTAATGCCATGTTTCCTCCAGACTCCACTCTGTTTTTTTAGCGTTCCACCTCCACGGCTGACCTGGGGGGTGAATTATTAATACCCCAGTGTGTCCCTACAGGCTGGGTGGTGCTTGTACCAAAACAGCGTGACTTGGCAGAGCGGGGTAAAACAGCACCCAGCTTGCCTGCTGGAGAGGCATTTATTGACACACACACGCAGCACATGCCTCTATACAAATATGCATATACTGTAGGCAAATACACAAACAATGTGAGCAAGCATGTATGTAAACCAACACACATGTATACACACAAGATTATCTTCAAATGCAGTCGGGTGTTTAAGGAAGAAAAAGGTCCTTTAAAATTGAGGGGTTTGTGTGTGTGTGTGTGTGTGTGTGTGTGTGTCCACCTGCCCATCACAGACAGGTTGTGACGGGATTTGGCCCCCTTGAGGTCAACTGACGTGAACATAACAGATAGACAGAGGGTGCGTCTCTGCTTCTCCTGTGTGTACTGTATGTGTAACTTTCTCTCGGGCTTGTGACTAAGGAGTGATTGAGTGGAACAGAAAGGAGAGAGAGCTTGAGATTTTGCTCAGTTCAGTGATCATCAGTTCATCTTTCCTCGACTGTAGAAGACTATGAACTGTTCAAGGCGGCTCTACTTTTACTGATGGACTACTGGCGTGAGAGTGCTGTTATCACATTATTTAATTTCTTCTGTTTACCACCTGACTGTACCAGGATTATCTGTACATTAATACTATTTTGGACCATTTGTAAATGTTGTATCAAGTTTTGTATTAATCTCTTATAGTGTATAGTAACTGTCCACAATTAAAATGATGATGTTAATAACTTGGATTACAATAATAAAGGCGGACACAGGATCATTTTATAGCATGGGAGTCTGGATTTATACAGTAGTTGAACAATACTGCCACAAAACTATTATGGTTCATTTTAAAAATAAAGCCAACTAAAATCAATAGCCTCCAGGAAGGTCCAGGAAGTCTTGTTGCATGGTCAATTATCACATCTAAGACACTATGTTCTGTACAGCCACACCACAAACAACACACACACACACACACACACACACACACACACACACACACACACACACACACACAGAAATTTGTACACACATGTCAACAGCACAACCTCTTACCCGCTCAACACCCCCAGAACGAGATTGAGAACGAAAAAGGAGCCGAAGATGACGAGAGAGACAAAATAGACCCATGGCAGCTCATAGCCCATAGCATCCTGCATCTGAGACAAGAAAAAAGAGGAGAGAAGGAGGAGAGAAGAGGGGGATTAAAGGAGGTGTAAGGAAAAGAGGGATTAGAGCAATGGGGAAGGAAAAAGAAATGTGTCAGAAAAAGGTTTGACATAGAATGAAGAAGTGAATGAGAGGGGGAAGCAGAGGTCAAGGAGAGAAAATGTGTTAGAGAGGGAAACAAGGAAAGAAAAGATGACGGCAGGAAACAGGAACAAAGCAGTGCATGTTAGAAAGTGCAGTAGAAAGACATGGCGAAGCATGGGTGGTATTGTATGACTGAGTGTGTGTATAAACCTATTTGTCCGCCTGTTGGAGAGCATGTGCTTGACAATCCACACTAAACAATACTTAACTGCTTTTGTAACTCAATGACAAACCTTTGCTCTTATTCAAAGAGAGTGTGTTTACACAGTTGCACAATCCCTTAAGAAATATTTACTTGGAAAGCTGGGTGGGCCTTGGGTGATCCGATCACAAGTGGACAGTTCTAAATACAAGTGTACAATGATCGCCAAGACGCATTGTGATCCGATCACTCAAACCACTTGTCGAGGCAGTCTGGGACACATTTGACCATGTATCTTCGTGCGTCCTGGGCCACATTGAATGACCACCTAAACAACTGACATCCTGTAAGTACACATGAAAAAAACCCTCTATTATTTGGTTACCTGTAATGCAAAGGACGTGCTTGAGCTCTTTTATCTGCCAAGATAAGCAGAACAGTTTTTGTCTGATTCAGTTGATTTGACCATTGAACTACTAACCAAAATATCCCCAGACCTTAAAAAAATCACAAAAGTTTGAGAGTTTTCGAGTGAGGAGAAACTTTATAAACTTTGTGAAACTCTATCTAATTTTGGGAAATGTTACACATTAGGTTATTTCTTACTTAGTTATCTCCCAGCGTGTTGGCTAGACAGTGGTACAACCTCCTCTACTGCCGTCCACTGTGACTGACACTTGGGCTGGCATCCTTCTCAGCAGCCAGGGGGCAGGAGAGACGCTTTGTGGTGGGAGCAGGACGCACACGCAGTTAAAAAAAGTGTATGTCCTACTCATAAAGTTAAGTTATAAAATTCCACAGTGCATCAGCGTCCCTCCTGCAGGGCGGCTAAGTAGTAAGTAAAAGCAACAGGCTAGTGTTGCCGCTGACATGAAAGAATGGACATAAAACTCACATACTTAAAGATGTCCATTTCTGTTCAGATCACCCAAGACACATGTTAATACCAGGTGTAAACAGTCTCTGAGATGCTGTGACTCTAGAATTGTTCATCTAAACAAGTTCTATTATTCATGGCATGTGACACTAAAGAAATCCAAGGGAAATCAGTAAAGATGACTTGTTTCAGGATATTCAGCTGCAGGGATTTATTCCACACACTCATCTGGATATTGTATTAAGGATTGCTTGAACAGAGACAGATCGTTCCTAGGGCTGACGTAAATGAGAGATGATGTGGACAAGGTGATGTCTGAGAAGTATTCAAGATTTGTTTGTTGAAATGTCAGATTATGAGTACGTACATTCAAATGATGAGCTTTTAAAAGACAACAGTAAAAAAGATACATTTTAAAGTAACACTGAATATTTCCAATTCTATCAATTAAAGAGCTGTTATTTTAACATGGTGACTGCAGGGCAGAGAGAGACAAAAAGGGAGATAAAGGAGGAAAAGAGAAGAGAGAGACAGTGTTCATTTGCTACAACAGCAGCAGCTAGTGGATGTCATTAATCTATATTCCTGAAAATGTAAGACAATGAAAACTATGTAAATGCATGGCCACAACTTAATGGAAGGCTTGGAGTTGCCTGAATGTTTTTCCATAATCATTTGTACTTATAACTACTTCTAAATAGGTCCCATTCATTATAAAGAGAGCTGGCTAGACAAACGCTCTCATAATAAGCAAATTGTATGATTTAACTAATGTGACGGTGTGTGTATGTGTGTGTGTGTGTGTGTGTGTGTGTGTGTGTGTGTGTGTGTGTGTGTGTGTGTGTGTGTGTGTGTGTGTGTGTGTGTGTGTGTGTGCAAGAGGTTTCAGCAGACAGGGTAGTAGCAGGAGGGGTGTAGAGCTAGTAAGCTCTCTGCTCCATGTGTATACAGTATATCCATTCAGACAACTCGCGTCCAAACACACACTGCTTGTATGTACAGTCATTAAGACATTTACTAATCTAATGATTCATCCATTAATTTAGTATTCTGACAGCTAGTCCCAGTTTGTACCGCTCATGTATTATCATTACATTCCAGTCACAGAGCTCAAAATCTGCTCCTCTGAAAGCGAAATCACTCGATATTTCTCAAAAACCTTAAATGTCATCTACCAGTTCTTAACACTGGTATTTCCAAAATCTACAAAGTCTTCAATCTGTCTGAATGAAAGGATAATCTGTCCGTTGCATATAGATTTCTTTATTCAAACAGGAAAGGTTTCTGAAAGTGACATACTGTATCTAATTGTTCACTTCACAATATGAACAAAACGTGTTATTATCAGGTATATTTATCTATATTATACCACATTTTGTGTACATAACACTAAGCACAAATCAAACACTTTTGGCTGATATTTTTTCTTTGATTAGATTTATATAGTCAAGATACATACAATAATACAATATACAGGAGAGAAACCTTCTCATTGTGCAGCAGGCAAATTATTATTTCATTAAGATGAACAGAAAAGTCTGAGCATCCTGGAAAATAAATACTGTCATAAATGCATGAAGTGTTGTTCAACAGCTATCTGGCTCTCTGAAACATCACTGGAGATTTAAATTTCAGAGAAATGAATGCTTAGCTCTGTAAATGTAATGATAATAATTAAAGATACAAACTGGGGCAACCTGATAGCTTGAAATCAGCACAATTTCATTGTATTGTTACACAGTTAATGCAGACATTCAGCTGAAAAGAAAGGATTACTACGCATCTGTACCACATGAGTGAGTTGCAGTGGAGAGGCAGACCGCAGTGTGCAGGCATATAGAGGACCTTTCTGTAACTGACACATGAACCCTTTCCACCTATTATCGGGACATCATCAATATCATAATCTGTGTGTGAAGCCAAACATCCACTGCAGAAGTCTGCTCTCTCAAGGAGGCGCATGTGTAAGTTTGATTGAACCTTCCCTTTCATTGATTGACAGCACAGACTAATCCATTGGTTTATTTAGCTGGATGGGGCTGCTGGATGTTACTGGCCATTTACTGGGGAAGGGATAGTTTTTGTGTGTTCATATGCCTTTGCGGCTGAATGTGTGTGTGTGTGTGTGTGTGTGTGTGTGTGTGTACGCGTATGTGTGTTCACTTGAATCAAGCATCAGGATTCTACACACGTTCCAAATGAATCGGCGCCTTCAATTACACAGTGTATTGTCTGCATCGATTTAGCCTGAGATATGAGCTAACACACACACACACGCACACACACAGACAAGCACAATCTGTGTGTGTGTCTTTGTGTACACACCTGCCTTTCAGAGACAAGTGTCTGTGTTATAGGTTTTTATTCTTTTCGCAAAAGCACTCATGTGGCACTGATGTTACAGATACAGTACAGTGACTACACACACCAAGCAGTATGGAACTCCTTGCACGCATACACACACACAAAGACATAACATAAAAACACTGCTGTGGTGTCCGACTCACCCAGTACAGCACGTCCGTCCAGCCCTCCATGGTTATACACTGGAAAACCGTCAACATGGCAAAGGCAAAGTTGTCAAAGTTGGTGATTCCGTCGTTTGGGCCCTCCCATCCCCCTTTGCACTCAGTTCCATTTTGCATACAGTGCCGACCATAAGCTCCGTCAGGTGCACACGGTGCCGGCTTTTCTTCCGCTTTGGTGCCTGTGATGAAAGAGATACTGTTATACTGCATCTTTTTGACCCAAACACAAGTGACTCTTGATGGGAGCAGCCGCTGGCTCCAGCAGAAAGTTTCTTTTAATGATATCCTTAATTCTACTTACAGAATCACACACAGAACCACTAGAGTCTCCTGGATAATTTAACGATACTACAGGTTTATGTTATGGCCATTATTTTTATTATTTCAGCTTTGTCCCTAAGAAATCTTTTTTTTTGTAAGTTACAAGCCTCCGCCACTATTGCTATGACAAAGAGGCCAGTCAGAGGTGTGAATCAGAGCTATAACAAATCCAGAATGCTTTGTCATCGCAACTGGGAACAACACACTGCACCATATTTCCTGGATTCGTCTAAAAAGGACCCAGAATTAGAGAGTGAACGGATACAAAAATAATAAATGTATAACCAGGTTTGTATAAAGCGTTATCTTTTGCTTTCCCTTAAATGTTAGAGGCTGATGCAAAACAATTTTAGTTATGGGATGTTTCTTACGGATTTGTTCCTTGACAGATGTAGTTTCCTCTCTCATGTTTTTATGTACACAGGCCTATAACTTAAAAAAAAAAAGCATCTTCTAATGTAGTTTCTCATCTTTTGCACCAATGATTCCATGTCCAAGTTTTCCATGCAATCTTTGTAAGTGGTCCAACACTACCAATGCAGAAAATGACTCTTAGGAGAAATATAATGTAAATCCCACTTTTAATTCTAAAATTGATCTACATCTAAACTAAAATAAGGTTAAAAAGGACACTCTGAACTAGAACCAAACAGGGGAGCCATAAAAAAATCAATGTGAAAAAGTGCTGTACTAATTATACAAAACAAGCTCTCGAGGGTGATGTATAGGATAACAGCAAGTAGTCCACCAGCACTTACCCAGTGCAAAGCTAATGCCTCTCATGGGACCTATAACATCCCCATAACAACACTCAAGTCCATTTATACCTAGGGGCCTTGACTGAAAATTGTTTCCATGGCGGCTGCTGTTTCAATTATTGGCCAAATCATTCATACTCAGAAACATAAATGATGGTTTAAATAATTAATGGAGGTTATCATTTAAACTGTTTAAGGTATGTGCCGGCATTGTTGGCTGATGGGTGATGTCTTACTGCAGTCAACGATTTATGCACACATCACTCTCATTACATCAGGGTAGTGAGGTGACTGCACAGCTATAGCTTTTTTTGCTATTTGAAAAGGTTTGTGTGGTGTACTATTCACCTGTGTGTCCATCTTAAGAGTTGAAGTGTGTGTGTCTGTGTGTTTGAACATATGCTTATTGAAGCATGCGTTCACAGGCAGTTGAATACATGCTTCAAGATGTATCTGAGCATTGAAGTGCGGTATGCAAGCGTATGTGTTTGATCATCCATGTTTGTTATGCATCTGTGCATCCGTGTGCAATAGTCTAGACACTCTCTCCCTCTCTCCCTCTATCTCTCTGTCTTCGTATATGCATGTGTGTGAGTGTGTATATGTGTGTGTGTATGTACCTATATGCTCGTAACGGCAGGTCTTGTGCATCTTGCCCATGAAGAGCTCCAGGCCGATGATGGCGTAGATGATGATGACGAAGAGGACCAGCAGGGCGATGTGGAGCAGAGGAACCATGGCTTTGATTATGGAGTTCAACACTACCTGTAAACCTGCATGACACACACACAGGAACTGCTGAGAATACATAGAAAAAGATTATCGGAATAGTCAATTATAATAATATTAATGATGAAAGCCTTGTGTAGTACATAACATAGCCAAATAGTTGTAGTTAATGACTATGTAAGCACTCAAACTGACTATAGTATTTGTTCTAAAGCTTTAATAATCTCTTTGCATGTCATCATACACTTACAGTGTGCACCTTCAGTAAGTTCCTCAGGAAAAATGCAGAACATGGTAGTTTCAAAACAGAACTCGCTCATAGGCGATACAACTTTGCAGTTAATTTACTGAATGCCTTGATGGACAAAGGCTCAGAATACTGCTAATAACTCACAGAAACTGGGACAGGAATACATTCTGTTAAGGAGGCGTATTAGTATTGGTGATTCATTTGTCAAAAAATTTATTGAGACATGATTTGGTGCATATAAATACACATTTTATCACTTTACAACAGCTTCATATTTTACTTTTTTGCATGTAGCTGTAACCAATGACTTTGTGCCAAACTATAGTACCTATAAACAGTGAATGTTGCATACTATGAGATCTTTAAAGGCCTCAATTCTTCTGTAAATAACAAAAAGTTATGTATATCCTCCAGCTAAAATGATGATCACAATTGAATTGTTATCAGTTTGAAATTTTGAGTGAAGACTGTGGTGATGTAATTTGGTGAAGTAAACGATAAAACTACAGTGGGTGGCATCAATGACTGAGGAGTACTTGGAATGGTTCTGGTATCTGTTAATTAAATTACATAACACAGTACTTGTTCCTCGTATTAGTTGTGTTGGCATGGTTATGACATCTAGAACCTATACGCATTTTAACAAAACAAGCAGGTTCATTCCAAAGTTAATTTACAGATCATTATTTCTGTAAGTTTTACAGCACAGAAGCAGCAATGGCACTGGAAGCCTTTAAAAAGTGTACTAATCAGCTAGCAAACATGCTGCTAATCAGTTGCCATGATACCAGTTCAATACAAAGTCCAGCAATGTTGGACAGGGTACAGACTAAATATTGTGCACTGCAGCACTCTTTCAAACCAAATGACAAGAGTGTGGGATGTGCACTGGCAGTCTGTGCATTTGCCTGCTACAAGAACTATCAAACACATACACACAGGTGCACACACGTGCATAGCCTTCATCCACGATATCTGATGTTTTCCTGTCTTTTGGCCTGTTGGATTATTGATTTCTGCAGTCACTTACACAGACAGGCTGATAGACAACTCATCTACTGCTCGTACTGTCTGAGTATCTGACAACAGCATAAGAGTACTCTGTGTGTGAAGTGTATGTGTGTGCATTTAGGTGCCACTGTGTGTGTATGTGTGGCATATAGCAGCAATATCAGCTCCAATCTGTGGTTCATTTCTCCCCCACCTCACCCAATCACCATTCACACCTGATCCTCAGAGTATCATTTCTACTCTTTCTTTCTTTCTTTTTTTTTTTCCTTTTTTCTTTCTTTCTTCCACACCTCTCAGTACTTACTGGGTACTCCAGAGACCAGTCTGAGGGGTCTGAGTACTCTGAAAGCTCTCAGAGCCTTGACATCGAAGCCTGCTGCCTTCCCTCCAATAGGAGTGGCGCCATCCCCCTTGGTGGCCTGCTCCAAGATCGCACTGAATAACCTGCAAGACAGAAAGTAATGACTTCAATAACCGTCATCATCAGGTTGACATCCCATTTCCACATACTAGAGAATATCTGAGAGAGGGGAAAACAATAAAAGAGATACAGACATACAGAGATATAATACAGAGTGATGAATATCTCTGGTTGCTAGCATTATAGCCTTCATTTCCATTTCCTCTGTTGCCACTGTTGTCAATACTAAACTGAACCATTTTCACAATGTTTATCATAATCTATAAAACAGTGAAAGTGTGGTAAACTTAGAGATCAATCTAGTTTGGGACCAACATTTTAAAAGCAAAGGGAATGATGAAGACATCTGCGCAGTTTCACAATCAAATGTGTTTCTTGGAGAAAACTCAACAGCAGAAAATAAAACACCTTAATTAGTTAGCTCTCCAACACAACAATAGAAAGTGTTTCATCTGTTCCCTCTGTCTTTCACAGATAAGGAAATGTGAGACACTCGACTTTAATGATTTGACAGTCAGCTCAACAGAACACTGTGTATGTCTGTAGTGAAGGGAGGTGTCTCCAAAAATGTGTTTATAAGTGATTGTGTGCTCATACTGTCAGATATAGCACACATCCCATGCCATGTGATGTCACACAACTTTCCCTTTAACACTGCTGAATTCATACAGTATATATCATATCATGTAGATATATAAAGAGACCAGTGAATCTCCCCCAAAGGCTTGCAGGATGACTCATGAGGAACATGAGATGAATAACATGATTTTTGTATGACTTTTCTTCTGAAATACATTGTTATTATAAATATTCAAAGTAAGCAGTCTGAAAAATGAAGCTCACTCTTTGGCACTATGCTACCCAGGTTTAGATTTTCTTTTAAGGTGTCACAAGCCAAAAAGGTTGGAGAGCACTGTTTTAAACAACAACTTTGTGGCAACAGTTTGGGGAGTATTGTTTTCTGTTTAAACATAACCTTCACAAAGCGAGGTCCAAAAGGATTATTTAATACTAAACTCAATCATCTACATCACCTTTATCAAGTTTGGGGTAGAATAACTTAAAAAAAATGCAATTGCCAAATGCTATCCAAGCATCAGTGCCTGACGAAGGGGAACATATCTGTGCAGCCAGGTTGTTTTTGTGAAAAGCCTTCCAAAAAAAGAGGAGGCTATAATAGAGTAGAAGCAAATTAATGCCCATGGTTTGGCAATGAAATGTTCAACAATCACACAGGTATAATGTTAAGGTGTCCACACACTTTTGACCATACAGTGTACATTCCATACACAAAGTGAATAGAAACACATAATAATGTAAAAAAAAAAAGAAAACTCTTCAATCAAAGGGCTAAACATGTTTCATGCTGTTGCCTTTTGTTGGGTATTATCCCCGATGAAATTATTACAGACATCTGGATGTGAGTGGCTCACAAGCTTGAAATGATGTACATCCAGCTGTGCTTATCACTCTCCCTCTCTCCTCTCTGTCTCTCCGAGATCCTTTAGAAATCACCATACAATACCATTTTCCAGCTAGTGCAGCTCAAAGGCCAGTCAGCAGCGCGTTAGTCATGGAGAATTATCAATTAGCACAGATGAAATGGCCACTTGAAAAGACCTCTCAAAACATATCGCCCTCTCTCCCTCTCTCTCTCGGGCCTCTCTATTTCGCACTAACTCCCTCTCAATTTGATTCTCTCTCTCTCTCTCTCTCTCTCTCTCTCTCTCTCTCTCCCTCTCTCTCGGTGGGAAGCACGCCTTTGAAACAGAGTATGAAAAGCATGTCAAGGATCCACAGTTTTGCACCATCAGCATTTCGCCCAGCATGTTTTGCCATGGTGGGGTGTTAAATGATAATTAGAGCCTTTGAGTGTAGCACCACATAATTGCTTGTGTACATCCACAGCTAAAGATAGTAGAAGCTGTGTACATTCATAAAGATAACAGAGTTTGTGTGGTTTCATTGTAATCAAAACACCACAATACCACTGAAAAACATCATCCAGTTCCCATGCTAAAGGTGATGTATTTAAATGGCTCTTTTTGCCTAGCTTAGCATAAAGCTATTCAATCTACAATGATATAAAACACAATAATACAGCAAATTGTAAAATTTGATAGGCTGGAACCAGTGAAATGTGAATTAAATGACTGATTTCTTTTTGTTTTTTTGCCAATCAGTGAATCAGGTAACCAACCAAATGCTAACTGTCAATACTTTAATCTCACATTTTTACCTGAAGGTTTCACTCTCTATACTCTCTTTTTTGTTGCAAACCTACAGCTATTTGACTGTCGATAAACAAGTATAAAGGTGGAAAAAGAGTGGAGAAGAAGTAGGAAGAGGAGAATAATACATGTGAGGGTAAAGAGAAATGATCGAGGACAGAGACGTGAAGAAGGAGAGCTATGTAAAGCAGATACAAAAGAGGAAGTCTATATAGTACGTAATCATATTGAACACACACACACACACACACACACACACACACACACACACACACACACACACACACACAGCATGAGCCTTCACTTATAAAGTCTTAGGTACACAAAACACATGTGTGTGTGTGTGTGTGTGTGTGTGTGTGTGTGTGTGTGTGTGTGTGTGCCTCTGAGGCTGCTCAGCACCAGGTACAAGCTCTTTCACCCATATGGTGAACAATCCAGAGGGAACGAACTCTGTCACTTCTCATCTATACACACACACACACACACACACACACACACACACACACACACACCCACACACACACCCACACCCACACACACACACACACACACACACACACACACACACACACACACACACACACACACACAGGCAAAGGCAGGCTGGCAGTTAGGCACACAGGCACAAAGACAACCACTCATGCATGCATGAGATACAGTGCTGCCACAGCTGAACATTTCCTAGATCTGTGTGTCCTGAGTGTGTGAAATTGAATGAGTGTGCGTATACAAACGGGTTTTTACTTTTTTTGTCATTTCCACAACATCCTTTTATATTTAAATGACAAAATAGGTCTAAGTCAGAGCCTTCCAAAATGACAAATCGCAGCTTTCCAGAAACATCTTGTATGAGAGTTTTGTAATCTGCTAGCCCTTAGCAAAGGAATAGTTAGGTTTAAGCACGTAAAACTTCTTTACTGAGGTTTGGGAAATGATTGTGATCCACTTTCAACAACTGTACTCACAAGGGAACTCTACTGTACTGCTGCCTTAATTCTGGAAAAGACATTATTGGCACAACAGCAAGAGGTGAGTTGTCAGATTTCAGCTCTATCTGCAAAAGTCAACATGCCAAAGCTTTTATGTGACCAAGTTATTGTTAATGTGTCAAAGGGGAAAGGAAAATTTGGTTACTTCAGAAGAGTAAGTATGCTTATTGTGGCTATTGTGTCTGCATCTAGTCTAGAGAGGCCATCCAGGTTTTAATCTAACAAAACAGCAAGCACCAACCCTGGAGCAAGACACTGAACCCTGCAGCTTGCATCTGACCTTCTGACCTCCCTGTGGCAGGGTTGCAAGGTAAACAGTTTGAATACTGCGTTACCGCTCAATTAAATTATGCTGCACCACAATAAAAGCCATAATTCAAATAGAGACAGAAAGAGAGAGAGACAGAGGCAGACAGAGAGGGTAGATAACAGCATAAGAGTGGTAAAGGTTGTGTTTATGCCAGGGGCGCTGGCACCATGATGCCAGCCGATGGGTTTTGTGTGTGTGTGTGTGTGTGTGTGTGTGTGTATGTCTATGGGGTGAAGCCAACCATTTTCACTTAGTGATGGCTAATGTGAGTGAACACTTGACTGGCGATGAACAAGACTCACTGAGTGTGTTTGTGTGTGCGTCTGTGTGTGTTGGTGCATTCATAGAGCCTTCCTTCAGGCTGAAGGGTGGTTTCTTGCACACACACACACACACACACACACACACACACACACACACACACACAGACTCATCCACATATACAAACACACATGGTCAATTAGACCATTTTTATGGCATTAATGTAACTGTCAGGTCCACTGGCTATTGTGCCATTACTCCGACACAACACTGTACACAAAGCACAGCTGGCAGGCAGGGCACGCACACACGCACATGCACACACGCACACACGCACATGCACACACGCACACACTCACAGGCACAGAGGGTTTAGCAGATGGGCTATGTTGCTGAGTTGCAGATAAAGAAAACAGAGCAGAGCTTTGCTATCAGCATCTAACAAGCTAATCAGTTTAGGCTTCACCAATACACTCTAGGCCAAAGTTTATTGCGGTTTTAATACGCATTTACTGTGAAAGAAGATTATTTTATGACAAAAGTTCTCCTAAAAGTTGTATTTTAATAAAAAAAACAAATATACAGTATTATTCGTGTAGACAAACAACACTCTATCAGCCTCTTCAAATAAATTTACATTGTGTGGCAGCAATTCAATTTTCAGTGAGTAATAAGGTCAATTTTAGTTTTCTTTTTTTTTTTTTATTACAATATTTTCCTCCTTCATCATTTTTTCAGCTTATAGTGAAAAAATTTTAGCAAATATAAGAGGAAGTGCAACAGCTTTGCTACTGGAATCAAAGGTGTTCATGCAAAAAGACACTAGCACTATGAGTACCTCTGGCATTAGACAGAGGCTGCCAATTGTCTTGGCTGTAGTTTCATTTGTTGACAGTAATTATACCAAGGTACTATGATTAATTTGGCAATGATATGCTGATGTTTAAAAATGTGTCAGGTAGCCCTTTTAAAAGCCCTGGAAAAAGACAGTTAATTACAATTATACAAGACTATCGTTGTTAACTACATAGATTCACTTAGTGTATCGTAGGACCATTAAAAAAAACATTTCACTGATTTTCATCTTTTTTTTGTGTTTCTGTCCACTCACCCTACGACTACGATGATGAAGTCCAGCAGATTCCAGCCGTTCCTCAGATAGGCATTTGGGTGGAAGAGCAGACCGTAGGCTATTACCTTCAGGAATGCCTCTACCGTGAAAATGATGAGGAACAGATACTCCACACGCTCCTGTTGAGACACACAGACAAGACAGGTCCATTTATTTGTCTGAGCAGCAGCATTACAGGAACGTAGAACAACTCAGTATGACAGAGAGCAAGCGTTGAATGATAAAAAAAGAAGTAGATGAAAGAGAGAGGAGATTATAGAAAGGCCTGTGGTTGTAAAGTTTGTTTTAAGCAGATTAAATTTCACATTTTAGTACAAACTATTAACAGGATACCAAATATCCAATTATCTTATCTATTTTCCCTTTTGATGTAGGTTATTTAGAGCAACTGGCCATACCAAAGCACTAAGATATACACACTTTCATAATCAATCATGACATTATTTATTTATGCCCACATCAACACTAAAGACCCTGTATGTGACTTATGAGTAGTGCTGGCTGCTTACTCTACTACTCTGAGTTTGTCAGCCAGAACAAAACGTTCTGTTACTGTTTATAAGGCTTCTGGGTGTGTGTGTGTGTGTGTGTGTGTGTGTGTGTGTGTGTGTATGGTGTGTGTATGGTGTGCGTGTGTTTGTTTATTTATGTGTGAACAAGTATTTGTCTAACTCGTAATCGTGTACACAATCAAAAGCATTTTGATTATTTAATCAAAGCGACTCTCTTCCTGTCCTGAGAGGCTACTGTCTGAAGAGAGGAATGCATGCGTGTGTGCATGTATACACACGCATACACATACACACACATATACTGTACACAAAACTCGTCTACTACAGAGTTCTTTGGAGATTGTTGTCATAGTGATGACCCCTGTCGAAGAGGGTCCTGGGAAATGTCCTGAAATGGCCTTGAGAGAGAGAGAGAGAGAGAGAGAGAGAGAGAGAGAGAGAGAGAGAGAGAGAGAAAGAGATCTTTCTGACCATTATAAACTTCCAAACAATTCATATCATCCACCTAATCATCCGTCATATCTGCTTTTTCTCAATTTTTTTTCAAGTTTATCACTGAATGAGATCAGGGTGCAAAACTATGAAGCTCATGTGTGTAAATAACACCGAAAATATTCTGTATTCAGAAATATTTTCTGTCCTCTCTGTCGGTCCCACTGAGGTACATCATTTTTTTTTTTAATCTAAAAATATGTTTAGCTCCATCCATCAATCTATCCATCCATCTCAGTCCCTGCTCCTCCTCCTGTTCCCACTGTTTTCCCATGGATGTACACTCGCAGTGGGCCAGAGGTTTGGGACAGAAGGCCGGCCAGGTCTCTCCAGGCTCCAAGGCCCATTCCTGGGAAGAATCCACTGAACCTGAGGCTAGAAGGACACAGCTTTTGCATGTGCCTGTCCAAGTTTACCCCAAAAAAAGCTTCAAAAGCTGACAGAGGTCAGAATCCCAACAGAATGATGCCACCAGGTTTTTTTTTTTTTCACCAGACATTAAAACTAGAGGTTGCATTATAAGTAATGACTTAGCATTACTGTTGCCCTAGCAAGGAGAAGCTACGTAGCTAGAGAAGCTGCGCCACATGCTTGACTGGTAGCACGTGACTGGCTGTGGGAGTGAGTGTCAACAACACTATCATGAAAAGTCACATAAAATAAAAGCACAACTGCCACTATTAATTAAGTCCATTTCAAAATAAAATCTGACATAATTAAACAAAAGTGTACTTCAGAACTATAGTTTAAACATTTTGTGAAAATAAACATTTAAGTTTGTATATTTTTCTGTACTTACTGATATGATGTTTTCTTTCCTAGTGTATTCATTATTTTATTATTTCTCATATTGTAGTACTGTACAGTGAGGCCATTGTCAGAGTACAAAACAAATCTACTATATACTTATACAATAATAATAACTTATACAATGCAAACCATTAATAATAGAATATTCTTTATCTCAAAATACAGTATCTAAATAACCCTCACTTAGTATAAATACCCTACTTTTTTAAGATACTAAATATTAAGCTTAGAGTTAAATTTCTTCAAATGTGTTTTACTCAAGTGATCTGTCTTTAAGAACTGGTGAAAAAGTGTCACTAAGGTTAAAAGCCCATGTTAGTGTTGGATAAGCTCATGTATACAGTGGCTACATTCGGATTTGTTGTTAAGGCTGATGTGAATCTAAAGTGGGTCCAGCTAAACAAACAACTTTCTCAGCACGGAGAGAGACGGTGTCAAACTACCATTACGCCACTCACATACACACATATCATGGGAATCAGTGATGTAGTCACAGTTTTGACATGACAGCTGTGGTTTCACTGTCAGGTTCAATGTTAAGAATGAATGGTTAGGCAGGTATTTATTTCAGTTTCTTCTATTTAAGTAACTTCTGGATATTAATAAAAGATTAATGCTTTGAGTCTGTGTACTTAATGATGTGATTATCATACAAACTAAGATTTGGAAGTGTTTTTCCCACACTTAGAAATGCTCGAGAATCTTGCGTAGGAAATGAGATGAATTATAATAAGGAGGATTTGTACATTTTGAAAGACAGACAACTTGAAAGGTAAGTTGATTTTTAGGCCAGGGTTTCTGCACCTGAATGGGCTGCTCAGAAACCTGTCTTAAACTTGTTTTGTTTCTCGTCTCTGTCTGTGTAACCTCCTCTCATTTCAATTCAAGCCCATCCAGTGTGCTTTATTGGCACAAACGTATCCATCTAAAAGATAAAGATCAAGATTTTCACATTAAACACCAGTCTTCTTTTTCAATCTGCGTGTGTGCGTCAGTTTCAGAGCCAAGCGAATTGATTTATTTGTTATATTCGTCATTCGTATTGCAGACCCTCTACCACACATAGAGTATTAGTAGTCTATGCGGAAGTAATTAATCTCACAAACCGACACACGTGTATCCTACCTCTCAAATACACAAAAGCTCTCCATCACTCTCTCTCTCAAACACACACAGATACACACACACACACACACAAACACACACACACACACACACACACACTCAGGCTGTGTGTCTGCCGGTGACAGGCAGACAGTGCGGCGCTCAGAAGAATAAAACAGAGAAAAACATCTGGTAGGAACAGCTCAGCCTGACACACACAGCCACACACAGCCCCACACACACACACACACCACACACACACACACACACACACACACACACACACACACACACACACACACACACACACACACACACACACACATCTCTGCCTCCTTTCCTTCCGTTCATAAAGACCCATAAAGGGCAAAATCCATAAGGGGCACTGCTAATCTGGTTAGTGACTGGAAAGAAATGAGAGAAAAGAAGAGAGAAGAGGAGGATGGATATGGGGGGGGGGGGGGCAGACTAAAGAGACAGAGTCAGAGAGAGAAGAAGGCAGACAGAATGACAGAAAGGTGAGTATGTGGGAGCAATAATTCAGTTAACTGTGATAGGTCAACCAAACCGCCTATCCATCAACTACACCAATCAGATTATAGTATCGACATTCTACCATACAGCGGACAATGTTTCCATTCGCCATGACCTTCTGTGTATATGTATGTGTGTGTGTGTGTGTGTGTGTAGCAAGGGAGGATTAGCCTTTAAGCTGTTTTGGAGAAAAAAAACCCACAGACACATCATAGTCTAGTGTGTGTGATTATATGAGTGTGTCTATGTTTCTTTCATGCAGTTTTCAATTGATCAAGAAGAAAAGAAAAAATACCCCGAACAAAAGAATGTACCAAATACTCAATAGGGCTGTGATTTGTCTGATGGATATTGCGACATTGTTTGCGATTAGTGGAATCACAACTATTAACATCAAGATGATGTGACATTTGTTGGTCGAACAAAACATGATATTGCACTTTGTCATATTGCGATTTCAATTAATTGTGCAGCCCTACTTCTCAACCATGTAAACACAAAACAGCAGGAGTACCACAAAGAAAACCTTCTTTATTTAACATGTACACAGCACAAACATATGCAGTCAAGACATTTTGATTTCATCTTAATATGAAATTCCAAAATCCAGCTCTTGTCATGCTGCAAATCTGAACTCCTCACCGTCTGGTAAACAGAAGGACACTGCCCCAGAATCTTTTAGAAGACTTTTTCCTGCTTAGACAGACTATAGAGGAACACATCCGGCCAACATCCGGTAATGATTTATTCAGATGCAGCAACCACAATGAGACTAAGTACAAGGGTCTGGAGTTGTGCACATTGCAAGTGTACGTCTTACTAGCAGGCTAATGATGTGACTGTGGTAAAGGAAAAGGAAAGACCAATTAAGTACAGTAGCTGTTAGACAAATGGATTGAGAACACACACGCACACAACTTATTTTTGTAACTTTTGCCATTATTCCTGTAATATTGTACTCACAAAGATCATTTCTTAGATCTGGGAACATGGTAATATCGCTAAAAAAGATGGGGCAACTAACATGAGCAGGCAGACAATGGTACAAATTTTTAACGAACTCCAAGGTTACCCAAACTTAATTTAAGTACAATTTAAGTCTTTACTTAAACTCTTAATTCAGTCTGTCTCACCAACTTTCCAACAGCTCCTCTCCCCATTCTTGTTGTCTCTCCCCCCTTTCTGTCTCTCCTTCTCATCCCTCACTTCCATGTCTTCACCTCCTCTCTTTCTTCCCCTCATCTCTCGCTCTTTCTCTCCCTCTCTCTGTGGGTGCCAACCAGAAGTTGCCATAGAGACCAAGATGGGTTCCGACGTTACCATGGAAACTGTGGGCTGCAGCAGCAGCGGCAGCATCAGACTTTCTCTCTTTCTCTCTCTCTCTCTCTCTCTCTCTCTCTCTCTCTCTCTCTCTCTCTCTCTCTCTCTCTCTCTCTCTCTCTCTCTCACACACACACACACACACACACACACACACACACACACACACTAAGGGATGACACTGATCAGTATTGTACCAAGAATATCCACAGCACAGAGTCCTAATTACTACTCTTCTGTCAGTATCCAGACTTCCTATTGTGTTTCTCGGTGTGCACATGTGTACACCAATGTGTTGTGTGTGTGTGTGTGTGTGTGTGTGTAAAACTGTGTGTGCTCTTGTATATGTGTGAAATTATGTGTTTATGTGCTTACGTCTGCTCCAGTGATCCATGTCATACTTAACAGTTGGCACCAGTTGACAGTACTGAACTTTATAGTGTCAGTCTGCACAAAGCTTGCATTGTTATTTACAACATACCCCACTGTTTACAATGTTTAATGCAACACCTTCTCTATAAAAGTTCCAGTTTCAGTGAGCGAATTGACCTGCTTCAGTAAAATAGTGGAAATATGACGGAGCTGAGACAATAGATGCAAAAGGGTAAACAATGTTTCATAATTATGGTTTGTAGTTTTTGCTTTCGATGAGGATTTAATAGAATTTCTGATGGAGCTTGTAATTTAGGGTTAAGTTTTGGGTCAGTGAGCCAAAATTTTTCTGTTTTGTTTTTTGTTTTCTCCATAGTAATTGCTAAAGCATGGAGATGAATAAAGATTTCTAATCAAAGCTGACAATGCTCAAGAGAACAGCGGTAGATTAATAATGTAATATTATCTTTTGATGTGAACTCCACAACAGTGAAAAACAGCAGCTCTTAGGTCACTGTCTCAGTACTTAAGACAACCTTCTTGACTCTCCCCAGCTAACAGCCATAAAGAAAAATAATTTCCCCCTCTTCTGGCTTCTGACAAACTCTCTATCTTTTTCCCTTTCACTGAGGACTTTTTATAGTCATTCAAGAAAGAGAAGGAGAGGAGAGGAGAGCCTAGAGGCGAGAGAGTGTACTTACATTTCTAACTTTTTTCTCAACACCTACTACTGAGGTTCTGTTGAAAAAGCTTCTTGAAGCAATGTTAAACTTTGATAGCACCTTAGCCTGATATATTGTCAATCATCTTTTTACGTTTTCCTAGGGCTCTGAGAGTAGGGATGGAAAAGCGTTTTTCTTCTCTCTCCACTCACTTTCATTGCAAAGTGAAACAGGTCTCAAAGCGTAAATAAAACAAATAAATGGGAAGAAACAGGAACAAACTATTTTAAGGTCAAGGATCAATCATTGTTTCTACATATATTATGGCCAGGAAGAACCATTCTGCTCTAAAATACACCCAATTCAATGGATCTGCTCCTAGGTGTGAATTTGCGTTACAGAGACTGCTATACAGTATTCATGTAATTATACATATATATAAGATATCCAGCCTTCAGCCACAGTGAGCAATCTTATTAATGCCTGACAACTGCTATGAGATACACAAAAATTATTGGAGCTACCACCACTAGAAACACCGTGACTGTGACTTAAGGAGTTAAACAAAACTCAATAGGATTCTTCAGGATTTCTGCATTGAACATGGCCTGTCTTTTGCCATGCCACTTAAGAGTCTCTTTGAATCGTGTTGCTGAAAGGCAACAAATCCAGACACATGAAACGAGGATGGATCACCTTAAACAGTGGATTTGGATTCATGCACACCCTTAACCACAGACACAGCCAAAGCCTATATATAGTACGTACTTGTGCGCCCAACACATCCACACACTGCACAGACTGAAGGGTAGTTTGGACTGAAAATATTGTAAAAATAAACACTGTTTTCAAACTTTTCTGCATTAATGTGGACACTGCCTTATTAAATCCATTTATTTTCTTCTTCTGTTTGTCTTTTGTTTCCTCCAGCATTCTGAATATCAAAGTTTAGAGAAAGAGAAACAACTCCTGTTTCCAGGCAACAGGCACTGTAGCTATCAGATAAAGAAGGAAGGAAGGAAGGAAGGAAGGAAGGAAGGAAGGAAGGAAGGAAGGAAGGAAGGAAGGAAGGAAATAGGCTAATGTGGAGTGTATTTGTGTATCTGTAGCTGTTCATCATTACCTGTAATTTTGATTATTAGTCCATTGTGTCCAATGTCGTGAAAAAAATTCAAGAACAAGTTGGTTCGAAAAAACACGAGAGAAGGCTAACTGTTTAGTGAGAGAACTTACAGCAGCCTAGTCGCTACTAAAACTGGCATATCAACAAATCTCACTGAAAGACAGTCACATAACTATGCTAACTGCCACACCCACAGATCTCGATTTCTCTTTATCGCACATACAAAATGTCACGTTATTTATTCCTTCATCAATTTCGCTCTCACTTTCACACACAGAAGGCTGTAATCTGTCCACCTCCAGGTTCAGCCTCCTTGTCAACAAACATCATCCCAGCTGAAATGTTGCAAACAATAACCACCAAGCTTTTCTTTTTCTAAATTAATAATTAATTCATTCACTTTCTTTATCTGTTCCCCCTCTTCTAGGTTACAGGATCTGAAACTTATTATAGCATGCACTGGGAGGAAGACCCTGGCCAGGTTACCACTTGTCCATTACAGGCCTAAAACACAAGCAAACAGTCTTACATCCACACAGAGCAGAGTTGGAGTCAACCTGACCTGTGTTTCTTTGGACAAGGAGAGGACACCTATATTGAAGATGAAAATAAACATTTAAAATTGTCTGCAAATACAGACTGAGGTGAGGTGAGACAATATTTGGAGATGAATGCTGAAATGAAGAGATGAAGGAATTGGAAGAGAGAGTAAGAAAGATGTAGACAGAAGAGACGAAGAGAGAAAGTAATTGGTCTAAAAATAATAAAACACAAGAGCATAAATCATCTTATATAGACAGCCAAGTGTGTGTGTGTGTGTGTGTGTGTGTGTGTGTGTGTGTGTGTGTGTGTGTGTGTGTGTGTGTGTGTGTGTGTGTGTGTGTGTGTGTGTGTGTGAGTGTGTGTGTGCAGAAATGTGTGAATGTTTGTATGCTAGTTGGTGTCTAAGGGAAAGGCAACTGGTACCCTTGAGAGAGGAGAAGGGGAGAAAGAAAGCCGGAGATGGCAGGAAGAAAAAAAGGGCAAAATACTGTATAAACTGTAAAGAGAAGGAACATGAAAAAGCCATGGTGAAAGGGTAGAGAAATATCACTTTCTTCTTCTTTTATTTTCACTCATCCATCCATCCCAGCTAACAACCAGCTCTCCCTCTCAAGTGTAAAATGCTGATGCGTGTGCATGCTGACTTATCACGACTTCTCCTGCCTCACCGTGCAGGGAGACAGATGCTGCATGGCCACCCCACACACACACACACACACACACACACACACACACACACACATACACACACACCTACACCTACACACACACACACACACACACACACACACACACACACACACACACACACACACACACACACACACACACACAGTATTTCTCACACATAGACACACAGATTTACACATGCAGTCAGACACACAAGCAGAGGTACAAATGAAGACAAAGTGAAGTGACACACAAACACACAGATCACTGTAGTGCATCAAGATCAGAGTAGCTGCTCGCTAAACTGACAGGACAAGATAGATTACTATACTCTGTAACTCATTGCATGACTCATGGTACGGAGCGTGCATGTCTGTGTGTGTGTGTGTGTGTGTGTGTGGTTGTGTGTGTGCGTGTGAGTCATCTTATATGCCTCTTGGGTTGATCGTGCTGAGGAAGAGAGAGACTGAAAGGTGGTAAAGACTGACAAGAACACAGAGTAGTATATTAAGATAGTATATTAAAAATAACAGAATTATTCATCCCTTTACAAACGTCTTCCCATTCAGCTTAAGCTGAAATATTTTTGAATTTTGCATCGTATTCTCTACATTTGTTAAGTCATCTACAGGAATAAAAATATAAAACTGACTAACAAGAAAACCAACATCTGGTTTGCCTGATGTTGTATTATGGTGGTCTTCCCTCTTGTGATTGGTTGAACGACAAGATCTGGAAAAGCTGCAGTCGAGTGTTAGTTAGGATGAGGGGACTAAAGTTTCCTGTGGTGGGAGGATTAACTAAAAGATTTTGTTGTAGTTAATTAGTGGATTGGCAGAGAATTAACCAACAACAATTTTAACAATTGGTCCATCTTTTTTAAGGAATATATTTAATAAAGATGCCACAAATTTGTAGATTTTAACTTTTTCTTTGTCTCAAACCACTGTAAACTTCACCGCTTTTGTTTTTTCCCATTATTCTCTCTTCACATCTTCACAGTCCTTTTCTGTAAGCCTATCAGATGAGTGTAGATGTGCTTGTTAGCGCATTCTTTCATTCACTCCCCTCTCCTCCTCTCACTCTTCCTACATCCCCTTTTCTGTCCATATCCACATCTCTCCTTGCTTTCTTTCTCTTCCTTCTCCTTTTTTGTCCATTTGTTTTTGTCCTTCTGCCTCTCCGTGTCTCTCTCTCTGTCTCCTTCTCTGCTCTCCGTGTTCTCAATCAATTATCCTGACTGCATAACAGGAAGATGTGGAAAGAGTTGGATAAACAAAAAGGTTGAAGTAACGTAGAAATCATGGAGACTATTAAATAAAGAAAGCCTTATCGGTGTCATTGTGCTTGTGGTATCAGCTGTATCAACCCATCATCATCCCCATCATCATCCACTTTCTGAGAATCAACATAATGTAAGTGTGCCCTGAGTGACCAACCAGAGACTTTTCACATGGTTGCTAGCCAAAGGACACTCCAGATATTCCAATTATAGCATTCCCAGAATTCTCTGTCTTCCATATCACAGAACACAAGGAAAAAACATGTCATTTATGATGAACAGCTTCACTGTTTCCACAGACACAATCTCAAATTGCCATGAAAAAAACAACAGAAAGAATGAAATCTTCAACATTAAAGCCAAAACCTTCTTTAGTGCACTGAGGTTCAGCCTGGTGGTTGCTGACGTGCAACCTGCAACCACAGGGACAAATAAACACAAAATTCTAACACCAGTCATGACCAAACATGAACAGAAATACAACTTAAATGTCATACCTGTAACACGAAATCCTCGCTATAAACCTGCTATAAAGTGACTTAATAAACACAATCTGAACCAGTAGTCACAACGGCACCAATATGAGAACACATTCAGTGACAATGTGGGATATCTACTGCGTGTGTGAGAGGGGACTGAATTTTGCCTCCTAGGTCTTTACCTACTGAGATCAAACACTGTGTGAGAGTGTGTGTGCCCACAGATGTGCATGTGTGTGAATCCCACAGTGTTGACATATGGTCTCTTCAGATATGGTGCAGGATAGGCCAACAGCCATAGAAGTGTGAAAATGAACCTGAGGGATATTTTAAACTTTAAATGACAGAAAAAAGGGCTAAAAACAGAAATAGATTGAACTCCTCAGGCAGAAATACAACCTGATATTTACACATTTGAAAGGCAAATCACTAGATTTTAGGTTTTTGTTTGCAATTGTCAATACATTCAATACCAATACTTGTTTTTAGCTCCCTAGACCAGCATCTGATAGCAACTTTGGCATGTGTAAACCATAAGAAATACAACAGCACTGATTTGCACTGGAATCTGCAGCAAATATTGATTCACTACTTGTGAAACAGAATTACTTCCATGTCCTTCTGTTTTTTTTTTGCTTTTTCAATATCCAAAATCTTGCAGAGAACAAGTTTCTCCTAGAAGACAAATAAAGCCTCTTCTCTCTCTCTCTCTCTCTCTCTCTCTCTCTCTCTCTCTCTCTCTCTCTCTCTCTCTCTGTCCCTCTCTCTCTCTCTCGCTCTCTCTCTCTCTCGCTCTCTCTCTCTTGCTCTCTCTCCATGTTGAATTGGTTGTATTGCTCCTATCAGAACCAAACACACCACTCTATCTCCCCACAGAGCACTGGAAAAGCCCCGTCTGTGAATGAGTGTGTGTGTTTGGGTGTGTGTTGAGAATTGCTCCATCATTTCTCCCCTGGTTAATGTCCAGTGGAGCGAGACTGGAGCACAACACAGTGAAAATAGAGAAACAGAGATACAATGGGAGAACATTGACATATTTGTGTGTGTGTGTGTGTGTGTGTGTGTGTGTGTGTGTGTGTGTGTGTGTGTGTGTGTTGATGCATCAGAAAAAAGGAGAAAATAATATTGAAGTGTGAATCCATAGCTTTAGGAGCACTGTAATTGGTATGTCAATTATTTCTAACGGCAGCTGGAATCAATAACAATGCCACAGTAAACAACACACAGTGTACATTACAGGGTCATTACATGTACTTAAATGTGCATTTTATACAGGTTTCCTATGTAAACTAAGTGAGCTAAACTGAACAATGTATTTGCATTCACTATTTTACTATTTTTGGTCTTATAATAATAAAAAAAAAAATAATATGTTCAACATAATTTAAATGTATAATTAAAAACATAATTTATTAAACTATATTTTACCCCTTGTAATACCATAATCATCCAATACAGAAAAAGATACTAATAAAAATAGTTTCTAAATGTCTTCACTCCTGTTTCAGAAATTATTATTATATGAAATCGGTACTCGGTGTCGGCCAATACACAAAGTTCAGGTATCGGGAAGGAAAAAATGGTATCTGAACATCTCTAGATTTTTCCAGATTAATGTGGATTCCAGATTTTCCAAACTTTGCATATCATAGAGGACTGGACTTTTGTGCCTTTCTGGTTACTATTATTTTTCTGTAGCTTTCTATTATCATGCAGTTACTGTACGTTTGGCCATGTTTGTATGATTTTTCAGCAAATATTTTGTTCTTGTTACTTTACAGGATTAAATTTTATACTAGATATTAACTAGGGAATAAAAAAATGAGTATTTCACAAAGCACATTGTTGTGTGACTTGTTTATAATCAATGACATCATCATGGCTTTAATTTTCAGGATGATAGAGTATAATGTGTGCTGTACAAAAGTTTTCCTGAGGTAGTTTATGAACATAAAAATAGCATGAAAAAGCAGGGAGCTATGGCAACTAGAGATCGCTGGTTCCTCTATGAGAATTAAAGAGTCAGACTGCTCAGCTGCAACTGAGGAACTGCATGTATTATGGAACTATGACGGCTTTAAGTGACCTCCGATTTCAGTCAAAACCCAGCATCTTATCCCCTGACCTCTCAAATCCTTATTGATACAATATGATTAAAGAGAAGAAAGCTTGTGTAGCTCTCCTACTGGGTGCCATAGCAATGCCACCATGACACCCAAACAGGATTAGCTGCTAACACCCACTCCCCTGCTGTTACCATAGTAGCACTGTTGAAACAGCGACCCACAAGCTATAAAAAGACAAACTTAACTTCAAGAAAGCGAAAAGTGAAATAGAAAAGGAAAGTAATTAAGATAAGGAGAGGAGGTGGGAAGAGAAGAAAGGTTACCAACTCATCTTTTGTTGGTATTTAACATATTTGATTTGACTAAAGCACATTTTAGCTGACGGGTCAAAAAGAGAAAGAGCAGGAATGGAGAGATAGAGGGAAAGAGCTGAGGAGGACTATTAAAAAGGCTAACAGGGTTATTAATCAGGACGGATGAGAACAAAATTCATTTCTCACTTTCTTCCTTCACTGTTGAAACCTCAGCGGATCTGTCCTCACCTTGTCTCCTTTCAACCTCTGCATTCTCTTTCTCTCTTACATTCGCATCGTCTCTCTGAATCTGTAAAACTCAACCTGCACTACTTTCTTTATCAAGCTGATGGGAACATCTGGCTTTGGTAGGCTTTGCTTCTCTCTCCATCTTGTTTTCTAACTGTCATATGAGTTTAAGGCTGCAACTAATTGTACATTTCATAACTGATTAACCTGTTGATTTATTTTCAATTATACCATGTTCACTGAGAATTCTTGCTTGTAATTGGTTGGCAGGTGTGAATTGATTTCTATTAACTAGACAGTATAATCGGACACCTGTGACCTGTTTGTTTCATCCATTATGATTGTGGAAGTAGTTGTGTATTATCTGTTAGTTCATCATTTTATCTATAACAGTCAGAAAACACTGAAAAAACGCTCATCACATGTTCCCAGCACTGTATTTGTTGTGTTATTAAACTTCTAAGGCCATTAATTGGCCATTTAATTCTCTAAACCCATGGGGTTTTGGATCCCATAGGTAAAGTAATACAGCAGTACACACACTCATAAACAGACCAGGATCCAGCAGCGATGCGTGACACAGATTGGGTAGAGAGTTCGAAAGAGTTTTGTGATGCGATCACACAATGGAGGGAAATGAGCAAAGTGAACCTGAGGAGCATCACATTAGTTCAGGCAGAGCGCTGAAGTCGCACACGCCATCAGCTGATCAGTATCAGCTGACTCAGTTTATATAATGTGACAGGCTCGCTCTCTCACTCTCCTCTGATCATTCATGCTGCCGCTGCTGTGACTGGTTATGCTGATTTATTCCTCTGGCACCCCGGCATCATCCTGTTATGATTTCTTACTAAACAGCGATAGCATCTTTTGCCTTGTGCATTATGTATACTCCACATCTCAGTGATAGTGTATGAGTCTACTGGGCTCTGTTCTGTATACACCAGAGGGGTTTATTGTGTTCCTTGCAGAATGTGTTGCATGCTGGCTGGTTTCAATTTGGAAGCATTGTCAAGGGCAAAACCTACATACATACAAATATAAATGTATAATCCTGAACAATTTCTACCTTTCCACTGTCCTGTATAACTAATATACCATCTTTGTGTGCCCCCTTCCTTCCTCCCTCTTGTAAATAATTGAATTATAGGAAAAAATTAAGTTTCCTTTTACCCTGGCGACCAACAAGGACAATATGTTCTGTTTTGAGCTGCCTATTGTGTGTATGTATTTCTAAGATCAAAGACAAAACAAAGCACACACACACACCACCTACACTTTCCCTTTCAGCTCAGTGGGGAACACAGTGGTTATGGCTTGTGGCCCTGTTACATACTGTACAGACGTGGTCATCATTAGCCACATGAATGACACACACACACACACATACACACTATCTCATACCACACAAAAACTCAACTCCCACATTCACCAGTCAATACGGCATAATTAGGTGCGTGTGTGTGTGTGTGTGTGTGTGTGTGAGAGAGAGAGAGAGAGAGAGAGAGAGAGAGAGAGAGAGAGAGAGAGAGAGAGGATAAAGAAGAAGGATAAAGAAGATGACAGTGAACAGGAGTAAAGGAAGAAGGAGAAGTGGTGTAAGTTAAAAAAGGAGAATAGAAAAATGATTCATCAAGACTAAACAATGACAAAGACAGTGACGAAAAGATGGAAAAGAAGCGATCAGAAACTTTTTGATGATTTTCTTGAAAACTTTGGTTCAAAAGAAAATAGTTGAAGCCTCGCCGATCTGGTATTGAGCTCCATATAAAACTTTGTTGAAAGAGTTAGATCAGCAAAACATTTTTGTACACTGTCATTCTGTAGTGATCGGTTTGATGCAGCTCTGATGTGATTTTTTTGGACTGTGTAGTGGTCGAGTGCAGAGTTTGGTGCTGACTGGGGTCTTTGTGAAAAAACATTCAGCTGGTCTATGCTTTTACTGATTCAGCTAATGCTACAGAAGGGGTGTGTGTGTGTATGTGTGTGCATGTTTCAGGATGTGAGTTTGAGTGTGCACATGTTTCTGTGAGCCTGTGCACATATTTTTTCATATACTGTATGTTTATGTCACTTGATTCTTGGACGAATTCAAGGATTCAAGGTTATTTTTTATCATTTTATGATTATTTACAACACAAGGTTGTAGAATGCAATTCAGATACAGTTCCCTTTATGCTACTTAAAAAAAAAATTGCACATTGATTAATGAGTCATAAAATAAAATAAAAAGTCATTCATTTGTATGATGAACTGTTGAGGAAGAATTTAACAATCTCACAGCCTGAGGGAAGAAGCTGTCTTCAAGTCTGGTGGTACGGCAGCCGATGCTTGCCTACATGTGTTTATTTAACTTTTTTCTGTCCTTGCGCTGCTTCAAATAAAAATGTTTCCCTCTGGGGATCATTAAAGGCGTATCTTACCTTATCTTAACACAATAAAACAATGCTTATGCTTGTATTGCATACCTCTGTGCATGAAAGTCTGTGTGCATGCATGTGCTTCCACGTTTTTACCACATTCATCACTTTATCCTCACTTTAACTGCAAAGTCCTTGGTAAGGTAACTCTGAACAAACTGTCCTTTTAATGCACTTGGAGTGCGCTACACACTGGGGAGCAGAGGGGTAAGCTGAGGGAGGGCCCCTTAAGAATAAAAGTGCTTAAAAATACTTTTGTTACTAATCCAATGTTTATTTCATAAATCTCTGGTTCTGGTTTTGTGCTTGGAAGAATAACTAAAACCTGCTGGGATAAAACAACTCTTAAGGTGAAAATGTGAGCGTTACTGCTATTTAGATCAGAAAGAAAAACAACCACACCACCAAATTTAAAGTGCGTGATTAATGAGAAACTAGGGCAGTGTTTACTACACATTGTAAAGAGGTTCTGGTGATGTGGCAGGACGAGAGGTGTTCAAATTCATTTTAAGCAAATTAACATTCAAGAGTGCATCATACTTAAAACAACTGCCTTATGATACAGAGGAAAGAAAAGAGGAATGCAGCCAAGACACACAAGATGACAACAAAATTGAAGAAGAATGAATCCAGCAACAAAAAATATGGTACATAACACAACAGTGACTAATTTTAGTTTCTGTTTTTTATTATAATTTTATATCCTTGTTAAACCATGTGAATTCTGAGCTCCTGATGCAACAGCTTTTTTGTGAACACCGCCCTGGTATGGTTCATATTACGTCTAGTTGCCTTAATTCAATTACATATATTAGGAGTGATAAAATCAAGCTGTCCTCGGTATCAATTGCTGGAACAATTTACCGATATTTGATACATTATGGGAAGTAGGGAAGGACAGACAGAGTGAGAGGGAAAAAAATCAGGAAAATCACAGGACAGGAGAGAAAAGACAAAATAAACTAAAAGGGGAGAAACAAAGTAAGAAAGATAAATAGACAGCAAAAGAAAGAGCCACGTTAACTCCTAAATACTATAAAAACTACACTCTACAAAACAAATTGTGTAGCCTATGAATATACATCCAATCTATTTACACAATCAGTATGTAAAAATACGTAACGAGTTAACGTCTATACACACATCTGCAGTTCATCCTTGAATTCCTGAGCAATAGTACCCTCACAGGCTCACATGTAGTGATAATTTCTTTCATGTTTGCTACAGTTAACTTTAATGTGACACATGATACTGCTTACAGCCTGGCAGCCTATAAAGTACAAAACTACTGCTTAGGGAGAGATAAAGACAAACGGAAAGAGATGAGGGAGAGAGAAAGAGAGATGGAAGGAAAGAGGGGTAATACCATTAGTCTAGTTTCTCATGAGCTCCCTCACTGTCTCGCTGTCATTTTACCCTTGCTGTCACGTACTACACACTGTGCCCCTGCTGTATGTGTGTGTGTATATGCCTAAGTGTGTGTGTGTCAGTGGGAGTGTGTGATGAGCCATGAATGATAATGGATATTGGACTGTCAGACACATACATACACACATATACACACACACACACACACACACACACACACTGTTTGTCCAGACAGCAGTATATCACACAGATAGTCTGGATACAAGGACATACTCTGCCTTTCTCACTCATTCTCTCTCTCTCTCTTGTTCTCAGTCTGTATGTGTGTTGTCCATCTCTCTTCACACATACACATCCTTTTTTCTTTCTTTGTTTTTGCAGTCTATTATAACTTTCTTGCAAAGTTTCTCTGCGTGTGATGCCTTTGGGTACGCTTTTATGCATTAGTGTTATCTGTTTGTGTGTGTGTGTGTGTGTGTGTGTGTGTGTGTGTGTGTGTGTGTGTGTGTGTGTATAATATTTCAGCACCAGTGACTTATTAAAAGCTGTGTTTGCACGCCAACGTTAGTTTTTGATTGAATCATTTAGATCGGCTCAACTTTGGACCCCTCGTGTGCATGTGTCTATCAGGTGTGTGTGTGTGTGTGTGTGTGTGTGTGTATCTGTGTGTGTCTGTTTGTGTGTGTGTGTGTATGTGTGTGTGAGTTGGCCTCTCATTAACTTTCCACCCAGTGTTGTGATGTAAACCCCCACTGAGTCTGGCATGTTGACCAGCTCTCGCAATCCATCCCTCTATCATTATCACGCTTTGTTTCTTCTTCTTGAGTTTTCTCCTTTTTCCTTTTTCCCTGCTGCCTGCAAGAAGGAGGACAGTTCCTAATTCTATAATAGAGTGCAGGACTTCTTTTTCCCCCCAAACAAACAATTCTCACATTTATATGATTTGTTCAGCTGCTTAGTACTTGTCTTCACAGTCGGGCTTGCAGAGTAAAAATATACTTTTTGGGCTAATTGTTGTTCCAGTTTGGGTCTAATAAATTCTTGTGGATGTTGTACAATAAGAGAATGTCTTTGTTTTATTATCCAGATATAAGCGGTATCACATTTATTTAAAACAACGCTTTTATATCCGAGTGGCGTAACCTAGACAATGACTTTATTATTGAATGGAAACTGTGTGTAGTTACTAAGAAATCAGCAGGACAGCTGAAATTAAACAGCAACAGAAGATTTGAGAAGGTTTCATGCTGTTGGCCCTCACATTGCAAGTGATCACAAGTTTGACACAGTGATGATCAGTCACTGTTGTGCACTACTGGAATATGCCTCCCGTTGGTTGACTATTGCATACTGCTTCCTCTTTCTTCCAGTCTGCAGCCATTATCAAAGTGCCCATCTCTATGAACAGAGACACATGTTCAAGCTAACAGTCTATTTCTGATAGAAAACATTGACAAAAACTTGGATTGCGTATAAAGCAAAATGTGCAAAGTAATGTCTCCCCGCCAGCATTATATATAACAGGAGCACAAGTTAGCACAGTATAGATTAACCTGCTAATAGCCTGCCACACGTTGCAAAATACTATGAAAATTATTAGTGTAAAAGTTCAATTAAGGTTTTCATAAGTCAAAAATGCCCTTCAATACCCTTTAAAATTGGACTGTTTCCAATATCTCATTGCAGCTGAGATTACTTCTATAACGAGCATAATCAACTTAACATAATCACAGTTTCTATATGGGTTCCACCTTACTTGCATTTATGATTAAATTTATTGCAGTACACGTAAACCTAGCCAATTACATGTTAACCTGCTTCACAACTAACACTTTGGAGCGCTGCTAGTCACCATGGCAACCTAAACCTCTTCCCTCTATAGAAAGCACATCTGTAGGACGAAGTGTCCTGATGGTTTGCTAGAGGGTGATGTCACAGGGTTGACCAGACACAGAGATACGCCTCCCAAGAGAGGACAAACTGTACCCGTCTGGACACAATGACATACAGATATACAGCGGATAGGCCGTACAAACACATTGCCATGGACACACGTGGACACAGTACAACGTGGAAACATGTGGACAGATAGTAGATTCACTAACCCACACACACACACCTGTCCTTCAGCCTGTGTCCCTGTGTGAGGACGAGCCAATGACAGAAAAGCAGAGAGAAAGGATCAGAAACAACACAATGTAAGAGAGGAGGATGTATGGAAGGAGTGAGGATAGAGGGTCCATGATTGATTCTAATACCATTATATCGGATTGCTTTTTCCTAGCCAATCATTGTAGCATGACATCAAACACTTGCAAAATTAATTTACCTCTTCTTAAATATTAACATTAGCATCTGCCATAAACATCCATCTAAAATGAGAGATTGTAATTAGGCCTAATTTTATCTCGATATAAGCTCTCAAAGTCATCTGCACTCAAAGTAGGGTTTTCAATCATTACCTCTCTTTCTTTCTGTCTTTCACTGCCCCTCTATCTGTCCTTTAATCCAACACCTTCCCCATAAATCTTGTTTTCATCCTTCTTAGCTGCGGTGTTTTTTTCATCCATCTGTTGTTCCGCGTGTCCTTGTACTGTATTCAATGCTACAGCTATTTATTTACCACTCTCCCTTCCTACCTTCCTCTCTTTGACGGTTGTTCATTCAAGTCTTCTCTCAAACAATTATCATAATTTGGCTTTTCCAAATCTCTATCTGCTTCTGCGCCTCAATTTTCTGAAGTCTCCGTGTGACTGTCAGTCCGTACAAACATGTTCACCTATATAAACGCACACCTCTCCCTCCTTCCTTCCGTCTTTCCCTCCAGAGCATGCCCATTAGTTCTGCTTGCTTGGTGTTTGATGGAGCCTGTCCCCCACACTGGCCCCCTTAGAGACCCCGCTGGAGCCGCCATGGAACCTCGGATTCATCAATCTCCCTACAGCTGGCGGGAAACTGACCCAGGGGGCATGGTCCCTGCTGGATGCTTGGAGCCAAGATGGCTGACGGGGCAGGAGAGAGACGAAGAGGATAGAGGCAGGTGGCAGGCAGGAGCCTTCACAGATTAACGGCGAGGGGGGGGTTGCGTAGAGGTGGAGAATGGAAGAGTATAAAACTGTATGTGAAGGGAAGTTTGTGTGTGTGAGTGTGTGCGTGGTACTTAGCCTTAGATACAATAACAGAGAGCACCTGTGTAGCAAAAGACTCCTTTTCCCCTCCCTGGTTCTAACACAAACCCCTCAGCAGTGCTCTGTTATCAGGTGGCCATCTCTCGGGTGTGTATCTGTGTGTGTGTGTGTGCCTAAAGAGAGAGAAGCAAGCATGGAGCTAAAAGGAGATTTCACGGTTTTAAGCTGATACACTAAAAGCACAGTAAAGGGCACTAGGGTTAATAAGCATTCAACAAATGGATTTATAGGGCTACATGTAATCCCCCAACATACCTACCCGCACACACAAACACACAAGATGCACACATAGCCACAGAGGTGTACACACTCATACGGAGCAAGGCACCCACTACCTAAACACATGCTTTTATAAACGTCTTTCTTGAAATCAAGTTTAACCACTTTAACTCGAAAAGAAAATAGAAGAGGCAATGAGGAGAATAAGAGTAAGATAAAAGAGGAGGAAGCAGTGTTTGTGCAAGCAAGCCTGCAGTAAAAAATTGGATGTCTGCAACAGCTACATTTATAGATTCCTTAGCCTGAAGCTAACTCTTTGAATGCAGATTTGCTTGAAATGTTTGTTCCTAAAATATTGACATTGGCATTGAATCCCAAAATCTTGTATCTGGGCAGACTGTCAGCACAGCAAAAACATCCTGTGTAACAACATCTCTGCTTTATAGTCATCGTGTTACACACTCACCCTCAGGAGCTGCCCGGTGTAACCACAGTCCTCTATTGTTGGCCTCGGAGCAGCTTGACTGAAGCAGCAGAGGTTAAGTGCCTTGCTCAAGGGCCACTTGACCACATTTACAGAGCCAGCAGAGAGTGCTGCGCATTGAGTTTCCCAGCCTGGGGTTTCCCTGCTGGTCTGGGCACCCAATCCAGTCTGCTTCTTTAACATTGTGGTTGCTATCACCTTGACATAACTTGTCTGCCAGTCCCTTTACAGTAGCAGTCTAATTCTAGGAGAATTTTGCCTTTTATCACTATACAAGGGCGGAAACATTATCAACAAAGATATCCATTGATTTATTAATTATTTAGTCCAATATGTCTAAATATGTAAAAAAAAAAAAAAAAAAAATGCCAGCCCAAAGAGACCTCTTCTTCTGCAAACAACAGTTTGACATCAAAATAAATCCGATTTACAATTACATATAAATGAAAAAAGCAACAAATCCTCACATTTGAAAACCTCAAAGCAACTAATGTTTATAATTTTTCTTGATGGATGACTTTAATTAATCAACAATTAAAAGTGTTACTGATGAAATCTTTTGTCCCACTGTACACTAAAACACACACACACACACACACACACACACACACACACACACACACACACACACATCTCAGTGTAATCTCAGTGTGCTACTTTTCTGTAAGACTGAGCCGTGTGCTACTGCATTGATGAGTCATTGATGACACACAAGCACATACAAACACACACATTAAAGACCATTAAGTCTCCTGCTCCCTGTTGTAAACGTGTGAGTGATTTGGGATTGTTGTATATGAAGACTCATTGTGTCAGCTGCCAAAAAGACTTGCAGAAGGCCATACACGGACATATACACACATGCATACATACACACACATTCATGCGATCAATTCACCTACACAATAACAAGGAAACACACACACACACACACACACACACACACACACACACACACACACACAAGTGAGCAATGGAGTTGGGATGTGTTTCAGACTAGCGGCCTGGACTAACAATGGGTAGCAAGACCTGTGGGACACACAAATGCATGCACACTCACAAACATACTCTCTCCCTCCCTCTTTCCCCTACCCCTGTGGGCAGGGACACATTCTGGGCCGTTGTTCAAAGCTTAGCAGGATTAGCTGCATGATCTCGCCACTTTTTTTATATATATTTTCATATTTTTAGTGGGTTTTGGCTCATTGAAGCAGGAGATCAGCTTTAGAAATACTCTAGAAAGAACAAAGTATGGTATGCTACAGTATGTGAAATATATGGCAAAATGTATAAGAACCCATGTACATATGTGTACTTTTAGTCTGGGGCTGTATATCATGGTTTAGGTAAGGCCCTTAGTTGAAAATTAAGGGACATCTTACAGCATACAGTGATATTTTAGAGAAATGTTCTTCCAATTTCGTAGCAACAATCTGGGGCAGGCTATTAACTATTTCAACATAACAATGCTCCTCTGCACAAAGCAAGGTCCATAAAGAAAGGGTTTTCTAAGTTTAGTGTGCAAGAACTTGACTGGCCTGCACATAGCCATCAAGCCACTTTGAGGGGAACTACATCGCCGACTGCAAGCCAGGCCTAACCACGCAGCGTCAATGCCTGACCTCACTGTCTGATTGTGACAAAATCCCAGCAGCCAGTTACCAAAATTTTGTGGAAAGTAATTTCCAGAGAGTGGAGGCTTATATAGTAGCATATCAATGTAAATTATTTTGGAATGAGATGTGAGTATGTGATATGAGTGTCCATACTTCTGGGCACGTAGTATTTAATACAATATAATCAAACTGAATCTAATCTAATCTACTATAATCTTATCTAATATTTAGGATGAAAAGTCCATTGACTTCTGTTTAAGTTGGGTAATTCTCAACAGATTTGAGGGTCTATTTTCTAAACAGCTTTTTGCAGACAGACACAAACCACAAGAACATGTTGCTTGTGTAATAAAGTCATGTAATGGCTCTGAGCTCATTCTAGCTCATTTTAAATAGTCTCCTTGGAGAAGGTTGACTTTGCCTTTTAAAACCAGTGCTGGTGATTTGTAAGTCTCCTGTGAATTCTGAAGGCTTGGTTTCAGTGAAGCAAGCAGTAGCAAGATGTCTCTGCCTCGTTTTATTTCACATTTTGTCCACTTTGTGTCATTTTTTTCCCCCTTGCTGTATTCTCATTTTAGTCTCTCTCTCTCTCTCTCTCTCTCTCTCTCTCTCTCTCTCTCTCTCTCTCTCTCTCTCTCTCTCTCTTACATCTTGAAGCTATCAGTATCTTGGCAGTGAGACAACAGAGAGGCAACACAGCACGTGGAGAGAACAGACCCACAATTCCTCTGTCGTGTCCAACACACTGCAAACACTGACACACACACGTGTCTATAATTCCATTGTGTTAACTAGCTGGCAGAAAGCCCACCTCAGTGTTTCCAAGGCAACAAGTTTGTAAGTTTAGCGACATTGTGGTACATTGTCTGTGTGCAAGTGTGTAGATATTTTATGAAAACAATATTGAAAACATATGAAAAGGCAACAGACAATAACACACTTGAAATTAGGATTGAAACATGTTATTTCTCCTTCCTCTTTCTGTTCTGACAACTCTCTGGCTTCTCCCAGGGCATTGTTCATGTGAATGTCTGTGTAAATGACAAATGCATACTGATGATGTATGTGGCTAAAGTTGTAATCTTCTACTGTGATATTTTTTGCACTACACGTCGCACGTCAAACTAATTTCCTGCTCCCAGTTTGATGTCTTAATACTGATGCATTTTCATAGGTGTGGTTAAAGTTGGAAGACAAGGATGGTGTTTTTATAGATTTCCCCTATTGTAAACAACCCCTATGAAAAGAGCAAAACCAACAACATGTGAGTCTATCTCTTAATACTTTCCAGCTTCCATACCCTGCGTGTGACACCTAACTCCAAGCCTGTCGGTTCCTACTGAACCTGGTGAGTATTTATGGCTGCGTTTCGGTGTATGTGGGATCGATTGAAAATAAAGTCCATGTTCAAGTTAACGACAGAAGATGTCTGTCAGTGCAACAGTGTGGCTCAGTTATGTGTTTCAATATTTCTGGGACAATAATGGATGTCTATGGTACAGAGCACTAAGGGAGACCAGGCTCCTACAAAACAATATGTGTTAGCAGAATCAATTCATTGTTGATTTTGGTCTTTTTACATAATTAGTTAAGTAAAAATATAGAATACCCTGGTCTTTTGTGTGTTTAGCAATACTGACTGGCTATTTAAAAAAAAGAGAAAAAACAAGATTGACGCAAGCAGACTTACAAAGAACGTAAATCATGAGTGAAAGAAAACCTAAAATAAAGAAATGAAGAAAAGTTGGGAAAAGAAAGATACAGAAACAATGGAAAGCTATTATAAATGAAGTGCGCACAGATATGTATGTTTCTGTGTTTATGGTTTTCTTGGTGCATTACGGCATACATGTTTATAGGAGTATGGAGGAGCCAGATTTGCAGTATGGTCAGCGTCCAAGAGTACAAGTCCAGTGGGACTTGAGTATGTGTGTGTGCACTTGATTTATCAGGTCTACGAGAAGCTCTGACACGTAGGGTTACTGCAGGCTATTATGCTGAATACTCAGTAAAAACGCAAACACTTCACAATGTGTATAGTGTACTACAGGGATTATGCTGGTATAAAGACACGCACACATGCACACACACACACACACACACACACACACACACACACACACACACATACTGAAAGGATTACACTAAAGATGCGTGTGATGTCAGTAAATTGCACATTGCTCTGCAGATTGTCTTCCCCTGAAGGCCATGGCGTAGAAACCAGAGCTGGAGGGGGGGAACACTTTGGGGTTGCGCCCTATCAGTCTCCAGAAAATATCACTAAAAATGTGTGTGCATGTGTGTGTGTCCTGTCCTGCCCTGCCCAGCTGTCTTCCTCCTGATCTCATTTGCATCTACAGGCTACTAGAAAACCACATGTTTGCACTCAAAGCAAAGACTGTTACCACTGTTCTAATAGTTATTGTTTTTTTCTGTTTCATCACACTGAGTGGGGAAAAAAGAGAAAGAGGCAGAGTAAAATGTTGAGAAAGGAAAGCGAGAGGGGAGAGAATGATGAAAGAGAGAGGGAAAAGCGTCACTAATGTTTCCTGCTAAAATATTCAGACTACTGCCGCATGATGCGTCACCCTGTCCCACAGATACACGTACACTCACACACTCGCACATATACACAGAGCAAGAGCCGTTCCTCGCCCCTCTACCCAGAGTCCCCCTCGGAGGAGCACACAGGAGCCAGCGGCAGTATTTGACCATGCTGAACTTCCTGTTCACATGCTTTTCTGACTCATGATTGGTTAATAATTTAGGAATATTCAGTGAGTACAGCAGTGACAGCACATATACTGCTTGCTTTGCAGAAACAATACCCTTAGAATTTAACAATGGATAAACTCTACACCAAACTTCTTCATTAGGACTTTACAGTAAATACATTCCTGTATTGTTTGGTCCACATACAGGCTAGTTTGATAACGTTTAAACTGGGAGGGTGATTTGGCCATTTCTTTTTTTAGATCAGAGAATGAGGAGGCAGAGAGGAAATGGGAAAAAGGAAATTTAAGGAAAAAAAGTGACAAATTTCAAGCAAAGAATAAGGAACAATATGTCATGGAAAGATGCCAAATGTCTCTGTGGAAATTGAAAGATTATGATTATCGCAAGCCCTTGTAGCAACACTAACTTACGTGCTAAACGCTGCCTAACTTTCACCTTTCTTGCTTACCTCCACCCCCTCCAACCTTAGACTCAGCATATAAAACATTAAAGGTCTTTCAGCTCAGGAACATGGAGCAGGTAGAGGTGGAAGGGAAAGCAAAGGAGAGCAGAATCAGCCTGTCACCACTTGACAGATAAAACCTAGACAGAAGACATGTGTAAGACATGTTGTGCAACACTCAGATGTGCTCAGTGTGTTCACTCAAAGTGACAATCCCCATGGCTGAATATGCTAATGCAGTGTCTCAACATGATTTTCTCGAGTGAAAAAAAAAAAAGTAGTGAAGATTGAACACATCAGAAAACTCATTTGTATTTTAGAATATGGTCTGATGGTTTGATTTGTATTGTTCAATTAAGGTAATATGAAAGAAGAGGTGTGTTTAAGGGTGTGTCAGAAACCTATGGATGACGTTACAGATGCGTAATCCATTTCCAGCCATGACTTTTTATCCACGTAACATCTGCTGCATTCATTTCCATATGAATAATGAACCAAGCTATTGTGTTTTCAAGCACGAAATACATTCGCTCATAACTCATGGTTAAGAGTGCAATATGAGTAACTTTGTAACTTTGTTTTGAAAAGTGCTGTCTAAATAAAGCTTGCTATTATTCTAATTTATTAATATTGTGCAACATACTCTAGAGTATGCATCAAAAGGTAGAGAGAGGTAGACAAAATATCTCCGCTATCTGAAGCCATGACAAGTACAAAGTACACAAATACTATCTTTAGCTCCCTCACTCTACTTGTGTTTCTTTTTTATTTCATTCTGCCCCAATGAAAAGAACTGCTGCTTTAAAACATTACTATTCCTGTCACATGTCACACACACACACACACACACACACACACACACACACACACACACACACACACAACTTCTCCTGTCCAGTCTTAGGCGTAAGTCCACTAACCACAGAGTTTTCAGGACTCTGATTGGACGCTGCAGTTCTCCACCCACCAATCCCACGATGGCAGTAAATTACTGTGGTGCAGTATTGATTTTCAATGGATAGGCATGAAACACAGACTCACATGCTTGACAGAGCGACACTAAGGTAGATATTAAAAGTACAGGCACACACAGTCAAAATGCAACCCTGTATGATACAGTAAATATGTAAAAACAATATAATTACAATTGATTGAATAGTTTAAAATATTTAAATACTTGGGTTAAATACAACAATGGGGTAAAATAAATGCAGGGGTATGATGACCAGTTGCAGTAACAAAATTCCTTCTAATTCATCACATTCATCTGATGTAAAGAGCTTACTCAATATCCTTCTCTCTACTTGGGCTTTCTGCGTGGCTCATAGACTTCATATTTCTGTCTCACTTCCTTCCTCCCTATACACAATGCAACACACAAGCACAAACTCACCACTTTTCAAAGGATTTGGAGACATTTTAATAGTGTAAAGAGAGCAAAACTGCACATCATATACTCTGCTGTAAACATACATAAACATGCACGTACACAAACACAAACACACAGTCCACTGCAGCTGTGACGGTGTCCCTCCAGAGACAGAGTGTGTCCAATCCTCTCCTTCTATCTAGGTCAGCCTCATACAAAAGTCTGAACACCTCTCTCCTTCTCTCTCCCTCTCTGTCCATGTCTTCTCCTTTTCTTCTCCCTCCTCTGTCCCAACATCTGTCTCTATTCTTGCCTCCTGTCATTGTCTCTACTCCTTATTTTCCTTTCACCCTCAACTCTCTGTGCTAGTGTGTGTGTGTGTGTGTGTGTGTGTGTGTGTGTGTGTGTGTGTGAGAGAGAGAGAGAGAGAGAGAGAGAGAGAGAGAGAGAGAGGGAGAGACAGAGGATGAATGACTGAGAAAACCGACCAACAGTTTGCAGAGAGTTTTATTTATCCTGTTGCCAGGGGATAAGGTTACATTTTTCGGAAAGAAAAAATAACTTCATATAAAACTATGTCTGATATTCATATTGTGCATAGCTTTAGACCACATTAAAGGGTTTTGCTGAAGCCAACTGAATAGTTTCTGAAAACATTTAAAAAGTATTAAGTCCTGTTGATTGCAGGACAATCTGTACACTGCTGCACTAAGAAGAGTTTCATTCCAAAACAAAATATCCACCATTTGAAAAATTCACACCTACGCTTGAAAAATGATTTCTGGCAATGGAAATTAACTGCATTGTGGGTTTCTAGTTGACTTATGAGTCATCTATAATCCTCTGTTTACAAAGTTTTACTTAAAAAGTTATGTTTTTGAGGATCTAAGGTCATCTGTGCTTTGGGGAAAAAAGCACTGATGAATTTCAGGTGCTTTAATCTGTCTCTAAAACTGTATTTATCACTGTGATTACCACAGATTACCACTGTGGAAACTTCTTTTTAGAAATAGGCACATAGTTTGTACAAGAATGCCGGGCTTAGCTGACAGAAGATGTGCACGTATGACAAATGACAGAAAGAAAGTCTGTTTTGTCAGAGAGGAAGTGTAAGCCTACATTTATATAACAAGACATGAAGGAAAGTCTTGTCTGCTGGACTAGTTTTTATGCCCTGTGGGCAAAACAGAGAGAAGTCAAGGGGAGTGACAGTAAATAAGAGCTGATGGAACAACTGGTCACACACACAGTCACTATTCACACAGGTCAGTGCACATACAGCCAGCTCAGACACGCTTACACACATACAAAAGACACAGATGCAAGCACACAAGCAATAACACAAACTTGAAAGCATTTCTGAAATATATGTGATGCTTTCAAGGAGCCTCTATCTGACTGCTGAGTTGGTCTAAGTGTAATATGGATGTGTACAGTATATGAATGTGTATATACCGGTATGTAGATTCTGATGATCAATGTCTTTCTATACTCTCTGTAGACATTTTTCAAAGCTCCAAAGGTTTCTCTTGCTTATGCAGTTATGTACATGTCTGTAAGCTTGTCCATGTGTCCCAGGTTGATCTTTTTTTCACTGTGATGGTGGTGGGTTAGTGGGAAGTTTAAGTGCTGGATGGGAAATGATTGACAGCACATAGTGTATGTAGAGTTTGGTGAGCTTTGTGTGTGTTTTTGTGATTGTCAGTATGATGGTGCACTTTGCTCTGTGACTAAGAGGGGAGTTCAGAGGTGAGGGCCTGACACAGACACACAAGTTAAGCACTGAGATGAATCATTGAGCAAACCACACATCACTGAGCAAACCACACTCAAGACACATACTGCCATGCTGCCTGCCACAATTCAAAGCCGGTGGTTACAAAAAGGGACACAGAGAGGGATATTTCAGAGCCCCATGGAGACTGTGTGAATGAGTACTTTATATCAGCGTGTTTTCCCATGAAAATGTAGCATTGGGATTGAAGTGAAGCATTGATGTGCTTCGACTGGCAAACCTTTTTTGTATAAATAAAGATTATGAATCTTTCCTTAGACAAATAATATTTTTATCCAGTTTTTTACTTCACAAAAAGTCTTACACGGTAACATGACCGTATTTCAATTAAGGAGTGAATTTCCACCAGAGGGCTGTATCATTTCTATCAGACACATTCAACAACCATCATGATGAAATCACTAGAGAACGAGTAGAGAGGGCTGTTTGGCTAACGGCCTAGACAGATGGACTATAACACCGGGCTAGGGCAACAACATGGCTTACAGGGTTGAGCAGGCCAAACGCACACACGTAACACACACATGAAACACGCAGACCACAGGGAGATGGCCAATCATACCCGCCTCTCTGCCAAGGTCAGTGACCCACTGAGAAAGAAAGATGCTGTGTGTGTGTGTGTGTGTGTGTGTGTGTGTGTGTGTGTGTGTTTGTATATATCTTCTATACCTATCTGATGTGACTGCACTTCACTGTACTATAAACCTCTAAATGAATTTAAGATACTGTATGTTCAAAGGCCATACTATTTGATCACCTGAGTCTTTTAATGCTATAGTCATCACAAGGAAGTATAAAGGTTGTTATACATAATAATGACAGGAACATTTTCCCACCATTTTAAATCTATTCTTCTCTGACCTGATCTTTTCCATAAATTGCAGTATTTTGTCATCTACTCTTGAACGATTAACAAACCCCCTCGTCTGGCTAAGAAGCAGGTAAATGAAAGCAAGCCACTGAGAGGTGTTGAGAGTTTGACTCATTACTGTTGAAGGAGAGAGCCCTCTGTGTCTGCAGCTAGCATGTCATTAAGACTTGTTGAGGTAATTCCTCTCCAATTAGCCTCTCTGTGATATGAGGACCAGTTAAGGAGCGAGCAGTGGAAGATGAGGCCACTCATTCGAAGCCAGCCTCACATGCAAATCTCACCTGATCCCTATCAGCTCAAATCACAGATGTTAATACAACTGCTACTACAGTACTACAAAAACTATTACTACTGCAACATTTTTTTCAAAGACATTATTAATTTGCACAAGCCCCCCTAAGTTAGAAAGCTGTTGTAGTGATACAGTGGTGTTACATAGTGATGCTTCTTTTATCCATAAACAATCTTTGGCTGACACCGGCTGCAGAGAGCACTTTAATCAGACAAGAACTAAGTTATATTTTGGCCTGCCATCGAGTTACTTATGGAATTAACATTAGTTAGCAACAGCTGATATGACCTGTATGTATACTTCAGAAAAATATTCTTAACATTTTTGTACTGATTTCATCCATATTTCCCAGCCCATATTACAAAAAAATATGGCTTGAATATGGCTATGGCAACTATACTTTTCTTTCAGATTCACAGAAATAGTTCTCCCCAGTTAACTCACACAGCCAAGTCGCTCAAAGATGACAATTACAGTAGCCAGCGTAAGATAATTAAAAACTCTAGAGGCTAGTATTATCATATTGTACCAACATTTTTTAATAAAGCACCAACAATAAACAGTTAATTGAAAATGTATATAATTATAAATACTAAAGTGGTTAAATTAAATAAAAATACATGCACGGATAAAAGCTATGTAATTTTGGCAATGCAGTTTCAGTTTAGAGAGACAAGACAATCTCCTCTCCTTGTCTTTACTCCTCCCTCCATCCCTCTATGCCTTTTTGACTCATTAAAATGTCATCTTAACACTGGAGACTCTCTCTCTCTATCTTGCCCTCTTTCTCTCCCCAAGCCTTTGTGTCACTTGTTCACCTTCTTTCTCCAAACATGGTAAACAGAACAGAGCCGCACCACCACGGTTTGAGAAGGCGTGAGCTGCTGAGTGGTTGATAAACATCTCTCTCTTTCTTTCTCGGACACACTGTAGCCAAACCCAACTTCACAGCCCATCTGTCTCCCTCGTGACTACAACCTAAAACTTGAGTGTGAAAGTCACAGAGGGAGATCATTTCTCTTGGTTCTTTCATACACTGACAAACAATTTCTAAAATTTGCAGCACACCTCTCAGGCAATTCATTTGACAAATAAACCTGGCTCCTGCGGAATGAAAAAAAGCAGAACTGGGACACAATCAGAGAGCAGAGGAAGGTAGAAAGGCACCATATAAGCAGAATATAGCAAAAATATGTACTGTAACAGCTTATTTTATTATGTGCATTATGTGCACCACTCAAACAAATATTACCGCGGGGCAGTATTACCTTGCTGAGTAAGCGTTGACTTCAAAATATATAAATCAAATATCAAACCAGTCATTCTGTGTAGTATTCAGACAACAGAACAAGAAAAGCAGATAAATGACAGCACTTCTGTTACACACTACATGACCAGAAGTACAGCATGTGGACATCCAAACATTTCTTGCTACATGATAAGTGCCATTGGCACTATAACAGCCTTCAGTCTTCTGAGAAGGCTCTCAACAAGAGTTTGGAACCTGACTGCAGGGATTTGCGCCCATTACCTCATGCAATTTACTGAATGATTCACTGGTTTAAAAAGAGGCTCAAAAGTGTTAATTTCTGTGTGTATATGTGAATGTGTGTGTGTAAAGTCCTTCTCGGCATGTGTATGCATGCACAAGTACAAACATGCGTTTTATGCATGCTCTGTGTGTACTAGTTGTCACATACACACCCCCGTCTCTGCAAATGTGAGGCTACTAAGCTCCATCACCAAGGAAACCAGCTTGTTGCCAGGTAGCAACAGAGAGAGAGTGAGAGAGATGGATTGGGGGGGGGGCAAGAAAAATTAGTGAGACAGAAAAGACAAAATTAAATAGAGGTGTGAGACAGCATGTGCGAAAACATGTAGCAGATTTGTTTGGGTTTTTTAAAAAAAAGATGCTACCACTATTAGAATGTCTGTTATTTTTCTCTTCCAGTCCATATTTTGGGAACAAGTTTCTGTATTGAAACATTAGTTGAAATGGCTCCACGTTTTGTTAGCATTGCTCACTGAGACCAAATGGTACAGCAGAGCTAATAGTAAGCTAGGTAGCTAGCATGCTGCTGCTATAATACAGGTTTTAGTGGCGAAGACTGAAGGTGCCAACCATCGGAAGTAAAAAAAAAACAAAAAAAAAACCTCAGTATTTGCCACATTCGTGCCATTTTAACCAGAGGTCGTGGAGTATGTGTATGTGTGTAGATGTGAGTGGGTGGGTGTGCATTTCAATCTAGCTGTGTCTGAGTGTTTGAGTTCATAATTAAATCTGACTTTGAGGTCGCTGAAGATTAGAATTAGATTAGAGTTTAACACTCATTCAACAATGTATGCGACACATAGACAAGGTTACATCACAGCTCGGGACCAATTGGAAGGCTGCTTCACACTGTCAATCTGTCAGCTTTCATTAGGAGCTGATGAGATATCAGCAGACCAACACAGGATGGTGAAGGAGTTGGTGTGTCTGTGTGGGTTGAATTTGACATCACCTTCATGAGCATTGTTGAATTTTCCGCTGAACACTTTTCTGTGCATGTTTACTTGAGTGTGATGGTGTGTGTCGTTAAATCAGGCAGCGGAGCCTGGGGCAAAAGGGACTGAGAGATTGTTAGAATGCAGAAAATTCCCTATATGTTTGGAGTTGGTGTGGACACCATCACATTAGGTCTGTGTTACAAGAAAAGACAGGTATTCACACACTTGATGTATCTGACATGAGAATTGAATCCATAGCTGCGAACTTCAACGTGACGTAAACCTGCTCTCACCTCCACATCAATGGTGGCAATAATGACCCTAAGCACGCCTAAGCATGTCATATCTTCAAAATCCCTTCCATAGTCCCATCTAACATGGCACAGTCAAATTGTCAAACATGGCGGATCAGCCCTTATAAGCTTCCAAATCATGACACAGCGTATTCAGACTTTTAATATGACACAGCGTGTTTACACTGCAGCAGAGCACAGAGAGAGAAGTAGGGAGGGGGCTCACCAGTGAACTGAAGATGGCATTTTAATTAGATCAGGGAGCAGACACGGAAAGAGCGAGGCTGGAAAAGAAGGAGAAGTGAAGAGATAAGAAGTGAAGAGGAGAGAGGAGAAGACAGGAGCAGAAGCAGGAGGAGAGGAAAGAGGAGGGGGGATGCTTTCATGTGCATCATACCCTGTTACCCCCCAGCCATATAATTAGGAGGGAAAACATCTTTCATAGCTTTGTCAGTGATAACCAGTTGTATTGATATACTAAACTAGATGGGTTAGGTGCATACATGACTGTCATACGATGTTTGAACATTTCCTTTCAGTGAAAGCAGAAAAAAACTAAGGTTACTTACTGGGCTGTTACATTTTAGTTTCTCCCTAAAGTAAACCTTAATGTATATTTATCAAAAGGAAATTAATTATCTTAGGAAATAAATTGATCTCTATGCCTGAGTAAGGACATGCAGCAGCTTTTTTAAGTGAGAAAGTTCATTCAAATTTCACAATAGAAATATATGCTAACTCATTACAGCAGAGAATCATCAGAAACATCTAGGTACAAGTTACAAAAAAAAAAAGTTTTTTTTTTTAGTTTTGGCCTGAAAAAAAATTTTAAAATTTTTTTGGATTTTTTTTTTTTTTTTTTTTTTTTGGTTCAAGTGCTGAAAATATCAGTTCAAAGCAAAATAACTCAGCATTTTTTAAAGTTTGACGTTTGGATAAAAATCCAATGTTTTATATATATATATATATATATATATATATATATATATATATATATATAGAAGCCAAGCGTAAGAGTGCCTTAAAAGTACTGGCGATTGAACTTGTCCAGATGATACTTGGGGTGATAGATTGAGGAAATTCAAATACAGAGATAACTTATAGACACTGACAGCCAGCACATGCTGTGCCTGGGCTGTAAAGAAGAGATTTGGCCTTGTTTATGAACATTCCTATGCAAAGATCTTTAACTTTTGTATACGAACAGGTTGAAAAGATTTGCGGGATTCAGCAATACTTCCTTACTTCCAAAGTAGTTATAGGGGGGAACAAAATTCACAGATGGAGACCATGTGTAAATTTCTTTACAAGAGAAAAAAAAATGCAGAAATGGAAATTTGGCTGGGAGAAACAGAGAGATTTAAAAACATGTAGGAGTAAAACGGTATATAGCAAAACTACCTTTGATTTACCCTCACTATCTAGTTCCTACATATGCATACAGACTTAGATTGGAATTATAAACAGCCGATCTGTTTCTTTACTGTCTTTATTAGGGGTGGGTAAAAATATCGATATGGCAATATATCGCGACACTTTGCCGCCCAATATCGATTTGTCAACTCCAAAGATTCCGTACCTCCACTCCGGTAGATGGCACCGAAGAGCGACTCTGCTGTGCGGCGCATGTATTTCTGTATTAGAGAGAGTGGCTCACTTTCCAAAATGGCTATCAAAATAACAACGCCTCCGCAGTTTAAAGCTGATGTTTGGAAGCACTTTGGCTTCCAAGTTAAAAAAGATAGTAAGAACAACGAGTTGGATAAAGATAATGCCGTTTGTAAGCTTTGTCTCGCTGCTGTGAAATATTGTGGGAACACAGCGAACTTGCGAGTTCACCTAGCAAGACACCACGCCGATATATTAGCACAGAAGCAGCCGCAAAAACGGATTAACGGTACTTTATCTTTTATGTTTTCAGCTGCACCGTGAGTCGTACTGCAGGTTACAATGATTTGAATTTGTTGGTCAGGGAAAAGAGATTAATGGTTACTTTGAGATATTTCAGTACTTTCAGTGACAAGAAATTTAATGCACTTAATTTTATGGTTTCAACTGCAGTGTGTAACACTGCCTTTTATTTTCAATATTTTTCTCAGTGAATGTCATGGAAATTAATAAAATGGAGAGGCTGTTTTGAATGAAATAGTTTTGACTCAATTTGTCCTCTGATCAGTATCATGTGATGTACATATACAGGTACTTGTGTTTTCATCTCTATTTATCAGACATACTTTAATAATACCGTGGGGAAATTACTTAATCGCAATATCGTGATATCGTGATATCGTGATACGTATCGTATCGTGATATGTATCGTATCGTGAGGTTCTTGCCAATACTCACCCCTAGTCTTTATTGTGAGAGAGAAAGACACAGAAAGAGCAAAGGTTGCAAGGCAGCAGTGACTAACTATAGTCTATGAAGATGATAACAAGTCTACAGTATACATTGTGCAGTACAGTGTATTTGCGTGTTTTGTTCTTTCCTCTTCTTTACATCATACTGTAATATAACGTTCTCCTATGCAACACTCTTCACTTTTATCAAATTTTATCTCCCTCCATCTATACTTCCATCTATACTATTATGTCCTCTTAACCACACCCCTTACAAGCTACTAATTTGGACAAAAAGAAACAAGACAAACAAAGACAGTTGGAATAAGTGAGAAACTGTATAACAGCATAAGAGAAAAACAACAGTGTGAGAAAGACTGAGAAAAAGAGATAGGGAATGTGCAGAGAGAGAAGACACCTGACTGCAGTTTAAGACAGAGGAAGTCAAGGAGAAAAAACATCGGAAGTGTGAGAAGAAAGAAAGAGTCACAGTGACAAGTAAAGTTGAAAGCAAAGATAAAAACAGAATTGTCCATATACGGTCGCTGGTGTCGCTCGAGTTGCCTGGCAACCTAAAAGTTTGGCTCGAATCTCACTGCCAAGTCATTATTGCTGTGAAACAATCTGTATCCTTTTATAACTACAGTGAAGGAAGAGGGAAAAGAGAGATTTACCACGAAGCAACTCCACACACTGAGACACAGGCTGCTTCAAAGACAAGAGGAAGTAGTTTGTTACAACAGCCCACAAACAGGACATGGATGCTTCGGGCAGTGTTATGCACACTTTATTTATGTTAGAGCTGAGGTCCTGCATGTATGCCCAGTGTACTGTGTTTCCAACCCACAATGCATCTACAGTCTTGTGACTTACTGTTCATTATCTAAAAGATTTACAGCCTAACCTTAATGGTGGACTTCATTGTCACAGTGTTTAAAGAGCAAACGCTTCAAATTGTGTTGTGGTTGTCTGTCTAGTCATGATCACCAACACTCACCACTACACCTCTGCACTCAAGTTCTGATCCAAGTTTGATTGTGTTCAATCATTTTAAGTGTTTGTTTAAACCTGCTTGGAATGCCAGATCTATGAGGATAGCGATCAGTATTTTGAGATGATCACAGTAAGGTTAAAAAAGCACAATGTATAAATTATTTGTATATAAATTGTGCCAATATAATAAACATCATCCATCTAGTACCCCCTCTTTTCCAATGCTCCTCGTCTGCTGCTCTTCTACCCCACAGTACCCCACAATTTCCTCCTCTTACTGTCTCCTCCATATCCTTCTCTTAACCCTCCGACTCCCAATAGTCAGCTACAAACTGTACTTCTCTCCCTTTCTGTATGTCTGTTTGCATCTCTCTCTTTCGCTGCCCCACACACATCAAAGTCCTTGTTAAGCAGACTTGGTGAGACTAATCGTAAAGGCTAATAGCTAACATGTGGAGCCATATGCTGCCTAACCTTCTGAACCATGTGCCGTGAATGTGTGTCGCCACAGACGCAGTATGTTGACTGTTTGTGTGTGCAGCACATGTATTACAGCTCACTCTTTTTGAGCTCTGGTTCACTGGAGGATTCTATAAAAAAGGAAATCCAAAGCCAAAAATGTCTGGTTGTTTTATTCCAGGGGCGAGGGGATTCACCAAATCGGCATCATATAAGTTGCAATTTGCAACATGAAATACTCATCTCTTATGTGTGTTATATAAATGTAACTTAAATATAATTTGGTTTGGGCCATTTTCACCTTTGTTTCTGGAAAAATGTAATGAGCATTCTTCTCTTTGTTTTTGGACATTTTAGACATTTTATTTATAGTTCAATAATGAAACAGGACATATGTTATTACAAAAAGATGTATGCTTAAATTAAAGGTCTCTGAAAACATCCCAGATGGCAAATTTGGTCAGTGTGCAACACTTTTTACAATGTTAAACTTCAATGTAAACCTGCATTTCTCAGTGACACTCTACCCCCTCTTTCTTTGAAGAGGTCTTGGTTTAAAACAAGAAAGTCTTTACAGCCTTACAGCTGGCTCTTTAGGATTGTGGATGCGCAATTAACACACTGGAACCTTTACTACAGGAAAACAGAGAGGTAAGACATGTTTTCGGCCCCCACAACATCCGTTAAGCAAGCATGGCTGGTTGCTTACATGCTGTACTTTTTTCTTTCATGTATGCATGCCTGTGTTAACTTCCTGCTTTGAAGTAAAATGCTGTGTGGGCACTCAAAAGCCTTTTAGATTAAGTAAAATGTATTATTCACAGAAGCCAATGAAAGAGAGTATTTGTTGTGTGTGTGTTTGAACCCACTGTTACTAACTCAGCCCACAGATTGACAGCTCTGGCAGAAGAGTAATGGGCGGCCACCTCTACATGCCCCTGTGTGTATGTGTCTGCTCCAGAGAAAAGAGTGGATGTGTGTATTTGTGTGTGACAGCTAAAGTGCTATTCAACAGGTGTGTGCTGCAGTCAGCAGTAACAGAGATTAACTAGGTACAAGCTACACAAATGGTCACAAAAGCACACACCTGCACAACACATACACACGTACACTAACACACCAGAATGTGTCCCAAAGCCTTTATTGCCATGTTACTTGTTTGACTTGCTGACTGTACAGAGACCTCTTTAACCTGTACATCTGGCCTTCAGCTTCAAAGAAACTGCACTGCACTACCCATAAGCTGCGTCTACTTGTACAATCAAGCATAGAAATGGCAGGCGATAAGGCCAATTAATGATAAATAGAAGATATTGATTTGTTTGAGCCAATAGCCTTGTTTAGATATGAGAACACTGTTGTTTTCTCACGATTGTAACACATACTTATTCCATTTTATTATATTCCTCTTCTTCTTTACACATAACGATCACTTAATGGTGATTTCAATAGAAGTATAGTATTTCAAAAGTACACCAAATCATTTAACGTGAACGTTTTTACAACAGATGCAAAATGTATATTTATAGGCATTGTCTTCAGGATTTCACCTTCATCAAGTACAAATGACAATGACAAATTTACCGTGGAAAATTAAACTTTAAATAATAATTTATCTCAGATATATTGTATCACCCTAAAAGTAACTAAAAATCCAAAATATGCAGCATGTTTGAAGTACTTTAGACACAGTGTCGCCATTGAATAGTTTACCAGCACTGACAAGTTTATTTTTAAACTGTAAACTCTCACTCTCAATGTTGTACATAACTTTTCCCCATGAAATCCTATCATTGCCTCCCTAATGTGAAGTATTTCCTGTGGTAGGACATTAGACCTCATCAATATTGAAGTAAATCAATGGATTATTAGTTATGGAGACAGTTCAGAAAGGTGGGATTGTTAAAACAATTATGATGATGTTATTGGTTGGACAATTTAGTTCTACCAACAACTACAGCATGAAGTCAACAGTACAAATGCAATGTTTTCCACAAAGTTCCAGGGCAGATTTAATGTGATCTTTAAACAAATATGAAATATTCGATTTAAATATGTGCAAACACTCACTTTATTCCTCTCATACTTCTCTCTCTCTAGTACTCTGTTTCTATCCTCTCACTTTTCCATCACTCCTCCATTTCTATAACACTTTATCCCCTCTGTCCACATTTCTCTTCCTCTAATATTTGGACTTTTTCCCTCCTTTATTATTACCTATCAGTCCCTCCTCTCACTCCACTCATCCTTTCCTTTCTCTCACCCCCTCTCTCTAATACTCTGTCACTCTTTCTATCCATTATTCATGGTGCAGTCACAGTCGGCATTAAAGGACCGAGCAATATCGCTACGGCAACGACGCAGCAGAAGCAGCCGCATTGGATCATGGGAAACTGGGTCACCTCCCAGGAGCAGGAGGGTGTGGGGGGTGCAGCGGAGGGAGGTCGCTGTCACATGTACACACACACACACACACACACACACACACACACACACACACACACACACACACACACACACACACACACACACCTGATAGATGTCCTACAAAGCAGGAGGACAGGAAAGAAAAAGTGATGAGAGAGAAACACAGAGGAGAGAAAGAATAGTAGGGAACGACCGATAATAGGTCTGGTCAGTGATCCAGATTCTGTCACTGGCACAAAAACCACATAGTGTATGTGAGCCTGTATCATTGAATAGACATGTAAACACTCCTTGATAGAGAGTAAACACTGCTCTGTACATCTAGCTGCCATGTTAAATCATGCAATGTTAACTTAACACTTAACTGTGATTGTACATTACACATAAACTAGACGATGAAAGACTTTCCTAAAGCTATAAAGAGCTTTTTCCATCTTATATTTAGACTTCTATTCAGTTATGTACATACATATTCAAGGGCATGCTGTCTGCTATCTCACAAGTTCACACAAACTATACCATAGACATTCTGTTCACAATCAGTGTCAACTTGATTCAGTTACAATAGTATCAGTTAGTAAAGTCAATGGTAACAAAATAAGAAAAAGCACAGAATGCACATTTGTGGTCCAACAGTGCAAAGTTGCTAATAAAGTTGGGTTTTATTTATTTTAACTCGTTAACCACACATGCTGTAGATTACGTAAGGGATAATGGATAATAAAGGTGTTCATTATCAGAAATCAATGGAGGACAGGGAGGCCAGAACCATATGACGCGTTGCCTCCGCAAAGTCCATTAATTCCTGATTACGGACACCTCGAAAGGCATCATCCTGCTAATATCATGTTCACTTGCCGAAGAAAAAAAAAAAAGATCATTATTTTATATTTCAATGCATTTTACAAGCCATGTCCCTGGTAACACCTTATCTGACGTCCTTCCTAATACCTGGAAGAATCACTACCATCCGATAAGGTTCTAATGCAAACGTTGTTCACTACTTAAGTAAATAGGATGAACCATAGATAAGACTTGGCAACAAGAGATGTGTCTGGTTTCATCCGCTCACAGAGCGCTTTGGTTCAGCTACGAGCCAGAGAGCTAACGTAATGTTAACACTGTGTACGATCGACAAACGGTAAATATAATTTGACAGTGTGTTTAACTAATAGACAAGAAGCTATCCTGCCACGTCATTGTCCCTAAATCAGATTTTGAATGAATGTGTACTGATGGCCGCAGCCTGAAATAGCTAGCTGAAGTATGTAGTGTCCTACATCAGGTATTTGCATAAAGCAGTGGTTCCCAACATTTTTGGCTTGAGACCCATCGTCAGTAGTTGTGTAAAGTGATGATTTTGGTCATTTATAGAGACCTAAAGATGTAAAAGTAATCCTTAAAAAGCAAAGATTAGAGTAACTTCTGAAAAAATCTATATGACATTGTATGGTAAATGTTTATTTCTCTGCTTTGTTTTTCCTGTTAATTGTCTCACAAAACCTAAAATGTATTTCTTGCAGTCACTGGTATGCCTTAATCTGTTCTGAAAAAATCTTTTAAGGCAAGTCTGACATCTGGAGATTAAAAACTTAATGGCAACTACTTTCCATGCAATAAACAATTAAACTAAACTTACTGAACTTTCTTAAGATTTGTACAGTTTGATGTGATTTGATGTTCTGAGAAAATAGCTCAAAAGCAGCAGATTACTTTTGGGAAGCTATCAGAGCTCAAATGTTAGCAGTTTTCAATACTTCCTAACACATACGCTCTAGAAACTGGTTGACACCCAAAAAAAAACATGCTAAAGCACTGATATGCCTGTCACACAATAACACATTCATATTCATGCCTATTGATTCCATGATAAACCGATTTCAGTGAATAGATATGAGTGGAAACAGCACTTCACAGAATTAACAAGGCCACTCTATTGATCATGACCAATCTGCCTCCCACCAGCCTCTCAACAATGAACAATAAAGACCCAGAAGCAAAAGCGAACCGATATTCATCTTCTGATGTGAATTCACTATTACATTGTAGATGACTCATCGCAAGAATAAAACAAACACTGGAGCTGCTGACTGCATGTCAGGTAGGCTTAAATGATGAATGTACAAAATATAAGGAACTTCTTTTAGAAATTGAGTGGCAGACCCTTTCGCACAATCCACATCTCAATTATCTCAAAGCTAAAAAAAAATCCTCAATGTGCTTGTCTCTCATCTACATCTGCTTTGTTGTTGGCATGGATTTAATGATGGAGATCAATGAAGGGATAAGGCCTTTACCGGGACTCACCTCATCACTGTATTAAATTAAAAAGCAGGTGTCCCTATGTTATACTTTCAGGGTATATCACAGACGCACAGACGCACACACATACACGCACAGTCATGCTGCAACCAAGGAATAGAACGGCAACATCTGTTTCTATGGGAACCCAGCCCTTTGATGATGCAGGCAAAACACACAAACCACACTAGCAAGCATGCAGGTACACGCATACACACAAACACACACACACACACACACACACACACACACACACACACACACACACACACACACACACACACACACACACACACACACACACACACACACACACACACACACACACAGTGTTCTGCATCCTAGTGACACACCTTATCAACAGCCAGAGTTTCAAACCAGGATGTGTATGTCTATGTGCACCATCACCTTGTGTGAGTGTGTGTGGTTGTGTGTATATAAGAGGGAGAGAGAGAGGGATAGAGAGAGAGAAAGGAGAGAGAGAGAGAGAGAGAGAGAGAGAGAGAGAGAGAGAGAGAGAGAGAGTGTATGTGTGTGTGTGTGTGTGTGTGTGTGGCTGCCAGATCCCAGACCAGATGGCTAAATGTCAGTGAATACCACACCAACATGACTGCTAGTTCTCCCTAACAGAAGCAGCACACACTGCAACACAGCATCACCTATTAATTCAGTGAGCAAGTGAGGCTGAGGCTTCTGCACTGGATGGGATTTGAGATATTTATCTTTTTACCTTTGATCTCAGGGCAATCAGAACGCATTAACAAGCAGGAACATTACTGCCGGACCATTCATTCAAACGTCACAGTGATGACAATTTAAGACTGCAGTCTCTATTATTGACAATTTTGATTCTTCCTGTTGCTTCTAAATGTCAATTTTTGCACCTCAATAGTTTTACTCAAGAAATCAAATGACAGATTTTGCATTAAGCTCAGTAGGGATTGACTGATAGGGCCTTTTAACTGAAAGTAGCTGGTGTGCCGTTTGCTTTACTCCTCTGGTGATGTCACCACACTAGGCTTTTATGGCTGGTCAAATATTAGCCTGGAATGATGAAGACACATGCACACACATGCACACACAGAGTACACATTACACCTGTTTGCCACTCTAATTTGCCCAGAGATCTACTGTGCACTTCCATTACCTTTGTTGCCATGGCTCTAATGTTTGCTGTATAAGCAATTTGTTGTGTGTGTGTGTGTGTGTGTGTGTGTGTGTGTGTGTGTGTGTGTGTGTGTGTGTGTGTGTGTGTGTGTGTGTCTGATACAGGGATGCCAGAGATGGGATGATCCTACATATTAAGCTCAGATTTTCTAGTATACAGTTACCAGGCTGAGCACTAACCATGCTGTGACCAAGAGAGGAGAAAAGGATAGGGAAGAGAAAAGTGTTTTCTTTAAATTTTGTAGGTGATTTTTCTATTACCTTTTACTCGTTGTATGTCCTTGTAAACCTTTAAAGCAGCAACTAGTGCATATAAATAGTGCACATGGAGCTACAGCTACTGTACCATTTTGTCCTGTTTTGTGCCAAATTCAGGTGTCATAATTGGATCGGAACTGAAAAAGAGTGGATTGGTACATCTCTATGTGCCATACAGCAATGGTACAGGTCTCAGCTTGGGTTTATAAAATGTAAAATAAAGAGCAAAGTCATGCAGAGGTAGTACCCCTGACATTGTCCTTGACCAGAGGAGAGCGCTGTGGCTGCCCACTGCTCCTAAATATTTGAGATGCTAACTTCCCCATGGGGGTTTATTAAAATGTAAACTTAAAACTCAACACTAACCTTAACACATCACCCCAGTGATCACCCATACATTATTTTGCTTTATACTGATTGGTAGGCTAGTTAAGCATATCTATTATGTCATTTGCATGCTGCCATATGCACAGTTAACACTAAACATGTGTTAAACCTGGCTCTGCCCTCCTGAGGTTTTGTGTTTTTATTCCTGCCTGGTATAAAATGACTTTCTGATTGGCCGGAAAATGTACCTTGAACAGAACCACTTAGCTTAAATCTACTGTATTTACCATAATAGCAAACTATGACGAGAACGTTTCTAATTGAAATGAGGACATTAAGACTGACATTGCTCCCTGTGGTAAGGTTGCACTGAGAACTTTGAGTTTCAGTGATGGACAGAGACATTACTCTCTTTCTCTCTGCGTGCTCTGTAGGAGCAGTAATGTGGGTCGATGAGAGGCAGAGGTGGACACTTTTAGCTCAGTAAAAATATCCTGCTCTATCTCTTTCTGTTCATTCTCTCCCTCACCGCCTCTGTCTCCACTGGCACATCTGGAGCTTCACACAACTTATCAAGAATTCACCTCAGCATTACTAGCCTCTTTCAGACGGTAATGTAATGTTAATAATTCTTGCCTCTGCGTCCGCATCAGGAAACTTTATTTTAGTTTCATAAGGCTCATTTGACCTGATTTAACATGATTTGTTTGCCAAATGACTCTAGTGCAGAAATGTGGCATCACACAAATCCACATGCATATCCACGGATCCTATATATGTCCTCCCACACACAAACGCACACATGCACACACATAAATATACACACACATAGCCTAAAAATCACAGTGGTCTGGTATGCAGGTTTGGAGTAAAGGGGGCGTAAGATGGGAAAATTTCCAGGGATCTGCTCAGAAATCATGGGATTCATGCCTGGGACAGTGTTCTCTCAAAAACCTAAAAATACTCTGTATATGCTGTTTTTAGCTTGGACTGGCAGACACACAGACATGCAAAGGCCAACACTTTTTCTTTTTAAATAACGAAAAATATATGAAAAGAAAGAGGAAGCAAAGGAAAAGAAAGAGGGAGAGGTCAGGAGGTTTGTGTGGAAATCTCCCTATCTTTATCACCAAAATGGGACTATTAAAAGGCAAGGAGAGAGGGAAGAGGAAATGGTGTTGTAATGAATGTGGTGCCACAGCTGCCATCATTTAGAGTCTTTATCTTTCACTTTTATTAGGTGGAGGAGAAGAGCGATGGAGAAAAGAGAGAGGTTGAGAGAGAGCGAAAAAGAGAGGGAGGAAGCCTGAGACAACAAAGAATAACACAATGTTTTGCTAATTATGTATTTTCAATTCAAAATAATTATACAGTGATAACACCAAAGCAGTTAACAATGTTATGCTTTAGACATTTTGTTTCTATTTAACAGTCATGCCAATGCAGTTTTTCCAAAGAGGAAGACTGTTGAGTGAGTGACAAAAACAAAACAGTTTCAATCCAAGTCTTTTTATGCTTATTATAATGTGACAAATAAAAACCGGCAAAAAACTTGCAAAAATGTAAAAATACAAGCTAACACAATCACCTCAATATACGAACTAGCTCAGCTTTGTTGTACAATGATTCAATAGTGGCTTTATGTTTCCTGTAACATACCAACCACAAGCCATTATCTCTTCCATGTGGCTTTATGGCCATTATGACTCGTGAATTAGAATCTTACCAACAGCTTTCCATCAGTAGATAAAAACATAAATATGGCGAACAAAAAAGAACAATAACAACATGCCCAATACTAATCAATTCAAGGCTTATTTATTCAATAAACCTCTGCTGATGGAGGTATTCCTGTTTCCCATTTTATATTTGTGACCTTTCAGACTGCATAAGAATGGGAGAATTAAAAGAGAAAAAAAAGACAAGAATGAGACTGAAAAAGACAAATAAAAACTAATTTTAATGTAGATTGCATTCCTTTTCCCCTATGTTTAAGGTGTATTTAAAGTCAGGCTGGTTCACTGCAGCAGTGAGGAACTGGTAAAATATGGAACCATTGGAGCAGAAACCAAACAACACTCTGAAGTAGTAGCTTTGGAGTTGGAAAGCACCCATGTCTTTAACAGAAATGGTAACTGGGGTATTCCTTGTTTCCTCTGGGAGCTGAAAAGGGGAACAGCATTTATAATTTCCAAATAATGACTCCCCAGGCTACAGCATGGTTGGAACTTGCTGCAGAAAACTTGCAAGAGATTTGAAGTTTCCCATCTGTGCAGAGCAGAGGGGCCTATGTGTATAGACCAGATAAGATATAGTGAATCGTGCACACTCTGTCACACTCACTCATCCTACTGAATGTAATATACTAATAAATGCATCAAATTCCACTGTAACTATTCACACACCCACATATACCACTAGACACTCACACATACATCTACATCCTTATCCGGATGCACAGTGAGAGGTTGCATTCCACTGTGACTATTCAGAGGTGCACACGCACACATCACCACAAGAAAGCCCAGGCCAACATTGTTTAGATAAGTGAACGTACAGATAGATGCTGATCGTTCCTCTCCAACTATAAATAGACACTCCTAGCAACCAGCAGAGTAGCACCCAAAGGAACAGCATGTTAACTTGATCCTCTACAGCAGAAATGATGGGGAGAGGAAGAGAGAGACTGGAGGACATGTGGAGAGTCAAGAACAGACACCAGACAATATTTGGAGCAATATATTTGTAATGGACTCTTTATAATGTAGTAAACTCAGGTGATTTTATTAATTTAATGAAATTCAACATATTGGATCCAAAAGGAAACGCAGAGGTCACTTCAGAGGTCAATTGTGAGCGAGCAAAAGAACAAAGTAGAGCTAGTAGTTTAAGTTAATGCTGCTTTTCTTTTCTTTTCTTTTTTTACACTAATCAACAATAATTGAATTGAAACTATCTAGTCAAAAATATGTAATAGGACATACATACATACAACATCACTGGTGCAGCCAATTAATTTTAGAATTTAAAACGTCACCTGTATCTGGAGGGTCCAGCTTTTAGTGAGTCAGTAATGTAGCAAAGCCTACACCATAAAGACAAAGGAACTCTCCATGAAAAGGTGACTGAAAAGCACAAATTAGGCAATGGACAAGAAGCCACTAAACATCCCTTGGAGTATAGTGAAATCAATTATTAAGAAATTGTACTGTAGCACAGCTGTAAATCTGCCTATTTAAGTTCCGTGTTGAGAACATTGTTTGCGTGGTTAAAAGAAACCAACGTAGACTGTTGGTATGAGACAGGGCACTAACTGCATTAACCTATGTCAAAGCCACATGCTTTTGGAATGACTAATATAACAATACAATACAATACAATACAACAACTATATCTAATGTATAATAACTGTGACCTCCTCTCTAATACTGTAGGTCTTGTGGTGGTGTAACAATGTCACTGTTCGTCTGTGGTTGCCACTGAGAAACGGCATTCATATTCACACGGACATAAGAGGTCACCTGTCAGGAAATCGCAAACATAGGTAATTTTATGCAGTTGAACAAATTACAAATCCTATTATTTATATAAAAAGAGAAAAGTGATGTAAGTGTGTGTGTTGTGATGGGGTCCATTAACCTCTGAAAGGTTATTCATTGACTTGTTTCACATGCCTACTGCTGAGCCAGCATCTAATTAATCTAACACTAAACACCTTGTCACCTACCTCTCATACACACACATACACACACATACACACACCTAATCACACACAAAAATCAAATGTATTCACACAATATAGAAATCAAATATACCAGCTAAACCTGAATGTGGCCACGTGCAGTATTATCTCAAACCTCAATTATTGTAAATCCTATTAAGCCGCATTATTGCTTACGGGATTTAGTGTCAAAAGTGTGTGTGTGTGTTCTTGCTTCTTCATCAATCAGTGTCTAATCAGGTGTATTGATAAGCTAATTGCTTGATTATAACGACATTATTTTGTCAGTCAAAGTAACCGTATTGATCATATTAGATGGAGGAAAGAAGGGAGGGGGGGAACGGGAGAGAGAGAAACAAAAAAATGGGGACGGAACAGCAAAAGGGAGTGAACAGAGGTTTTTTACTCAAGCTTCACTTCCACTTTTTTAACCAATAAATGTTGAACTAAAGTGCAAAGTGCAGCATACATTTCCTCCCTGAGTGAAAAGACTTTCTCACACTTTGGTTCCTACCCTTTCGTCTGTAACCAAGGACAGATGAGGAGCATCACTACGGTTACCATATCCATGACAACCTCTCCCGCTGCTATTATTGGGCATGTCGTCAAGGAGACAGAGCTGCACATTATGGGATGCAGACAGAAATAGAAATCTTGTACTGGAAGCAATACAACTGATCTCTGGTATTACATAAGAAAGACTTAAAATCTAGCGATGGTGTGCCATATTGATTCTAAAACTCAGGTTCCATCACACATAGGGTCAGGGGTAAATATAAAGAGCATAATCAGGATACTGAGCCACAGCCATGAGGCAACTGTTTTGGGTTTATACTTCATGAAAGGATAAAACTTTGTATAAGCTAAGCTTATTTGCAAATGCTAAAAAAACTGACAAAATGGGAAGGGAAAAAAACAATGTGTGTGAGCAAACAAGACCACAAGGGGCTGAGCACAATGTGTCACCCAAAATGACAAAAAGAAAAACAAATGACAACAATACTAAACAAGGAAGGAGGATGACACAAAAATCTGAAATAAGAAGGGGTTCAGGATGTGCTGAATTAAAAGATCTTTGATGCAGGGAATATTTAAAACCCTCCTGTGGCCTAAACTCACAGTATAATGAGAGGTAGCACAAGGACAATGTTCAGACATTTGGCAGGGTTTCTAACTGGTAAGACAATATGGTCACAGGTTCATCCTTCCCAAATAGGTATCAAGAGTCTGTTGGTCTTTTAGAGTGTCCTTAAGCAAAACAGTCACTGTAGGCAGGTCGGGATAAACCCATCATCTAAATGGCTAAGATATCAGTATAATGAGAGTCATAATAGAAACTCTGGAAAATGAACCAATGGGAAGACATATGGATTATGTATAACCATGGGTTTAATCACTGCCTTTCAAATCCATTGAGAGAGCTGAATAAAGTCAATTGTTAAAGTGAATGCATATTGCAAACACAATGTAAACATAATTAAGATGCACTTCAGGCAGGCTAATCAGCAGTTGTGCAGCATTTCCCCCTTCTTCCCTAACTTGTATACTTGTTAATACCACATACATACACAAAAAATGTACTATAACACAAACACACACACACACACACACACACACACACACAGACAAACACACACACACACACACACACACACACACACACACACACACACACACACACACAGAGATACATGGTTCAACCGTAATGTTAAGCCTCTGGTCAGACTGCACACTGCTTCCTGTCTGTTAGAAGGGTATAAAACTAATTGACCACAGCTGTGGTGGTGGTAAATAGGTTGTGTGTGAGTGTGCGTCCATGTGTGTGTTGTATCTGTTCTTTAACTAGTGGGGGGGTCACCAGTAGGGTCCCAAATAACTCTGCAAGAATAGAAGACCTGAAAATAGGTTCATTTAAGAGGCCAAACGTTTCATGGAAGTGTAAGGTGGTGTGTGTGTGTGTGTGTGTGTGTGTGTGTGTGTGTGTGTGTGTGTGTGTGTGTGTGTGTGTCTGCATACCGATGAATCATGCTGTATACTGTTTCAAAACGGCAAAGAGAGCAGTGTTAAAATTCTCCTCATTGTGTTGACAGACATTGAGAGACAGTACTTGTTACTATTATCCAGTCTAGACTGTCCACAGAACAACACGTACTATTTTTCTTAAATGCAATTATACATAGGCTACATAAGAAAAGTAATTATTCACACAGTTTCTTTGTGTTACAACCATATAACAGCTGTGCCACCTGCTTCCATTGGGGACTACTTATCTTGGAAGTCAAAGCTTTCAAAATGCATCTGAAGGTGCCTTCATTTCTGTTTGAGTTATATAGAATATACTCATTGCTGGTTGATTCATCAGCTCTCTCCTGCTAATTTCAATATTTTTGACATGATTTGACAGGCTGGATAATACAAGTGGGATCTCTATGGGATGTATCTAATGAAGAGCTTAAAGAAGCTAAGGGATGTCTTAGAATGCTTAATCATTAACTGTGATGTCTGTGCTCATTGAGACTTGATCTGTGACGCCTTACTGTACATTGACTGTGCTACAGAAAAGCGTACTGGAATTGCTGTATGTATGTATACAGAATTCAGAGAGAGATACAGAGAGGCAGAGAGAGTGGGTGATGGACACCGATTAAGAAGATGAAAACAGCTGTCCTCTCTCAGTCCTATTTATTCTTCCACTGACTCATATACCTGCTCTGACACTATATCATTAAAGGACAAATCAGAGGGTAGATACACAGTAAAACAAATGAAAACAAATGTTATTTCTCTACTCACAGATGTACAGTGAGCCAAAAGTAATTTAATGAATGGAGAAAATGTCAAAAAAGTCACACCCTTATAGTCTTTTTGCTTGATCCTTTGACCGCTGGATCCTTTCTTGTCCAGACTATATGACAGTAAAACTCTCCCTAAAATTCTCTAAATCAGCAATTACATAATGCATGGACACATTGAAACTGGCGCACTGCAGAGTCCACATACACACACAACGAGCAATCTGAAAACCATAGTACAGCATGAACTCTGAAGAATTAGTAAATGTGGAAAAATCATTCTTGGAAAAAAGGAAAGATAGAAAGAAAGAACGACGAGAGTGATAAATGTTACATGGCCTTAGAGGGATTAGTGTCCTTCTCACAATAATACACTGGCATACATATGCAAGCTGACGCCACACACACACACACACACACACACACACACACACACACACACACACACACACACACACACACACATTTAAAAGCCCACATAAATTGTACAGACATACATATAGCCCTGTGATTGACTGGCGATCTGTCCAGGGTGTAGCCTGCCTCTCGCCCAATGTGAGCCGGGATTGGCTCCAGGTATAGCTAATGTATGGATGGATACTGATTTATATAAACACAATTCCACACGCTGCTTTACACACACACACACACACACACACACACACACACACACAAACCCTGGTGAGCAGCCAGGTCAAGGTAATTAAATAAGAGGTTTGGCAAGAAGTGGTCAGAAAAACTGAGTTTTGAAGCAACAGATGTCTTTGTTTTGTAAGATATTTTTGTTTTACTTGAAAAATATCAAATTATACTACATTTAATTCACTAGACTAGATGACATTATGGCAGCCACAAAATCAGTTTTCAATCAAAACAACTTGAGTCAGTCCACCAAAAGACCTCACAATTCCACAATCCCAACTATTTTCTCCAAAGCCAAGATTTTCTGTTGCCCACAAGAAAATTATGCTTCGCCTTTGATCAAATCATCTCACATGACTTTATTTGATACAACTCAAGAGTCCTCTGTCAAAATAAATGAAACTGTCCACTTTCTCAAGGCTTCAAAGTGAAACATCAAAATCAACAACTCTGTTGCATGTTTGGATGCAATGATAAGAGCAAATAATGCTCAAAAAAGGTATTATTCAAAGAAAGGCAAATTCTTTGTCCCCATTTAATTCTCTTCTCTAAAACTCTCTTAGTCCCCATTTAATTTCTTTATATGTCCAAATATTGGACCAAACAACAAGCGAGCATATTTAACTGTGAAGCAGTTTAAATATTGTAGATTACTCACCAGGTTGGAGTTGGTGGCGTTCGAGTCATCCTCGGGGAAGGGGATGTAGACAGCTAAGGCCACACAGTTGGCGAAAATGGTCATCAGGATGATGATCTCAAATGGTCTGAGAGGAGGGTTAAGGAATATACACACCAGAACAGAGTACACAAAACAGACGAGCAGAGACATTTACGCAGTAGAGATCATCCTTGAACTGGCATTCGAACTGACATTCGACTGATAGTAATATGTATAAATATATGTAAAATAATATATAGGCCAATTGTGTCCATCTAATATCTGAGTGGATCTAACTGGACTTTCAGTTCTGATCATGTAATGCAGGAGAAAAAAATCTGATTTTTCAGACAAGGCATAAGTTGTGAACGGCTACTTTTTGGTTTATGGTTGTTTCTTCATTAGTGTTCTCTCTCTGTTTGTGACAGTCCGGGCCATGTGTTGGATCGGGTCTAATTACCCTCTAGTCTATTTTGGAGCAGGTCTGGTTGTCCTCGGGTCCCTTTTAAAATTTGGTCCCCCTTTTTCAACAATATGCTACAGGTTCAGGTGGGTTTTCAACGATCCATGAGAACCTCTAGTATACAGTACAAAATAATACAGACTCTGACTTTTGACCTTCCAGAATAGAAAAAGTCTTTGTATGTTATTTCAACAAAGAGGTATTTTTAAACAAGCTAATACATCCTTACATAAGCAGAGATATATATACACACATAGCAGAGTGCACAAGCAGTGTACACAATGAGAGATCAAAGCTGTTGAGTTTGCCTTTTCGTTAACAATAAGACATATTGGGTCACTTAGGAACCTCTTTGTGTGTGGAAGGGGGGTTAGAGAGACAGTGCATGCCCTAATATGGGTGCAGTGAGGAGCAGGCCTGTCGCGTGGAAGACGGGATGTGGACAGGGAAAGAGTGAGCGTGAGATGGAATGAGAGAGAGGAGAGACACAGAGGGTTTTTATATGGAACGGTCCTTGAGAGGGGAGTGACCTCATTATTTTTGGCCTCAGAGAGAGAGAGAGAGGGAGAGATACAAAGTGGGAGAGAATGGAGAGTGGAAGGAGAGGGAGAGAGGGAGAGAAAGAATGTGAAGGAGAGATAAAGGAGATCTGGTTTTCATCAACACAATTACTAACTGCCACTGCTGTCACCTCCCTCCACCTCCTTTTGCTCTCTTCGTCAATTCTTTCCTTCCTTCCTTTCTCCCTTTCCTCTTCCCTCCTGGCTGCATGTCAAATTAGTCTAGACACCAGGCCTTGTAGCATAACGTAAACAGAAATGGAGACCCTTAAATCCAGAAGACAAACCATGAGCAATTGCATGCACACTTTAAGTTGGCATTCATGTTCAACACATTACATGACACCATGAATGCAGGCTTCCCGAGCTTGAGAACAAGCTTTAATCATTTGCTGCACCGAATCCAACAAGTGGCAGTTTTAAGCAGGTGGTGGTGATGGTTGGCTGGGATACAAGTGCAGAAGAAGTTGGATCTCAGTAAGAAAGTGACCGTCAGTCTTTTCAACTGCATTACCCTATATCTATAATGTAACCCCAGAAATAAAATAAAAAAGAAGTGAAATGAAATTCTCGGGATGGATTGCCAACACTTACTGAGTTATTTCAAAAGCTGCTATAACTTTAATTAATTTGATCCCAGTTACCTACTAGAAATTCAGGAAAATATTTAGGGCAGCTAAAAGATACCAAAATGAACAACTTCAGATGTTCATTACAATCTCAATGTGAGAAATCCTAGTTGGTTAAAACCACATCTGCAATTTATTTCTCAGTATTGACTGGACACATTGCCTTTTACTGGTGCCAATATTTTGGAATTACCCAGTATGGTTTAATAGGCTTGAATGGCAGAAGAGTGATGGAACTGTCTTGAACAAATAAATAACCAAGATTCAGTTTAAAATAAGAAGTAGCAAATTTAACAACTCTAACAATCTTTTACTACCTATAATCACACTAGCAATCTTGCTGTGTGGCTGCTCTAGAAACAGACGTGCTATCCATTTCAGAGCATTAACTACTGTTTTAGGAATAGCCCTGCAGACAGAGAAAAAGTAAGAGGGGGAGAAAAAAAACTTAAGCTTTATATGCTGGGGTTAATACTTAGTTTATGTTTGGATTAAGGATTGACCCTTGAACAGCATTGACCACAAGATCATTCAGCTCATTCAGCATGGGACTGAAATGCATCAAAGTTAATCAATCACCCTTGTACCGGGGGCTCATTAAAACACACTCCAGACATGTGAGGACCCACAGAAAACAGGCCTGTGACTCATTCTGGGTTCCTGACCCATAACATAAAAAAACACCCTTGAGGTCTGCTTCCATCAACATGATAATAAATCTACTGTTTTCTGTTGCTATTGAGAGCAATACACTTCTTTTTCTAGGATTCTGGGAGTCTGAGTGAAGAATAAAAAAAAAAGTATTGCGTCTATCAATATTCTGCAGTACATTTATCAGCATAGGAGCAAAGAAATATGGATTTGCCCAAAGCTAATTGGGTGGACTGACTCTGACAGCCCTACTAAAAACAGCAATAAATAAAACAAAATTGAAATCAGCATCCACTTAGCTCAGCGGGTTTCACGGCTAACATGATGTAGTATTCACCAGGGTGCTACTGTCTGAGGCATTTTGGAATTTAACATATACATTTAGCATTTTAACAAGCTAACTGTATATGCTTCCGACAAATTGTCACACTGGGATTGCATCCGCATATACACCAGGATGCTGTTATTCTCTGAAATCCTTTGCATTCAGCAATTTCCTCACATAAACAGCACATGTAACTGCACAATAACACAGATAACCTCTTATCTTGACAAACCCAAATAAGGAACCAGGGATATACTGATATTATCTGGGAAAGCAAGCTCAACACTCTTCGGTGCTATGCTGAGAATATTTTTCACTTTTCCTGATTAAGCTGAAAATGCATACAAATAGTATAACCCTGTGACCTGATGCAATATATATATAAGTTTGAGGTGTGTGTGTGTGTGTGTGTGTGTGTGTGTGTGTGTGTGTGTGTGTGTGTGTGTGTGAATGGACTCAATGACACCTTTTCAAAACAACCACTTAGTGTGATTTCATATAGAGAACATAGTAGTTAGACGTACACCTGCCCCCACTCTCTCCTTGTCTCTTAGGCTGACCTTGCAGTGTGCAGGTAATGCTTAAATGCTATAATTACACTGCATGCGAGAGTGGTGCGCCTGTGTGTGTCTGTTTCTGTCTTTCATTATCTGTGTGTAAGTACGTGTGCTCTTCACGAGTGTTTGTGTGTGTGTGTGTGTGTGTGTGTGTGTGTGTGTGTGTGTGTGTGTGTGTGTTTGCATGCATGTGTATGTGTGAGCTCAGACAAGCCCCATCGACCTGTTGAGAGCAGCAGCTGTTGTCATGGTAACAGAGGAGGAAAGAGAGGAAGATTTCGGATCTGCTGTCTCTAGAGACAGAGGTACTCACAGAATACAGGACACACACATAAACAAGCACACACACATGCACATGCAAAGCCTATGGAATGGAGACAACACATTAATGCGTAACTACACACATCCTCTGAACAAATTGAGCACAACTTCACCAACAGACTGATGTTCACTTCAAACACATCCTGCATTTAAACAGGCCTACACTGCAGGTACGGACATCCCAAAGTGGAATATTTAGATGAACAAGCAGGCAGAAAGACTGACAGTTTGATTGGGAATTTTTTAAACTAGTGAAGGACAACATTTCTGTCCATGTTTTTTTGTTGTGATTAAGACTCCATCCTATTATTTCTTCCTCTTTTTCTGGTCTCTCATTCTCCCCCTTTAATGCCCCTCGACTTTCTTTCACTCATCTAATTCCCTCACCTTTCTCTCAGTAACCATCTGTCTCTTCCCTCCCTTTGGAGACGTTTAAATGAATGATGCTGGGAATTGTGTGTAATGATCTGAACGCACATCAGTCATTGGGTGAGATTGTTCCAGTGACCCTGAGGGTTTATGCATGCTTTTTTCCCAATGAATTTTCCTTTTTTTACAACACAAGCACAGCTGGACTGGTTATCTTAAGGCCTACTATTGACATTATGACTTTTAATAATTATTATAAATACACAAGGTGATCAGTGGGATAATTTGTCTGTTTCCACTGCTTCACCCCACAGAGTGAGACTACACACACTTTCGAAGGCAGGGTTTTTCCCATGGGAAATTTGGAGTTCTTTTTAAGAAAACATGTCTATTGTTTGAGTGAAATGCACGAAAACACCACCACGGTGGGCTCAAGACCCTGGATTTTTAACATTAAACTGAGCATAACCATCAAAACAAATGTTGGATCAAATAAAAGCAAATAGTAATTTAGTGGCTATTTGATAAATATACACGTTCATAAGAATGTCATAAAGAATTATGCTATAATTCATCACTGGATATAAAAAAAACATTATACTGCGGTGAGAATATGTTGCAGCAGGAAGAAAGAGTGGAAATCCAATAGAAAAGCGTTCTCAATCTATCTTGTTAATAGTTAAAAATGCTAAATTTAGTTCTTTAAAATCATTTTAATAAGAAGTCATTTTTTTTGGCTTGAAAAAATGTACGTTAAACCATCAGTGCTGGAGTTTATGATATGCATTTAAGTAGGACATGTGTTGTGTACAATTATAACAAACATTACTTTCCGTAGTACTTTTGGTCATTATATCCTACAATGTTATCAAATCAGATTTTTCTTACTTTGATAATTCCTTAGTGCAACCCTATTGAAACACACACATAAAAAGCACACATTACTTCTAACTCATCTTCTCTTTCCTCACCAATTCCCTCTGCTTTCCGCTTCTCTCCTCTCCTCCCTCATGATCCCCCTACCCTCACTCCTCTCCTCCCCTCACTCATTATTTGCCCTCCCCCTGCTCTGTCATTTTTCTTGTTTACCTTTCCCATCCTCCCCTTGATCCCTCCTTCCCTCCCCAACTACTCGGCTCCATCGTCTCTCCTGTCGACATCCGTGTCCTGCCCACATCCCTGCCCTTCTCATTTCCCCAACCCCTCCTCTTCCTCTCCTTTTCTCCCTCTCAGGACGATGTGTGACTGTGCTCTTGCTGAGTTCATGCTCATGTGGACCCTCTCCTATTATAGATCACTTTGACTGTGACACTGACCATTTCTGTCTCTCTCCCTTTTCTCCCTCTATCTCACCCTGAGGGAAAACCAAGTCATTATGTTCTGCAGCTTAAAAAAAAAAGAAAAGGAGAAAGGAGAGGAAGGGTAGAAAGGAAGGACGGGTAGGGGAACAGCAGGAATAAAGGGATTTGGATGGACAGAGGGAGAGAGAGAGAGAGAGACGGATAATAAATGAGAGAGGGAGTGTGGAGGAACAGAGGCATGGATGAACCTGGGGGAGAGGGGATGAATGTGGTTAGAAAGAGGGAGGGGAGAGACATATGCTGGGGAGAGGTGTGAAGGAGGGATGAAAATGATACAATTTGTTTTATCCTCCTGTGAGAAAGGAATGTAAGATGAAAGAGGGAGAGAAAGAAAGGGAGAGAAGGAGAGGGCCCGACAGAGGAACGGGGAGAAAGGATTAAGAAGAGTGAGCAGAGAGCAGAGAATCACACTGAGTGAGACATAGGAGAGAAGAGAGATTGATTAAGAAAGAAAGAGAAGGAGGGATAGAAGAAAGGAAATAGGAATATTAAACACATAAAGAAGTCTGTTGCATTCTTAACATGGTTATGTCCTACATCCTTACTTCTCCTCCTCTCTCCCCTTACAATGATTCTTTTCTACCTGAGTCCATTCTACATGAGGTTGCAACACATGCAGTATTACAGTATGTTTGAGATGTAATAGCTTTCATATATATTGTCAAAATTTGTTTTTGGAAGAAAAAATATTATACTGAAGGGAGTAGCTACAGGGCTGTCGAGACAACAACCTCCTGCCTGAACATCAGCAAGACTAAGGAGCTGATAGTGGACTTTGGGAAGAAGCAGGGGAGGAACTACAGCCCCATTAATATCAACGGGTCCACATCACCAAGGCCCTGACCTGGGTGCAGCATTCTGACCCTGTGTTGAGAAAGGCAAGGCAGTGAGCATCTGGGAACATCACCGCCTGGTACGGAAACCAGACCGTTTCCATTGTCTACATTGTTCCTCCTCGATTGATGATTCATTTCAAGTTTAATCAAGCTAGGCTTGTTTTAAAAGAACTCCCTCATCTGCCGGTCTCCATCTTGTAAGTTCTAAATGAGGGCAACCTAGAGCAAAACATGTAACCCAGGAGCTTACGATTCTGCACAGGTTTCCTTCAGGCAATCCAATAAAAGTGAATTAATTAAAAGTGTCAACCTTTAAAAGGATGACACTTTCTTGTAAGTGAGAGTGAAACATGTTGCGCGTTACTCCACATAAAACAAACCTCCACTTATGGTTAGTTAAAGGATACTTCCATTCTACGATGCTGATGCAGGCCCTGCGGATGGGGTTCTTGAGTGTGAGACAGAGTAGGGCCCGTGGCGGCCTTGTGGCTGTCGTCGTTGTCTGTTTCTTGGGCTTGGAGCTATAGTGTTGTCTCTTCCTTTGCGTGGAGCTGGCCGTGGATATGGGCCCGCCCCCTCCCGACCCAAGCCCCGCCCCTCCGCTCGATGCGGCATTGCCCATCATCTTCGCCTGCCGCGCGGCGTCGATGGCCGCCTGCCAGCTCAGGGCCGCCCCCGGTGTGGGGATGTGCTCCGGGGCCAGGCCCACAATGCCGACCCCGTGGTTGACCCCGCCCCCTCCTCCATCATGGTCGCTGTGGCTACCACTGCCACTGTGCTCGTTGGTCAGGCCGGGGGGAGGAGGGCGAGGAAGCGGGGCAGGGGGAGAGTAGTCGGAGCCTGGAGTGGAGAGAAGTAAGGAAGGGATGGAGAAGAGAGAGGAAAAGGAAAGTTAGCAAACAAAATTAACTGTCAGTAAGCTCTTCAATCATCCCCTTCAGTCAGTCAAGTTATTCACTTGTTGATTTAATCACACATGGCTCCTTGAAGTTGATACAGTGTTTCAATTTTGTACAGTTTGGTAGTTTACTTTAGAGGCTTCAAGGGTGTTTGAATTGTTGACATATCAGTTAGTGAGCCCTGCATATTTTCCAGACACTGAAGTGTCTCCGTGTAGAATAGGCCGATGACTAATATACTCCCATCTGTCATGCAAGTAAAACAGAGCTAACTGTGCACTGTTTAGTTCCTCAGCATATTGTGTAGGTTATGCAGTCCTTTCACTTTGCATCAACACCACTCATCTGACCAGCAACTACTGACTGGATAAGGAGACAGAGCATGAACAAAACTAAAACTATCTAAACTGAAAAAATATCTGTACATTTTCATAATATAGAGGCAGATTCCTTCCAGAGTTTCCTTTCCCAAAGCTAAAGTTTAATTCACCTACAACTGTGTTATATGTATAAAACATGGTTTTTTTAGAACCCAAAAGGCCAACATCTTCATACAGTCAAAAGTTTAGAAATCTCAACAAATGCTAGTACTAGTATGGTATTATGGGTCCCAGAGTGAAATACAACATGTTCACTGTTCAGTGGGGGAAATACAAGACTGTAGACAACAAATGTACGAAGTGGCATAAAAGAAAAGAAGAATGGTAAAGGGAAATGAGAGACAGAATTACAATAATCTCAGTGAGATTACATAGTTGTAGCACCCAGACAAATTGCAGGAATAAGACCAAGTGAGTAAAAGTACTGTAAAAGAGAGCGGATTATCCATACTGTATGCTTAGCCAGATTAAAGACAGTTATAATATCCTCTCAGCCTCCTCCTCCTTCTGACATCTGAACAAGGATTGCACAAATGCGCTCACCCTCTAATAGATTACACATGCTGTGAAACGATGTACCCGTTTCAGATTTACAGTTTATATTTTACAGAAACTACAGAGAATTTCCAGGTACTGATGCTATCAAACCATTTTTATTTGCGTTTCTTATTGACACTTTTGCTTGAAAAAAAGGAATTGTTTGGAGACAGACTCACTTATATTCGTTTTTATATAACGTATACAGCTACAAGATAGATACATTAATATATGGTACTATTAGCTGGATGTATACATAGCAGTATGAGTCAATGCATTGTTTAGCACAATAAACTCCACTGAAAACAGAAACCATAATCTTGGCTATAGCAGTAATATGTGTGCAGCATTTGCATCAATGCTTTGAGCAAATAATCAATATGGTAATTTCAGCCACATTTGACCAAATGTAATTCCCAATGTCAAATTCACAAATCCCATAAATCCAAAGCTACTTTTGGGAGAAAAAGAATACAAAACTTTAAGAACCCCTGTAAAGTTAATCCAACCTGTGCTGTTACAACAGAGATAAGGAGACAGAAAGAGAGAGAAAGAGGGAAAAAGTGAGAAGAGATGTACAGGGGTTAGAGAGAGGAGGCGGAGAGAGATAGACTTATCCTGTATGCTTAGTACGATTATAGGGCGGTTGCAATATCCGCTGAAATCCCATCCCTCTCACTTCACAGCTTTAAGTTTCTACATATGAACACACGACGGATGAGGCCCTTAGGGAACATTACATCAGATCCTGAGCAGTTGCAACTATATCAAACGCACTGTTTTATTGGTATTATCATTTTGTATTTTATTACATTTCATTTATGTATTATTTTTAATTGTCTGATTTTATTTGCTTTGTAACTTTATTTTTTAAACGTGCTATAAAAAAAGGTTAATTTTATTATTAGGAAGGTGATCCCATTCTGTGATGTGTCATCCCAAAAGTGTGTGCTAGAGTGTGATTTAAGTCAGAAACACACATGCTCAGGAACTAAGTGGCTCACAATCAAGGCTCACAATATGTGTTTAGCCTCTTTTCTCTTCACAGCTTACTATATAAATGCTAATGCCTCAGCCACACAATCTGGTTAGTCAAAGAAACTATCCAAAGGTGCTGGTAAATCTCAATCTTAAAGTGTTTGGCAAGTTGGAAGATGTCATACACTACTCCTCAGGAATTACTCTACCATAAAATTAACTTGTAACATTAATTGTTATGGCCTACTTTTCTTTCTGTTACTTATGTCTGCTCCATGAATGTGAATTACAACAGCTCAAAAGCCACCAAAAGCACACACTGCATCATCTGTATTTAACTTAACATGTGCAGTGTTAATAACAAGTACTCAGATCCTTTACTGGGGTAAAAGTAGTAATACTACAATTTAAAAATACTATAAGACAAGCAACATTACTGCACTCAAACTGTCATTTAAAAAAAAGTACAGAGGTGTTATCGGCTAAACGAACTTAATGCAGAACAGGTGCAGGCTTGCTCACAGCAGACATTTTGACTTATTATGGCGGGAACAGCACAGGTGCTAGTAGTAACAATAACAATGCCATGGAAATGTGACAGTGAGCCAACATGCACAATAGGATGATCCTGAAACCAAAGCAGCTATTGAAGTGAGCCATCATTACTTTCATCATTTACACCTGTGCTTGATGTCAAAGTACATTTTGTTTAAAAAAAAGGCCTTTTATGAAGCAGAATGGCTCCTGTCAGTGTTATATTGTATTATATATTAATATTTTATATTTATTGTTTATTTTGTTTATTTTTTATTATTGTCAGTGATGCATTCATGTGCAGCATTTAAAGTTTGTACTAATTGGAACTTGTGGAGTTGCTCATTTTAATTGCTTAATCTCTCATAATTTGTATGTTTTTGATAAATGTTTTTAGCTAACATGAAACAGTAAGCTAACGCTCAAATAAAGTAAGTAATCGATTAGCTATAATAGCTGTAGAAGTGTAAAAGCTCAAAACTGAACCTCAAAACTATAAAGGAGTAGATATACATACATACATATATATATATATTTACGTACACAGACAACAAACAAGCCTTACTGGGACAAATTTCCATTACAGATCATTTTTAATTGAAAAAAAGTAATCATATTCTACTCCTAATACTGATTATTTTTTACATCTACCCACCCACATGCACAGCTAGACAGGAGCCTGCTTGTAGTTCATGTCACCATAGAAAAGAGGGGAGGAGGAACTAAATTTCATCAAATGGTCTTTCAATAATTTTATTTTTAGTTTAATACCAGTTTTTTAAAATAATGGTCAATACACTATGCATTTTAGAATTATATGTTATGAGTTGTTTTATTGATATTGCTGGTTTTATTCCTATAATCTGTTCTTTTTTTATTTCTGTTTTATGTCAAGCCTGTTGTAATATTTGTTTTCATAAGTGCTATATAAATAATCTTTATTATTTCTATTACAGCTAAAATAAAACTAGAATGCCCTGAAGCTAATCTTTAAACAAAGACACTGACTAAACAACAACAACACCACCACGATATATGTCTGCAAATATTTAGGAGCAGTGCGCTTTGAATGCAGTGCCCAAGGAGGTGTTCTTTACATTCATCAGTGGTGAAGTCACTTGGTATTAGATGCAGCTGTGCCTTATAGGAAATACCACTGTGGTTTCAATTTGGAGCATCTCATTACTTGGATTGAACCATATTTCCCCAATTTTCTCTAAACTCTGGGATGGATTTTAGAGGGGGTTCTGTGATTTTTAAAAGCAGAGTACAGTGTCAACAGCAAATTGTGCTTTTATCATACATATATGCACACAAGCACACACACATTCAGGCTCTGCATCTACTGTAGTACTTTTCCAGATGACTTTCTGTACTGGAAAATATCTTCCTCTTTCTTTCCACCACTGACTTCAGTGTGAGTTAATATCTGCTTCCTGACTGCTGTTGCACATCACCATCTCTCTCTTTCACTTACTATCTCTCACAAACACACACATGCACACACATAATCACTTTCAGCATATTGTACTGCTGCATGATGAGTTTATCTCACACTGCCTGCCCCTCTCATAGGGTGTAACCCAATGAGAGTGTGTGCATTTGTAAGTATGTATGTGTGTGTGTGTGTGTGTGTGTGTGTGTGTGTGTGTGTGTGTGTGTGTGTGTGTGTGTGTGTGTGTGTGTGTGTGTGCGCACTGCATGAGTGAGAGTGTTAGGATTAGAGCACAGCAAAACTTTAATAATACTGAGCTCACTAATCTGTCTGTCTGACCCCATGTCTTTCTGTGTGTCTGTCCTATCACATCGCATATGCACAGTCATGTCGTGTGTGCGTGTGTGTGTGTGTGTGTGTGTGTGTGTGTGTGTGTGTGTGTGTGTGTCTGTTTGTGTGTGCTGTATGATAAACTGGGCGCTGATGTGAGTGACTGTAATTCCATTAGCAGCTCTTTATTCTCTAGGAAAAAACTCAGCAGCTTGTGGAAATATGATTCTGACTCAAGGGGAGAGGGAGGAGAAAGGAAGGATGAAGGGGTGGAAGAAGAAAAGGAAAGAGGATGAAGAAGACAAGATGCAGGAGGGAGGTTGATATACTGTAAGAGGAGGGAGAGGGATGGTTGGAGGATGGAGAGACAAACAGAGAAGATAAAGAAGGGGGGGACTAATACAGACAAAAAAAGAAGAGGAAACTGTAGGAAGAGATTACAATCTAGAAGGAGCAGAAAAAAAGAGGGAAAGAGAGAAGATGCAAAAAATGGGTGAAGGGCTAGGGTGCTTTACCATGAGTGACAGGACTTAATCCAATCATTTATCCATCCATCATAGGACTTTACAGCAAAAAGTATTTCACACTAATTCACTCTTATAGCATTACTGTCAATGCAGTCAATGGTGGTACTGCAGACAAAGGCTTCCACAGTACTACTGTCAATCACTGGCTGGTACAGTACTACAGTCAAGGATTATAGCTCTACTTCAATTGGTGCAATATTAATTATATTGGTCTAATACCCTTGTACAATACAGTAATGTTACGCATACATTAATGTTCTTAAAGCAGCTAATGGCTATACAGCAGTTGAGGGGTTTGCCATATCATATCGTTCACAATAATATCAGTAATATCTTGTTGACATAATGACGTCATACATACATACACAGAGCAACAACGAATAAAAGTCAAATTGCGACCTGCTCCGCAGAGGAGGAGTAAGTTCCTATAGGGGAGCAACTTAAGTGCAAGAAGACTAACAACAAAAAGGAGGAAATACAACAAACTTATTTCATCACCTCAAGCAGAAACACCCAGTTGAGTATTTGGGGAGCAAGCCTCCAGAGGGGAGCTCAACAGCTATAGCGATTAACCAAAAAGATTTAGCAGTATTATGTCATATCAGCAAGAATATCATTATTGCAGAAATACTATGAAATATCAAGTACAAATACAGTCAAAGGTTCATTAAACTCCTTCTGTAATGAGTTTTGCAGTTTTTCCATACACACCCAGTTGTGTAGTATGATACATTTTATGCAAAGTATCCCTTATACATTGATTTCACATAATTTGTGGCTTTATGTTTTCTTTGCACTTATGTTTTGTTTTTAAAGTTTCTCAGCAGACACTGTAACATGACAGTAGGAAAAGTGATATTAATAACATTAAGAACAGGATGAGTTGAGTAGCTGCATACAATGAGTTGTGCCAATAAGAGTTGGGTGTTTATGTATAAAAGAATGAGTGATAGGCCTTTTTCACTGCAGACATTTTAAGTTACTAAAGTAAGAAAAGCACAGGTGGAACCAATAACATTATTAATGTGTCTCAGTAAGCCATAACAGTGAGCCAGCCAGCACCCTGAAACTAAAGCAGGTACATGGAATTCAGCCATCATTCCTTATATAATTTTCAACTGTGCTTTGTCTTTTGTGAAAAAGGCTCTAACTAAAGACTTTTCAAGGCCCTCCACACAGATGATTTTAATAATTCTGGCTGATTCGACCTCTTCTCAGGATTGTATATGTGTGCAAAAGAGATTGACATCTCCTATTAACTCTGTTGCAACTGCTAGGGTGGGACAAATTAAACCATCATCATTCGAATTAAATAGACCACAGGTTCAGCCAGAAAGCACCTGAATGTGTGTGCATACTTTAAAGTATGTGCTACTCTATACAATGTATCTGCAATATACACATACATTATTATATTATTATTTAACAATACATTAAAACAGAGTTTTCTATTAAATAAATTTGACAGTCCATGTACTGTAAAGATTCATTCTAACTGAACTTGAAGTGAACCTAACTGAGCAGAACTTCAGTGTGAACTGAACTGCAGACTGTAATGAGCTGTGATACAAACTCAAGTCAGTGGAGCTGTTATCTACTTAATGATAAGGACTGGAGAGAGATGCTATCACTGCAACTCCAAGCACTCTGCCATAAAATGTCATTGCTACACACGCATATACACACGCACACACGCTCAATCACACAAAGAGTATGCTACAAATTGTTCTGTCTAATATTGCTTACCAATAAAATACAGTTCCAGCACAAATGAAAGCAGCAAGGGCTGCATCGTTCAGGCTCATTCAAACCTCCAAAGTCCTTAGCTGCTCTGCTTATTTAATTGGCTCAACCAGATTACGGACAGCGAAGGGGACCAATCAAATTATCCCACCCTAAATCAGTCTCTCACATAATTGTGACCTTGTGCCCTTCTCTTTTCTCTTTTTCTTCATTCATGTCTGTCTCATTTCTTCCTCTCTCCCCCCATCTACCTTTCCTTCTCGTCCCAACAGGGATCTATTTGGGTGGACAGTGATGATGTAATTATCAGTCTATTAACTGATGATGACACCTGATCAGACACTAATTAATGGGGGATGCACATATGCAGCCACACACACACTGAGGGCCCTCACCTTGCAGCAGCTCTAATTCAAAATCTAAAAAAAAAGGAGAAATCTTATTAGCAGCCCTGCTGAGGTCCAGAAAATTGAGCCTGACCAATGGTCTTTTTTTCCAGCATGATTGGATCCCACAAGACACACACACACACACACACACACACACACACACACACACACACACACACACACACACACACACACACACACACACACGCATACACAATAGTCATCCCACCTGAATTGTGGTTTGGAAAGATTACCTCCTTTTGCTACTGTACACCTTTTTCCTCTTCCTCCCCTCTAGTTCTAAATCTTCTTTCTCCTCCTCTTCCTCACTGCCCCCCTCCTCATCATGGACGAATCCCTCATCCATCCAATATATTATTCCCCATCTCTTCCTCTCTCTCCTTCTTACATATTTCTCCTATTCATCCCTCCATACCTATTAACAATCACCCACACTCCTCCACTTCTCTTCTTCATCTCCCTTTTATCCCTCTTTTCTCTCTAATCTATATAGCTGTCACCCCCTCCATTGGTTCTCCAGCAGCGGACAAGTTCATTTTCAGCCGCGCACCCTTCCTCCTTTCCTCCATCAATCTACCCCTCCTCATCTCTCCATTTTTCTCTATCTCTCGTGCTTCGCTGCTTCTCACGCTTTCTCCCATTACTTCCCTCTGTCATTTTCAAATAGCTGACAAGTATTCTCTCTCTTGCTCTCTCTCTACCATCTCTCTACCACCTACAGAGCCGAAAAAGAGGGTAGCCCATCGCACAAGATCTTCGCTTCGTCACTGCCTTTAACAACCATTTTCAGGCTCTGATTTACACTAAAACAATAAAACATAAAACGGTGTAATGGAGGCGAACTCTTTTGGCCTAGAAATTATGATTGCCTCAGTCTCCATGTTTTTCAGGGCTTGTATGACATCCCATTATGCTTAACCCTCATTATCATTGTTATTATAAATATCGGTTGTAAGCCTAATATTGTTTGATCCAATTTATGTGTCATCCACTCACTCACACTCATACACATGCGTGCACAGAGCATATGCACAAACCTAAAAGCAGACTAAAAGGCTTGTCTTGATTTGTTGAGAACATGTGCACGAATTTTGTAGGCTACAAACCCTGTATGTGTTTGAGTGTGTGCATATGTGTGGGTGTCTCTCATTTGTCTCTCTCTCGCTCTGTCCATATGTGCCCATTATCTGGCCGAGTGAGCACACCACACAGACACACCTGCTCCCCACTGTGCACACACATGCACGCGTGCACACACATATACACACCTGCTCCCATTGAAAGACAAGACACACACACCTGCTCCCCTTGATCAATGACCCCCCCGGCAGGCGATTACAGTATCCGCTGACACAGAAGTGCGCGGACAACAACACAAAACCCACACAGCATGAGCAGGACATGCATGCAATTGACAAGGAAAACACATGAAGCGGCAAATCACATGTTTTTGATCGGACCAAAGAGGCCTGCTAAACACACATGACAATCAAACAAACTGAAAACCCATCATCCTGTGCACAATATTCACTACTAATGTGCAAAAGGACGGCCTATCATCAAGGGAAATTCCTGCTCATTTACTGTACATTGAAAATAAAGTGCTTCCCATTTGTCTGAATACAGAGCAGTAAACGCTCCTCTGCCTGTTACAATTGAGGTTGTTTGCCCTGTCAACAAAAAGACGTGATAGCAGGGCACATTTACCCTTTTTGTTATAAATGAGGTCATTCTAACAACAAAATTGCAACAGGTATTTGCTGTGCTCAACACTCATTTTTTTCTCTCTGTGCTGCTTTTCATTGGAGTTAGCGTTGCCTATAAAAACCCTATCGTATATGGATTTATTCATTAAACTCTAACATGCTATCTGGAATGGGAAGTAAAGTGGAGGGGAAATGAAAAAAATGTGTGCATGTGTGTGTGCACCCTCCTCCACACATATGACAGTAACATGCCAAGGGAATACATGTGTATAAATTATTCATTCGTGCTCCGTATTCAACAGCACATTGCTCACTGTCATCTGGACTTTCTAGTTTATAGCCCCGCCTGGCCTTCAAGCCCTGATTGGTTGTTGTTTTTAACTCCCAGGAGGTCAGGGTGACTCAAATATATGGATTTGTTGTTATAGATAGTTTTATGTTACTTTAAATTACATTACATTACATCAAATGGTGGAGCTTTATCCCTATTCAAGTGACAATTGCTATAACAATGATACACTATAGTAAATCCTCAGAGCCAAACTTTGAGCCAAAGATAAGACTGCATGGTTTTAAGCTGTTTAATAATTTGAAAGTCAAGTCCAACCCACCCCTTGGCGACTTAGTTGAATGGTCTGAGCCAAATCCAACAAGGTCTTGTTTTTTTCATGACATGCGAATTTTCCTCAGATGATTTTTCTTTCCATAGACCAAAACCCAAATACACAACATCAGAATGTGACTTTGAAGTTTGAGTTTGAAGTCTGATATACATTACCTGACAACTTTCTGGCTGTGGTCAAGTGAATTTCAAGTTCCATGGCAGAAACATTAAATTTACAGTTAAGCATTGTCTGATTCCCAACCCGAACTCCTTAAATGTAGTTTACACACTACTGATTTGTTTTGCCAGTTCCATTTTAAGGGAAACATAATTACTGCCAGGATTATGTTCAGCTGGAATGTTTTATCCAGGGAACAAATGTCGTATAGAGTGGTTCATGGTGGATGTACAAATTGCAGGACTTTGACAATGATGACAGAGGTCTCCAGTGTCCCTTGCATAGTTAGGTTTAGGCTACAATAGCACTTAAATTTAGAACAAAATAATGGTTTCAGTCGAATATTAATATGATAAACAGATTTTGACATGCTTCAAGTCACTGTGGACTTTTTTAATATTTAACAAAGCCCATAACCTTTCCCTAAGCATAAAGGACCAGTTTGACATTTTCACTGCTTCGCTTTCTTGCCAAGAGTTAAATGAGTAGATTGATATCTGGCTGGATCTGACTGCTCATTGGCAGGGAGAGGAGGTCTCTTTTATGTTGCATTTCTTCTTACTCAGACCAGATGTAAAAGCATGAATGCAACAGTTGAGTACGCTTAAATTCTTAGAACCCACTGTTACAAACAGCCGATAGCCAAAACTGTAAGGATCAAAGGCAGTGTGACGTACAGAATAACCCACTGCAAAAAATGGACGACTGCAGCAACACTGATTTTATGTGCGATATCAGTTCTTCATACAATCGGCTAGGAGAACAAATAAGAGACTTGTTCTAATCATTGCTTTTGCTGTACTTTTACCGTATACTTTATTGTACAAAAAATGACTGACATATGATACATTTTCTCCTTTAGATAATGCTAATAGGAGAACTGTATCAAATAGCTGACAATATTAAGTCACCGTGCTTTGATTTATGACAAAACCAGTGCCAGCATTGGTATCAGCATCCCTTTCTTGAAACATAAGGAGCTGTGATAGACAGCAAGAAGGAATGCGGGGGTGAAGCAAGTGAGAGAAAAAGAAAAAGACGAGAAAAACAAAGAACTTCGGAAAAAGAGAAAAGTCAGAGTGAGCGTGAGGAGGAGGAAAGAAGAGCACAAAGTGATAGAGATACGGGCTGTGTGGAAGAGGAGGAGAAGGAGGAGAAGCAAGAGGAGGAGGAAGGCTTGTTCACACTGCGCCTCCGTGCCGACCTTGCATACGCACATATTCACACACAGTGCAGGCAGCAGATATTAATAACTCCTTATTAATATTCATCTGCAGTGGAGAGATGTGAGGCCAGAGTAACCCAGATACGAACTGTCTCTCTACCTGTCTCTCTCTGTGCGTCGTTCCTTACATCTGATGTTCATGATCTCTATCAGGTTGTCTTTGCTTTGTACATATTAGCCATTTAGCCGACACTTTTATCCAATGTCTGTTATATTTAAGCAATATAATGACTGTTTCTGCATCATGAGGGCACCCTGAGCTACAACAGTTATGGAATAGGAAGGTCAAAAGTCAAAATATTGACACTTAAATTGCACAAATTCTATATCTGACAACTTTGTTTTTGCTTTTTGAGATAGAAACTCAGATTAAAAGACACTGACATTCAGTATTTGATAGTGATGAGTCCAGAGGGGACGTGCACTGTTTGTTAATCCATGTTAAATTGTCTCCCTCTTCTCTATACTTCCCCTTTTCTTTTTATTCTGTACTGTACTCAAAGCTCGAATATATATAAAATTCAGCGCTTTCATGTGCCTTCCGGTAAAGTAATTGTATATATTCAATACATCCACTGAATGGAACAAGGTCACTGTAATGCATAACTGACTGAGCTACACATGACCACCTGTGCGCTACATTATAAAATGTCTGGAATCCTTATGTGGGATATAACAGCCACAATACATATACTGTAGCTGTCTGGTAGATCTTTTTTTACACAGGACAACACAATAAGGTGTAGACACAAATCAGCAAATAGTGCATATTGATGATGTACTGAACCTAGTAGATCATCTAACAACGTAGATTTACATTGCACACTTCGATACTTCCTGTATGAATCATTCTGTAAACTTACTAACCTCATATTAATTTTTACTTTGCACAAGAACATATCTCCTTCTTCAGATACTGTTAAATGCTTCTACATATTTCCAACTGTTATAATTACACATGTGAAGGTCTTTCCCAATTACTGTTTTTGATTCTACTGCCAGGCTTTGAAAATATCAGCAGTCAGAACCCAAACACTGATGGATTCCTGCTTTGGCTGCTAACACTGCCATTTTGGCAGCAAACCAAACCATCACTTGCACGTTCAATTGCTCACTTCCTCAAGACATCTTGTAAAAGCACACCATTCGAAGGTAAAATACAGAAAATTGAGTCTGAAACTTTTCCAATCTCCAAATTTCTCTAGGAGACCCTGGCATTGTTGTTGAAATCAACACACTCCAGTGCACTTTAAATAAACCTTCACAGTGGAAGGGTTACCATGGCAAAGGCACTTGGCGGAACATCGCAACCCGTGGCCTAATTTTAATAACTTTGAACTAATAGTTGAGCTCACATAAGAAGTCCACCTAAGAAACAAAAATGCCCTTGAAAAAGAAAGGATCATTTTTACATTCTTCTCTGAATATGCAGGTGTGACTTTGTACTATGTATGACCTGCATATGATCCAACCTTTAAAAACGTAATGCACACTACAAGCATATTTTCAAGTTGTCCACAATCCTTACTGTTACTGTTCATACACACCACATTTTGTCACCAATTAGTAACTAGTCATCCCCGTATACTACCCTGTAAATAGGCTACTTCTTTGTGGCACAAGAGACTAGGAAAAATGCATACATCATAGCATCCTATAAAATAGAGGACAAGAATCAAAATGGAAGGAAACAGCTTTCAAGGTTGTTGCTTTGCTTTCCTGTTGTGTTTACAGTCTTTGCCAAGCGTACCAGCAGGACTTCCCGACCTCACTCTTTAAAAAATACTGCAAAAACGAGCAACGCCTGTTTCTACCAACTGTTACAGCTGCTACAGGGTCAATAAGAGGTTAAAGTGGAGCATTAAGGACATGGTTCGTCACATGTTAAAAATGCAACAATACACCAGGAAAATCTGCATGGACAAAGTGATTGACTAACACTCCTCCTTCTGCCCTTGAGCAAGGAATGTAACCCTCGTTTGCTCCACTGGGATCATCCAGCAGTTTGCAGTAGGAGACTGTGGTTGCACTGGGCAGCTGCCAGGAAGGAGTGTGGAGCTGTATTAATGTGAAGCAGAGCATTGATGAAAATGTAGGAAACATTCCTACAAGTACTTTCCCCCAGATAAAAAGGGGAAACAGATGTAACCCAGGGTAACCAAATAAATAAAAAGGTGTCAATCTTTTTAACGGTTTTCAATCACCTTCATTAGTCTCATAGCTTCAGAGAGAGAGCAAAGTCTTTATGTGTTGACAGAGTAAAGCAGCCCCAAGACAATGACAAATCAATTTGTTAAGTTTGAACAGAGTCTTTGTTGATTTCTATAATAGCATCACTTATGAGAAAAGATCCCTGATGCTTCTTGTGTGCTGATGTTTTGATCCCTGCTGAAATATCAGCTCCGCAATGCATACTAATGACAAAAATAAACTATAGGCATGCTGTAGCCATGTCCTCACAAGCAGTAAATAGAACACAGACATAACACACAGTTGCTTTTTCCAAGACGCACATTTGAATGTGTAGTAGGCATTTTTTTCAGCTTGTTACGATGTTAGCCATATTGACTATGTATATTTTCTGTAACATATTTTTGCTGCCATAACTGTTGACAGATGGTAAAATTGAAGTGTTTATAGTGGTATTTCAAATGGAGATATAGACATTAATTTGGGGAAGAAATACAATTAAAAAATAAAATAATAACTGTACTTTGATAGACTAGAAAACTTGGTATTTTTCTTCAATTTTAACATCCTCCTATGGGAAACTTAGCTTTTTGTTAGCTAGGCCAAAACAAATCAATATTTTGTGTTTGTCTAAGGGGCAACAAATGAATATTTCACAGCATCAAATTTAGTCTGCTATTTCTGATTTTCTAGCATATTATACAGATACAAAGTGTGTATAAATTAAGCGAGCTGGTTTGGGAGGCTCAGGAGGTCAGAGTCCCTCTGATTGTTAGAGTCTAGACTGCTGGCTCCTGAACTTTAACGGGCCCCACTGGAGGAGCCGAAGCCTGAAAAACACAACCCCTTATCACAACACCATTAATAAATAATTCTCAACAGAGCCATAATATTATCAACCATAACCTTATAATATGAAGCTATTTTCAAATGAAATGCAAATTTAGATTATTATTAGGTGTTTGTGAGAAAAAAAAAACCCTACAGCAGAATGATTTTGTGTTTGTCCTTTTAATGACTCTGTATGCTCTGCTAACAAAAGCACATTGTACACAGTTGCTCTACAAATATCCACAAGCCTCACAACTGGCACAGAAAGACCAGATAAACCACAAAACATATAAGAATTTTTTTTTTTAATGGAACTGGTGGGAAGCAATCAACCAACTGTACAATTACAATTACCATATTCAATATATGCACTGTATTGACGTGACATGCAAAGAGTGAAAAGATTTAGAACAAAAATACTTCAAAAACCATCTTGAGTGGCAAAATGTCTCAAGTCTATTTTTTCAGTGCAGTGGATTATTATTTTTATCTTGACATTATGCAATTCCATGCACAGTTTTGAAAGATAATGTATGACTTGTTGTCTTACTGCACAGTTGGACAAAGAATTAACTCACAAATGTCACATTACGGAACAACATAACAATCGGTGCGTCACTGACACATTTATGTTGAACGCACCACTAATTAAAACGCCAATAATTGACAAATTAACTTGACTTTAAAAAGTATTATCTGGTCTCAGCTATAATAATGTTGCAAAGACCTGAATCTCCCTCATGGCCTTGTTAAACAACAGTCTAACAGTGTATGCTCACACAACACTATATAACAAGAGTCACCATTAATCAGATGCTCAGCTGGTCAGACCACAGTAATCAGTTCACAGAGTTCGTTCTTTGCCCTTTAGCTGGGCTATGCTTAGAGACTGTTGATTAATTAAGGCTACACTCTGAGGTGAATATCCAGAAAATCAAAAATAACTAAATTCCTGTGTTACATTCTCCTTGCGTGTTTCATGCTCTTGTTTCAAATCCCCCACATGTTATCACGGCTTCAGTCAGCAGTGATGCTTGGCCACATGATTAGCCGTTAGCTCCTTGGGCTATCCTCGGACAATGTCGGGCAATTTTCCGTCTGTTAAATAGGACATTCTATTTCAGCCCTATAATATGGCACAAGTTATGGGTTTTTTTAGCCTCAGGAGTCATGTTCATGCTCTGTAATGTTCAGTGTGACCGCCTCATGATGTATCACTGCCATCTCTACACCTCTGTACATCCACAACCGTTCTGCCTGAATACACAGAGTGACTGAATGTTCAGAATATACAGTTACAGTATGTCTGCTGCCTGCTGCTCACTGACATTGTGCAGCTGTGATCCGTCTATATCAGAGACAAATTCAAAGTGTAATTCCTCTATGTATTTCTGTACCCGTTGAGTGTTGAGCATCCTTTAAATATATTCCTAATTTTATGCATATGTTGGACTTGATATAGTAACATCAATGACAAAGGAAAAAGTGCAATTAAATTTTGCTAAATTAGACAAACCCTTTTTCTGTAAATCACCCCCGCTCTGAAGTAAAGACAAAGTGCTTCATTTAAATAAGCCTTGTCTCAGTAACAGCACCTTATTCGGATAAATGGAAAGATTGTGCGATCAGAGGAAGAGGAAACAAGGGGAAAATAGGCAAATTTATTTATTAGTATCCACGCCTTTTAGAGATTTTAAAACAGGATTTTGGATTTGAAGGCAAGGTCATGAACTTTAGACAGTATAAAAAGTGTTCACATGGTCTAAAAGCTCTCAGTTAATTTAATAAGCAAAAAAAAAGGAATAACTTAAACTGCACATAGGCAGCTTGAATTGTGAAATTCATTAAGGAAAAAAGATAAAGACAGAATATTGCATTGCAAATCAAAAGTGTTGTAAAATGGTTAATAACTTTGGACTGCTACTAAAGTCATTAAGAAGAACACGCCATAAAATGTCTCTTGAAACACTTATTAGCAGATCCGCCACAAACACAGATGGCCCTGAAACTATAAATGAAACTACAATTAACCACTATTAAGATTCCTTCAATAAAACCTTCATCAACAGAGAAGAGGGGAGTCGAGGTGACGCCATTTTACTGTTGTGTCAATAAGTGTCCTCACAGGAGGTACAGATACATTATGTGTCTGTGTCTGTGTCTGTGTGTGTGTGTGTGTGTGTGTGTGTGTGTGTGTGTGTGTGTGTGTGTGTGTGTGTGTGCAAGTGATCTCAGAGGAGCAGATATACGGCCTAGAGAGAAGGTGTGGTCTGACAACACACCAGGGAGACATCAAATGCAGCACGTGTGGTAATGTCTTTGTGCGTTTGGACGCGAAGATGACACACAATACACGTCTCTGTGTTGTGCAATCCTCCCAGCGTTGTTGTGTTTAGCACCGTAAAAAACTGTGTGCACGCCTGTGATTAATTGACGAGACTACAGAGCAATAAAACGCTAATGAATGTGCTCTCATAGCTTAGCTCGACAGTCTGGCATCGCCACAGTCTCAGAGGGAGCGTTAGGTTTATGAGTCAGGCCCAACCCAACCTGCCCAATCCCCCCTCAGGAGCTGTGGGGTCATGGGAACAGAGGTAGGAACAGAGCACCTTTTTAATTTAAGTTGCGCAACAGACAGTCAGCCATATATAAAATCTGAAAAAAGGTCATTTCTTTAAAAGCAACAGGTAGCTCACAGGTTGATTACAGTCCGGCTTTGTTCTTGGCATGATGACGTGCCACAAACAGCAAACAGTGGATATTTAAAGCTGAGTAATACCATTCCTAATACTGATCAAACTGAACGCGCCTTATTTAACCAAGAGATTAATATCAAATTAGCTCATATCCTTCTTATGTGTACCTTTTACTTGCTACCTGTTTGTTTTGGGATTTGAGGATTGATTATTTTTAAGGCATTTAATGGCTCTGGCTCCAGAAGCTAAATCACTATATTCTTTTAAACCCTATTTGGATATTCGTGTTTCATTGATACTGCATTTCGTCGATTTAATATTCTTGAATGTATTTGTGTTTTACATGAAGCACTTTTAATGCTTGTCAAAAGTGCTTCAATAATAAACTTCATTATTATTATTTGTATTTATTATTAGTGTTTTGTAAAGAGTCTTGTCACTCCAAAATCCATTGAGCTCAATAAGCTTGACTCAAACAGCAGTAGCCAGTCACGTAGTTTGTCTAGTTTTGTTGCTCTTGACATTAAAGAAACTACACTCTCAGTATGTTGAAATTAGTTTGTATTACTTCAGCACTGGGATCACTTCAAAACGGACCCATCAAACATTATCTCACAGTATTCACTCTGATGGAATACTGCATCCTGTGACCTACAGTAGCACAGATGCCAACTCCTCTCTGCGAGAACACTTGAGTTTTAAACACACACTCAAACACAAACTGACACAAAACATAGGGGAAAACATGTATGGATACGGTCCCCAAAAGCTTTGTGTCATACATAGTATATAATTACTTTTGCAGCTGTTAAAAATGTAAAACTCCAAAGTCTTCATATTTATGAAATTTAAAAATGGTTTCACCAAATAAATAAAATGTACCAAATGCAGTAAGAAAATAGGAAATATTGAGTGTTTATTCCCCATTAGCTGCATTTCACCAGATCAATGTGTATTTCCACAAATCCTGACTAAGTAGAACAGACACATGACAAATCTCATATGCAATTGCACATAAAAGATTAGCCAAGTGTTTGACAAATACAAAGCATCTAATAGTTGGGTTATTTTTGCAAATTCATAGTTCTGAGGCTTAGTGGGTGCTGTTTTTTTTACGGCTCAGCCCTTCCCTGCGCTTTATACCCCCACCCTACTGGGACATGTGGGGCCTGGGCAACAGAAGAAGAAATCAAACACCCCTTTGATGAGAGTTTGGCTGCAGAGTGAAAAAGGCATGTGTGTGTATGTGTGAGTTTATGGATATAAATACATCAGAAAGCACTGAAGTAGAGCACAAAGGGCACTCTGTAACACAAACATGCATACCACCCACACTTATACTCACACAGATAACTGATAGAAATGACACAACAAAATATATGATGATTAGAAGGATTAGGAACAAGGAGGGGAGGGGAGAAAAGACAGGAGAGGAGAGGAGGACATATGTTGAGTGGGTGGACAAGCAGGGAAGGCAGGGAAGGGGGTACGACTGGCAGAAATCACACACGCACAGAAATGCACATGCAAGTCTCTCTGCCATCTGCAGCCCTTACTACCTTGCCAGTCATCGCATCGAACCAAAGCTCACCAACCCTTTTTTCTCTTTTTCTCTTTCCCCATATTTATCCTCTTTCTGTCCTGTTCTCATGTCTCTCTACCTCCTGCTATTGTAAAAATAACAGAACAGCACGCGTGTGTATCTGCGTGCGTCCATACTGTATACAAGACAATCCATCTGTGTTTGCATGCATGCCTGAGTGTGTCTGTGTGTGTGTGTGTGTGTTTCTCCTCAGTGTGCAGGGACCTCTCATGGCTACCATGAGCTAATGAGCTCCATTTAAATCCAGCCCCTCTGATCCTTCCTCTCGCCCAGTTTCTCTGCCCCTGGGGCCTTTCCTTGCTCTGGCCTGGAAACTGTGGCACGGCAGCGGCCATTTTGGCTCATTAGGAACAAGCTGCTGAACCAACACGCATGTCTCCGTGAATCAGTATCAGAATAATGGATGACTGGTGTACTGGTGTGTGTACGAATGTGTGTTTGCGTATGTGTTCAAGCGTATGACTAAATATTTGTGTGTAGTGTGTGTGTAGTGTGTGTGTGTGTGTGTGTGTGTGTGTGTGTGTGTGTGTGTGTCTGAGGATTCACGATTCTGTGTGTATTTGCGAGTGTGTGTGTGTGTGTCCGTGAAGCATCACTAGCTTAAAGATGAGTCATCCTCAAGCGCTCCAGTAGCATCATCTTTCTTTCGTCGCACATTCAACTTTCCCTTTTCTCGCTTTCTCTGATTCTCTCTCTCTTCCTTTAGCTTTCTCTCTCTTTTTGTCTGTGTTTTTCGTGTCACACTCTCTGTCGCTCTCTCTCTTCTTTTTTAAAGCTGTTACAGCAGCAAAACCAAACCAGCCCCTCCTGCACGCTTCACAGCCTGTTCTCATTCCCAGGTCATCAAATACAGACGCCAGTTCATTTAGTTGCAATCTGCAACTTCACTGCTAGATGCCACTAAATCCTACACACTGGGCCTTTTATTGGACATTGTTAGAAGCTATAGTCCCACTATTGAGAGAATTATCCCATCACCAGTTATCAAGTTCGCAAACTGCAGATTTGTTTTTACAAAATGTTTATATGCAAAATCATACAGTGGAGTCTAAAAAGAAAATTCTGTAACAAAAGAAAAACAACCTTCTTTTTCATCACATTAAATTATGATTTCACAGTTGCAGTTATTTAACTGTGATACATTTTGAAGAAAAAATGCACTATTTAAAGTATGTTTACTGTCCCATGTGAAGCCTGGCATTTACAGTGAATGATGCTTCCTTAAACCACAAAACACCAAAAATATCAAAAAGAAAATAAAAAAATGAAAAATACACACACAAAATACCACGAGTGGTAAAAGATTACTCACTTTTTTTGCTACAAACCTCTACCGACCACATAACAACACACACACACACACACACACACACACACACACACACACACACACACACACACACTCACACACACACAGGGTCCATGCCTGATTCGAGGAGGCTTGAGCAATCAAAACAATACAGGGTGAGCAGATCATCTTGGTATGAATATAGTCTTTTTGGAGCACTTTCAACACACACAGAGTTGGAGGCCAAAACATAACACCCCCTGCCTGAAGGTGTGTGTGTGTCACTGTTTCTACACATTATCATGATATTCTGGAACAAGGGGAGAAAACCACAATGTGTCAGTATGAGTTGTGTATGTTTGTGTGTGTGTGTGTGTGTGTGTGTGTGTGTGTGTGTGTGTGTGTGTGTGTGTGTGTGTGTGTGTGGCTAAGTGGTTGGGAGGTTAGATGTCTCAATAAACAATGAGTGACTTCTCGTTTATCGCTCATGTGCAAACCTTGACTGTAACAAACACACACACACACACACGCACACGCACACACACAACGCACACACACAAACACACACAAACACACACACACACACACACACACATTTGAACCTCATGACTGCCAGTACTTCTGAGTCATTAAGCTATTAGATAGCTGGCCACGAACAGAACTATCCTGCATTCCTCCTTTCATAACCAAAGGATTCCATTGTAAACATTTAGACTGAAGTGCCATCAACTCAGCCATCTCACACACGCTTTCTTCACTTTGTTTGGAGGCCTATCTGTGTGTATTTAAAGTTTATGCTCTCTGCTATTGTGTTTTTTCTTTCGCTCTGTTTGTCGTGGGTTTGTCCTGTTTAAGTAATTAAGTAAGAAAATTGAGAAAACGCACACACAGGCTAAAGCATTTCCCAGAGGCATTCCTCGACTAAAGTGGTGATGGTATGACCGGGCAGCGTTTCTACTGGAATTCGACACTTCACATCGGAAAAATCTGGAATACTGGGAAACCATGTGGCATTTTGAACTGGAAGTTTTCCCAGACTGACTGTGGGAGGGAGAGAACAGGGAAATCAGGGAAAACCACAGACGACTTTGGATACAAATGGTTAGAACAGAGGAGAAGACAGCTTTAGCTACTTTGTGAGAGAAAATCTGCTCGATAGAGCTGAATAAAACAAAATCAAGAGCAATGATTCACTAGAGCACAAAAGCACATGAAAGAAGAACGTATCAAGCTTGCTTTATATCTAACAGCCCAAACTGAACGATCGCAAGTTTGTTTGTTTTTTACAGTAAAATTGCCTTTCCATTCAAGACACTTAAATTCCTCAGCTCAAGGCATAAACTGTAAGATTGGTAGTTTGACCTGTGTGTGTGCAACATTTGTCTGCTCTGTCTTGTGCAAAAGCTTTAATACATCGACTGTGTTTTAGTGGAAGGCATACACTTGCTCAGCATCATCTTGACAGCACTGTAAAGCAGTGGATGCAGCACACACGGAGGTCAACCCTCCACCACTCTTGTCGCTGCACAATAGTGAGCCGATCGAAGAGCTTACTGCCAGAAAAGTTTGGGAATTGCTCCAAGGCTTTTAAGGAAGGTTCAGATAGGGACAGAGCAGGGGAATCAAAGACTTATGAAAGGAACCTCTCATCCACCAAACAGTGTATGTGTGTGTGTGTGTGTGTGGTCACCATTATTATGTAACAACGTACGGCAAGAAACCCACCGTGGCCTTTGACCTCTAAACCTCAGCACCCTCTCCTCAGATCAATAATGATGTATTGACTATGACCCAGGGTGCACTAGGGAATGTCTGACACATGCACACACAAACACACACACACAAAGCTACTGGTTGAATGCCACTGAAGAAGCTAGTAATTGGACTAAGAGTTAAGATTGTTTAATGATGATTAATGATCACATTCCTTTTTCAACTGGATATGTTATCCTGGTTATTTGTAAGGTAGATATAATCCCAATTAGGAAGACCTGGACATCCACACAACTGCTTACAGATTATCATAATTATCAAAAATATGGACACTGTTACATATATAGATATAAATAACCAAGTTTCTCATATTACAAGTAAACATCATGAACCAAAAAATATTCAAACCAAAATAAGATCCAATTCTGGGATACTACTGGGATGACCCTGATGAAGGCCACAAGCAAAAACATGTTGACTAATAATGTTCTGTATATTAAAAGTCAATGACTGACACGAGGGCACCAGCGCACAGAAAGTTGCAATGCATTTATGGTGAAATAGCTTAGTCAGGGCCAAGATTAGCACTTCATCACATTTTCTCAACTGGAAGGACACCTTAGAGGGCATTTTATCATATTTTATCTACCATCGGGCCATCCAAGAGGGCACTTTTGTTGTGTTTCTAACATGGGGGCAGTTGGGGGCGCGCTTCTTTCCTCCAATATATACATAGCATTATGCATGTTAATGTGTATAAGTGGAGCACAAAGGGGTCACTGAATAGTTTGACCAGTATGAAAATAATGTGAATCATACTACGGTCTTCACAGTCACCAGATCCCAACCCAACTGAACTGCACTATGGGAAATTTTGGACTGAGATGTGAGACTGCATTTTCCACCATCATCGTCAAATGGTAAATGGACTGCATTCATATACTGTAAGCTTTTTCTATCTAAATGGACACCAACGTACAAAGTCTTGTGCTACGTGACATACAAGACAGTTGGCACCCTCAAAAGAGACACAATGCATCACCACCACATATGCATAATGTCACAGCTTTAGACAGTGTTCCTCCAAGTTAACACCACTTTTGTCTTTCTCCTGCAGCTATACTACTGGCTGAACCTCTTGTACGCTCACTCTTAATGTGTCATTAAACAAGCAATTAATTATTAGCTTTGTTGTTGTGAGTTATCGATAATTTGTTGGGCCTTTCAGGGTGATTCACCAAATTGAACCGTCACAGCAAATAAAGGCACAGAGGGAGTAGGAGAAAGACAAAAGACAGAAAGAGAGGAGAGGATGACAGACAGGCAGAAACAGTGACAAATAGACGGATCAGATAAAGAACAAGCGGAAGAGCGACGGAGAGACAGAAAGACTGAAAAGAGAGACTAAGTTTAGCTCTCCCCTTAGGACTCCTCTCAGGTTCTTCTGCTCTTTTCATTGTCCTCCTCTCCTCCCTTTCTTCCTCACATCCTCCTTTTTTCAATCCATCACAAAATAATTAACTTGCTATAAGTGAAATTAATTCCACTAATTGGTTTTAAAGGTATTTTTGGACACTGGCAGAAAAAAGAGTGAGTAGAGAGAGAGAGAGAGAGAGAGAGAGAGAGAGAGAAAATGTGTGTATGTGCATGTGTGTGTGTGTGTGTGTGGTAGGGGAGGATGGTATCTATTCACCCAATCATGTCACAGCAGGGAGGATGTGACCTCGCCTAGCAGGAAGTGAACTCGGTGAACTTCCTGACAGAATGAGGAGAAATTGAGAAGGAGGATGGAAGGATGCTGACAATGAACAATCTTCTTCATCTCCCTGTCTCCTTTTTTCTACTCTTTTTTTTCTTTACTTCATACGTTCATGCTATTTGATCCAATTTTCCTACTGCAATGCCTCCTGCTGCACGTGATTGTGCTTCTATTTGCTGTGGATTTGCAGTAAGGTTCATATCTTTAAGTATCCAAGGTCTGATAGAGAGAAAATGATTTCGTTTTGAAAAAAAAAGAAAGAGAAAATGACAGAAAAGGCTTTTCAAGTGGTTTCAAAGCTAAGGTGAAATGCATACTTACTGAAATAGCATCTCAAGTCCAAAGAGATATTTTTATCTCGTCTTGTTTCATATTTGACATTTTATTGATGCATTAAGGACGCAAGATTGGAACACAAGCGCATCAGATCGTCCCAAATAGACCAGCAGACCAATCAAAAAAGGGAGAAGGTATAAAATCCTGGCATATGAGCCAGTGAGATGGAATAAAATATGTCATTGCTGTTTAGCATCATGACATCAACTTTTAAAAATTTAGCTTTTAGCTCATGCTCAGATCCACAGTGACTTACAATGAGTGAACAGGGAAGCTCCAAGGCTGCTGATTTAGACGACTTGCCAGTAACAGATATGCATAGAGCAGCTGCCAATCGCACCACAAGACAAGCACAACAGAATCTCCCAGGTGTGAATGTGTGTAACTGTGTGAATGTGAAGCAGGAAAATGAGCCTGTGTGCTTAGCAAACTTTTCTGGGATGAATATAAGTTCCACAGCTTCACTTGTGTGCCACCAGCAGGAATGTAAGGCAGATCCAATCAACTAGACTTCCAGTTGGTTGACCAAGACAAAAATGGTGCTATGTAAAAGAAAACCAGGGGCTGCATTGGTGTGAGAATGTTTCTAAGGTTATTGGTCAGGTGATACACTGTACAGAGGCTTGTAATGCAGTGAGAAGGGATTTTACTCATTTCCTCCATCTTGATGATGATGATGAACAACAGTAGAATTAGACCATAATAATCTACCAAAAATTTGAACTTTTTGAACAAAATGCCGTGTGTTGCTAGATGACTGAGCCATCATCAACTTTTTTGCCTGATGGCCTTCTGTTTGTGGATCCCAACTATGCCAACGAGGTAGTCTCATTGAAATGATTAAGGACAATATGTTGTACAAATTCTGCTCCCAACACTGACTTTAAAACCTCCATGTGAGGAAAAAAGAGAGTTTTTTTTCTTAACTGTAACTTAAGAATTTCAAGTGCATCCAGCTGCTCCGCTGCCCAGGTATGACTGTAAATGTGTTCTTTGACAACCATCCAAACATAACTAGCTGGCGCAGTTGATAATATTATGTACTCTAGCCCTCCCTGCATCTTGGCACTGAGGAAAAGGAGAGATTGTATTGTGTGTATTCTGTTTTGTTCCTCCTGGTGACCAGGTTTGGCTGGCTGACCTCGTCCAAGGGTACAAGAGGGAGATTGAAAACTTTGGCTCAATGTTTTCACCTGCACACCTTCACACGCTGTATTTGCATATGGTCACTCTGTATTTCTGTCCCTACCTGTATCTTGTTGCTCACTCCAACTGTCTAATGTCTCTTCCTCAGTCTATCTTTTTCTCTTAATGCTTTCCATTCCTTTCAGCTCTCTCTCTCTCTCTCTGCCTCTCTCTGTCTGATTAAGAGCAACATATGCTGCCACTTCCCTCACACACAGAGACTAATTACGAGAGGAGGAGAAAGGAGGAAGGAAAACGAGAGAGCGAGTCTGGGTGAGTGAGAGAGGGTGAGAAAAAGGGCAGAGAGAAAGACAGAGGGAGAGACAGAGAGAGGAGGGAGGGGTGAGGGGTCCTTGGGGTGAATTATTCATCTTACGCCATGACACCTGAGGGCAATCTACCTCTCTGTGAGTCACCAAGTTAAAGCGAGAGAGAGGGGGAGAGAGAGTAGACTGTGTGAGTCAGACCTACCCAAGAGGATATTAACACCTGTGTGTGTGAGTTTGTGTGTGTGCGTGTCCTGCAGCGTATTGTCCCCTAAGCCGATCATGTGCCGCCTACATACGGAGACCATCTAAAGTGTAACCTGTGGCTGTCACTCAAACACACACACACACACACACACACACACACACACACACACTCACAGAGTCAGTAATAAGCTAGGTCAGCGCAGCACACAGCGTAAATCTTACTCACGCTGAGCCACAGCCGTAAGCAGAGCTAGCATTAACCAGCAGGGAATAAAGAGACAAATATACACATATGCACACAGACATACAAAGGACACATGTCCACATGATAAATACACACAAACAGCGCTCATGTTCTCAAATACAACACATTTACACGGCAACTTTCCATTAGCTGTTATTAAATTAATAACTGCCATCATCCTCTTTGCCAGTAATACAGTATAATCTGCTGTCTCCACTCAAGCAGACCACTCTAACTGTTGACGGGATCGCCGCCATTCATTAGCAGCATCAGACCCACTGCCAGCTGAATTATTAAACACATGCATCCCAAAGTTTGGTGCTGCTGAAAAAAAAAGGGGGGGATCAATTCTGGAGAGGCGATAAAACTGTTCATCTGAGCCGTTTAATTGACGCTCCTGTACAAAGCAAATTATAGTGATTAAGCGAGATGTCTGAGTCTTGCTCATGGACACTTTAGCATGTCGCACAGCAGCTGATGGACATATAAGCTGATGCTGGGGGTTGACGCTGTCAGGGTGTATAGGACAGACACGCCATGTCTACCTTGTGGGCAAAAGTAAAAATGTAAATCTGATAAGAACTCGATTCTATTACCATTTTTCGAAGGCTATTTTTAAAGGTGTTGCTCAAAAAGGAGGGGAGAGGACAGGAGAATTTAATCACATTATTTAGCTACAAACAAAAAAACTTTTGAAACACACACACAGATATTGAAGACAAAGCTTCAACGCAGTGTCTTGCTGAGAAGCTGAAAAAAGACGAGAAGCTTTTTGATGTCTCTGTTTGTCTTTTGGCTTCTTTATATGCGTTCCACTTTCCCTGGCACTGAGCTTGACTTCCTACTGAAATTAACCAGGCAGCCCAAAAATAATCCACCGCAAGAGAGGGAGAGAAAGAGAGAGAGAGAGAGAGAGAGAGAGAGAAAGAGGGAGACAGAGAAGAGAGAGCGAAGTGAGAGAAAACAGGGTGCTGAAAGGGGAGGAAAGAGTAAAGCAAATGACCGAATGGACAAAGAGGGAAAGAAAAAAGTAAGAAACGAAAGAGACAGATTGACAGAGAGAACTATAGGAAATAGAAAAACAAAGAGGTCTGCTTTCAGTTGCTGCCCCTTTCAATGTCAGCTGATATACATCCGTACCACTGCAAAACAAGGCAAGACATGTCCAAATATACATTCCAAATGAGGTATTCTGGCTTTTAGAGATATTAGCCATGTGTGTAGTGGCTGAGATAAGGGCCAGCATGTCCAATTCTAAGGCCATGGTACTCTGCTGGATTGTGGATTGTGACCTTATAGTTGTGGCCACAAGTAGAGGATGTATTAATCAATGTATCTTTGGGGTTGAGAGATGAGGTAGTGAAAGGGTAAATTTTGCCATTTGATCTCCATGCCAAACCTCCATATATGGTCGTGAGTTTTGGGTTGCGTCTGAGCTGACCCTTGGGGACAGGGTGAGGACCTCTGACATCCAGAAGAGTGAGACTCAGGGTAGAATATCTGCAAGCTGAGGTGGTGCAGATATTTAACACCTTCTGGATGCCACTATGTGATGGTATTCAGGCCAGGTCCAACTTGGGGGAGACCTCAGGGCAGACCCAGAATATGCTAGAGTTATTGCATATCTTATGTAGCCTGGGAAGGCCTCAGGATCCCCCAGGTAGAGCTGGAGGACACAGCTGAGGAGAAGGATATGAGGGATGTCTGGGCTACTTTGCTTACCCTGCTGCTACTGCTACCCAGACTCAGATAAGCAGCTGGAAATGGAAAGACTGATTATTTTGCTGGTTCAATTATCACATAAAGAATGCAGTTGGGGCCTACACTCTTAGTCAAAAGGCTGGATATTGAGGACTGAATATTCCCAGGGGGACATGGGAACATTTACCCAACAAATATTATTTGCTTATTACTAATCTCAAAAAAGGAGCAATAGCACATGAAGATCCATCAAAAAAATAGACTGAATCACCAAAAATGGATTACAAATTCCATCCGAGGCTAGATTACTGGTGGAATTAACTCCATGCTAACTGAATTATTTCACATGTTAGATTCTAAATGAAGCTTTTAATCCAAACAGGTGTGTAAGGTGTGCAACCTCTATTTTCAACAATTCCTCAGAAGCCTGAAGACGAAAAGGTAAATCATTTCCCAAGGAAGTTCCAGCCAACAGCCCTCTCAAATCAAAGGTGTTTCCTCTTTTGTCGGGAGACTTCAAAACAAAAGTGAAAATCGAAGATCACACACCCTCACCCACACCTCTTCAGGTGAACAACGCAGAGCTGAATGTCACCTTGAGGAACGAGCAGGCCAGCTGTAGTGATTTGTAATGCACAGCTAGGTCTGCCTGCATGACCACTTTCTATTAGCCCACTGCAAATTACATCCACTCTTACTTAATAATGTATTCAGTGCACACACACACACACACACACACACACACACACACACACAAACTTGCGAAACCCTAGCTTGTATAGCCTCTGACAATTCCATACATGCATACATAGTTGCACATACTTACACACATTTGAATTCTAAGCACATGCACCTGAACGCATCCACACACACACTCCTATTGTTCAGTAACAATCGAACAGAGTTTTCTCATAATTAATGGATTAATCAAGAAGTAATGAGTGTGGAGTGGCTCCACACGGTGCTGATTAACACAGATGATGGAGGGGCATGGGGAAAACTCTGCAAGGGAGAAGCGTCCATGTTTGATTTCGTACAGTGTAGCTGAGTGAGTGACAGTGCGATGGAGTGTGTGTGTTTGTATGTGGGGTAACATAAATGGTAACACTGTCAGACAAAAAGAGAAAATAACTTGTCTTCTGGCTTCTGTTTCCTTTTAATTAAGTGTGTATGTGTGTATGTGTGTGTGTGTGTCTGTGTGTCTGTGTGTAATCACAGTGACTTTCTCTTTCCAATTATGGCTTTAATCCATCAGCTGGCTGTTGCTATGGTGTTTCTCTCTCCACCCAATCAAAGCCATGCGAGTGAGCACGCTCAGAGAGGACAATCGTGTAACAACTTCAACAATGGTCTTTGATAAGATGGACAAAGGGATGAAGGAAGTGGTGACTAAAAGACAATGACTGACTAGCTAATTATAAATAAGAATGAACAAACGTAAATACAAACATGAGTAAGATAGCACGTAAAAGATGGAAATGGGTAATTATACTGTCCATTATTCTGAGTGCTTCAAGTTCCATAAAGCTATTTATAAATCATGAACAGAAAATTAATCAAATTTAAGTAGCTCTACTTAACTGAATTGGAATAAATCCACATTTTAATATATTAATCGTTCTGAAAAGTCATTAAAACCTATATTTCTTAATTACATAAGACACTTATAAAATATACTATGCTTTGTTTTAGTTGTTTGGGCACGTTTGACTTAAACAAACACTTTTCCTTCTCTCTCAGGCTGCATTTTTTCATTTTTACATTTATTTAAGCAGGCAGGTCAATTAGGAGAAAAGTCTGATTTACTACGACTGCACTGCTCGCACAGCTGCTCTCACTGATCCCAAGAGGGAGCGGCGCAACTGGGGGAAGTGGCATGTGCGCATGTTTTTGTGTGTCTATGTGTTTGTGTTGGGATAAGCAGACAGTGGACAGTAAGTGGTGGGACCAGTTTGTCTTCCATATTGTGCTCCCACAGAGTCCCTCTGGCTGTTGTCAGCATGTCTGACTGTGTCTGTCTGTCTGTTTATCTCAGATACAACAGAAGCATTCAGAACCAACTCAAATTCCAATACTCACATTAGCTTCAGTGATGGATATTAAGCAAAAAACATGTCAGAATAGACTCAAATGATTTTTCTCTTCCATCAATCTACTATTTTTTTCCTGAAGGTTACCACAGTACACACACACACACAAACACACTGTGATATTAGATATCTGGCTGCCATGGAAACGATTCAGGACCTACCCATCAAACACGCATACTACACAGAGGGGAGGAGACAACATCTGCAACATCTGACCAATAAAAGCTCTCACTCAAAGGTCACATGATTAACAGTTGGAGAAAGATTAAATTCATTAATTTCCTGTCATTTTGTGCTGCTCGTTGAAGCACAGAACAAAATATTTAGATTACTTTGTTCTAAGCATGTCTACACACACACACACACACACACACACACACACACACACACACACACACACACACACGATAATGTCTTAGTAAAAAATTATCTTGACAGTCAGTTTGACTTCAAGCAGCAGGCAAATTCTCTTAATTCACAAATAAAACTTGCTTGAGCTCATCTGAAAAAATCTAAATCACCAAATTTGGAGATACATGGTATTCATTTCAGCTATGTAGTACAAAACACATGATAAAGCTCTCACTGTGACCCCAGAAATGTGCGGCATGTGAACCTCCCCCTGTGAACCTCAATACAAGAGGGGGAAATGGAGAACATGACAGTGAGAAGGATAAAGCTCGGGAAAAGAGAGATGAAAGGAGAGTGTCATAAAATAAGACACAGTCAGAAAGAGGGGCAGACATGTTCAGAGTGTACCAGGTGTCCTGACCTTGTCTATTTGACAGTAAACAGTTGTTGTTATTGAGGTTGACAACTCCTCCGCTGCATGGCTCAGCTCAGCCCTGTTTACAGCGTGGACAATCAGTTGAATCACAGCTTTGCTAACCAATAACGCAAAGTTTCACTCTGAATTGAGACAGAATAGTGAGCACAAAATGAGTACAAACAAGTGCCAGATGAAAAGGAAACATACGACAAAGGACTTTTTTCCCAAATTGAAAAATAATGATTTGGAAAAGAACGATTATAGACGCAACAGTAAGAATTCAGACATTATTTGACCGTTGACATGCAGACGGAAAGCACTGCACTGTATCGTTCCTCACAATGATTACTGTGGTGTAGCTCGGCTCAGAGACTACAGAAGGCAGCAGAGTGTCATTTGAAAAGAACAGTGCAGAACTGCCTGTCTCTATCTCCCTGTCTTACTTCCATAAGTGGATTTATCATTTCCAGGCCCTGACCTGTCCTCCCCGACAGGTCAGGGCCTGCCTTGAATCAACCCTTCAAATTACTGCTAACCCTGACCATGAAAAGTCTTTGTCCAAATCACAGAGCCTGTGATATTAGAGTAAGCCTACCTTTGACTTTGACCTCTGCATATACATAGATATTTCCTGCCCCTGGTTTTATACCCAACATGATCATATCGCGGCGTATTCTGTCTGAAATGATTACTTAATGAGACATTAATTCATCTGAGGTAAAATAGAGTTGACTCTGTTGTGGGCAGTCTGATGTGTTTGTTTTCATGTGTTTCTCCTCTGACTCATTTACCTGCCTCCAGTGCACTAAGTGAACACTGCTTCTGCTGTTCGGGCATTTCACACCTCCCGTTCACATCTATTTAAGCGGTGCAGCAGTGTCATTATCAAGTCCTTCTATTCTTGAATGCCCAAATGTGTGATAGCCCATTTCACACATCCTGTCACCTTTCTATCCTCCTTTCCACCTTAATTTTCTCTCTCTTATTATCCCTCATTCTTTCCTTTTTCCCGTGGCCTCTTGCTGCCCTCCATTTCTTCATCCTGCCACTGCTGTGCTGTGTGTTCTTTCCAACACTGTCTAATGTGCTGTCATGTTCCAATAAATGCCTTGTGTGTGTCTATGTGTCCTTGTGTGTGTTTGCGTGAGTTGTGTGTCACAGGCAGTTGTAGGAAACTTGGGTGATTAACTCTGATAGCCACCAGATGCCTGACTTAGAGGTACAGTCACACACACATTGCATGCCCACACACGGTCACACTGACTTTAACACAGAAGACGACGAGAGAAACAGACAGCAGAGCAACACAAAGACAAGGTGAGTGACAGCAACTGAGCGAACGCAAAAGAGACACAAAAAAGGGAGTGACACATGAAGAAGACAGAGAGAGTAAGTGTAAGAGAAAAAAGAGGTCCAACATGTGTGTACACTATGTGTTTTGTACGTGTGCACTGTGTGTGCAGTGTGTGCTGCACAGCGCTGACTTTGTCCTTGCTGTGTTTTCCTCCTGATCTTGATTTCTGGTGAACAAACAACACATGAGTGAGGACAGATGACTGTCACGTTTCTCCAAAATGGCGGTGATGTGACCTCAGATCAAAGCTTTGATTGCCCAGATGCCGCAGATGTTCTTTCCTCTCTGGTATTTGTGTATGTGTGTTTGTCTGTGTGTGTGTGACAGAAGAAAAAATATAATGCCAATATTCATTTACTTTAACTGAAAGGACTGATTATTGGACTGCATAATATATATCTCCATGTGTGCGTGCTTGCATGTTTGTTTGTGTGTTCATTGGAAGCCCCCTATCAGTCAGGCCTATCAGATTGGGCAGTCAACAAGCAGCTGGCTCATACTGTAGGACTGGCTGATGTTGCCTGTCTGAACTGCCAAACACCAAAACCCTGGGCTTGCTTGTCACAGCAACTGCCGTATGTAGTTACAGCTCTGAGTTATATTCAGCAGAGAGAGCATATAATGACAGATATAATGTGAGCTGGAAAATGTAGGCTATATTTAAGCAGCAATATTTAGATTAATATTTGGAGAAATATCTCATAGTTGGATGTCATTATATCACTGGTTGAATGCTGGAATACACATTCATCAAATTTAGCCAGCTGTAATCTAAATCTGGATCCATTTAAATAATTTAAGGCACTGTTTAAAACATGGGTTAGGGCCTCAAGTGCTTGTTTCTGGCAGGTCCTCCATATGTCAGGAATACTAGTATATTAGCTCTGACCAGTAGCCTCAGTAAGACTCTGTTCATGTGTCGGTTCCAAAAATTTTCCCAAAACATTACTGCGTATGTGTCTATGTTGACTTAATCAACTGCTGCTTCTAATGCTGGCTTCACCCAAAACACGTAGGTCTTTTAAAACTGTTACAGATAGTGGGCTGATTGTCTAAACTGAATTCTCTTCTTCTGTATAACTGTCTGTGTGAGCAGACTGCTGTTTGCAAATATTAATCTAAGTAGTTCACATGCTTGGTGACCAACAGTAAGCAGGACTTCCTTTCATGGCCTGGCATACGCAAAGCACCAGTCGCAGCTTATCGCAAATTATGTGCTTGTTTTAATGAGGCTGACTCCTACAGTGAAAGTCGACCATATTTAGGCACATTCAATTTCAGATCCCACAGTGAGGTTGCTTCAAAGACCATTGATTTTTTTCCCCTGTTTCAGGTCCCAACCCACCTCAGGAAAACATCTTACGAACCAGTCTACCAAGTTTCTCAACATCTGCGCTCCAATCAGCCCTACTGTGCTGTGACATAACTACTTGCATCATTAACACTTGGCAACCTGCTGTCACGTCGTGCTGTTAGCACTGGCAATAATTAGCATTAGCATAAGTTAAATGTGGGGAAATTAACATTTATTACACTGCTTCTACACGGGGCTTTTGTGGGCATGAAGAAAAAGTTATTATGATAAAATGCTATTAAAGCTGTGGTCCTACCAAGAAACCAGGTGCTAATCTGGAGGAACATTAGCATTGAAGTATCGTATATCTTTTCTCCAATGACTGACAACAAGGAACTGAGCGGTTAAAACTTGAGGTTGAGGAAAAATGATGATAAAGAAGGCACAGCCCAAACACAATAATACTGTGCCATAGTCTAAGTTACCAGTGTATTGCAATATCTCTGCACAGAATAGTTCACTAGTGCTAGTGCAGCCATTTGTGGGTCACATGACCCTTAACAGTCCCTTGAGAGTCTCCCAATGGAAGCACCTTTTCCCAGATGCATAATCTAATCGCAGAGCTAAATCATATTGAGGAGAACACGCAAAGCCTATTAATGTCACTCATACACACAAATATCTGTCACTGTGTATGAGAGACACTGTACGCCTGTTTACTTGTTGTACATTTACGTGTGTGTGCCTGTGCAAGGTAACAAGAGGGCTGAGCTGTGTGACACGGTTCCCTGTGTCAGTGTTAATAACCCAACCCTGGTAATTGGCATAGAATATTGATAAAGGGGAAAATGGCCCCAAGCAGATCTCTGCTTCATTAACGAAGACTAGGGGGATGGAAACGGGAGAGTTTGTTGCAATCAGAGGAGGAGAGAAGAGGGACAGCAGAGGGACGGAAGAGGGAAAAGGAAGGGAGGAAAAAGGGGAAAAGCTACCCCAAGAAGACTGCTGCTAACCACAGATGAGCAGACTGAAACAGGAAAGGTTATCGGAAGGATGAAGAATAGATAGAGGATCAGAGGAAAGTGGGTGAGAAGGAAATTGTTTTAAATCATATGTGGTTTTTGTAACAGCTTTCAGAAACCAAAGGATATTGAATCACTCAGTACATGAGTGACCATGAAACAGTTCCAGTAACAAATAGAAAAGCAGTTATGTCATTTTTTCCTGACATTGTAGCAATTCATTATATTTGACTGAGGTGACCCTTCAAAGGTCTGAGCTGTATTCTGGCCTCCACTGTTGTTATAGAACGAGCTATCAGGACATTATAACACCCTCAGAAAAAAAACATCCTCCTCATCATCCTCGATCCTTCCCTATTTCTCTCTCTCTCTCTCTCTCTCTCTCTCTCTCTCTCTCTCTCTCTCTCTCTGTAGGAACATAGTGTGTTTAGTTTAATCTTGTATCGCCATGGTTACCCGTCTGCCACGTTGAGGTAATGTCATTAATCATCAACTTTATCACACTGCAACCCAGACACATGCACGCAAAAGATCAACTATGACATTTTACACTGTCCACTGCTGAAAACACTGAAGGGAGCGACGTTTAAAGGTGTTAGTAACAGCAACAGTAAACAGAGTGAGGTGTGTGTGCAACACGGTAACATTAAGGTTTTCACGTGCAAAATAAAAACATGAATATATTTAAACGTGAATATCTTACACATACTCGTCTATTTCTCTTCTCTATCCATCCCTCCTCTCCTTTTATCGCTCTCTCTTTATGAGTATGTTGAATCTCTTTTGGTTGACATGACAACAGACGATGTCGCGCCTCCTGTTCTGATGACATCACTACAGGCGCCAAGCCAATCCCCAAAAATCAACTCCTCTCTCCCTCCCTCCCTCCCTCTCTCTCTCTCTCTCTCTCTCTCTCTCTCTCTCTCTCTCTCTCTCTCTCTCTCTCTCTCTCAGACATATTGATCGAGAATACAAATCACAGATGCGAAGAGGAGATGAGCTGGGGTAGAGGGTGGAGAGAGGAGATGGAAAAAAGGAGAGAAGCGGTAGACAAGAGAAGAAAGCAAAAGAATGGAGAGAGAGAGAGAGAGAGAGAGAGAGAGAGAGAGAGAGAGAGAGAGAGAGAGAGAGAGAGAGAGAGAGAGAGAGAGAAGAGGAATAGACACTGTTCCATCTGAACTACCAACTACAAATAGAGTGTGTGTGTTCACTCTAATTTCCATACCGGGTGACTTTGGTATAAAGTAAACCACAGACACACGCAGAATCAATTTTGTGCAAGGAGAAAGGCTGACATGCAGACGTTTTGTGTTGTATGTCTTGTTCTTAAACACACACACTAAAGTAAAGTGAAGTCAAGTTATTTCACTTAAAACGGTGTCAACCTCTTGGTGGCGCTGGAGGAAAAGTGAGAAGATCACCAAAGTTATTAGGATACATCCTAATGGGAACCATGAATATCTGCTCCAGATTTATTGGCAATTCATTAAATAGTTGCTGAGATATTTCAGTCTGGACCAAAGGGGCAGACTGACCAACTGAGACCTATACACCGACAAAAACACACAAAAAAGCTACCCTGAATAGTTAAACCAGCCATTTAAAACCCCCCACCCTTTCTGGAGCTGGTTATAGACACAGAGCTGGAAACACACACACACACACACACACACACACACACACACACACACACACACACACACACCACACACACACACACACACACACACACACACACACACACACACACACACACACACACTGTTGAAGGAGTCCTGTAACAAGCCTGTTTTAGCCATCATGATTCCAGAGAGTGAAAGTGAGTCTGGTCTTTTGGGAAGTGGACTGCTCTATACAGACATGCACACTAACTCTTTCTCTCCACACACACACACACACATATACAGTGTGGTCTGTAGGGAAGTGGTCCATGGAGCACACATATCAAGACTGCCCTAGATAGATGGGATGGCAGGGGACACACACATACACACCAGCCTCTTCTCTTTTACACACAGACAGTCAAGGACGCTCTCATGGCCTATATAGTTGGGTCATTTCATACCGGAACACCTTACCCTTGTCTTAATAAGAAAAGGAGGGTGGAGAAAAAAGAGAAAAGGAAGGAGGAAAACAGCATATACACTGATAACGGGCAAATTTCGAGGAATAAGGGCTGGATACACAGAAATTTAGGTGGGATTCAACCCAAAACATAAAAAATAAATAAAGGCCATCGGAGAGAAAGAGAAGAGCGAGGGAGACAGGGATGTAGCCACATTTTTTGCAGACTCGCCTTCTAACCTTAGTCTCATCCTCTCAAGTCCAGCCCTGGTCACTATGGTAACGACTGATGAAAAGAACAGAACAGAATAGAATGCAACAGAAATGCAGACAGACCGGACAGAATAGAAATGAGGAAACAAAACAAGACTAAACAGAAAAAAGGGTCAGAAATATGACTGCATCATAAACTCACTGTTTATGTTTTCTAAGCTACATTCTTAGCTGGTGCTTGTTGCCATGGATACTATTCAACGCATTAACCAACCTCATCTTAATCAGGTTAATGACAGGTCACATCCATCTGTGACATTTCTTTATGCTGCACATGTTGACGTTGGAGAACCAGAAGCCAGACACAGTGATGTCATCAGGGTTATCTCGGATTGGGCTTGAGACTTTTAACAGAAAGCCCGGGAACATAGACAAACATGGACTTGAATCAGGTAGGGAGTGTCTGATGAAAGCTGTTATCAAACTGAATTATGGGAAGCTTAAAAACTAAAGACTAAAGTCAGGATATCTTGCTTGCTGGGTTGATTTGGATGATTCTTTTTAAAATCTCCTATAAACCCCCAAGGGTTTATGAAAGTACAAAACTAAATTAAACTGGAGTATGTAGTAGTGTAGTGTCATGAGATACAGTGACCTGTGAGATGAACGGAATGATTCAAAAACAAACACATTACAGAGTACTTTCTCTTACATGGAAGCAGAGCCCTGCTAAAATGGAAGATCTATTTCTGATCAGAGCTGATTATTAAGCAGTCCAGTATCACCTCCTTTTCATCCAATGCCAACATTCAGTGGCAAAGCAGGTAACCATGTATCAAAGTCGAAGGCATATGTGTGACGGTCTGGATGGAGTTTGTGTCCTGTGACAGACATGCAAATAATGTTTGGGTTTTTATTAACCATAACCGTGACCTTTCCCTAACCCTGCTGTGCATTCTATGCAGAGATATTGCATAAAGTTTAAAAACATCCATCAATTATCATCTGCTTATTCAGGCTTGGGCTGCAGTGGCAGCAGGTCAAGCAGGACACTCCAGACGTCCCTCTCCCCTGCAATGTCTTCCAGCTCCTCCTGGGGGATCCCAAAGCATTCACAGGCAAAATGAGATATAATCCCTCCAGCAAGTTCTGGTTCTACCTTGGGATCTCCTCCCAGTTGGACATGACCTCCAAAGGAAGGCATCCAGGAAGTGTCATAAACAGACTCCTGAACCACCTCAGCTGGCTCCTTTCGACATAAAGGAGCAGTGGCTCTACTCTGAGCTCCCTCTGGGTGTCTAGGCTCCTCACCCCTTAAGGCTGAGGTCAGCCACCCCACGGAGAACACTAATCTCAGCTCCTTGTATCCCTGATGTCATTCTTTTACTCACTAATCAAAGCTCATGGCCATAGGTGAGGGTCGGAACGTAGATCAACTGGTAAATTGAAAGCTTTCCCTTCCAGGCTCAGCTCCCTCTTCACCACAATGGTCCGGTACAGGACCTGCATCACCCCTGAAGCTGCACCAATCTAACTTTCCATTTTACACGCCATTTTACTGCCACTCGTGATTAAGATCCAGAGATACCTAAACTTCGTTTGGAGCACCAACTCATCCCAACCCAAAGGAAGCAATCCAAAGTTTTCCGGCAGAGACCCATGGGCTCAGAGTTGGAGGTTCTGACTCTCATCCCGGTTGCTTCACACCACCCCAGTACAAGCCAAAGGTCGAGGTCTGATGAAGCCAACAGAATCACATCATCTGCAAAAAGAGATGCAATTCTGAGCTTCCCTAACTGGACACTCTGTGACAGACCTACAATTAATGTTTGTGCTTTTATTAATCATAACCATGATCTTTCTTGAACTTCTCCCATGGCGTACATTCTATGTGGAGAAAAAAAAACGTTTAAAACACTGGCACAGGACATAAAAAAACATTGTTACAGAATAAAATCCAGGGTTTTCAAGATGTTCTTGTCTGGTGGATTATTCTTAAAATCTTTGGACCAACGGCTGTTCCTTCTCTTATGCTGAAGTGTTACTTAACCTTTTCCTGTCTGGGTGATAAGGAAATTAACAGAAAGTACTTGGTGCCCCAGGCTACACAACAGGCTTTTGTTACCCATGGTTCTTAGCTGCAAGAAGGGACTTGACAGCCATCAGCCCCAGACACGCACACAGAAGGAAGTGCCCAAACAAAATGCACATCCACACACACACACACACACTCACACACCCAGAGGCAGAAAAAACACACACACAAAGAAAACACACAGCGCCGCATCACTCTACTCTTGGTTTAATCTATCGTTCCTGGGTGCTGTCACCCAGCAGGGTGACCGTCACAGCAGAGGGTGTGTGTGAATGTGTGTGTATAGGCCTATGGCGACAGACCACCTTCTCTGTAGTGCAGCTATCCATCCATGACAAGCCCACCAGAGGCCCAACTAACAAGACGGCTGGAACCAAGATCCTGATGGAAACACATGACTGTACATCCTTTGTGCTTCAAACCTCACTTCCTGTGAGACAAAAGTGCCTCAAAAAGGCAGAAGCAAGATTCTGCAAGATATGTATGCTTCCTAGTAAACAAGGAAAAACTAATGGCATAGTTTCTTCAGGGAGAAAGTAAAACATTTTACAAGCTGCTAAAAAAAGGATTTTCAAACCATTTAAATGTTACGTACAATCAGTAGCAGCTTGATGGGAATAAGAGAACATATATCAATTTTACAAAATCCTTCATTCTCTGCTGGGACAGGCGAGCTAAAAACAGATGCACTCATGGTACTGTAAAACACTCTGCTGTTCATAAGATAAAATAATTTATAGTGCTTCAATTAGAAAGAAGTTCAGATTCCAACTCTAATCTTCTGCTTGACAGGTATGAGCCACGCATAGTTGTTGCAATTCATTTCCTTAAAGAGACAGGTCAGTGTTTATTACAGAAACACATATGTGCATGCACAGACACACACAAACACACACACACACACACACATCTCCCTCGTCGCGTAGAAGTTGGTAGTGTTCCTGCAGAGTGCCTGAGGGTGACTAACCTTCTTCCCCCTCTGCACCTTTGTTCCCTCTCTTCCTTATTCATTCTTTCTTCTCCCTCTCTCTCTCTCTCTTCACCTTTGCACACTCTGAAATTAGCCTCATGAAAAATAAATTGGGAGAGGTGGTACGTGTCTGGTGAATCTGTTAGTGCATATGTACTGCATGTGTATGGGAGTGAGTGGGATTAGAGCAACTAATGTGAACAGTGGTTTTTATCCTTCCTGCAGTTCATACAGCTGGAACAAAGAGCATGGCTGCTCTTACAGGAACAGTTAGGGTAGGACTTTGTGTTAAGAGTGGGTGTTAACTATTGACAATCCATACTTGTGCAGTGTAGTGTAATGTAGGTCAAAGCTGTAGTTAAACTTGTCATAGGGTGCAAGTTAGGGAAAATGAGAAAGAAAAATGTGGCCAAGACAACATGTTAAATTCAATTAAATTCAAGCTGTATGTTTATCTATGGTGTTCAAACAGATATAAAGAACTCAATTACATCAGACACAGCAGTCTTAAAAATGAAGATATCCATAACAGTGAGTGCAGATATTTTAGTCCATTTACTATAAATCATGATCACTTTATATTATATTAAAGACCCTAAAACCCTGACCCTCGAGATCACGCAAGAAACCATCTTGCCACGCATCTATGCGTTTGTGGCCAGCACGCTGGTACTGAACCAAACAGCATCCTATGATGAACTACTAGCAGCTATGGAACGACACACAGCAAAGAGCCACAGATCAGATTTGAACCCATGGCTACTGCAGAAAGGACTCAGCCTTGGTACATGGGGTACATGGGGTACCAGCTCTACCAGGTGAGCTATAGGGTGTCCCAGCACTGTAGGCTTTTATTGATGGAAAAGATGTTTTGAGAGATCTGATTGGTTGAAGTTCACCCATGATAGATGGTGATAGACAGCTGGTTCATCCAATCAAGTTTTCTTTTAAAGTGTCTGCCCTTTTCCAAACTGTTTCTGAGGACAACTTGACAGATGGTTCTGTGTAACAAACCATCAGGTGCAGTCAGGTTGGGAAAACCTTATTTCCTCAATGGAGTGGCAGAGCTCAGTTGGAAAAAAGTAAAGTCATGAACCTCTGACACACAATGCTCCTGATGAAGCAGATTAGCTGAGTTTTTTAGGGTTCTGTTCTGTATTTGGCCATTAGTATTTGACGTTATTGGGAAAAACTTCAAGCTAAACTTTTTGCAAACCATGCTGCTATGTTTAAGAATATTGTTGCTTATTTTTGCTACAGTAATTCCTGTATGGCAAGAAAATCAAAGTAGACTCTTGAAACTTGACTTATGTAGAAATCCATTAGAGTAAATATCAAGTCTGCATTTATTCGTGTCAGAGTTATTGCTATGAGGTTAAAGCATAGCACTCACAACTGCAATACAATGCGACAATCATCTTCAACTAAAAATAACACAAACCTGATGTTCAGTGAGATAGAATACAAGTCTGTAGCAATTTCAAGAATCAGCCAATGGAACTTCATATTGTACAAAAATGAACAGGGGTCGATGACTGTCTGGAGGGCAGGGAAAATACATTTAACATTTACAGAATGCATTGGAAATTGGTCTGAAGCAATGCAAATGTTACATATTGTGTTAAGGAAACTTGCAATAGCACCAGTATAGTATCATGCCTGTCGCTGACAAAGAATGAAAACATTAACATCAAACATCCTCTGTATTTTTGCGTTTCAGGTGTCAAACAAGCTGCTGCTCTTAATAGAGTCAAAGTGCTTCGTTGGAGAGGGAACAACTGAGTGATGAATGAATGACTACTTTTGACAAATCGACATGTGTGAAGCTGCCATTAATACTAAAAAGGATGTGTCTCAGGCAGACAGTGGACTCACAGTGCAACTTTTTGGTACTGCAGAATTAAAACACCTCCATCATCTTTGATGCATGTTATCCCCTCTATCCTTCCGGTGTAATTATTCAGAATCAACTAGTTGAGATTTACTGCTATTAAAATTCACTGTTACATAAATGACAAGTATTCAGATGAGGAACTTTCTGTACAGCTGTAACATACACACACATACACACCCATCTTTCCTAAAATGAAAGGTAGGTATGATTCATTCAGTCTTTCTCTTCCTCTCTATTATACTAAAGGCCAAAAAGTCCCTACAAAAGAATGGTGATAATGCTTTCCTTTGCTTTTCAAAATCACATTTGAATAGCAGCTTTTGTCCTGGAAGCACTGGTACTGAATACATGAAAATGACAACATTTATTCAAATTGTAGCTTAGCCTCATAACCTCAAAACAGAACTGTCACTACTTAAACACACCACATGCATGTTGTCAAAATGGGACCCTAACCTAGTTTAGTAACGAAACCTGAAAAAAGAGTGCAGGAAAACCATGGTTACCATTTTACAATATCAAGCTCACATGGTTAAGCATTTCAAATAAAAAAACAATATAAAGCGGACTACAGGGCTATCATTTACTTATATCTTATCCATTACAGCACACATCCCTAACACCTATATTCCCTACACAATTTTAGGATGAAACCAGCCCAGTGCCTACTATAATAGACATGTTAACTTTAGCTCTTTCAGTATAATGAACTCTAGACAAGTTGTTCTTGTAAATGCATGGAGTTGTGGGTTGTCCACTTTGTGCTGTGCAGTGTTTTGTGTGTTGAGCTTTCAGTCTGAATTCCCCATTGGGACAATAAATGGTGTTTTGTATCATGCTTTTCTGTGGTTAGATCTGCTTCGAATGCTAGAGACTGTTAGAGTAAATGCAGGCAGAAGGACTGATTAATTCATACAGGAAAGGAAATGTGGTCTCACTGAACGATAAACCTTTCAAATGAAACAAAGAGTGGCTAGTTGAATGATGGAGAGAGAAGGGAAAGAGTGAGAAAGAGAAGGAGGCAAACGAGAGAAAAGAGAGAACAAAGCAAATTATAAACAGGAAAAGGCGGGTAAAAAACACTTTGTGAGACAGCGAGAAGAAGGAAAGACAGACAAGATAGAGACAGAGGGGAGGAAATGCATGGTTGGCCATGAATAATATAGACTGCTTTCTACTCTCGTCTCTCTTCCCATGTAACTTGGGGAACATATACAAATGCACGCAGTGGTTTAGTTGTTTTTGTTCTGTGCACAGACACAGTAGCATCATTTTAATATAGCAGAATAGAAAGTGCACTCTGGACAGCCCTTAAACAAACATGGAGCACTCCTTAGGGAGTTCACAAGGTTCACATGAAACATGTAAACGACATGTAAGACGGCAATATTTAATGAGTTTCTATATATCCCTGTAAGAGCGTAGGTTGGGGTTCAGCAGTGGGAGGGCAGAAAGAAATCAGGAAAAAAACACTGGAAACATGTTAATGCTTTTTATATATGCATTAAGACAGTTTCAATGTTTAAGATGAGGTTCCATTCAAGCTTCTTTTTAGGTAAAAAATTATAACTGCACATTGTCGACATTAAGTCAAAATTTTGATTAAATCATTAATTTCCTGAAAAACAATTGGGCAGTTAGTAGCCTGAGAGGTGAAACCCAGAGCAAAAAAGTCCACTCACTCACTCCTGCTCATAAACCTTAATGCTGTGAGCTCATGGTGATAATTGAATATGATCTATAACAGAGTATCAATATTTCTTATCCACTCAAAACATCTGTCATCAGGGTCATGGCTGCTGCACACTAAGAGAACACTGTTCAGGGAGATTTTTAGACAAAGAGACTTTAGAATTTAGATGATTTGATGCTTCTACCCTCAACTCTGTGATTTCCAGTTATCTTCAGAGGATTTTTAGGCCCTTTAGTGCTAAATATTCATTTCATACTCAAACAGCCACAAATAATTGAAAGGGTACTTGAGGTGAATGATGAGCGACAATTCAGTTAAAAAGAGGCCGAGAGAGTATGAGGTAGAAAAAGAAAGGGAGAGAGGGATAAAAGAGGATGCTACAGGTCTGGAGTCATTATTTCCACTGGTGGCTTCAGCCAGATCAATACACTGGGGGTGTGTGTGTGTGTGTGTGTGTGTGTGTGTGTGTGTGTGTGTGTGTGTGTGTGTGTGTGTTAGAGAGGTAGGACACATAAGCACATGTCCAAAGTGAGCGGAGATTGGACACATACAGACGGAGGCAGCCAAGCAAGCACAATGCATATGGGCAGGCAGCCAATTGCAACTGCATGCTCTCTCTCTTTTTCTTACACACACACACACACACACACACACACTCACTCATACACACACACACACACACACACACACACACACACACACACACACACACACACACACACACAGTGTTGGCGTATTGTCCCACCAGAAATGAAGACTAAGGCCCGATAGCACTAAGAGCAAAGGACAGCCTCTGGATAGATTTCCAATACGCAACCAGAGGCTTAAGCAAGACAGAGTAACGGATAATCCTGCCTCCTTCTCCTCCTCCTCCAGTGCTCCCTCACTTCTCTCTCTATCACTTTGGCCCTCCCTCTGCCTCTGTTTCTTGCTCATTTCATCCCTTTATCCCTCTCTGTACAGTTACCTTTTCTGTGTCTGCCTCCATTTGCTCCTTTCTGTCCCTCAGTTTCCTTTCCAGCCGGTCTTTTTACTCTGTCCCTCTTTTCCATCTCCACACCACACCGCTTTCTCTCCTCTCTCCATCTCTCTTCTCCTTTATCTCCTTTAAAACAATCTGTCATTCCTGTTCTCCTTTGATCTGACCCTCCGCTCCCCTCTCTCCTTCCCTCCATGTGTCTTATTTGTCTCTCAGATGGTGTTTTACATTAAAGAGCAGCTGTTGTTGAGTCACATCCTTAAGTTAAAGCCATGACACATTCTGAGGCACTGATATAAACTTCTTCAATGCTTCCTCCACTACAGCTGCTACAACCTGGCTGTGACTAAGACATCTTTAAACAAGCATACAGTAGCTACTGTATTTTGACCCTATGCATGTATATACCGGTAGTAGGAAAGCACTGGCAGTGTAAGGCAGCGTTTCACAGCCTTTTTTCCTTGTGACCTCTTTTTCTTTGTGACCTCTTAAAACAAAGCAAAGTCTACTTGGGAGCTCTTGTCACAGGGTGTATTAGTTGTGAGTAGTGCAAGCAAGAAGTTGAACTATAAAGAGGGGGGGAAAAGGGAAATAATAGAGAAACAAAAAAATATATTTTGTATAAAAATAATTTTTTTGTTTATTTGGACCCTGATAATCTTCTTGTGTGTATTTGATTAATTCATTTGCCACTATTTCTGAGGGTGCTGAACAACTAGTAAACCACAATTCCTCTGGTAAGGCAGCTCAGTGGGCAGCGGCAGAAGACTGTGGTTGAAGTTGAGAAAGAGCATGACGGTTGAAACTCACATGCAGCTTGTTACTTAAGCTTTTCTCACCTAGACACAGATGCAAACAAGCTGGATACAGAAAATGGATAGTCATGCACATACAAGTTCATTTGGCTGGCTTTTGTTTGGTGAGTGATGATGGGGGTGAAGGGGGACACTGTTTGATCAAAATGGGTCATGTTTGACTGCAACTCACTAACAAGGTGGGTTCTTTATTGTTTGACATATAACAAAGTCTATCATTGTTTGTGTTCACTGCCCAAAATGTCAATCTTAAAATTGTTAACAGAGGTCTCTTAAGATTGTTTCTTCAAATGCCAGGGTCTCGAAGAAAGGACAGTCACTGGAAATAAAATTTTATGATAAAAGGCTTTGGACTACGTTACCTCATTGTTATTGTCTGTGAGCTAACACTGGCATGCAAACAGGCTTAAATGACCACACTGTATGTATACCATGTAAATAAACATTATGGGACAAGTATATTAATCAATTACAATGCGTAAATAGCTCATCAATGTAACATAAACAGATCTAGGCTACAATTAGACAGTGTGTCTGTTTTTAATTATTTTGAAAGAAAACCTTTAAAGCTGTCCCCATACTACACTACACACTCCAACAAAAGCCAGGAATTAAGTCCAACCTGATATTGAGCAACAACTGGATTGAGTAACGGTAGATTGGTGCTTAATTGCCCAGATTTACATCTATGTCAAGCATACTGATGGATGCCTTAGCTTGCCTAGCTATTTCTCTGCCCCTGTGGATTCTAATTAAAACACATTTGAAAGAAATAGTTGATTAGTTGTTGCCTTTATTTGTAGAAGGCAACAACTTTGCCACCTGCAGTTTGCCAGCTGTTTTCACAGAAGATACATTAAATCAGATGGATTCTTAGTCCAGCTAATGAAAGGAGGATTTTTATATGCTCTTATAAGTTGCTTGTGTGAGCACAGCCGCTCTTGTGTAGTGCTGAAAAACCTCTGCAGACACATTCCCTGGCAACAGCTCTATGTGAGAAGCTACATTATAAAGCAAACACATCAGTGGTTGTTGCGACATGTCTTTTGAGGTGACTTCAATGGAATCACTGAGCATATCAAGTCAAATCATTAGACTGAGGTGATTTGGCAGGTGGCCAGCACCCTAGTGTAACCATCGGAAACCAATTAATATCCTTAACGGAGGTATCATGCCTCTGGCACAATGCCCACAGGGAAAATCAACTCACTGATTACACTGCTGAAAACTGCTGCTGTAATGACTGTGTGTGTATGCGTGTGTGTGTGTGTGTGTGTGTGTGTGTGTGTGTGAGTGCATGGTTGTGTGTGTGTGTGTGTGTGTGTGTGTGTGTGTGTGTGTGTGTGTGGTGTGTGTGTGTGTGTGTGTGTGTGTGCTCCAAAATCATTTCCCTGTTCTACATGCAATGACATGAGATGCCACAGGTGTGTGTTTTGTTTCAAAGCCACATCTCATGTACAGTATGTGTTGACAAGTCTGTGATTACGGATTGTGCTTCTGCGTGTGAGTCTCACACAGGCACTACACTACAAAAAAAAAAAGTATTTAGATGCAGTATAATTGGTTCATTCAGTGAACATGAGCATTCAGTGCAATCATGTGTAACATCAACTCTGAATTACAAAGTGGATGTAAAGATGGAAACTAACTGATAAGAGAGAAAATCTAATACCATGACAAAGCTGCAGATAAATCCTCAAAATATAAGCTACTGTATCTCCTGCTCTGTTTTTCTGTGTAGGCAGAACTTCGTCCCAAATCCCTTATGGAGGAATTTGTCTTTTCTTTAGCTTCCATCGACAGAGAGAAAAGAGGTCGGGGTCAGCTAAACAGCAGCGTCTAAGGAGTTGGTAGAGCTTCATTGTCTTGGCAAACACAGTGGGTTAGAGTTAAAATTGAACTGTGGAAACTTTTGGTCAAAGGATGGTCTCTCTAATAACTACACTACACCCGAGTGCTGTCATCATTCAGCTGCAGGAAACTCATTAAGTGCCTCCTATAATATATCCCACCTCCCTAATAGCCACTTCACCACTGCTCTTAACAAATGAGAGAAGAGTAAAAATATAGGTCAATTTAACATGTATATGTCTGTTATGTATACTATGTAACTGGGTGCTTGTAAAGTTGGGAGTTTTTCACTGCTGTCACACTCAGTATCAGAGATGTAATTGTCTAATACCAGAGCTGTGACGTATGAAAACAATTATTAGAGTAAAGCAGGATGCAAACAATGATGCACCATCGCCAATGTCTGTCTTTGTAACTCTTCAGTAGCTGTCATGTAGCTGTCAATAGACCAATGAAGAATGAACTGTCCGTGGTGCTGAAACCACCACCCAAGTAGACTTCAGTTTGAGATGTATTTGCTACAAATCTCACTATAACCCTGGCCTAAACTATACTTTAATCACACTAATGAAAATAAGTTTTTAAAAAAAGCTCATTCAGACACAATTCTGTCAGCTTGAAAATGTTCTTTGTTGATTTCATTACCTCAAATAGACCAATGAGACAAACACTGTACATCCACAAGCCATGTTTTGCTTTTGCTGTAACAGTTTAATAGATTTATTACACTTCTTGGTGGCATTGAGGAACAATCGCCTCTAAGGAGGCAGTAATAACTTCAGAGTGACACTGACATTCTCATGCTGCGCTATGGGGTCACCTAATCTTAAAAATATTTGCTATGAAAAGTTATATCAAGCATCTACTTTTTAACCATAAAGATCTTCTTGGGTTGTTGAGCACTTTTCTTGATTTGACTGACAGTTATTATGACAATGATATGATGATAATAATATCCATTACTTTCCTGGACAACTTGGGTTAAAAGGCCCCTTTTGATAATAATAGATTAAGATGACATCATGGCAATCAAGGTAACTGTACAGTCCTGCCCCTCATGATGATGCCATTCTGTTCTGCTGCCTACAATAATAGCTATGGGAACATGATGGCAGCTTCTGCAGGTGACACACAACCTACGATTAGTTGCTCCTCGGAACAAACTGTTGGTGAATGTGCCTCGCTGCGACACAGACGCACGCACACACACATTACATACATACACACACATACACCGCCACCCCTCTCCTCATCCCCTGTTGCTATGGAACCTGTCGCCAAGGCAGAGAGGTATGTGGTTGTGATGGAAGTGGTGGACGAAAGGCGACAACGACGATGATGATGCCCGAGAAGATGATAATGGTGATCGGATAAATAACCCCTTTGCTGAATTACAAGGTCCGGCCGGCCATAAACCAATGCATTGCTGGGCTTTGCTCTCTGCAACGTGGGTGGAAGGAGCGACGCGTAATACTGCGCAATGCAAACAGACCCTTTCCTCACCGTAAAACAAATCACAGCCCCGGATCTCGATTCACTCTTTGCATGTGTTGCTTTTTCAACACTTCAAAAGTCGTCATGTTGAACTTCGGTCGTGTCTTGTGCGAAACAACCCACTGTCCTGCGCTGCCTTCCCCCAAAATAGCACACCATCAACCCAATTCTCAGCAGACAAATAAGTCCTGCAGGCCATCCTACTGCCACCTGTCATCATCTCTATGCGATTTCTCTCGCGCGCTGTTATCAAGGATCCCCGCGGGCGTGGGAACCTGGATTGAAACGTGACAAATATACGACTATTGATTATAGAAAAGGGGAGGATCGATGGTGATCGAGTGCGCGTAGCAGTGGGCGCTGCTCAATTCCCTGCTCCTTGGCGACCGCTGTGTGTTCATTTCTGACATACAGCCAAAAAAAACGCAGGCCAATGCGTGCAGTTTAGTTTATTCCCAAAAGGAAAAAAGCCTTTGGGGTGGGGGCACAGGAATTGCCAGGAATTAAATAACGTGTACACAAGCACGCTTTTGCTGCCATTTTCTGCTGGAAATGTGTCTTAAACAATAATGTTCTCCGCCTACAACTGCCTGTTGGCTAAATATGACCACTGCCCACCCATTATGGCACAGTTCTCCGGTGGAGAGGGCCTGTCGAAACCCCACAAGTACAAGTGTGGACTAAACCAAGCAAGAAAAAAAGGCCTCATCCATCGATATCTGTCCGCGGCTACCTGCAGCCTTGTTGCGTGATTACGGCACAAGTTCACTTGCTGCACAAACTGCACACAGCGGGGAGGGGGGGGTCCCAAATAAACAAACTGCACACAGAGGGAAAGTGGAGGAAAGAGAACTGTATCCGTCCATCTGTTGAAAACGAGGAGAGAGCTAACACCCCCCCCCCCCACCACCTCCTCCTCTTTCCCCATCCCATCCCCATTTCGAGATCATCATACCTCTCTTACTCCCTCCCTCCTTCCCTCTCTCCCTCCTTCCCTCTCTGTCATGCACAGTTACAAGATGTTTGCCAGTTATAAATAATACAAAAAAAAGACACCACATACCTTGATGGTTCTCAAGGGTGTCCTCCGGGATGTACATGTTTTTGCTTTCATTTACCATAAATGTAGTCCGGCGTTATCCCTATGGGTGAATGGAAGAGAGAGAGAGAGCGAGAGAGGAAAAAACTGGAGAGGAGGAGGGAAAATAACAAGAGGGGGAAAAAAGCCCCCCAAAAATAAAGAAATTAAAAAAGGGGAAAAAAGAAGAAAGAACTGTCTGAAGCGGACAGTTTTGGGGTATTCCGTTATTCTTATTTATGGGGAGGGTTTCTTCGGATGGAGTGAATATTACCTAATCCCCATGATGGAGGTGAAGGCGAGAAAAAAGAGAGAGCTTTCGGCGGAACCGGTTGGGAAAACGCACCGGTGCATCTCTCGGTACATCCGGGCCCTAGGCGAGAAACATGAGACCAGCACCGCGTTCAATTCAATTCACACCTCGCTCGCTCGGCTCCCTCTCTCTCTTTCCTTCTCCCCTCTCCCTTGTCGGTTCTTAAAAAAAAAAAGGTTTCAAAAGGTTATAAAGCACGGGGGCTGTCAGTGGCGGTCGCAATGGAAGTGCGCAAAAGACGCATTCGTGCGCATCTTCAGCAACGTGTCAAAATGTGAGATGATGAAGAAGAGGAGGTGGAGGTGGTGGAGGAAGAGAAGGGGGAGGAAGAGAAGACGAGGAAATCTAGAAAATGAGAAGAGTGTAAATATTCCATCACGGGTAGCACGGGGTTAAATCTCCCAATGGGTTGTCGGTTATTCCACGTATCTATAGCAAAGTCCCCCCAAAAAACAGAAGCCAGGCGGTCCTGTCTCATCCGGAGACGGGGTTCTCTGTCCTGATCCAGTCCATGATGGTCCGGCGGTGTGTCTGTGTGCCTGTCTCTCTGTCTGCCTGTCTGTCTGTCTGTCTGTGTCTCACTGATCGGGAGTTAGAGCTCTCTCTTCTCTCTGCCTCTGCTGCCCCTGCAGCTCAGCTCTGCAGTGATACCGAGAGAGAGAGAGAGAGAGAGAGAGAGGTAGCCCCCCCTCCCCGTGCATGTAGACGCTTTGACTGTTTCCAGATGTGTGTGTGTGTGTGTGTGTGTGTGTGTGTGTGTGCCAGAGAGAAAGAAGGAGGGAGGGAGACTGTATAGGCAACAGTGGAGAACCAGCGGCTGGTATCCAGATGATGATGATGGTGATGATGAAGACAAAGATGATGATAATGTTGATGAAGTGTGTGTGTGTGTGTGTGTGTGTGTTGTGTGTGTGTGTGTGTGTGTGTGGGAGGAGAGGAGGGATCACAACATCTTAAAAGCAACAGAGGGTCGGAGGGAAGACATGAAAAGAAAAGAAACCCGTGCGTGTGACACAGGCAAGAAGATAGAAAGCAAGAGGAAATCGAAAGTGTGCCTGTGTGTGTGTGAGGGGAGAGAGAGAGAGAGAGAGAGAGAGAGAGAGAGAGGTGGAAGGGGGATAATGATCCATAACAGACTCAACCCTTGCATAGACTCTAATTTCTGCAGGAAGAAACAAAGATCAGAGATGTTGTACCTACTTCTGATTTGCCCATAGTCCCAACACATCTGGACTGCTTCAGCCCCATTCTTTTCTTTGGCCAAGGCTGTATTTACACACACACTAGAGATCTGGTTTTTCAACTCTTTTATGACTCAAGCTCTGATCTTTTCATGGCTCTCTTAAACCGGGAGAAACCGCAAGGAAGCTGATTTTCAGATCTTTAGATGCTGTGTAAACATAGACTCAAATTTCGTGAAACAGACGGGCTCAGGAAGGTCGGTGCTCAAAGACTGAATGTGAACCTTTTTATCTAGAGGACAACAGAATGATTTTTATAATTCAATTATGGGTTTTTTTCTTTTTGCCCTCAGGACAGTGAAGTATGTTTCAACATTGTTCTCTGTGACGGGGGCCAAATTTGTCCTGGCCCCTAAAGCACACAAAGTAATTTTCTGGAGACATAGGCCCATTTTCTTAGGTAACACAACAATGAAATGAAGCTCATTTGGGAGAAAAATGTCAAACAAAGTCAAAAATATCAGCTCTTAACTAAATAGCTCTGGACCAGGTATTGATGACACTGAGTCTGCTTGGCTCTATGCTCTCCTACTGAGGCTTTTGGATGGAGCTGCTTGAACAAATAACATGTTGCTTCTTAAATTGAGCTGTTTTCTTAAAAGCTCTCCACATGCAGCTTGATACAAAGGATAAAAAGCGAAAGAAACATTTTTTTTTCTCCGTCATCTTCTCGGTGGATTTTGACCTTATTTTGAAAAGCAGTTCCTGTCTTTTTATGGATATACTCAGACAAACACGAATTCCGTCCCATTTTTGGATGTCAAATGTATAAAAAGGGTACGGTAATGCTTCACGAAACGAAACCGTTGGGCTCAATACATCAGGATGTATTGAAGGTACTGAGCGGCATTTTCAGATTCTAATTATGGCACTGGCCATCCCATATAATTGTATTTGACACTGAATACGAACTTCACAATGTGCAGGCCTCATGTCAATCTCACTGCAGGCTATAATCAGGAGGTGAATCTGATGACTCAACCCAGCCTGTATTCATTTGTTCAGTGCCATAGCACAAAATCACCACCCACCATCCTGTAATAGAATAAAGCTTTTTGTCTACATGTGTCACTGTAGACATAGTAAAGACAGGGAGACATCTGATAAATGATTCTATTGATGACATTTGACAGATTAATTGTCTTTTTTCTGAAATATATATATATAGTGTTTTGTGATGCAGATGTCATGTTAATCTACTGTGCACTTAGGGGGAAAGTAAAGATTGTTGAATACCTGCGCTAATGAATAAATGGAAACCTTCCTGTAATTATTGGTTGTGTATATACTGAATGTAATATTGTTAGAAAAAGCAACATTTCAGCACTTAGAAAATACTTGTTTTGCAGAAAAATGGCTCATGTGACTGACTGAAATTGGTAATACGGGGACATCAGTACAAAATTTTACTGTTGAGGTGAAGCTAGTTCTAATAGTTAGGTATTTTATTTACCAGGGATTAGGGCTCATCCAATGGGTCACAAAATAAATCGGATGGTTTGTGAGATCTTAGACCATCTGAGAAGTTAAAAGGGGAATATTGTTCTCTGATGGAACTGCTAACAACTCATAGACACCGGAAACATGACAAGGGTCCTCATCTAGACATTCTATATTTATATATATTTTATATATTTATAAGGGGCCACAACCCCAAAAGGTTGGGGACCACTAGTTTAATGTTTCCCTTTCAAAAGGTATAAAGTAGAAAATGTAAATCCTTCAGCAACGTACTACCTCAAAACTGTACTCAAGCGCAATACTTGAGAAAATGCTCTTTCTTTTCACTTTCCACTGCTGCAGATGAATGCCTAGACAGATGGACCTTGAGTGGCATAATGGCCGTCTGAGTCTCCCTTTCACTTTCTTGCCAAGCCAGCCTCTGTTTGATTACACTGGCCAGTGAATGGAAGGACAGACGGAAGGAAGGATTGAAAGAAGGAAGAACGGATGGAGGGCAGGTCGTGGGAACAGACACTTGTGCCCAGGGGACACACAAACACACAAACTCACATACACAAATGTCCTCTGTAATCCAGCATGGAATATCTCTTCTATTTATGACTGTTCTATATTTGTAGTTCCCGACCCCTTTGTGTGAGTGCAAGTGTGTGTGACTTTAAAACTCAGTTGGTCTCTGGGAATCTCTGTACAGACAAACACACTCAAATGTATCCCATGTGGGGAACCAACAATCTGCTGGTCAGTCAAAGGGGAATCCCCTCCTGACAGAGGGAGCTACTTTAGTCACTTGTACAAATCAGGTTTTAGACATTCATTAATTTAATGACAACTAGATTCACACACTTAATATGAATATGAAGCTTTCTCTTAGGATCCATTCTACACTAAAATGAAGACAATGCTGAAGAAATATTTAAATGTTGCTTTTAATAAGTTAATTCCTGGTAATTTTTCAGCATTTGCATTCAATAATGTCCCTTGTCTCTCTTCCCTTCAAAAATAATAAGAGATAAAAATAAAGATTAAAGAGATAAAATGAAATGCAATGTGAATTTTAACATTTTGAAACATTATCTACCAAAGTAGTAACAATAATGAAGTTGTTTCAGTTTTTTACCAGCTAAGAAAGAAAATAAATCTGTTATATATCTAATTATGCATTTTTCTATGGCTTATGTCAGTTGTGCAAAATGTCAAGTAAAGGCAATCTAAAACTGTGCTGTTCATTATTAAGAGTAATTTCTATACTATAATCACAGAAATTGGCCTGTTCCAGAAATACTCATACATTAAATAGTGTGAGATATATAAAAGTGTGTTTACAATTAAACAAACGCCCCCATAGTGGAAATGCAATGGATACAATCACTTAAAACCTTATACCTCTTGAGAATATCAGATGTAGCAATGGCTTTTAATAAGGTTGATGTGTTACAGTCTGCATAGATACCAGTAGGGCTGCTCATTGACTATGGTCAAAACATTGTGGCCAGGCCTCCCTGATGTAAATATGTCTTAAAGAGTAGGCTACTGTGAAAAACTGGTTTTAGTTAAACTTTCTCATAGTGAGGCCACAATAAGCATGAACTTAAATGTAGTGCCAAATGAGTACCATAATACAGAATGTAATGTCTCCACCTGGAGCCACAATGGACCCGTATTGAAAACTCCAGGCAAGCCATCTATCACCCATTCACTGTGGCCCTTTGCCTACAGCCCCAATCGTTCAGTGTATGCCCTATGTAAATTATAGATCTGTTCCTAAACAGTTATACAGTCTCTTGCTTGTTTGTGCACACAGAATAAGCACATATTGTTTGGTTTCAACAGGCCTCACTTGATACAGGATAATGACTTTCCTTAAAGACATTTATTTAAAATAAGTATAAAATATACTTTGTTTCCATAAATTTCCATTATAAATAATAATTTCTCAACTTGTTCCATGATCCGTCATCTATTAACAAACAATGCGATGATGCAGTGATATTTTTTTCCAGTGTAGAAACAGAAATGACAATGTCCACCCCTCAGAACAATGCATATGCTTGTTAAATACCAACAAGCTGCCTACTGGCTCTGTCCCGTTATCCTTCCTGCCTGTGAGCCAATCACCAGCATCTCTAAGCCTATCCACACCAATCAGAGTCAAGTACTCAATCTTGACTGAACAGTATTGGCAGTATTGACCTGTTGATGGACAACTCATTAGCCTCATCATTGACAAGCACACACACACCCCTTACACACAGATAGATACCACCCTGACAAATACACATATATAGCTTGAAACACACACACACACACACACACACACACACACACACACACACACACACACACACACACTGACAAAGTAATAGACTTACTTTGCCAAGAGACAAATAGGCCCATGCTGAATCACAATGCAGCTATTTTTATGTTAATAGAGTGGCAGACGTGTCATAGTCTGACCTGGAAGTGCTTCATTCACATTTAAGAGGAGAAGTTGTTTAAAGTGCTTAAAGCAGATGTTTTTCAACCAGTGCTGCTTAAACTGAGTGAGCAGTTGGATGGCCATTGTTTTTCTCAAGGACACTCTGACATGACTGTTGATGGATGCACACCAGCTGTCTCTGTCACAGTATAAATCTAATTACTGAAACAACTATGACTGTACACTGTAGAGGATAGCAGGAGTGCATATTTCATACATAATGCTAAATAGTGGTAATTTAGTGATTAAAGAGCATTCATGTATGAAGTCTTCATTGGTGGTTGTGAGAGATTATAAAAGAGGTAATCTACTAGCAAACGCATACAGAATAAACGGACTTATGTATGTTCAATTGAAGAGGTGGCTACGTCTCCTCAAGTACCCTTGTAACTGAAAAGGATGTGTTGTTGAATATGGAGATTCGCTGTCAGGTGATGCAACTGATATTGCGTGATATGGGTATGGCTGATATGGATTTCAGGAACGTACAGTCCTGCAAGTCCTGTTCCTGTATCAGTTACTGCTCTGTCCTTGAGTATTAATTCCAGGAAGGATATGTCGAATTTCTGAACCATAGAGCTGGTGCATTATATACTGCAGCTAAAGTACTGGATCCAAAATTAGGAAGAAGAGGAATATGTTTCTTTACATAAAATATAGGAACAGAAGGATTGGTGAAGGTGAAAGTGAAATATGTATCAACCAGAACTATAACTACTATCAAAAGTGCCTTCATTTCTTCCGAAGAGGATGCTTGCCTGTGTGTGCACTCCTTCATCACCCATTTACAAATATCTGGAAAACCACCTGCAGGCACATAATTAAAATAAAATCATGCAGTTTATTTTTTACAAATGCAGGATTACAGGAGAGTTACCACAGAAATAAAAGCTATAGATGTGTGCTGCACTGTGCCTAAAGTGTAAAAATCAGTGATTCCTCTTTGCAGTGGAATGGACCTTGGTGAAAATAAATTGGTTTTTTTTCTATTGGGGGTTTGTGTAACACGGTGTAACTACTCTTTGAGGGGCTTTCCCTTAACATTAAGACAAAGCCCTTGGGTAATACTTACAAACACACACACACACACACACACACACACACGCATTCTAGTTTGAGCTTTGAGATCAGCTGCAGCCTATGCAGTAAGGGATGGTTGCGTTTTATCCATCCCTTTGATGCCCCCTAGTGCATTATATGGGAAATGTAACTGAGACTTGGGAGACATCAGTCAGCATCAGAGTCTGTGTTGCCCAACAGTCAGATATACTGTACACAGAGATGAAAGACGAGAGACACACATCAGCTGTTGACTTGTACGGAGAGAAGTAAACAGAGACATCAAGTTACAACAAAATCAAACAGGATAGGATATCAGGATATCTTCCCATACAATCACTAAGTGTTCAGAAACATGAGGATTTTGGCCCGTACAATACTGTAAATACGAAAATAAAACAGAAACAAAAACATTCTACAACCAACCAAGATGTAAGTATTGATTTAATATAAAAATATAAAGCTGAGACACCGAATTGTACACGGTCTCCTGATATTATCGTTAACCGAAGAAAGTAAGTTACCGTAATACTGAAAATCCCATCCATCGATTTTTCCAAGTTGATTGATAAGGCTGAAATCACGAAGCCTGCTGCGCAACTACTCACGTCTGGTTGTTTACAATCTATCTGCCTAAACATGGCCGTTGACAAACTCAGACATGGCAGTTAGAACTTGATAACTCTTGATTTTTTTAAATTTACAACTCCTAATTTGCCATACAAGTTACTGTGCAAATACACTTTTAATCGACGTTTTTACCGTGTTGCTGGTTTGGCTTTTATCTCACCTTTCTGTGGCTCGTTAGCCGCTGAAGCTAGGTAGCGAGCTAACTTCTCCATAGGGAACAATGACAGCGACTTCTGCAGGTAGCAGCAGCTTCCTCCCCGCTAAAGGACTGGACATAAGTCTGGCCGCCCTGCAGCGACAAGACCCATACATCAACAACATCGTGGACGTGGCCAGTCAAGTGGCCCTGTATACTTATAACAACAGGGCAAATGAGTGGGTAAGCCTGAACTTTGGTTATGTGCTAACTTAGCCTAGCTTCGTCGTCCTCCCTGATAGGCGCGCTTTGTGACTGACAGATTTACCCCAACTAAAGTTAACGTTACACTATTGTTAATCCAGCTGTGGTGATTTAGGGTTAGAAAAATTTTATTTTCCTTAAAAAAAAAAAGTTTTATTCTCTATTAACCACTAGACAGCACTTGTAGATACATATTTCCCCTATAGCAACAACCAGTTTTCAGCACTTTGTTCTCACTGTGTGTTTATCAGGAGACTGACTAGTTAAATTCAACAGCTTGATCTTGTTCACACATATATTTCTTTTTTTTTTTTTGTTTAAAATAAATATATATATATATATATATATATATATATATATATATATTTTATCATGTTTGTTCCAGTCATAAGTCTAATCTTTAGGCAGATAAATAAGACACTGACCGAAGTAAAGTGACACAAATGATGAATCCTTTTAGAAATCTGGGCCAGTCATGTCAGTTATATCACTTAGCTTTTTTGTGTGTTTTTCAGGAAAAGACAGAGGTGGAAGGCACCCTCTTTATCTACACAAGGTAATGAAACTGATGTTGGACTTTACCTAAAGTATAGTTCTGAGTTGTTGAGACTGCCTTTAAAGCTCTTTAACAGACATATTGAGACTACAGCCGTACTTGAGAGTCAACATGCAGTAAATTGGGACCAGTTGATGCTTTCCCTTCAGTATAGACTGATTTTATTTGATTATTTTTATGTGTAATATTATGGTAAGTGTGGTACAACATGACATAGCTGAAGTGCCTCTTGTTTTAAGTTGTGATTGACTTTTTTTTGTGCTTTGTCCCCATGTATTTCAGACTGGCATCTCCCAGGCATGGTTTCACCATTATGAACAGACTTAACATGGAGAACTTGACAGAGCCGATCACCAAAGACCTGGACTTTCAGCTCCAGCACCCCTTCCTGCTTTACCGCAATGCGCGATGTAAGGAGAAAGACGCACAGATACACATATACACACTTCTTGTTCTCACCACCTGTTGAACACAGCGTGCACATAGAGATTTAATATAGTTTTATCCCCATTCTAATTTATTTTAATGCAACAATCATTGCAATTAATTAGAATTAATAGCACCAAATTGATATGTCTTAGCTTTTTGAGATGTGAAAAAACCTTAGTTATACAGGGGCCAGTAACAATAGAGTGAGTCAAACCATCACAGACTGTACAGTCATAGATGTTAAAATACCATCACTAGCCATGTAGACAAAATAAATAGAAAAGTCTGCTGTGTAAATCAGAATCAGCCAGACACAATGAGAAAAAGTTATTAAAAGATAGAGACAAGACAAACAGGAAAGAAATAAAACAAGACCACATTTAACAGTTTACCCAGAAAAGAGATGGATAGAAAGACAAATATCAAACAGAGAGAGCACAGAGTCCTTAGCATTCTGCCCCCCTGTGTATACACAGATGTAGGTAATTGGGGATTTGGGACAACATTAAAATAGACAAAACAGCTTGCATTGTGCTTCTCATTGTTGTGTTTTGGCTCTGATTCGAAAGACTCCTGTGTCACTTTGTGTTACTCTGACACTAGATTTCTTACATGTATGTAAGCTATGCACACTGAATTGTGTATAATTCAGTCTCAGAATCCACATGAAACCATATCTTTGTGACTTTAGACCTTACAGTAATGTATTCACGTCACACTTAAACATGACAAGTGTATCTATAGCCACAGGGAGGAAGTTAAAATAAATTATCTTTAGATAAAAGATAAACAATTTGATAAAGCGTGTAGCGTTTCAGCTGTTAATTTCAGTGGGAAGCATTAGTTCCATATAAGGAGCAGAGGTATTGTGGTGACTCCAATTCTATCAGCCTGTCTCCCTCTGAGACCTACATCTGGCTTAGACACACACACACACACACACACACAAACACGTTGCAGAGTGTGCCTGTGGGAGAAGAGCCTGACAGCACTACAAAACCAGCCAGGAGAGATTAGATACACCACAACAGTCACTGATAATATAAACACACACTCACTCAGGAATCGCTGACACACACAGACCTCTGTCGTGGCCTCACACTCTCCATCAGGCTCAGTAAGAGGCAGGTGGAATGCTGTGTTTAGATACCAGTGGATTCCTTACGCCTGCTTTGATCCCCTTACTGTAGTACTTCATTATTCTTACTGACACTTAAACAACATATCCATTATTAAACATCCTGAAGGCAAAGTAAAATAATATGTTTGACTTCAACTTTCCTCTGCGACCTCTTAGCACCTTTTACATTTGATCTGCGGAAGTACTGGCCTTTAGATGTGGTCCGAGCATCGGTAATGGGGACTGAATTGCAAGTGAATGGCTAACTCGCATGTCTTGGGAAGGAAAGAAAATTAAAAACAAAATCAGTAATCACAACTCCGTTGATAACTATTTCCTCTCATAAAAAGGAAATATGGGCAGGGGCTATGCGATGTTAAGAGTGAGTGGTTGCATAGCAAACCTAATAGTCAGTGGCTCCAGCCGATTACACTGATTGAAGACGGATTATAAAGCGCCCAAATAAGGATAGAGGCAGTATCAAACTGATTTTTATCACCACAGCTGCTGTGATTTACTATGATTGTTGGACCGCAGATGATTTTTTTGAGCATTCATCTGTAACAAGGTTGAGCCAGCCAACAACACACATAAAAGAGAGAGAGAGAGAGAGAGAGACGCACCTTAGATGCTCTTAGAGACATAAAATTGCACAGCCTCCCCAGAGAAAGCCAGCAATGACAGAGTGTTTACCAGATGGGGGTATGTGTGGGATAGAGCAATCTCTTCCAGAGAAAACTATATAAACTGGAACTTTTTTTCCCCCTCTGGCTAACAGATCTGTAAGACTGTTTATGCCCCAGGCTGTTAGTAAATGCTGCAAGTCCCACTGTCTCGTAACCTCTGTGCGCAAGGGTCGTGGAATCTTATCATTAGACAAACATGTAGCTCTCAGTGCTGCCGTTACTTCCTGGAATGGCAGTTGGCACAGAGTGGCACTCCTAAAAATATACTAGATAGATATACTACAGAACAGGGCAAGATTCAGGGAAGAGAATTTTAGTGTGAGCCAGTCTTTATTTGTTATTTGTCTGGCAAATGTTCTAGTACAGAGGGACCAACAGAAGGCTTTTTACATTCCTTCCCATAAGCACCTACAGTCCCAAGTAGTGTTTCAGTGGTCCCATTATCTTCACATTGAGTTGGTCCCCTAACCTCAGCAGTTACTGTCTTCATCTTTGGCTGGTGACTTTGTCTGATCCACTAGATACTTTGACTGGGAACAACTGATGTGAATTTCTTATTTGATTTTAAAAAATCACAAATGTGCTTATGAAAGTTTATGTTACAGTACTCTCAGTTTCACTTGTGTGCAGCACTTTGTTATCTGTCCTCCTGTGCCATTGACCCACTCATGCAGATTTTGAACTGTACTGCATAGTAGCAGAGATAAAGTCACTGCGAAGGGTGGTTTCATTTTTCTATACTCCTGTCGACCGAGAGCCCAAATGTGTTGAATAACTTTATTTAAATTATTAGAATAATCTAATAATTAATCAAAGGAAACTTTCGAAAATCAGTTCATTGTTTAAGTCATTTTTAGGCATAAATGCCAAATATTACCTAGTTCAAGCTTTGTTTTTGTGTGATAGCAAACACAATATGAATGTTTTGGACTGTTGGTCAAACAAAATAGCAATTTCAAGACATCACCTTGGCCTTTAGAAAAGTGCCATTGCCATTTATTTATTTTCTGACATTTTATAGGCCAAATGATTAATCACTTAATGACAAAATTATCAGCAGGTTGATGGATTTAAGTATAAGAAGTCTGAATTTTAGGCCTTAAAAAGTTTTAAATATCATTATGTTATCATTACATTTACACTAATGTGGATGTGACCTTAAATGCTGTATGCACTGTAGCCCAATAGCCACATATACTGGATGTGGCCAACATGGGGTTCTGTATATCAGGTGTACGGACAGTCTTACCTCCAGGTCGGATGTATGTATATCCCAGGTCTTTCTCTGACACCAGCAAGCCTTTAAATCTGACCTCAGGTTCCTCCTCCAGTCTCTCATGTTTAGGTTTCCTCTGAAACAGGCCTCTCAGCATGACTCCACTGGTCTCTCAGTAGTCTCTAGTAATTTCTCAGATTCTACCTTGAATTTCGACTTCAAAAGGTTCAATGAAGGTGATGCTAAAAGTTGCCGCTTCCTCCGATTCAGTTTTCCTTTTTCAGAAATGAAGGATACACTGATGCACTGGGTTGTCCCTTTAGTCAGGTCAGGTAGTGCACATACAGCTGTCACAGCAGTTGTGGCAAAAAGAGCAATATGAACGTGGCTGCAGTTAAGCCTCAGGAGGAAGTCATAAAAGTGTAACACTAGCAGTAATGTCCTCTTAGATGAGCGTCTCGGTAGCTGTAAATCTCAATATTTACTCCTCCAAGGTCATGAATTCCATTCCTACAAACAAAGGAAGTGATGGTTCTTCTCAGACAACAGTAATTCCAATCATGAATGTGTGTTACTGTAAGAGCACATACCCCTAACCTCCAGTAAACTAAATATCTAAGCTAAAAGAATATCAACACTGTTACTCATAACTGATTCACTGAGCTCTCTCAACAAAGCTGATCACATACTGCAGTTAAAGCACACCTAATCCATCAACACTGCTGCTAACGAATATGTCTGCATTTCTAACTATGCTAAAGCTAAACAACAAAGCGTATTCTTTGAGAAGTCCCAGTAGTGCAGTTCAAGCATTTAAACCTCCTGGAAAATGCAATGTTGCTGTGCAAATCAGATATAACTAAAAAATGTCTTCTTTTAAAAGCCAAGATCCAAGTAGTTAGAACAGTCAGTGACAGATTGAAGTGTTGCTTCCAAGATTTTAAAATGTCTTCTTATGCATCCAAGTCCCACTGGAGTCCCATCAGAGAGTTACTGTCTACAGTCTACAACAGACATCACGTGCAGCAGTGCCTTCGCTGTTTTGGCTGGTTTGTCGTAGTCACAGAGGGTTTGAAAAGGACCACACAGCTTTAGTCTTGGATCACCTACAAAATTCAGCTGAGTGATTATTGCCAAAGTTTCCTATACTCCTTGTTCAGACTGTAAGGGGATGCCATCATATTCAGAAGTTAGATTTTCTCAGTTAGTGGCCCCTCCTAATAGCGATCTCACACTTTTGGTCATCCTTCTGATGAAGTTATCTGCCTATGTGACGGTTCAGTGGAGTTCGCTGTCCAGTTCACTTGTTCAGGATCTCTGCTTCACTTATTCAATGTAGATGTCCCTCCGCCTTTCTTCCTCTCTCTATTAGTCTCCAGTGTTGTTGACTGGAACCCTTTTCTCTCTAACGTTCACCCTGAAAGCTCAACCTTGTGGCCACAGCCACTTTTCTATTGGTGCTACTGGTTGTAGTCCTCCTCCCACTCTCCCGCTCCCTCTCTGACTCTCTTGTCTATCTTGTTGAGGCTTAGACCTTTGGCATATCAGGGCCAACCCTTTTCTTCTCCTGTATTGGTCTTTTGGTTTGGGTGAGGCAGGAGAGCATGCCGGTCAAAGAGACTGTCTTGTGTCTGAAGTGCCACAGGTTCTTGTCCTTTTCTGTCTCTCATCAATTCACTTCAGTTTAACATCTTACATTCACTGACAAAGCTCAGTCTCTGTTTCCTGACAGCTAAGGAGCTTGCAGAACTAGATCTTTCCCCGCTTGATGGACTTGTTGATAATCTCCTCTCTAACACACCTCGCTTCTTCCTATTTTATATCCGTCTCGCTCATTTTTTTCTCAATTTTCCAGCTCTCTGACTTTGACTCTGTCTCTGTCAAACAGTCTCATCCCCAGTGAGCACTAAGTGGCTCTGGCTCCACCAGGCAGTCTCCCACTGCAGTTACTTATTTGGTACAGGGCTGATTTTCCCAGGCTCAACTGAACTCTGTGTGTGTGTGTGTGTGTGTGTGTGTGTGTGTGTGTGTGTGTGTGTGTGTGTGTGTGTGTGTGTGTGTGTGTGTGTGTGTGTGTGTACACGTGTGTGTGTGTGTGTGTGTGTGTGTGTGTGTGTGTGTACACGTGTGTGTGTGTGTGTGTGTGTGTGTGTGTGTGTGTGTGTGTGTGTGTGTGTGTGTACGTATGTGTCTCTGCCTCTCCCTCTGTCTGTTCCCCCCCATCCATACTGACCTTAGTGGCTTGTCCAACCTAATTTGTAGCCAAGTGTGTGTATTTCTGTGCATGTCTGGCTGTGTAGGAATGTGTGTGCGTGTGTGTGTGTCTATGTCTTTGATATGACAGTGGTGGTAACTAGACTCCACTTTACTTTCTGTTCTCGCTCTGTTCTGACTGGCTTTAAATCCTTCCTCTCTGTTTCATTCATAAGTGTTTTTTTTCCTTTCTTTACTTCATATCTTTAACGCTTTGCCCTTTTCCTTTTTGAGATTGGCCTTATCTTATCTAGATCCACTTAAGACAGTAAGTGTGTTGAGGTGTGCGATGATGTCCTGCTGTCGTGATTACGGCTTGGTATCAAACCGCAATACTTTTTTTGGGACTGACTGAAATATGTTTGCAACACTGTCATGTCAACCCCCAAAATCTGGCATCAAATCCTTCGATCAGAATGATGATCCTTTCATCTTATTTTTTGATCAGACAGTTTCTGATTTAAATCATATTATATCCCTTAAACTTACATTTATATTAAGAATTGTTTTGGTGTTTTTGGTACCAAAACTCAGGTATGTCATTGGTACTAGTACTGGAAAAATGACATGATACCTAGAGACTTGTTTGAGTGGTTAAGTAAAAGAAGTTTAAAGGTCGTGGGATCTGTACATTTTTTTAGACCTTCACTGTTTTTATTAACCGGTACTAAATTTTGTTGCTGGGCAAAATCATGAATCTCTCCTCACTGACTGGAATTGAATACGTATGCAACAATGCCATCTCTTTTAATATGCTTTTAGGAGTCACTGCAAATGAAAATGGCAAAATGAGTCACTGTGCCATCATGTAATGCATTTTTATCTATTTAGTTACTGCAGTGTAATCTTGTAACAAATGGGTGTTAGTGTTGCCTTTTTCCTCCCTTGTTGACCATGTTTATGTAGTTCAGGAGACTCCTGGGGCCCATAATGGCACTGCTGGCTTCTGTTCCCATTGGGAAATGACTAATATTAAACCCTGGGTTTAGACCCAGCAGGACTAATAATAAACGGTTTACATGTCTGTCAGGCCTGCACTGATGTCATAGCAGCAGAGCTGTACGGCAGCATGTCTGTGCCTTTATTTGATTGTAAGGGAATGGCAGGTCAGAAAACTAATTTTGTTGTCTGCTGACCTTACTGGCTGGTGCACCTCAACAGGCAGTTTCATTATTTTACAGGCTAAGTTGATTTTTAGCTTCGACTGAGGCATTACTCCAGACCAGAGTTACATTTCTGTTTATGAAACATGTTCAAAAGTTCCCTTCTCTCTCTCTTTTCCCCCTTTTTGTCCCCCTTATCCTCACTCCCCCAGTGGCTATCCATGGGATTTGGTTCTACGATAAGGAGGACTGTCAACGCATTGCCCAGAGGATGAAAATGTAAGTCCTTATGTAACCACAAACTCTATACACCACTTAAAGAAAACAAATTCAAAATGAGATTTGGTTTGCCAAACAGGGACTAGTGAATTACGGCCACCGTGGCTGTGAGAGTTTGTTTCATATTTGTCTGCACATGACAGAGGCTACATGTTTATAAGTGGATCTGTGTCTGTGGGGCTTAGAGCCAACAAATGACAAATATGGTGTGTTTGTTTGAATGAGCTTGGCTCCCAAGGTGAGCGAATGTGTTTCTTTTACTTTGACTAACATATATTACAAGTGAAGTAAAGTGGTAGTCTTATCCTGACCAAAGTCCCTTTACTGCTTGCCTTGTATTGAGCTGTATGTATTCTCTCTCTCATGGACTAAAATGTATGTGTGTAGTCTGACCCAGCAGGAGCAGGCCCTGGCTCAGTCTCAGGGTGGATGGTTGTCCCCAGGAGGGGGAGGTGTAGTCGGAGGAGTAATCGGAGGAGTAATCGGAGGAGTAGTCGGAGGAGTAGTCGGAGGAGTAGTCAGAGGAGGAGGAGGAGGAGGAGTTGTTGGAGGAGGAAGAAGAGGAGAAAGAGATGCAAAGGCAGTGGACATCATCCAGATGTTGACTAAAGCACGCACAGAGTATGACAAGGTAGGGAAACCAAAGACTGTAACAAATAGAACCTTAGAGATTGATATTTTGGATGGTTTGACATGATTACCTTCTGGAAAACTGTGACACACATTTTATTTGATCATTTGTATTTCGTCTCCCATTTTCCTTCCTCTCTTTTTATATCCCTCTTTCAATATGTCTCTCTCAGGGGCAGTCTACATCAGAGCCAAAGGAGATTGGTGGCAGCAGTGTTCTTTGTGGAAATCCCAACCTGATCAAACCAATACCCGTTAAACCAAACACACAGGTGAAACACCCACATCCTACTTCCTCTTTCGCTCCAGGGTTGCATTCAGTACATCGTCTTTCCTTGACGATCAGCCCCTGACAAACAGGCAGAGAACATATCTGGTCCACAGCAAGCGAGCAAAGGCAAGGGATCAGCTAAAGTTTAAATAAATGGTACTCACAAACAGTAACCAGGAACTGTTGCCATTACAAACAGTATTTGGTCCATTTTATTCATTCAGACCTTTGCAGTTCGCCACTTCAGAAATAACTGCATCATAGTTGTGTCTTGTCATGCTTACTGCCCCCCTTGCCTCTCTTAACCTCTCTGTTTGCATCTTTCAGGACAGTGAAGGTGCTGAACCTAGGCCTCTCTCTCTCGCCACTCTTTTTGGCTCCCAACATCAACACTCATCCAAACCTGACCCAATGTCTCCTTTGGGTGCCCCCTCGGCGGGGCAGTCATCGGGAAAAGTCACTCGTCCGCCTGTAGCCCGCACGTTGACATATGAGGATACGGTGAACTCTAGAAGTTTGACCTCCAAGGGAGGGAACGTCACCATGGCTGAGTGTTCAGATAGAGGGCTCAGGGCTGTGATTGGAGGACAAACTGTCAGGGAAGATGGCGCTGTCGTGGGCTTACTGCCGAGTCCCACTACCACCCAACAGCATCAGCAGCAGCAGCAGCAGCCTCAACACTGTGCAGCCATCCAGAAGCTCATGCAGGGACAGAGAGGGGTCTCTGGAGGAGGGGTGCTTCAGACCTTGTCCGAGTCCCCCGAGAACAGGCTGTGTGACAATGGGGTGCCACTGGAGCATCACCACCATCACCATCTGTTCCATCATCATCAACAGCACCACCACCATCATCATCATCAACAGCAACAGCTTCAACCTGACCCAATCAAGAGACTTTTCCAAACCCAGCCACCTCCTCCCTCCTTCACCTCTGCTCCTTCACTGTGTTGCCCCAACCCTCCTCCTCTGCAGCAGATCCCCCATCTCCCCTCCCAGCCCATAATGGTGGATTCTGTGTCATGTGCCCACCTCCAAGCGCAACAAAGCCAGCAGCTGTTTTTCAGCCTATCTAAACCTCAACCAGAGGCACAGCACAACAGTCAGTCAGCTTCAGGTATACAGGGAACAGGTGAGACATCTCTTATGCTATCAATGTGCCAGCAGTATGACCCTGTGCAGTTACAAGTGAATAAGTTATACTATATACACTTCTCTGGCAAAAGTAAGCGAGGATGTTGATAGTAGAATGTATTGAATAATAATTAATCGCTAATAAATAGATAAAGGGTACAAAAAACTTCCTCATATCATTTTCAGTCATGTTTTTGCTGCTTTAACAGGTTTGATGCCATCTCAGGTGGCCAATGACCAAGTCTTTCAACTTCCACAAGGTATGACATCACTTTTCTTAAAATAACTTAGTCACTTTGCAGTTTTTGTGTCACACAAACTTAAGTCAACCATTACACAGATTCCAACCTACTTTTTAAAAGCATTTTCTGTCAAAGTGCCCATAAATCTGTGCCGTTGTGTACAGAATTTTTAAATTTTAACCACAGTACGCACTCACATTGATGTAAACTGGCAGGTTTTCAGAACTTTGCAGACCGCCGCATTGTAGTAGTTGCAAGTTTTAGCTCATATAGTTGCAAATCTTTGTTCTGAACTTGGCTGAACAGACTATACTGTGTGTCTGTGTCTGCCGGGTCTTGGAATCCGTTCCATAATGATCTATTATCTAATTGAATGTATTGACTATTTCTGTAAAACATGCCTGATTGAATATCTCTAATCTGACAAAACTGTGTCAGTTAACTATTAATTTAATATTCTCACAGGTATTTTACTATGTATGCATCTATCTATATCCATTTCTCTATTTAAATTCTGAAATGTCTCTGCCAAGATGCCTGTATTATCTGTGTAAGATATTATAGAAATAATTCTCATCAGTGGGGCTCTTACGCTCTCTTGTCAGGTCTGTCTTCCCAGATGCCTGGTGTGGTGTCGCCTCATGAGCTCCTGCAAAAGCTCCAACTGGTCCAGCAAGAGCAAAACCTGGCTTCCCATGATTCACCTCGACTCTGTCCAGGACTGGCTCCTCGATTTCTGGGGCCCACTCATGGTCAAGGTGCAGGCTTAGTCCCAAACCAAACCACAGCCACTGCAGGACAAAAGGCTGCACTGCAGTTTCAGGTAAGCATTGTGAACTTTGTTTCTACTGACTGGAAACAGCTAATAAGGAGTACTAATAACTGTCCCTGTCTGTCCAGGTCATCTCCCCCCAGCGAATACCAGCCACTGTGGCCCCCAACCTGCTCCTCTCTCCCAGTGTGTTCACTCAAGCAAAGGTTAGTGGCGGGCTGTCAGTTGCCCAGGGGAGTGGCGCTGCCCCCTCAACCCTGTCCAGACCCCTGCTGCAGGAGGAGATCAGAATCCTGTCCAGAAGCCAGTTACAAGCCACACTGCTGCATCTGATCCAGGTAAGTATCTGACTGACACATTACATGCCCAGGGCCTCACATCATATTACATTGTTAATTTCTTGTGTTTATGTTTTATTCTAAGCTGTGTACTTCATGCACACACACATACATATATATAGTATGGTCATCGTTGCTTGTGTATTTCAGACTGACAGCTCATTCCTGGACAACATCTATGAAGCCTACGTCAGCCGCGTTGCTAACGACTCCAGCAGCAAGTACTGATGACTCCTCACACCCTCTGTCTATACATACATCTTGTCCAGACCATTCTTACACTTAATATGGATGTACCACTTCCTCCTCCGAAATCCCCACAGCAATCACTCTCACTATGCACTGTACAGCAAGTCAGCCCAGCTCAATTCAATCCAAACCAAGTTTCTCTGGTTGAAACAAAAAAAGCAGTTATCAAAAATTATAAATGTTTGTTTCCGTATCAGAAATGCACAACCCCCCCTCCTCCCAATGACTCGTCTGAAAAATAACTTCTTCAGACTGAGGACCGCTATTTTTGGCACAAATGTGGCATAAACATGTAGTCTTGACCTTACCTGTATTTAAGGGACAATGTTGCCTATATTCCAGTTCACTCAGTGGAGACAATATGCTGCAATCTCACAGGTGTTTGAATTTAGTTGTAACCTGCACTATTTCCTTTTCACCAAGTGTAGCAATTTCGTTTAGTTTTGTTATAATCTGCAGTCTTTACTCCGACTCAGTCGTCTAACACCAGCCAGCCTTCTGGGCTTTAACAAACAAGTCTTCCTAGTCTAAGAACTAGAGCTGAAGGATATTCTCAAACTGACTTGAAAATGACTTCACTGAAGTATAAAACATGTTAAACCTGTTGTGTTTTATGTACATTTGGTAAAGTATGTTTAAATGTTATCAGAATTTGTTGGATTTGAATTTACAATTATTTTAAATTAAATTCTTGTTGGTTTACTTTCTAAAGTAATTTTAAGTATATTTTACTATCCAGATTCCTTTAAATTTATTATTAAAACAATACCTTGGTATTTAGATTTTTTGTCTTGTTTTAGCAGACCCTAGCTGTGATAAATATCTGTATTGGTATTTTAGTTACAGTCACTAAATGTTGTCACTGAATATTATTATCATGATGAAGAATTCAAAATGACATGGTATCCACCTGACTTGAAGTAATAAGGAAAGTACAGGAGATTGTTTACCTGCACTACCTCACAGACAGCTAGTTTAGAGGTGTTTTCTGTGTTTATTACTTGTGGCAGATTGTCAGTCATGTGATTGGACAGTTTTAGATATCATATATGCCAGTCAGGATTCTTGTTTCAGTTTAACTAAAGGGTTTTCATCATTGCATCAAAAAGCATTGACAACCTTTTAGCACTCAGAGCCATTACTTTTTTTTTTAGCATTCATGCCACGGTTCTTGAACATTACCTCTGTCAAACAACACAACTTATAATATAATAAAATAATAAAACAATTTATTGTTTAAACACTTTGTTATTGATAGTAAATCCGGTTAAATAGATAATTGTTTAGTTAAAGGGAGAATTTAGGCAATAAAAAGCAGCAAAGGAAGGCGTTCTTAAATATATCTGGTAATTGTTTGGACTTCACAGCCGAATATATTAAAGAAAATGCATTTCAAAGATACTGTTATGCTATATATATATTGTATAAAATGTCAACCAACCAAACTAAGTTTCCTCATTCAGTACAGCAGAGAAGTCGCAGTCAATAAAATGTTAAATTTTTTCGGGGCCAGGGTTTGCAGTTTGTGTTTCGTTCCTTTGCTAAACTAGCCAGACTATACAGTAGCTACCAGAGAGTACACACAAACAGCAGCCACAAAAAAAAGAGAATGCATAGAATATTTTTATCCTATTTTTGTACTCAAGAAGCAAAATGTATTGTTCTCATAGTACAAATAACCAGCATGTTACATTACAGAGTATAAATAAAAAAAAAAACATTCTTTCAACATTGAACATTTCTAGAGTTATTTGTCTAATTCAAGAGATGTTATCCGTAATCTTTTTTAAAACATTGTCATTTAAAATAATATGAGACATTGGAATGTTAATGGAAACATTTTACACGTTTTATTTCTTTTTGTCAGGAATGTTTTGCTCTTACATAAACTGGAATATATATTTTACGTGGATATTAAATGTTCTCAAACTGCCTCTGTTGTTGTTTGCGGTCTTTTTTTTTGTTGTCTCTATGGATCTGCATGGCTGACTATTATTATGATGATTGTTATTATTATTCAAGATTGATCCAGCCTCATGTTGCACTAATCACAGTGAAGGTACACTCTTTATTGCTTTAATGTCACATCATTGCCACAATCAATAGCGTAACATAATGTCCACAGTGATTAATCAACTGATTTTTACACACCCAGCAGTATTGAGAGACATTGCCCAATTAACTCAGACTTTATACAACATTAGTTTTTTCCAATATTACATCGTTCCCTGTGTTTGTCGCGCCTAAATGAGCACACAGTACGAGCCAATATAGCAGAGTTGCTGACACAATGGTGGTAATTTGACTCAACAGGGGAGTTCTCATTTGTAAATGGACAAAAGAGAAGAGGGCAGGTGACCCAGTAGACTTTACACTTCGAAAACCCAGTTAAGATCCATCAGCATTTGAAGCAGCTATACTAACTGGACCTTGTGGTGAGAACTGTTATTTCCTTTGAACCTCACCTTTTAGGCTTGATGAGGAAAAATGCTGAAAGTAAAATGGAAAACTGAGCAGTTTCAGTGACAAATAATCGAACTCCACCTGCCATCGTATGACTAAATGATTGAAATGAAATGGACCTTGTGTTGAGATTGTTTTATCAGCTGCTGTTTCTGAAGCTGCGGCACGGTGGTGGGGTGGTAAGCACTGTTGCCTCACAGTAGGAAGGTTGTGGGTTTGAACCCGCCAGCCGGCTAGAGCCTTTCTGTGTGCCGTATGCAGGTTCTCCCCATGTCTGCGTGGGTCTTCCCCTGGTGCTCCGGCTTCCTCCCCACTGTTCAAAAGCATGCAGGTTAGGTTAATTAACATCTATAAATTGCCTGTAGGTGTGAATGTTTGTTGTCTCTATGTGACAGCCCTGTGATGGACTGGGGACCTGTCCAGTGTGTACCCCACCTCTGGGATTGGCTCCAGCCCCTGACCTTCCAAAAGAGTGGTTATAGAGAATGGCTGGATGTTTCCAAGGTAAAGAATGGACTTACGTAACACATTTTTTCTTTTATTCAAGTTCAGGTGAAACTCCCAATATGTGTCAGTGAGTGTCAGCTATAAATGCGAATGGAAAAAATAGCAAGCAGAAATTAAATGAAGTGGAGGACAAAATGTTTGAAGAAGATAAGATCTGGGTATAAGTGAGGGTTATGAGTCAGTCAATCATATTTAATCTCTGAGAGCAACATCAAATCTTCCTTACTGAACAGATCCATACAAATCATCTAGTTACTTACAATCTTAAATCATTACAAAAATGACTCTAGTTGTGGAGAAAGTCAGTTGAAAGAATAAGTTGTATATCCTCTTTATTGTTCACTTGCTTTCCAATGTCATTCTGAACATTCAACAAACTGTAAAATAAATATAAAGCCTATTCAACTTTAACACACAGATTTAAGATAACAATATACATAAGATATATAAAACTAAATAAAATTCATAATATTAATTTACAATAAAAAATACATAAAACAAAACTCACCATGCAAGGTAATCTAAAACATTTTCTTGCTGATTCTCATGGTTTTCAGGTTACTCAAATTATTTTCAGACTACCAGTGCAACAATTGCATTTGCTGGTTCTGAGTGAATTAAGTTAACAACAAATCACACACACTAACTGACTGATTCATTGACGGACTTATTGACTGATTCAAAGAAAACGGCCCCTCAGGTGAAGTCATCAGCTGGTCTCCCGTGGCGACGATAGACTCTCTGGACGATGGTGATAATGACCTGTCACTCACTGTTCCCCCATGCTTACATACAGTATGTGTCTTAAAATAAACAGACTGCTTATGGCAGAAGGAATACGTGCCTACATGTATGTATGTAATACGTAAATCCAAAAATCTATAAGAAAACTTCACAAGTTCATAATATTATTGGTACTCTAAGGAATTTATGATATCTTTGTGTGTATGTGTGTGTGTGACAAGTCCATTAGTACTAATTAGTGTTGCTGTTATCAGGGCTGTTAATGGCTCCCTAGTAACAGCTCGGAACCCAAACACCGGTAGGAAACGCAGCGTAAAGCGATGAGAGTCCAATCAGTGTCCTGCCCACTTTTTTTGT